>NC_135154.1:12747272-13372272 GCF_050948215.1 Halictus rubicundus
CTTGATTCTTTACAAAACGGACGTATTTTTAAGCGAAGAAAAAATATAAAGAGAAAATACCTTTCAATCTCAAAGTTCTGTCGTCTACAGAATCGAGCTCGTCACTCAATATAATGTCATCCCTCTGTCGATCGGATGGCCGCTCTGTTAGAATCGGTTCTACCGTTACGAGCTCGAAGATGTTGTTCGTTCTGTTTAAAATCTGTAACAGAAAGATTATTGCGAACAATAAAATTTGGGTGCGAGGTTAATATACAGGGTGTCCCAAAAGTTTGTACTTCCTGGAAAGGGGAGTGATTCCTGAGGTCATTTGAAGTAACTTTTCCCTTTGCGAAAATGTTCTCCGCGGCTTTGTTAAGAAGTTATTTACGAAAAACGCTATACCAATCAGAGCGCGGCAACAGCGGACCGATTGCGGCTCGGCCAATGGCAACGCCACGCTCAGTGGGACTTATCCTCGAGCCGCGATCGGTCCGCTGTTGCCGCGCCCTGATTGGTCCGTGTTTTTAGTTAATAACTCCTTAACAATGCCGCGGAGAACGTTTTCGCAAAGGAAAAAGTTATGTCAAATGACCTCGCGAATCACCCATTTCAAGGAAGTACATTTTTGGAACACATCCTGTAGGCGAACAAAATTTTGTCGAATGCCCTTACCGAATGAAACTTAAACGCAATGAGCGGTCTGACAAGATCGAAGAATTTCGTGATTTTCTTACCAACGAGATCGGGCAATATTACCATAAGCGAATTCCCAATACTCCTTACAACCATGTCTGACCTGAAAACAGTAATCGATTTCCATATTGCGTACACAAATTGAAAGACCGCAATATTAATAATGAGACTGCAGAAGTTGAAGGAAATACATGTTTTCAGTAAATAGAATCTAATTAAGGAGAAGTTACATTTCATTTTATCACAGCTTTCATTTTGTTCGTTTCCCGAAGATTTTTCCACTCAATGAATACATAAAGTTCCGTAGTCTAGTAATAAGGAATAAGAATTTTCAGAAGTGTAGAAGAGCAAATAACATTATTAAAATATTTAAAATAACATTATTCAATGTTTAAGAGACTTCGAACGTTTAAATCTGCGTAAATATTATTTTGTAACAACTGTAGTAAAGTAGTATAAGTTCGGTAACGTAATACAGAACAGTAGCAGGTTCAACTTTTTGTCTCTAAAAACTTCCTTAAATAAGAATCAAAATTAATTATGAAATCGGTAGACTTAGCTTTCAATTTCGGCTTATTCGTAAGATTTTTCTAATTCCTTTTTGCATTGATCAATTCGTAACCCATTTGTACTATGTACAACGTGTGTACTATGTGCATCATGTTCATTTTTTCTTTTTGAAATTTTTCTTCTCGAATAGAAGATGCAAATGGGTTAAAAATAAAATTGTACGCAAACATTTAGAGTGTGCTGGCAATGTTCGTGTTTCACATACACGTAAATAGTAGGGTAAGGGACTCAATTGTGGGGATACTAATTACTGTGCCCATATTAATTGCACTTATTTTTAAAGCATAATAGATATTTAAAAAAGAACATTCATTATGCTTTAAAAATAAGTATAATTAATATAGGCACAGTGATTGATGCCCCCACAGTAATTGGATCCCTTACCCTGTACACTTAATACGAGGATAATCAAATTCAACCTACCCAAAAACAATGCAAAATGGAAATATTTCGAACAAGACAGAAGCTCCAATTGGCAGATGTTTCTCTTCGCGAGTCATCGCCAGAGAAGCTTGCGTGAAAGCTCTGTTATCAAAGGTGAGTTGGAAAGTCACGTGCACGGTGTCGAAAAGGATCTCCTCCCGCACGAGCTCAATCTGTAATTCCTTGTGATAAAAATGACGAGCTACTTCTCTTATCTGACCCATCGTGTAATAAACGAAGCCGCGTCGCTTGCTCCTGTAATGAAGAGTTAAGCCTGGAATAGAGGGAAACAGATTGGTTACGAGATTTATTTGACAATTCCTATATTTATTATACCCTGTTATTTCGAAATTATTTACTTGTCGACTGGCTACGCCATTAACATTACGATTAGACTACGGAACTTCATTCGAATTTAGATTTTCACAGACAATCGCGAAATTTCATTTTCTTCGCTAACGTAATTAGTGAACAGAAACTAACGTGAAACTATCTTAACGCTTAACTAGTTACCTGTTTTCGACGAGTATACTCAAAAACAGTCAACTGGTCAATTTTTGCGACGCAATTTAGGTACATATTTTTCAAAGAGGTCGCAACGGTTAAGCGAACTATCTCAAATTCATGCTAATAATTATTTAATTTGTGATCAGTAATGCGACCGTTTGTGAATCTAGATGAAATTTTACTATCTCGCTATGTTTCTATTTACCATTTCGATAGAGACGAATATTAAATGGAAATAGACTATTAAATGCAACTTGATCGAATCATTGCATTTTCAGAAAAAAACCGCCGGAGTTTAAACCGATGAAAATTATTTTGGCACCGACCATACGTAACGACTTCAATATTTACCTTGGCGTGTTTCATTTTCGCAAATAAACGAAGGAGCTCTCATCCTCGGGTAGGAAAACTTGAGATATTCGTGCAAATTGTCCAACCCATTAAGGAAATCTCTTACGTGACGTCCGAGTACTGAAAGCACACGATCGTAACCGTACTGGCCAACGAATCCTACGAAGTGTACACCCAGTTGATCGAAAAATTCTTTCTCCGTTATGCCAAGTACCTGTGGTATGAGTGAAGCATATACTCAATTGAACGGAAATAATACTAGCACTGGCAACAAGTACTTAATCTATCGACCTAAGCAACTGCTACAAAAATTATTCATACAAAAACGACTAAAATGACCTGCCCAACGCACGAACACTTAAGCAGCATGTCTGTTGAAATTAGTCATATTTAGGATGAACAGTCTTGAATCAAACTACATATTTCAAGTATACCTTAGGTTGCGTAAGTTTTTTCATTGATAGCCAAAAAGTGTGCGTTTCATCTATAGCAAATATTTGTTTTCTGAAGGAGCTTCGTTGCTCTAAACTTCCAAGTCACTGTGCACATCACTGCACACAGACTTATTGTATTTCGAAGCATACGACGGTTTAATTGTAAACTTTGAAACAGGTGTTTGTATTACATACAATTCCATATAAATCATACCTGAATTGCCTTCTTCGCTAATCTCGGAATTAGATTCTCAGGATAAACCTGATGGACACTAAAGCTTGGTTGATCGACGGCCGCCTGTCGTCGAATCTCTTCCCATCTATCTTCACCGTACACTTGCCGAATATATTCGGACATGTTCTCTAATATTAAGCCGTACATTTTTGCTTATTTTCGCTCGCTTTCTGCTGAAAAATTTTTGTTTCATTTCGGTACAGTGAATTCGTAAAGTATTTAACACGTTAACTGCCATGTGAGTCACATATGACTGACAGTGATTTTTGACTAGGTTTAGAAATTCAATTTTTATTGAGACATATCCAGATAAATCAAATTTTTTTAAGATCTTTAGAATTCCAAAGGGTTGAAACAGCATCCCCTATAATACATAAAAATTTCTAGTTTCGCTTTCATCAATTAAAATAGGAATCTCTGGGAATGATATGAACACTACATTTCCTATTCTCGAAAAATTATCGTTATTTGCGATAATTTCGTAAAACAAACAGCACAATTGACAATGCTATAACTGACATTGTTTCTATCGAGTAATGTTTGCTAGGGGTAGTTGAACGCTGATCGCATTTAAAAAATAGAAATACGAGTATTTTAAAATTAAAAAACTGACACAGAGCACCCTCATAAATGTACCAATACGGCTACAAGTGGGGGTGATCCCAAAAGGGGGTGGACTCTGTATAAAAAAATGTCGGGAATGCAGAATGAAGTTTGTCCATACGAAACTTTGTTTTCGAGAAAATCGAGTTTGAAGTGACGGGTCTGAGCACGACTCACCGGTTCTACTTCTTACAAATGCTAAGCACGCGGACTCGACGGATTTTCAAATTCGATTTTCTCGAAAACAAAGCCTCGTGCAAACGTTATTTTCAGTTTATTCTTTTACGTAGACTCACACCTTTCTTGGTTGCGGCAACAATTACCGATCGGCCCTGTATTTTCAAATCGCTCGATTCAGATTATTTTTCGCGCGACCGTTCTATTTTCTTTTTTCTTTGCAAAAATAACACTGCAACGAGACGCAGCAATGGTAAACGATTTATTCCGGTTCGTGATGTCTCGTCGGCGATATTATAAAGATTCTTTACCATAACCGACGAAAATAACTCAAGATCATGGAGCCCCCGAGGAACAATCTTTCCGGAGCGTGACGTTAAGACCGCGCGGACGATTTCGACCACTTTCAGATGCTCCTCGCGTTTTTTGATTATGATGAACACTGACCCCGAACCCTGAAAGGACGAGGTCTGGCCGACGTTTTTGCTTGAATTGAAATCAACCATCCACATAAGTAAGTGCACGGTTATTATTAGACCGTTCACAATTTCACTCACGCGTGCACCTCCGCCGATGGACACGCACGCCTAGATTCGCCGGCGGATGAAAAACGAGGCTCGTCTTCGTCAATGATTCTTTCTTTATTGTTGCCCGATCGTCTCGGAAACTCGTACGGCTCCAAAAAAATATTTGAACACCACATTTCCGATTTTCGAAAAACCATCGATGATTCAAGAAGCTATTTCGGTTTCTCACTTCCAGAAAATCGAAAGTATAAATGTTGCAAAATGTGTGCGCACAAAAGGATTTGTTCGATTCCGACAATGAGTAAGTACAATTTTGAAGCAGTGAACTGATTAAAAGAATTTAAAGATAAGCGCCAGTTTCAGCTGATTAAAATCATTCAAGAAAGAATGTAATTTTTATTTGGCTCGTGCTCTGCACATTTTATGCAGACAATTTTTACTTTGCAGATGTGCAGTCTAGTATTGGATTAGGAACGTCTGGGTACGTCTAGACAGGTATTATGTTTTATAATATTAATTTGTTTACTTCGACGACCCTTTGCGATCCTACTTTGATCCAGCCTCCACATTGACTTTTGCACCAATACATACTTATTTTACTGATTTACAGCACATTCGTACATAAAGTCACAATTACAGCGTACATAGGAACAACTCTGGTATTTCTTAACTGTTCCATATGAGCCAGTAAAGTGACATGTGGGGATATAATTGAATTATAGTCGTAGAAAGTTTTGAAATAAAAGAAATGCGATAAGCAAATGTATTTAGGTATTTTCAGTATAATTATAAAATTTTCAGTATAATTAGTAAAAAAAAAATGGTTAAAATTAATATCAATCAGGGAACTGTCGTTCAAAGTTTAAATGAAGCACTTGAAATGGAAGGTTGGGAATAAAATTGATAAAATATTTGGAGTGCTAAGGGTTAACCCTTTGCACTCGAGTGGTGACTCTGAAGCGCCACTAAAAATTGTTCTGGCATTATTTCAAAGAAATTACAAAAAATATTACAAAATATTTGTTACATTACAAAATTGTTATGTAATAGATTACTAAACATTTAAATATTATACGTGGAAATCGGATCAGTTTCGTATGAATAAAATGAAAATATTCTAAGACAGAAGAAAAATTTAGTTTTAGGATTAAAATAGCGCCGAGTGCAAAGGGTTAAATGTCAACAATTTTCGAGAATGGGCAAAATTTAGCGTGTCAATGTTGTTTGAAGCCACCGTTGCAACATTGCAATCCACCGTGAGTGGTCGTGATCTGCAGTTTGAAAACCCGTAGGCCGGAGACCGCAGATCCAGCCGTAGACTCATAACAGTACTCGTTAGAGCAAAATCATTAATAGGGAGGGTGTTTATTTCAGGATATTTTTCTAGTGACTCCACGGTCGTCCGCCTAGTCGATCTTATAAATAGAAGTCGCAGATGCGGCTGCGAGATATGTGTGCACGCGAATGCGCCGATCGTTCGAAATTTTCCAGGAAAAGAGAGTCGCCAAGTCGAGGAGTATCAATGACAGCAATTTAAGAATTCGCGTGACTCCGCAATAACGCTCTCTAATACCTTTCGCGCACTGTCACCGAAACCGCGAATGTCAACCGTTCTTCCTTTCATCTCATGTTTGGCAACGTTTCTCGCTGTGAGTTCATGTTAAAATGAATTAACGATAAACAGGGGAGCCTGCAAAAATTTTCTCGAATTTCCTATTCAGAAACACACGACTTGAATATGCCCTCTTGTCAGACTATCTCGATTTTCATTAAACAGAGTAGTGAACTAATTGATCTGGTAAACTTATGAAACGGTTTCCGATGGCATAAATTGGAACCAGATTTCGGCGGTAAAAAGAAAGAAAAAAATCGTCAATTTTCGCAGACCTGTTGTAAAGGGGGGACTTCAATCTTCAAACCTACGGAAGATTTATTTAAAAAAGAAAATTTGTTAATGTCGTTGCAGAGATTTCAATTATAGCATTGTTGAGGAAAGGTGTTCAGTTTCTCGCTCGCTATGCAAACATTTCTTAGGTGAATAAGATTAATCGTGTGTGAAAGTTTTCATTAAAATGAGTCGAGATTTGTCAGTACGCGATTATTATTTACGAAATTAGAACAAATTAAATACCGACCATTTTCTCGAGAATTAGAAGAACTCGGTGTTCAAGTACTTTTCGGATCCACTGTGTACAGGCTTTTTAAACAATTTATTGATCGCGTTAGACGAGAGACAAGTACAAGTAAACCGACCGGAACTGATAGTCGAGGACGCCGCGAATGCGACGATCGGTTAGGACAAGCTTGGTATATTCTTTGCCGTAAAAAATAATATTAAGTTGGTGCGAATTGTGGTTTTCGTTTCCGAATTTGAAAGCCATATATTTCGCTTCATTTTCCAATTTGAGCTAAACAACGAACGACAATTTTTAGTTCTTTTGCAGCCTTGCGAGACGTTTTTCGAGGAGTCTGTTTCGACAACAGTCCTTCGTCCATCGTTATCAATCACAGAAGAGCGTTCGCGAGCCTCCTCGTCTGCAAGACTTTTATCTCCGTCACAGAATTTTTGAAACCAGTGTTTAATAATCCCCGGACCAAACGCGTTGTTACGAGCAGTTTCTGCCGCTTCGCATCCTAATCCGAACGCGCATATTTTCACTACGACGATCGGATCGTTACGTCAGAGGACAGAACATAAATCGGTAAACGAAGCTTCGTGAAACGCTTCGGAAAAATCGCTGAAGTTTGAACGGACGACAACCACAATCATTTTCGCGCCGACCTAACGTATGAATAGGATCGATACGAAAAAAGAAAAAGGAAAGAAATAACGCAAGGATTTAGTTTGCGATCTAATGACTACCGGTTAGTAGAAGAACTCACAGAACAATTCGCCCAAGAATACCACTTCACTTGCGTCACTGTGGAAGCAGCGGCCGGAAAGACGCACCGGTGCGCTCCCGCGCACAAAAACGAATCCTCGGGTACACGGGGAAAATCTCGGGGAGGCCTTCCAAAGGCAGATAGGCAAACAGACAGACACGAAAAGGAACCAGCGTTATAGTACTGAGTTACACATTTCGCAAAAGCGCCGAATCACGTGTCCTGCGGGGCAGTGCAGTGTGCGGAATAGTCGGACAAGCAGGATCTCCCCCTTTTTCCGTCTTATCCTGCTCATCCCCCGTACCCTGCCGTGATCCATCCCTCCCTTCTGCCTTGCCGACTCTGTCAGACCCATTTACAGAGACGTCAGAAGTCGCCGATGTCACTGACTTTTCGATACACCGTCGCCGCTTCCGGGCAACTAAACGCTCGTCCAAAAAAGAAAAAAAAAACCTACACGTTTCCCTTTTACCAGTTGGAATTTTTCCACCCTATTGTTTTCTTTTTCTAATTGAAACTATCATCTATTACAATTGTACACTCCGGGGCTTCTATGAGACACTGTTTTAAGGGAAGCATCCCTACGCATTCGAAACATTTTTTTCATCACTAGAATAATATTCGAAAGTGTTGTTCTAATGCTTTGTCATGCTACTCGATTTTCTGTGTAGTTTCCATAGAGAGATAGCCAGTCTATTATTTTACATTGTGCAAAAAGGCAATAGAATCCATCATTTTATTAACAGTTTTCTAAAATATCATTAGCTGTTATAGCATATTTTTATCATCTATTACTGCTTATTTTATATCAAGTATTACTGTATTAGGTTTTAATATAAGTATCGCTCCCCGAAAACCACCAACCTTGGAAATGTAGGAGTGCACAGAATTGAAGGACGAAACATGAAAAGAAAGTTATGTCATACGAAAGTTTCTCTAAATGTGTTTCGAACGAGCTAGTGGCATCTGTTACAGCTGTATGTACAATAGCTTCAATCAAAGCTACACCACAGATATCAGGATATGGGGTAGTCATGACCTAAATTGTGAAAACGTAACGAAGTGTATTTGTTGCATCAACTTGTATGAATTCTTCCACTGTATTTCTTCGGCGACAAACAAATTGTTCTTCAACACAAAAGTTTTTTTTTCCTTTGTTACGTTAGAAGGAACTAAACTTTGTTGTGTCGATAGAATACTTTTCCATTGGCGTTTTAAATTCTTTTAATAAATCTACTTTGCAATATAAAAACATAACAGGTTGTAATCATAAAGCAGTTGTAAAAGAATTAACAATAATATTGCTGTGACTTTCATTAATTATTATCCTTTTAATCAAACGATCTCTAATTAGGTAATTATTTACTCGGTAATGATTTTGACGAGCTTGAAATATGTTATTAGAGACCCCTTTCTAAACAACTTTTGTCTATGCCTATTACCGCCATTCGGTTCTATCTCGGCTAATCGGTAATTTAAATAATTACCTCTAATTACTTAAAACAAGTAATTCGATTTAGCCAATATTTTCTAATATAAACAATAATGTCACGTGCACAATGAAATTTAGAAAATGGAGTTCAACAAAGGCACGTAACAAATATAATTAGCGTTAAAATTATGGAATAATTGTCAGCGTTAACAAGTAATAAGATAAGATAATAATAACTAGTATTAATTCGATCTAATCTACTCGGCAAGATTTCATATAAATTTTACAATCATATTTTTCAGCTCAACGTATGCTTATTACTCCGTTTAACAATAAACTCTTTTATTTCCGTTTCTAAGTGTACAATTCGAATATTTTACGTTTTTTATTCCTTTCAGCATTGCAGATTTTTTAATTTTCCAAAGGTTTGGAGTTTAATATGATTCATTTCTACTAAGATCCTTTAAGGGACACGTGTTGCAGCCATCTGACCAGCTCGTGCGACCTCGTCGTTATTGGATACGGTTATAATTGTCCTAGTATACTTAATGAACGTTCAAGCAAATTACACGACATCGAAATGCTCCCTGTATTGTGCTCTAAATTGATATTAAGCCCGATGGGGGAGGACTGTCGTTTCTGGATGAGCGTGTGCCATGTGAACGCAAAGGAAAATGTTCGCTTTTCGTAGCGTCCACAATTTATAAAGTGGTCTTAGCATGGCGATCGCAAAAATTCTAATTTCATAATGAAAATAATGCTGACTCCAAATAGCGAGATTTATTGTGATCAGTATGTAATATACAGTTTGATCCGAAAAAATATTTAAACACTACCTTTCCAATTCTCGAAAAAATGTTTGAAGGAAAGCAAATTCTACGACTATGTATAAGGAAGCTTAGAAAGTCATTAAGCAGCTCATCGTCCTAGATATGTATGCGAGGGAATTAATATTCAAACGAAACGTCCCAGACGATCGCGGGGTAACTGTTCTAATGGGTATATAATTTGTATATTTATATTCTTCATATATCGTTTCCACAATTGCATTGGATAATGACAATAGTGAATTTAGGAAATCGTAGAGAAGCACATGTAGCTAGTATACAAATTTTACAATTCGAAAAATCGCTCTCCCCTTTATGCAAGATTAATAACCGTATAATTACAATTAATCTTTTATCTGTGCAATTTTACCCGAGTAGGCTTTCTAACAATTCTAAACCGTTGATTCTACGACATTTATCTTTTCGAGTCACGTAGACAATTAGAAAGCGCGGGTGTTATCATTAAAATTGCGTTTTTTCTCTAGAAAAAACCGTTCCAAAGATTACAAATCAATGATGCAACCGATGAAAAGAAAAGTATGTTTAT
This sequence comes from Halictus rubicundus, assembly GCF_050948215.1. Taxonomy (NCBI): domain Eukaryota; kingdom Metazoa; phylum Arthropoda; class Insecta; order Hymenoptera; family Halictidae; genus Halictus; species Halictus rubicundus. Next base: position 12,757,464 of record NC_135154.1, read on the forward strand.
CTTGTCGATAGCCACCTTCCGCCACGCAACCAATTGGGGTAGCACGTGTATGCAAGACCACGGACACTCGGAGATATCCAATGTTTGCCAGATATGTTACATAGATGTTTGTATAGCATCGTGAAAAATACGATTGCTGAAGATGCCGGGGGCTCGTTTATCGTTTTGCTGCGACGATTCATCCCGAAGTATTCTACTATACGAACCGTCGAGTGATCCACGTGACGTAAAAGTTCGGGGGATGCAGCAGGTGTTAGAGCCAGTCCATCTCCACACAAGAGAAACACGTTCACGTTAACCAGCGATTTTCCTATGTGTGAACATGCGAACAACCAACCGGGGCGCATACTCGAGATCAATCGCAGAGAAAATCCTGCGCAAACGCAAATTTCCTAGATGCAACATGGACATCCGACTCTTCTCACTCCGATCGGACTCTGCTTTTTCTTTAGAATACCATGTTTCGCTTTATAATAAAGTGATGGATTCACCGTAACTAACCCTGAGTCGACTATGAATCCGCAAAGGCCCGATACAGCCTAACGGATGCACTTAGAACGATACGAACTAAACAACTCTTTCGTACGACGCATCGTATGTTTAAACTATTGTGAACGTGAATTTATAAACAACACAGTTCATAACATTAAGTGATTGTTGCATACATTTAGAATTATAGTTATTTTGTTATTGTTTTTTTTTTTTATTTTGTACAGCTATCTACAACGCATTCAAATAATTTATTAACCGGAGAAGCATTGAATCAATTAATATCCGTGATTAATAACACTCATTGGTTGACAGTCACTTCCGGATAGGATTTCGGTATTCAATTATCTAATTAAACTTCGTGGCTGCGAGCGAAACAATGTACAAAGCAGAGAACGATGAGAAATTACAATATGTACAATTGTACAATTTCAGACTACAAAAAAGTTATTTATGCCACTTGCAAAATGTGTAACGGTATAAAGAGCAATTTACTGAAACAGTACGTAAGGTGAGGGACCTATTTAATATCGATTTATACTTCAGTGCAATTTCGTGTCAAGCAAAATTTTCAATGAAAACGAAAGAGGGAGAATAAAGGGCACTTTGAACGGATAAAACTTACTAATTGCTGGACTGCGAATTTTTATGCAAAATAAAAATTTGGTACGGCCCAGTTGCAAGAGATGGAGGCCAGATACATATTTAATTCTTCCCTGAATAATTTTAACAGGTTGAAAATAGTATATCTTTATTTTTCAATGTTCTTACATTTTCTCTTGTTTTAAGCTGCATCAACCCATTTTTATCATAAGTGCATAAAATCCGCGGTCTAGTGATTAGAAAAAAACATGTTTAAAATTTCATCCAACTGATGGTAAAAGCCCTACCAATATTTTCGGAATTAATCGAACGTACGTTTTCTCTTATTGAACTCTTATCCGAGCGTAACGTTGGAACACGCGAAACTTGGGGAGCAATCTGCAAACGAATTCTACCGTTTCATTGGAGAAAATTAGAGGAGCACACTTACCTCATCCCACCTCACCGTGCATTCTCCTTTTACTCGCTAGAACGTACAAGTTCTTGGAGAAATTATATTATCCTAGACACTAGAGCGAAGAGTTACATCTTTTATTTGAACGATCACGAGACGAACATTCATTGCATTATGTTTCTTCATTTATTATCATTACCGGAAACGTTGTCAGTAAAAATGTATATGGAAAGAGGACACAGGTCTGATCTGTGTCCTACCACAAATTACTTGAACTTTTATTGTAACCGCAATTGCTTCGGATATTTCCTGAATGAATCTGTACGAGACCGGTGCCCCTTTCGTGTCTATTACAAGCCAATTTATGACAAACGGTTCACGTTTTTAAACGATTGACGAGAGACCATAGAACTACCGGTGGCCGGCGAACAATCGGACACGTTACTTACTGCCCACGATACGAGACACCACTGTCTACATGGAAGGTCACTGTTTCCTGCTATTAGCCGGCAAACTCGATCGGAAAGTCAAGCGATGATGTACGTCGCTCATATAATAAACCGATATACCAAGCGCGACTACCAACGAGCCGTCGTAGACGTAAATCGCGACGGAAGGCGAGTGAGTCGTCGGAAGGATTACATTTGCATGCAGCGTAACGCGGTCCTGTAGAAAGTGAAATGGTAATCACATCGGTTTAGTCTCGCGACAGAAGCGGCTTCAACGAGCCACGTACGACTACGTCAATCATTGAAAACTATCCCGGGCTTATTATTAGACACGCAATTCGATTTACATAATGAATACTTCAATAACTGCCGCTTCTGTATTCGACCAGTGATCGTCTAAACTCCCAAGATGAAATAATTGAACTTATACTCGAATCCTTTTGTAATTCAAATACAGTTGACGAATACCTTGGCATTTTGTATTTAATCGTGTTGTGGAATGTGAAATACTTCTGTAATTTGTATTTAACTCTCGGACGGATTTTTAAACATTTTCTTTTTAAATACATTTTAAGATTTTTAAATCTTTAATTTAATTAATTCGCCAAAAACTGAGCGATTTTGCACATGACAATGAATTAAACTAAGCTAAAACTTAACTAACCGTTCGACTACCAATAAAATGGCTTTTTGTTAAAAACATCATTATTTTATTTCCAATTCAACTTTAAAATTATCAACATGTTTTAATACACCTTGTATCCTTCAATTTAATTCTATGCAATAATATTTTCTACGCGGAGTCGATTATCTCTTTCGAGCAAAATATACTTTGTATATACATTTGAAAATAGACTAAGCGAGAATTTAATTCTCTGATCCCAGACTGATTCCAAAAATATATGGCTGTTTTAGATATAAAATATACTTTAAAGGTAGATATATACAAATATCCAGTATCATTTAAAAAGAGAACTAAATAATTAAAGTAAATGTCATACTAAAAGTATAGGAACTATTACATTAGTGCCGCATTGCAAAATACATAAGTAACGTTTCTCCAATACATAAGTAATTTAGTAGATTTAACATATTTTGAGTAGCCGAAATTTTATTTAAACCGCTAACAACGATTTCTTACCCTTTGTTAAATTTTCTTTCAGAATGACAATTGGAATTGACGAAAAATTAAAATAATAGAGCTTTGAAAGATTTTTTTCAAATTTGAGTTTTGTGTCGTATCGACTTCTAGATCATTAGTGATACATTCAATATTATTGTAAGCACATCTGATTTTATATCTATTAATTGAAAAACTTTTGCAAAATCAGCTTTAAACAAATAGCTGAAACAATGCGATGATATCGCTACATATTACTTGAAGCTTGTACGTGACATACCATCTTGAGGAATGTGATCAAACAACCTTGTGTTCTTATTTGTACTCATGAATTGTCGCCATTTTTCCTGTTCCATTCCAATATTACGAACACCCCGAAATAGATTTTTCAATGCCTATGGTAAAGTTTAAACCTATGGTTTAAACTTTATGAATCTGGTTAAAAATCAGATTTCAGGTTTTAAGTCAGGTTTCCAAATTGAATTGGAAACGGTTAGTTTGGAAACGGTTAGTAATAAATTTAGATAGAATAAAATGTTCATTAGCGGCGCGATTTGTACTGGTAATGTTTTCTTTCCTTCTTAGTCCATCTTTTCTTGAAGATTAGCTTTTCCTTTCGATTTTGACGGGAATATTACGAACAATGACAATTGTATCGCAGAGAGGAGGAAACCGACGACGTTCTGGAACTTTTAAAACATAAAGTATTAGTGTGTGCTTAATAATCAAGAATATGTTATCTGATTGCATAACCATCTGTATACTTACGATGACGAACGAATTGTTAATTATAATACCATATAATAGCCATTGGAAAGTAACAAGTGTTCCCATAAAAATGAGAGGGAATGGAAGCATATCTGTATTTTTCGTCTTTATTATCTCTCCCTGATTGAAAAATAATGAGATACATATAATTATAATTTACATGGCAGTTGAGAATGTTATAGTATATATGTATATATACATAAAAATTTTTAAACTTACAAGATGGGAAAGTGGAGATGCGATTAAAAGAAGCAATAATACCGTCACGATTAAACCAAATCGGTATTCGATCTTCTCAGGATTCTCCACTTGAGCGTACGCAAGGAAGACCGCAACGAGAGCTGTAAGCTTGCCTAGCAAGGCAAGTATATCCTTCTAGAAATGTGCAAGATAAAAAATTGATATTATAAATGATTGATATTAGAAATTGATTATTATATTGGATTTAATTTTTACCAAGAGAATAACACTAGTGCATTGAAAATACTTTCATAACGTTTCAATGGATATGAATATTTACTGATAGCAAACTATGGCTGTGCAGACCACAAAAGGATATAGATAAGACAGAAAAATGTCATGTCATGAATGCAAGTAAGCAAGTTTCTCGTATTACGTTATTAAACATAGTCACTTATGACAGATATCTAATTGTAAAGTAGAATATGAGCTTATAAGAATTTATATACCAAAAATAGATCGACCACTTGTGTCTCCAACTTGAACACTATAAATCAGTATTTGTATTACATACCTCGCGTAATACAATAACAAATATATAATACGATAACTAAAAGCAGTAGTATAGTATAAAATGGTATCGGGTTCCGATTTATATTATCCGCTCAGACATGGAACGTTCCGTTCAGTATAACAATATTTTAACAATACTTTTTTTTGTTGAGTTTCCGATACGTATCTGTGCTGATACGGTCGGATAGTATAAACACCTATGTTCAAATACATTAAAGAATGTTTGTCTGATCGGTGTTAAACGGAACCGTTCCATATCTGTGCGGACAGTATAAATCGACCTTCATTCGAATGCTCGCTCGCGGGGAACTCAGTGTTGGCGTTGCCTTGTGGTCGTGATTTACGAAAAGATAATGCAACGCGCCAATCGATAAAAATATATATGCTGGTTAAACACATGATTAACCACTGCATGCACGCTCACACTTAGTCGTCTACATAGTGGTATAGAGACCCTTACAAATGTTTAAAGTATTCTCTCCGTAACTGTGAAAACTTTGGGTCTGCAGAATCACAGTTATGGAGAGAATGGTGTATTAGGTTTTGACACGTAGCTAAGTAAGTGAAACGACATTGCTTGACAAAAGTAACTATTCAATGAAGATTCTGATTTCCTGAAGAAAAATCTAAAATTAATAAAAAATTGTAAAATTAGTTAATGTATTTAACACTAAACCTATCAAGCAGATATAACAGTGGAATGCCTTATACTAGTGAAAAGTGTGAATTTATTTAAACTTTGTACGGTTTTCTTTATAATATGTGCTTAAATAAAGAAGTCAATTCAATCATTTCCTATGAAAGCATTTTTGTAATTGCAACAATTGCAATAGAAAACTGGTCCTTTGACCATGATAGGTTTAGCATTAAAGAAAGTAATAGAGCATGAAGGAACTACATGCATATTGTTGTTTAAAAAAAGATGCATACCGTTTGAGGTGCATAATAGTAGTACACAGCCATATATGCCGCATTTGTAAGTAATCCGAAAACGTTAACATTAACCATTGCAGGATCTCTCAAAATAAATGCATATTGAAGCATCAAAGTAGACCTATAAAAAAATGTTTAATTGACTGTACATACTCGGTAGCCTAATGTACTATATTAGGGAGTTGTGTACTACATTTGTGTGTATAAGTAATTATAACTCCATTATTGTAAAAATAACTGACAACGTATCAATTACATCAACTGGTTATTACAGTTACTTCACTAATACAGCATAATTAGCCTTGACAAAATTATAATACATTCTAAAACAGAAAGTTTTACACTTACATTCCTATACCTCCCAAGAAGGGCATTGCATCAAAACCTTTTGATGATCCTTTTTGGTAAATATCCTTGCATATTAATCTATAATTAAATCATAAGAAAAGTTAATTTGTTACTATTGACAGTTTTCAATAATAGAAACAAAAGTGATTTATATGCATAAATGCATTCTTGCTCCAAAATTCATGACTGCAAAATTCAAAATACGTAATATTCTCTCATCATTAACAAAAAGAAGATAACATAAAAATAGAATACCTTCTTATCTTTATTATATATCATTAGTTACATACGGATGATAATGTGTCGTAAGATCTGATTATTCTGTGACTCATCAATTTATAATTTGATCAATGTTTAATTCTCATATATTTATACATTAATTTAAAATAAAAAATATTATATGAAATACCATAAGAAATACAAATACTATTTTTATGAATGAAGTAGTGAAGGAGATTTCATGATCACGTTGATTTTTAAATGGGATACTGTATTCTTCTATTCATTGTATTGTAACGAATTTTAATAATTTGCAAAACTTACAGAAATTATGGGATAAAAAATAGCATCCACATAAGCATACTAATAAGCATTCTAATTTTTACGTAACAGTTTTTACATTTCTACTTAATTATATTACAATATTGCGATATTCTGTATGTGATCAAAAATTTATCATTCATCGAAAATATAACGAATTATTTAAAAATAAACAAACTTACGTTCCAGCTAACATCTGCCCCATAGTACTAATCGAGGCACATGTTCCAACAACATCCTTGTAATCCTCCAGACCCATTGTGCTCTGTCAACTGTTCTGCTGTATAAGCGCACTACTACTGCGATTGCGAATCACTTTGTCACACCACGAGCCACAAAGTGTGCGGCAGGTTCGTGGCATAAATGAGAAGATTTGAAAAGAAAAAGAATGACGGGAGTAGGGCATGTAGTTACGCAATGCGTATGATGTGCTCCCTAGAGCATTCGTATGTGTAGTCTCAGCAAGTCTCAGAGAGGATAGGTATGTAGTCTGTGTGTAAGCTGTGGCTACAATTATAGGGGCTACGTGCGTTTCCGCACCTTGCCGTAGCGCTAGCGTCGCCGGCACTAGCCGCCTGCGAGCGGCAAGAGTGAGTCGCCCCTCTAGACTCTGGCGGCAAATTCCCCCTTTGTCTCATCGAACACGCAGAGTCTAGAGGGGCGACTCACTCTTGCCGCTCGCACGCGGCTAGTGCCGGCGACACTAGCGCTACGGCAAGGTGCGGAAACGCACGTAGTCCCACGTAGTCCCTACAGGTACGCCGAAACCCCGGGCGTGAGCACCAGTGAGCACTCTCCTATCCTCTCTGCTCCCATTTCCTCTCTGATACTGACTTGTCATTGGTTACATCATAACGCTACTAACGATAGAAATAGAAATTAATGTTGTGTTTGTCGGTACTGTAGATTAGTGACAGACAATATAAAGTTACACACCTATATTCGCTCTATCGTATAAATTGTCTGTGGTTCCACACTACGGTGTTTATGAAATTTAACAACAGACAAAATGAATATTGTCGGTAGACAATGTTTTAGGATTTTTCAGGGTGGCTTGACACAACATCATTTTTCGATTCTCGGGAGAGCACTTACGTATAAAAGTGCGTTTTCTCTAGAGAAGATATATCCTACGAGTAACCTAAATTTGTACACACCAGCTTTTGTAAGTTTATTTATTATTGTATAATTTTAAATGTCAAATAAGAAACGAGTAATTTTTATCACAATTGTATCTTATATTATTACTATTTCGTATAATGTTTTATATTCAGAACAATAGTATATGACATGATATAGAATGTTTACAGTGTTACGCTATTCTAGGTTCCTGAAAATCCAAATGCAAAATTCAGTGGTTACATACCTATTGAACAGCTTCAAATAACATACAGTCGTAGCAGTGGTGCTGGGGGACAGCATGTTAATACCACAAACAGTAAAGTAGACATTAGATTCCAAGTGCAAAGTGCTAAATGGTTGTCGGAAGAAATTAAAGAAAAATTAATAGAGAAGGTTTGTTACTTAGAATAGAAGTAGTGTAAGTTCTCGCCCATTGCCCTCCCGATCAAATGCCCATTCTTTACGCGAATCTCGTTCGTTGCATTGTGTTCTTACAAGGTGGAGAATGTAGCTTAGTACAAATGATAGCTTCGTGGAGGTGTTGCGAGTCGCGTTGGAACTGTTTCTCATATATTGTTATTTGTACATATTGATTATGACTTTAATGTAATAATGGGGGAGCCATAGATAGGAAATTTTCTGCGATTGATTGGATACCTTGTTCATTCCAAAAATCTTGGATCCTGCCTGAAATTCTAGTTTATTCTCGTGCAATGAACAAATACCGACTGTTAGAGTATGTAATTATGTAATTATGAAACTAATTTTTATTGCAGTATACAACCAAGTTGTCCAAGGATGGTCACCTCATCATCAAATCGGAATTAACAAGATCTCAGCAATTAAATTTAGCTGATGCTTTAGAAAAGTTAAGAACAATGATTAGGGAAGCTATAAAAGTTCCTGCAGAGGCGTCTCCTGAGACTGCAGAAATGAAACGAAAACAGTTCTTAGCTGCAGCTAGACGACGACTTCATGAAAAACGAAAAAAATCAGAAACTAAGAGAAATCGAAACTCCAATAATGTAGATTTTTAATTTTTTCTCTATCATTGCATCATACACTGTATATAAAATAACACTGTTGAAATAAAGGAGTTGAAACAAGAAATATAATAAAATGCGTATATTTATCCTTGCGTGGGTAACCAGATATTTCGGCACCCATTCACCTAGTTTTCTTTAACGATTGTTCAAGTTTATTACAATAACCTTTGTTTAAAAGATCATTTTAAACAGTAATATTTACATATTGATCGAGGATCGTACATGTATACATTGTTTAAAATGTTATTTTACGAGACTATTTTACAAATTTCTCGGTAAAAAAACACATGTATGTATAAAAGGAATTAGCGAGAATTATTTTTGTATTTTAGAATGTGCGAGAATTTAGTTTCAAGTATTGGCGGTGCGGATAATTAAAAATTCTTTTAAAGGATGTAATTTTTATTGATTTACAAAGGAAAATATATAATATTTCAAAAAGTATTTACATATGATTTGTAATTATAAAAGAACGCAATTTTTGTTTAAAAGATTTTGTGCATATTCTTCAATGGTGATTTCACCCTTTTAAATTTTACTATTCATTTACTCTTTACGATTTTTCTCCAGTATCCTTTCTAATGTTGATAAATTATTTATGTCTATACGGTCTATACTTAGACAATATAAGTACGTTTCCTTGGTAACGCGCGTTGCCTGAATGAAAACACTAACCACTATTGACGGGTAGTAGACTTGTTCAGTAGCAATTCTTTTTCTTCCCGACAATGTCATTCCGCGATCTAAGAAGTATGTGAATCACAGGTTTCATTGAGAATCTTTAAGAATTAATGTAGTAAAAATCTATAGTGAAATTCATTTCTTTGTAGACTTCACAGAAATGATGCGTGTCCTCGGCTATCCGAGATTGATATCGGTGGGTAATTTTCGCTTACCAAATTTTGGACTGGTAGCGGAAATTCTTATTTGGCTGGTAAGGAGATTTGATCCTGATGCTGACATACCTAGCGAACACAACACCGAGGATGAACGTATCACGTTGATACGCGCCGTTGCTGAATTTATGGTGAGGATGGTGTCTCACAAATGTGATTTTGTCATTATCGAGAATTGGTATTGATTCTACCATACTAAATTAATATGCTAGTTTTTAATAATCCGGCGAATATATTCCTTAATGATAAAACAATAAATATTGTACCCTACGGTTGGCTCGAGTTTATAAATTTCTGAGCAACAAGTACGTTTACTTTTGTAGACGATCAATTTTACAATAAAATACGAGTCGTTCAAATATTAAGGAAATACTTTCTATAAAAATAATTAGATAAGAGTTAGTAAGTCTACAGCACTGTATAATTTAGAAAGTACATCAAGTACTTTAGTACTGAGTAGATCAAATTTTAGTAGATCAAATCCAAGACAGTAGAAACATTCAAAGAATTGAAAAATACTGTTGCATCATTTTTAATCCATTAAAATTATTAAGAAAAAAACGATAGATACCTATATGGCTCTTTTACTAATGCTTTTCTTGATGAAAAGACGACAATAAGCTGTAATATATTTAAATGCAGGCGCTGAAAACGAACGTCAAATTAAACACAAAGAAATTGTACCAAGCGGACGGCTACGCTGTGAAAGAATTATTGAAAATCACATCGTTATTATACGATGCCCAGAGCAACAGCAGCACCAACGACATAAACGGGGACGATAATTTTAACGTAGTCAATTTTGATATCTCTGATAAAATTAACGAATTAAAATCGACTAGAGAATTGGCCAGGCAGTTGACTGTCACCGGCGCTTCATTGTTCGATCTGTTAGGCCGCGAGGTTGATCTACGAGAAATTCGCAACTCCAAAGTTGCTAGACAGTTTGACACGTCTGAAATCGAAACGGCACTGAAAAATGTCATCGAGAGTATGCACAAAGAGATCGACGACACCAAGAAACAAATCGACAACGTCAAGGTATAATTCTTTTCTCTTCTTATACGGATCTTTACATGGAAAATGAAAATTTGTTTCATCACTTGCGACAAAGGGAAGCCCAATAGTTTTTTTTTTCACCTACTCACTTTTATAATAAACGGATAAGATCCAATTATGACTTTCTCGAAATTTTGTTGAAGACAAGACCGCAAACAGACAAATACCCTATCAGCATCATCCTCCTTTGCTTCTATTAACTCTCGGAAAACGGACATACTTATTTCGACGGTTGTGTAGATAACTGTGTTTACATTTCTTTAGGCAGTTTATCAATTTTTCCAAATTCATCTTTCAAAGTACATTAACTAGATGTTTGGTCTTGCTAATAATGGATTGAATTAAATCGATGTTCATTTTCGCCGAAAGCTGCGAAGTTAGACAACGTCGTGAAAGTTCTAGGTCAAAATGGATCCTAATCAACGCCATCGAAGGGTTGAAAATATGTTGACGCTAACACGCACGCATTTTTCGAAGGATACAGAACAAAACTTGGACGTGAGGATCGAAAGGCGGCGCATAGAGCTGGACAGAAACCAAAAGAGGCTGCAAACGTTGAAGAAAGTGCGGCCGGCTTTCATGGAGGAGTTCGACAAGCTGGAAGTCGAGCTCAGATCGTTGTACGACGATTATTTGCAGAAGTTTCGTTATCTGGCGTACCTCGAGCATCTGTACGAGGACGCCGCGAAAACAGAACAGGAGAGATTCGAAAGACGGTACGTAAACCGCAAGCGGAAGGTTCGTTTTAAGAGTTACCTTCGATTGATCGAACAACAGGCAAGAAGCAACCAGAAAGCAGTTGGAGAAAATGAGAGCAGAGGATGCAAATTTCGAGAGCATGATGGAAGGGAACGATTCCATTTTACCCACGAATCTTCAAGAACCCCCGCCTCCGCTTGCCGATGTCGAGAAGCAAAATAGCGAGAAGAGGGCACCGAGTAGCCGATTAAAATCAGGCAAGTGGCATTTACGATTTTTATGCAAAATTAAAATGTTCCATTCCGAGCCGGAGTTAAGTCAAATCAAAAGTGCAACTATTTTTGAGGACATACAAGAACTGAACCTTCATTAATACTTCCACGTCCAGTTGTGTACATACATATAGCATGAGTGACACGATTTTTCAATCATCCTTGAAAATTAATTTTTATTACAATTTATTCAGTAAACTTTGTTAGGATCTACCAGATATAACAAGTTTACGAAATAGCTACGGAAAATTTTATCTTTTCTATCCCTATATTATTAAATAAATTGTTCTAACTTTCTGTGACAGTAATGGCCACTGGCGTGGCAGTCAACTTTTTAAGATTCGCATTTCGCTCATTTGTCGTTCCCTATATTATATCAGTGGTTTCCAAACTTTGTTATCACGCCCCTCTTCAACATTCGAGGTTGTGTTATGAAAGTTTATTTATAAGTATAAATTTCTTTTATTTATATGTGTTATGTTATGAAAATTACATTTTAGTTAAAATTTTCGCGCCCCCCTATTATAATGAATTAAAATCCACAGTCTAATTACGTCGGATAACGGAAAGGTTCCAGGAATAAACTGATATTTATTTCTTACCACGTGTGCAAAAAAAAATAGCTGGTCGCGCGTCGAGGATGCAGATATCGCAGCGTCGAGTTTATGGCAGCATGTCGGGACGACAAAGAGGCACTATCCAGGAATCGCATGACAGTGCCGGTTCACTCGACAGCGACAGCGACCTGTTGATCGACGGCGATCTCGACGACGACGACGACGACGACGACGACATCTTGGATTCCGTTGAAGGAGCAGAGATCGGGAATTTTGATTTGAAGGTTGGACAAGAAAAACGAGCCATTAGTAAGCTAGATCATTCGGATGAGGATTTTTAACCCTTATAAAAAGACAGTTACAAAAACTACAAAATATACCGTTCGTGTAATTATCGATCAGTGTTACGCAGATTTATACAATACAACTGTAAATAGATATTTGATAAAAAGTAATACGTTATTCTCCTCCGTGCGACTCATTGTAAACTGTAACCTTAGTAAAAAACATTTAAGACGCACATGTATACATATATATTATATATATATATAGCTTTTTTTAAATCATTGAGAACATAATCGTTCGTATAACATTGCGCGCACGATGCTCCACTGATTAGTGTCCGCTTCTCGCCTCTGATTAACGCGGTTGGCGTTAGTATAGTAATTTTTTTTTCGTTTGTTACGTTCGAGCTAAATTTACTCAACAATTACAAGCAAAATTTCTATATTTTATGCTGTATTTTTTAAGTTCGAGGTGTACAGTCCTGGTTGAAAGTACTAGACACGCTGTAAAATGAATTATTAAACCAGCAATTCAAATTTTGCATTGGGAGAAGATCAAGTTATTGAAACGTGAGAGTGGCTCTTAGTAATTTTGTTAATTACTGATACAGGCTTCGGCTCTGTTTTTCTTTGTTTAAAGAATTAATTCACGTTGATAGTCGCTCGATTAAAAAATTTTTTAACGATTCAATCTATCGGCAGTAATGTTAAAACGAAATTGACAATTAACAACAGAGTCGACTATGGTACAACGAATAAAATCCGCAGTCGAATGATCAGAGTCATGGTCTACTTTTTAAAATAATGTACGCACCTACAATAGTTTTGCAATCATAATTTCAAATATGACCATAAGGGCTATAAAATTATGGTAAAAAATTCAATTATATTCGCGTAGAGGTATTGATAAATTTGAAAAAGATTGCGACAATTTTTCCACGGTTGCGGGTGGAGAGAGAGCACAAAACGTAGACTATAGTTATTCCATGGTCCCGCTATAAATGACCGGCGACAAAGTTCAACGACCAACAGCGACATTCCAAAGAAACAATTGTCGCAGCAATAAAGACGCTAAATGCTTTATGCACCGAGAAATTGTGTCGGCGAGCTATCCAGCGGGCGCTAATCGATGGGACACCGGGTCCCAGACTCGCGTTACGAAATATATTTTCAAGGGAATCAAAATACATATTGTCGACGTATAATATTTATTAACTCTTCCAACGCGAGCAAAACCACGCGTTGATTCTGGCTCAGCACCGATCACATGTATGTATTCGCCTAGCCTACGTGCTGCGTACGTAAACGCGCGTACACACCGGTGTATACACATATATACATAAACGTATGTGCGTGTAAAAAATGTAACCTTAGGAAATGAATAGAAACGATTTGTCGTTTTCTCATTGTCGCGGAGAGACGCTCTGCTCTGATCGACTCTCCCTTTTTCTCTCTCTCATACATACACGGACAAACTTTCTCTCTCTCTCTCTCTTTCTCACACACACACACACACACACACACACACACACACACACACACGTGCATACAGCTAAAAATGTCTCTTCCGTCAACGATCCTCTTTTGTCTGACATGACCACCTTCGTGCAACGATGCTCGCCTATAAGTACTTTCACTGGGTCGAATGAGAAAATGTTCGCGAGACTGGTCGATAACGAGCGGAGTCGTAACAACGTGAGTTTACACGTCGATCCGAGACGAAGCCAAACTGAAATCTCTTTCTAAACTAGCGGGTAACGTTCCATTTCGATGAAGCTTCGATCGTGCGGCCCCTTCTTCAGGTGAAAACGATTCACCAGGCAGGACAGGTTTCGGCTCGGACAAAGTTTCACCAAAATCGACGCGGCGAAGGCTCAACGAATCCTCCGTCTTTTTTTTTTTTTCTTAAATGGTTCCTTGCTGCGCAACCGATTCCGTCGGGTACAGATAGAGCTAGGGTGTAATCGGCGGTCTTTATTTTTGGTTTCTGTTTTCTTTTTTTCATCTCTCTCTCTCTCTCTCTCTCTCTCTCTCTCTCTCTACCTCTTTCTCTCTCGTTTAAACATTACGCATTCTACGCGCTTGCTATAGATTAAATACTGGATGTTCTAGATACATATTATACATACATAAACTACGGCTAGGTATTGATCCTATGGATATGCGTATGTTTTCTTTATACGTTGTGCGGACTTATAGGTGTGTTCGAAAAGAACGTATCAACAATACAACAGTATTAAATATCGAATCTCACGTTATAGCCGGCTATGTAGACCGAGGTGTAGGCCAGAGGGAGCGAAATGACGTTTGATTGCAACGATCAGAGGGTACTTTTTGCAACTCGCTGTAGAATCGTCGAAATTAATGATTACAGGCAGTAACTCGTAATAGAATCAATTATAGTATCTCTCCGGTAACTTATTGCGAGTCGGGAGACGTAGCGAGACGTTCGGGAGCAGTGGAAGCTGTTCGTGTTCGCGCTGATTGGCTGGCGACTCGGTGCAGCCACGCCATTGGGCGTGTCACGTGCGACGTTACAGAGGAAACACTGTATACTGCATACGTATAGGAGCTTGCTTGCTTCGATTCTGTTTCATTTGCTCATTGTTGTTACCTTCCTTTGGTGATTTTGATATGTTTTTGGACTAGGTTCATTATTTTTTGCAGGACGTTTTACGAATGGTTCAATGAATTCATTTCAAGTTGTCAAAGTGTGTTAACTCCCGACACCCACATGTTTGTATACTCATGACCAGCCTCCGGATTTTATGCATTTCTAACAAAAATTAGTAGATGCCATTCAAAGCAGTGAGCTGATTTAAAAGATTTAAGAATACCAATGTATTCATGTTTGAACTTATCGAAATCAGTAGAATAAGAAAGAAATTTCCGTTTGGAGAAAAATCGCAGTCTAATAACAATGTACAAGATTTTAAGAATATAGACTGAACATATATAAAAACATATTTTCGAACATTCCCGAATAAATGTTACCCAATTTGAAACACTGTGAAATTACACTGGCAAAATAATGCAAGAAATGAAAACATCACGTTAGAGGTCTGCGCGGTGGCGAATGGGCAACGAGAAGGCGTGGCTAACCACGCCCTAGCGTCCTCCTTCTACCCCCTCTACCTGAGTCAGCCAATAAGAACGAAGACGAAAGCTTCGACTGCATCGGAGCGTCTCGGTGCGTTTCGCGACGTTACAATGCGAAACATTTCAATGGCAAATATCATCGACAACAAAAATCAAGTGGCACATCGCTCGACTCCGACTTAGGCCCAAACACGATAACATCCACGATCCTACGATCGATTCTCCCGCGTCGATCGGACTCGCCCGGAAACAGAAACGAACGCCTAGGTAAATGTATAGGTATAAAATCGTGAAAGAAGCACCATAGCGCGAGAGATGCATGATCGACCCAGGAGATCGGCCGAACGTTCGGCCGGTTGCTCTGTCGGCCGATCGCGCATCTTTCTCACGTAGAAAAATATTCTTCGTCAACTCTGTCGATGAGCGTCGCGCCTTCGTCGCAGGTTGGACAGGCGCCGTTCCCCGGTTCTCAAAAAACGAGATTCATGTGTTTTTGGACGCGCGTGCCGCGAAGAGGGTAGAAAAGAACGACACGCGTTTCGGAACGTCTCACGGAGAAGCGCGAAACTAAGGGCCACCGTAGTTGTAGAAATAAGTTCTGGCTACTTTGGGCGTGCCGGTGAAGTTACCGATATCCCATAGCTCGTCGGCGATGGTCTTCTGCTACCTGACCAGCTTCAGCAGGGAGCCCGTCTTCGTTCGTTGCGTGACAGCCGGGACAGGTTCTAGCTTGGGCAGCAGACATTCGGCGCTCAGATCCGTCCAGGTCTTGGCGACGTTCTCGGACAATCTGTCCTTGTACTTGTAGGCCGTACGATCGACCAACGATTGCGTCTTGATGCAGTCGTCGCCGCCGAACTCGCAGACCCTGTAGTGATGGAGGATCGCCGAGCCCGATGGCACGTTCAGTGTACCGTGTCCCGGGATGAACTCCCAGACGAAGTGATTGCCGGCTTCCACCACGTTCTGAGGCTTGCATATGTACTTGGAGCGTTGCTTGTGCGGGTGCAGCTTCGCCCTGCGACGCGTTTTCCTGAGCGTGATCAGGCCGGCTTCGATCGGCGTGCGACTCGTTACTATAAACGGATCGTCCGCCCATTGGAGATAGAAGAAAGCGTTCTGGAACGAATACGCTCCGGTCGACTTGGTATTCATACGGCTGCCCATCCATCTGGGGAACATCGAGTAACACCCTTCAGCCGAGAGAGAACCACTCCGACACGATAAGTAGTAAATATCGGGCGAGACTAGTTAAGTGGAAAATGTGGGACGTTTTTAGTGGATTAGCCGGGCTCAACGGACACCCGATTCTGTTCTACTACGGATTCTTCTTACGTGATCTCTTGATTTATAGACAAATGATCCAATTCTATCCTCGCCCACGTCTATTTTCACCTGACACGGTTGTAATGTCTTTCGAGATGGTCTTATGCAAATGATTGCCTACTTTCTGACGTATCCGAGTCAGAGATCGAGGCAAATAGCTTTCGCCTCGAAAAAATATGGGTCGAAGTTATACAGGCTGTCCCATGTTTCGCACGCGAATATTTTGCAAACTATAGCTCGCTGTAAAAAATATTTCAAATAAAATTATTCTGTTTCCGGGGAGACATCTTATGGCGGTCACAATTCTTCTCTAGGTGGACGTGCTTTCGATGTTTCCAAGGTAAATTTTGAGCAGCACTAAATGACCTTGAATGACCTTCGAAGACGAAAATGTTATAGGCCAGCGAATTTATCTCGGGATAGGCTACACGCGTAATAAAAATATACAGATACGTATAATAAGCAAAGGTCACCTTGAATTCTCGGAAGCACGTCCATCTAGACAAGATTTGTGACCACCATGTAAGATGTCTCCCCCGAAACAGAATAAGGTTTATTCGAAATATTTTTTACAACCAGCTATAAATTCAAATGAGACACCCTGTGTTGTGTTTGTCATACAATTGGCTATGCTATAGGTAACATAATAAATTTTGGATTTTATTATAAAAATTTTTCTACGTTTTGTTCGAGAATAGCTAATTGTTTGCAATGAGATTTTACGTTTGCAATTAACCCTCTATTTTCCATGTACATTGTTTGCCTTTTTTTTACACGGTTTCTAAGAGGACCTACCTACAGTGCAAAAACAGAATTGGGTGTGTTTTAATTGGACAGAGTAACAAAATGTAGTACAAGGGTTGCAATCGAATTTTGGTAACCCTTAAATTACTTTCAATAAAGAATTAAATTACTTTAAATATAAAGAAATTTTTTATGTACAGAAAATATGTTTCTACTTAACAACTTTCAGAAATTTGTGTTTACACAGTGGGAACTAAAGGTGTGAAAAATTGTTCTCATTAAAACTATTTGGGGGCCTCAAAGTAGGTAAGCTAAGGTTTAGGGCAGGGACATCCTAAGTTTCTCAGAATTCTACAATCGCCCATAATGCGGAAGAACTTACAATCAGTGCGGCAGCTCTCGTCGAATTCTTCGCAACAAACGCTATCATATTACGAATGAGAAAATATAGCGTTTCATTTGAAAAAAATGAACTTGATATTGGAATGTCCCCCATTAAAAAAACTGTCTGTAATGTATAAAAAATATGTGAAATAAATAGATGTCTGTATTTGAAAAAAAGACGTACTAAAATACGTGTTACAGAAAAATTATCAACGTTGAAAAATGCCTCTTTTTGTGTCAAGCTACTTTTGCAAGAACATTTTTTCCTACCTTGAGTTTTTCGTGAGGTGTTCTACCGTGTCCAATTAAAGAGCATTATCCTTTAACATTTATATTTTTAATAAACTGTTGTATTTTCTAACTGTTAACTTTTTAAATCGCATTCACCGCTTTTTGAAATACACATACACAAAGTGATGTTTGTTTTTACAGAAATGTAACTTTTCATTCGACGTACTGAATTTCGCCATTTCAATAAATTTTGATACAGTTAAGTTTCGTTTAAAATAAAAGAGCCGTTAAATTAAGTATACTTTTAACATTTAAAAAAGATAAAATTAATTCGTTCCAGCTCAAAGTAATGCAAGTATTTTGTACTATCATATTAATATAGTAAAAGAATGTAAAGCTTCTGCTGAACCGTAGCACTGTGTAAAATACTGTCAAAAAATGTGCTCCCTTCCTGAGGGTTCAAACCCCTTGGGTTATATCCCCGTAAAACAAACATTCTGCGCGTAAGTTGCTTCTTCTTCCACGAAAATAGAAGACCTGAAAAGAGCCTTTCTTCTAAACAGACGAGAACAGAAAATAAAACTCGCGCAAAGGCACAAAGCACGTACACAGTCAGTCACAAAAGTCTACGCACACCTGGCAACGTTCAAATCCTCAACAACAAAACAACGATTTTGGACTTTACTAGTCGATGCATTCGTTAAACCTAGATTTCTTCTAAATAGATTAGCTTGAATTTGCAAAGTGACTTTTACAGTTAACCATCACTTGTAAGATGAAGAACGCGCATAGAAAACATTAGAGATTACTTTGGAGAGTAGAATCGAGTCTAATTGTTCATAAACAATCAACAAATTCCCGAATCAAAAGCTGCGAATTAATTTGAGCACCTAATATTTTACACGTTACCTACCGGCAATAATTTCATAACTTTTGAAAGTCTATGGACCGTAAGAACTTTTTAATAGATCCTTCAACAGCAATATTAACTTGAATCGTAAACAAACAAGTCAACCCCAGTAACGTCTCCTTTAGCTTCGTGGACTGTGAATTCAGTGTTCTATCGTTGTAATTAACACAATTCAAATGGCGTGGGCGTAGTCTGCCAAAAGAGAAAGTGGGAGTTGACAGGGGTGCGATGGATTTTTGCGATGGACTGTAGGTAGATGGGGAGACGGAATGAACGAATCCTGTGGTTGAAGAAGAGGGAAACGTTTGTTTGTCAACGAGAGGTAATCTCACCTTATAAGATCAATGATCGTGTCGTTGTGCCTCGGTATAATGAACTCGTCGAGGTCCACCAGCGCCACGTACTCGTATTTGTACATCGATCGATAAAGGCAATCGTTCAGGGCGGCGAACAGACCTTCCGTGCGGATCTCGAGCTGCGAAATCATGTCCAAATGGTGCCAAGGTAGCACGGTCACGAGACCTTTGGCTTCGTAGTACTTGAGAGCGCATCCGGCCTCCGCGCCGACCGTGTCGTTGTAAAGAGTCACGTGCGAGGCGCCGAGCAGCCCGTGCAACTCGATAAACTCCACAAGTTGCAGCACCTGCAACATTATCGCGCCCAGAGAGACAAGAAGAATAGCCGGGGCGTACCGATGATAATCACGCGTCGCGTCGCACAGTGGTCGATTTTTCGAAAAAGTGGGTCGAAAATCGCTATCACTTGAACATTCCATCTATTCGCGAACAATTTAGGGGTTGGAACGAAAGCTCGCAGCGTTTTTCGATTACAATTCAAAGATCAAATCAAGATATTTATTCATAGATTTCTTCAATAACATATTTTCACTTTGTCGAATTGAGCTATTGAATAAACTTATGGACTATCTTAATTTAATTTTATCATTGAATTTTAATTTAAAAACTTTATAAACTAGACTCAATCGAAACAAACTTATCAGTCACGCGTGTTAGATATTGATGAATGAAATTATACAATTTTCAATTTCTAAAACAGCTTTTTTATTTTTGCCCCAGTTTCCGTACTTATCGACCGCTGTGCGTCGCACAGTGCTCCCGAACGGCGCCAAAATCTGGTCAAAACCACAAAACCTAATGCATTTCCATTAAAAACTCCAAGGTTTTTTAGGTCGCCCAAAAAAAAAAACAAAATGGCGGAATTGTACGGTCCTATTTGAAAAACTTAATTTGAAATTCTCTTTAATTTCACACGAGCAGACTGCGGATTTTATACATTTGTATTTTATGCAATTTTAGGGCTGCAACGTGTTGATCCCAGCTTATGACATTTATTAAGGGAACAATGAAATTTCCAACTGGATCCTGTTCATTGTAATCGATGCAAACAATTTTTATTCTACATAAAAAGTGTTTTGCAATCAAAGCAGACAATTTTTATTTCGCATGAAACTCCAAAGCCAGCTACCAGCATTAAGCATAATCCCTGTGACAGCGAGGTCCGGGTCCATTTTGACCCAGCATATGAAAATCGTCATTCAGTTACACAATTTCCATTGCCGTTATTAACATTCATAAAAATGAAGTTTCGAAGTTTTTGACCAGGTTTCGGCGATTTGGGAGCGCTGCGCGTCGGGCGAATTTTCGCCCGGGACGATCCCGGAGGATCCCGCACACGTACCCGGTTGTAATCGTAGTGCAGAGGTTTCACGCAAACCGCCAACAACTCCTTGTCCTCTGTCCTAGTTTCCGGCCGGTTCTGCACGAGGATGCGATTGGTCGGGGCTGCTTTCAGCCTGGCCACAACGCTCACCGTTTCCGGTACTCTATCGGTCGCCGGCGACTCTTTAGGTAACGGACAGATGACGAAGCACGCGCTGTACTTCAAGTTCCAGTTCTCTCTGATCACCTGTCGGAACATGATATATAAACCTGATCGTCAATCCCAATGACGCGGCTCTAGAGCTCGCAGCCGGACGAAATGGAGCACCGGGGAAACGTTGACAGCACAGGTCAAATCGAAACTGTTCCCATTTCCAATTAATTACCGAGTAACATCATCGGATAGCACGAAAAATAATCTCGAAAGCTCTAATGTCGAGGCGAGATAGGACCGTGAACCTAACGGCAAAGAAATGCGACGTTGAGTCAGACCGGGTGAAGGGTTAAGGTGAGTATGAACAAAAGGTTAAAAGTTTAGGATCGCTGTAAACCCGGTGCACGCTAACGCAATGTCGCGTTGCGCTGCCAATTGCTACCCCGGTTGATGGCAGGCGGCCGTCAAGGAGAAATACATCTTGCCCCTAATTTGCGTGCGGAGCACAAGGCTGAGTTTGTTCGAACGCGTTTGAAAAAAGAAAAGGAAAAAAAAATCAAATGAATCCAGCGAAAGGTCAACGTGTACCGTTTGCTGGCTTCGTTACGACGAAACTTGTTACCGTATTTTTTTTTTGTTTCGAGATTTCTTCTTTTCGTTGCGTTTCCCGGGAGCTGAAGTTCGTAACCTCGTTTGCTCGGTTGACGCACCTTTACTTTAGCAGCCACCGTCACGGAAGCGGTCACGTTCCCACCGTTCTCCGTTCGATACCAAAATCTGCACCAGACACGCTCCGGTCCTTTGGTCTTCGTGGCGCTTATTATGCGCACCATGCCCTGTTTTTTACCCGCTGGCGTGCCTGCGCCGCCAACCCTGTCGTCGAAGTACGCCGAGTACACGAAGAATTTGAATCTGGGAACAGTAGGCACGGCCTCGTTAGAATTGGACACGGTAATTGTTTCGAACAGGGCCGACGACCTCGTCGACTTCATCGATCTTCAAAGATATTGTCAAGGTCAACGTTCCGAGCAACTGAGCGGTCCGCTGCAAGAGGGAGCTATGCCGCAACACTCCTTTTGCGAGATTAAGCTCTCTCTCGCGCAGAAATCGTAACACGCAAGGGAAACAATGTTTTATAAATGGACTGCGGATCTTTATGCAAAATAATAATTGTCCAACTCGATTGTAAGAAACCGAAATTAAATGACGATGCATTTTCCGTTCTAATCGTCTTAAAAAGTCGAAAGTAATATACCAATAACCCTTAAATTTTTCTAATGTATTCTGTATTTGACCTGCTCTTTTTTGTAATAAATCCATGAAATCCTCAGTCTATTTATAAACCTAATCATAGCGAACGCGGACAATTAGCTACTAGTCAGCGTTCTTCTCGCAAACAATAAATATTAGACAAAAAAATGTGAAAAGTAATACTGTTTTTTGCAAGCAAAGTTTTTTTTAGAAATCAAGGTGACCTTTAATCTTTTAAACGGAAAGCCCAATTTTTTGCATATCATATGAAAACGTGTGTCAAGACAAATTCATTCGTATACGACACAGTGACCTTCAAGGTCGTACAAGGTCAGACACGGAAGAAACATTTTGAACATCGCGAAATTCTTCAGAATGTTGGAAAACAGTCGTAGAAAACGATGGTGACTGCCCGAATTGTAGCAATTCCTTGTAAGAGTAAATTAACACATTCGCGACCGCTGACGTCAATTCACGTCATTTTAAATTCTATTCCTGATTGCCGCTGACGTGAATTCACGTCCTGCAATTTTTGTTTCTGAATGCGGCAACATTAGGCGCATTAATGCGATTGGATTAAAATTTAAATCATTAATTAATTTAATAAATCAATTAATCCTTACTTTGGCGATACAAGTTTGCGGCAACCAGCTTCAGAATTTCATTATTTTCGCCGGTACTCAGTATTAGAAACGGAAAAAACTTGCCGGTCGCGAATGTGTTAAAAATAAATAGAAAACCGTATCAGGATTTTTGCAATGACCCAACACATTGATCAAAGCTATCGCCGACGAAGCGTGTCGTCGGTGAACTCTCGTAAAAAGTTCAAAATCCTTGAGACCCGTGGTGGCGATTCGAAACGTGACCCGTACGGACCTGTGCGGGGTCAAGGCCGTGTTAGTCGCGACCGATAAATATTCGTAAAAGCGTGTTATCAGGTGCGAGCGTACCTAGTTTTCGTGACTGGTAGCCATTCGGCATCCGTGATTCTCAGGCTCTGATCGGGCTGCGGTAGACGAGCTTCCAAGTTCGGTGGTAAGCTCGGTAAACCTCTCGGGTCCGGTTGTATCGCGGTCTTCTGCCCTCCATCTTCTCCGTGCACCAATAATCCGATATGATCGTCGAAGCTGCCCTTCAAGCCGATATAATCTTCAGCCTGCGTGAGAGCCAAACAGAGAGAACCCGTTCAATAAATCCCGTCTGTTCGACGCCGCGATTTTGATGGATACCTATCCAAGAAAGGAAAATACAAGCTCGCCCGGTCTTTTTCCGAACCGTTCGAAAACTGCTTTCGATGGGATTTTATTGTTCGAACGGCTCCTTCTCGACCGGGGGCTGTAGTCGAGTATGCTAACGCGAACAGTTTTTCATCAACGAAACCAAAAAGCGCCGCTGCGAACAAAGACACGAGGGGGCTTATCAAATAATAATACGTTTTCCGCGAGTACTCGATCCGATAACGATTTTTTCCCGCGCACAAGGGTTCGATGAAATTGGAAACGCGCCTTGCATATTCCCGCTTTTGATAACCGAAGGCCTGTTAGCGGATTCTTTAACCTTTTAACCGGGGATCACGAGCTAATTGGTCGGTCGAGTTTGCCATCGTCTTTTAGGGACTGTTCGTTTTATTCTTGTTGTGATTCAACGAAGAACTCCTTTACCTCGTTGTGTTGTATCCGTGTTCGTTGTAAGTACACTGCGGACTTTATGTATTTGCGACAAGAATGGGCAGGTCAAATATAAGGCTGTAAAGAGATCAGCGGAATTGAATGATGTGATCATATTGTGCTCGACTTATTGAAATTATTAAACGACGAAATACAGTTTCATTTAATTTCTCTTTCTCACAATTGACCTGGACAATTTTCATTTCGCATATAGATCCGCAGTCTAGTTATAAGCTATATTCTATTTATGTCGATATCATATATTACGTGTATAATATTATATATGTATTACAAATTGAGCTATTTATATGTATATTTTTATATACTATTCAGCGCCACTAATGTTTATGGGAATCGTTTTTAACACTTTGACTGCCACATTAGAAACCTCAAAAATTCCATAAAATCAATGCGAGTAAAAATTAATTTTAAAACCTGGACAAATAATTCCGTCATCCACATATGGGTGACATGGCGGTCAACGTGTTAAGTAATGTGGGAGTGATAAATTGTTTTTAACGAACGGTCAAGTTCGCGAGCTTAGCATTTGCAAGAAGTCGAGCCAGTAGATCGGGAACCGACGAGCAGACAGGAAAGAATTTTTTACGTAGCGAACAGAGACATTAAAAGTTTTAAAGGTTGAACCGTGTTTGCGGGAAGCTGCAGCATCGATTTTCGCGAACAAGCAGACACGATACACCGATCAGTTCATCTTTCGACCGAATTAATTTGCACAGGTAGCCGCGAGTGTATAATCCACGATGATCACCGTCGGGGGGTAGGGGCGTACAATCATCGCCAGTTTAATATTCCCGTGTAAATCATGAGTCGCGTATCATCGTATCAATTTTAAATGTGCGTGACGCCGCGTTAAAATATCGGGCGGCGGCGTTTTAGTGACTTATTACGGGCGGTCGTTTCGGTTTTATTAGTAGAGTGGCCGCTCTCGTAGCCGTTCAAACGGATTTTCCGCGCGTAATCCTGCGAGTTCTCGGTATAAAATCCTCCGGGAAGCTTTCGCCGTTCGAGCAAAAACCTGTATCGCTGGTTGATGGACACCTTTTTATGCAGCTTCCGCAGACGAACCGTGTACGCGTACGAATCCCGTATAAATTCTGCACGGACCCGGGCGTCCGCTTTCTCGGCCGTAATTACCGGCCGACAAATAAATGTTGTGTAGGGCTTTTATTACGGCCGGTTAATAAGCGCAACGTCGCACACCAGTCGGCCTTTGCGAATGGTTTATAGAACCTTATCGAACCTGTCCTCGAACTTTTATGCCAGCCGTAATTCACCCCCGACGTTCCACAACCGCGATGCAGCTGGCAACATAGCCCCATACGAAATCAATTAAAACGATGTTAACACGATCGCTGCTAAACCAACGACGATAAAAATTACGCAAAATGGAAATACGGAGCTTTCGTTGGAATTGAGGGCAGTAGTGTACCGGAATTTTTACTTAATAGATAGGGGGCTGTGCGAGAACCCGAAATATCGGGTCGGGAACACGAAATTTTGTTTCGGGTTCGGAACGAATACCCAAAAATTTCGAGATTGTCGAATTTATCGGGATTTTCGAAAATTCCGAGAACCCACGTTTATATTTGTTTTAACGAATACAATACACGGTTTCGGATTTTTTATTCTAGGTGTTTCCGGCAAATTATGTTATTTTACTTTTTACTTATTTAATTTACTATTATATGATTATTATTTACGTATTTTGTACGTTACTATACAGCAGAGTAGTTCGGGAAACCCGATTCCGTCGGGAATCTTGAAATTTTCGGGAACCCGACCCGACCCGACTCGACCCGACTCGTCCCGACTATCGGTTTCCCGATATTTTCAGGTTCTCGCACACCCCTGGTAATACAACAAGCACTTAGCATTCGAATCGCACAATACTCGAGACAAAATGGAATAAAATGAATACAATTTGCTTGCCGCCGCCTCGATACACGAAAGACGAAATCAAAAAGACAATATTGTGTGCTATTCCCGTTTTTAATAAAGCTCCTCGAAACAGTTATGCCAGTCGTAATTCACCCTAACGTTATATAACCGCGGTGCAGCTGGCAATATAGCTCCATACGAGACCAATTAAAGCAATGTCAACACGTTTGCTGTTAAACGAACGACGATAAAAACGAAGCGAAATAGAAATACAGTAGTACTCAGAGTTGGGCAGTAATTAATTACACGAGTATTTCGTTACATCTTCAATTACATGAGCAAATGTGGACTATAATTTCAATAAGAAAACGGTTAAATGGTCCAAAACATAAAAATTAGTGGTTTGAGAGAACAATTACACTGAAGTAATTGTTAGACTCAGTTACAATTACTGTAATTGTAATTGAAGCTCTCAAGTAAGTCTAGTAATTGCAACTACCAATTAGTAGAATAGTTAATAATTTTGATCGTTCATAGGAACGAAATATGGAATATATACATACAAATATAATAATATAGAGTTTATAATTCTGAAATTTCGGGCAGAAATTCGAAGTAGCGTAAATACAATTTATATTTAGTGTATCGCGTAGATAAACACGATATCTGTTGTCTGATTTCAAAAGCTGACCAAGAGTGGGGAGATTGGAGATTATTTTATGGTTTCCATGGATTTATAAATGTTAGCATCTCTTAGTTAGCAGTAGCAAGTTTAGTTGCGAATCAATAAAACACCCCAGTAACTTAAACCAACTCCTCTCGGGATTATTATTTGAAAGGCCACCTTTAGCTCCTGAGAATCCTATTATTAAGCTTCCGACAGGGATCGAGCATTAATACATAAAGCAAGAACAATTAGATCCGATCTTCATTCGACCCTTGTGTATCCGTAATAACGCAATAAATATTACCAGTCTGCGTGACCTTCTAGCATAGTGGTTGCGTGAGTTTCGATGCCCATAGTACGCTTAAGGGTCGAAGAAATGTATCGTGATTGCTATCAATAATTCCGCACCCTACAATTGAAAAAATTCATAGTAATATGAATAGTAAAATTATACGGTAAAATTGTTGTTCGAAATAATGAAATAAATTGAATTATTGTAGCCGTTTTAATTCAGAAACGGTTCAACTTTAAATTATATCAGGGCCAATGATTCTTAGGTTGTTGCTTCAAGATTTTCGCTACAGCTTCTTCCCTATTTTTTTTTTTTTTTTCGAAGGCATATTATGGTGTTACGAATGCTTATCACAAACTACATAACTCTCCTCCAACCGAGCACAAAAGCTGTTTCTATGATGAAAGTAAATATGAAACTAAGGACCACGATATTGAAATTTTTATCCAATTTTGTCTCAGCCTTCTTACCAGCTTTAAGTCAAAATATTAAAAGACGGAGCTAAACAATTGTGTGCGCTTACGCGTTTATGCGACCAGTACTTGAGATAACAAAGAAAATTCGTGTTCCATATTCTATGTAATAATGTTTGTTATGAACAACGTGAACAGACTTGGTGATAACAAATTGTTCCTCGTTCGTCAAATAAATAAATTGTTTGACGTTAAATTAGCGGGCAAGGACGCCCGCTGATGCCCGTGGGCACAGCCAGTGTCGCCAGATGAGGGGAGGGAGCACGAATCGAGGGGAATACAGTTACCCTCTCTCTGCCGGTACCGGGGTGTGCACGACAGAGACGCAACGCGTCACGTGACTGGGTCATGGCGGAAGCGTGGCGGTAGAAGGGGAAATTAGAGTGGGGGAACAAGTCTTGATCTGGCGACTCTGGGCACAGCTACGGGCAAGTGAGTCATCGGAGTGGGGGTAAGCCGTAGCCTTAGCTGGCAATGCTTAGCTGTGACAATGCGTGTGTCAAATACATGCAACCTTGCCCGCAGGGGCGTGGCTTCGTGCCCGCCGTTCTGTGTATGCCCACGGCCAAAAAAACCACTGAACAACTCGGGTGTACACTAATAATATTGTAACCTTCGGGGGACCAGCGAACTCAAAATCCTCGAAATTGATGTCGGACAATGTTATCTAACGTAAACAGTTAACAGACTGTGCACAGGTGTTTCGAGTCCGAGAAACAACTCGAGGCCAAAGTGAAAGAGACTGCGCCGCAGTGAGGAGTTGAAGCTTTGCTTTACTGGGTTAGTTTTAGTTGGTTGCAAAATTTTTGCTATGTCCGCTCGGCATGGAAGCGCGCAGGAAATTTGCATTTCCCAACGTTCCTTCCACCCCCCCCCCCCCCCCCCCCACACCTGTGCTTCGTTATTAGTGCGACGGAGGCCTTCTCCTTATTTACCCGGTATCCTAATTAAGGGTCTCGAGAATAGTTTTAAAACTCTTTGAAGTTATGGTCCGCTTTTAGCAGTACATTTTCATTACGGGGAACAATTCGGAGCAAAATCTGCGGGCGTAAAACCGGCAAATTCTAATTAAATGCCCGTCTAAATCTCCCAGAAACATTTCGTCTCCGCATTGACTCTGCTCGAAGAATCGTTACTTCGAATGGTCATGCGTTTATTTGAAAACTGGATCGAAAACAAATTCGAATATATTGTCGATAAACTGCGGACTTTATGCGACATAATGAAAATTCCAGATGATTTTATAATTACATTATTTGCTTATAAAAATTATAGAAGAAATAAATGCACATTTTTATTTTACATAACTGTCGTCCTACTTATTAAAAAAGCAAAATTCAAAATGGAGTTTGTGATCTCATTGGCATAATAACATGATTAAGTTAATTTCGAGGAAAATCTATTTTTTCTTACAAAAATTATATGATTAAAATATATAGGCTCGTCGCATCATTGATAATTGAGTCCCGTAGAACGCCACGCGTCGAAAATTAAGATAAATCTCCGTTTGTTTAACTGAAAGTGAAACGATATCGAATAGTTCGTTTACGGCTTCGAACCGATAATTGATATCTACTAGCATGGTGTTGATCGTACAATAGCGTGTAGAACGATATTTCGCTTTAGTTGACGACGGTAATTTAATATTCGCTAAACATCCCACTGTCGTGCATGCCAACCTATTTTCGATGCTACGCTAGAATTGTTCGTCCATTTTTATCGAGAATCTGTCGATATCGCTTCGACATGACTTAATTACGAATTGCTAAGAATATCCAGCGACCAAATCAAAGCCTTAATCGAACAATACTACCGTTGTTCGTTGTCTATTAAATTAATAACAGCTTCTCTACTTTCGAGCGTGTGTTTATTTATTTTATTCGCGATAGTTGCAGCGCTATCAAATACCTATCAGTCGTGGCGCCATTTTGGATCGGTCTAATGGCACGGTTGACTGATTCATAGTTACTCTATTCGTCTACTTAGATATTATAGCATTAGCTCACATTGTAATATTCGCGTGACATGTGGAGTAAATTGTACATTAATAAATTAGATAATGAATGCAACGAAGTTATAATTAAAATGCAAATTAAATTGCACTTCACTCGTGCTGCATGGATATTCATGGTCCAGAAATTACACGGTTGTAAACTCAGTAGAAACGGAAATCTATTAGTCCGTGTTAAACGTTACCATTAATTTTTCCGTTAATAGATTTCGTATGTTACATTTAATAATTGTAAATATGTATTATAATTCTTTCATCTTTGTGCAAATATTTGCAATTTTAGAGATAGAATGGTTTTCAAAGTTAAGGAAACCACGTATTTCCTGTAGTTAAACATTTTATTTTAACTTTATATATAAATTCTGCAGAATTCACTCGTTTATCGATTTTATGCAATCAATAGGACACACATCGAAATTGGAATACCCAAAACGTATAAACGAACTTGAATAATGAATATGACAGTATAAAATCTGATAGACCAGCTAGGGTAGAATAAAGCATAGCAGAAATTAATCAATAATTTTTAACTTTCTGTCAGATTGAAATTTTGGTAACGACAAAAACTAACCAATTCCATTTCCCTCGATATATCTTTTTACGTTATCAAATGTAAATGATTCTGGTGGCTACGATAACTGAACCTTTCTGAATATAAAAATAATGTTTTTCATTTCGTATGGACAGGAAAGATGGAATAGCGCTCGTACATTATACTTGCAGGTTTATAAAAACATTTTAAGAAAAATGAAGTAACCATTTTCCGTATCGAAAAAATTTACAAAAGCTGTGTACCGTTAGAATTGTAAAATCGAAGCGAATCTAGAAATTCGGAAGAATTGTGTAGCTTTTAGGAATGCGAATTGTTGTTGAAGCGGCGTAGATGCGGGAGATGGTGGTACTTTGTATATTATTTAAAGCAGCGTTTTGATAAAATCGCGTGTAATTCCCGTTCGCTTACACAGACTTCGCGTTACACACGAACGGAATGATGCGCGTCACTGCTGGAAAAGCTATTTCCTGCTGGGCAAAACCCTCTTTTCCATCTCGGAAATCATCTTGAGACCAATTTACTCCCCCCACTCGCTTTTTCGGATTTCCCCGGAACAGGAAACGCACGGCAGAATGGAAGAAGAGCAACCGAGGGACTCTAAAACACCATTTAATCGGGAAGATTACGCTTCTGGAGCGTTCGACGTTATTCCCTATTTAGTCCATGGTTAGAGTTCTTTGATACTCCTTTGTCCTCTTAAAATAAAAAAAATTTAAGAACATGAACGCATCAGTTTCAGCTTACCAAAATCGACGAAGCAAGAAAGGAATTTCTATACAGCCTCAGTTTTTTCTATACAACCAATTCTTTTATTTCGCACGAAGATCCAGTCGATTCGAGAGCCAACTCGATCATCGCCTCTCGCTAGGTCGACTGTTAAAAAGATTCCCCCGTTTGAAAGTGTACACGAAGACTCTCTTGACTGACTGCAAGTAAACGGACCGATTCGTCCGTTCGGCCATCACGTCGTTTCGGGACAATGTGAAGTGCTGAGAATGTGCGGTTCTCTCCCGACGACGTATCATTGTCCGGCAATAAAGAGGGAACCGGTAGCTGGTAGGAAGAATGGGCGCCGCATGGGGAGCCGGGAAAAGGCGATGGGCACGGGGGGGGGGGGGGGAATCGATGAACCGGGATGGCAAAGTTTCCCGTTACCACTTTCCTCCTTTGCGCGGACAAAGAGTAAGCGACAAGACGAGTGGAAAGTTGAACCCTCTTCGTTACTTCCAAAGTCTTTCGCCTGGTCCCTTTGCCCCGGACCGGCAGAAACGTTTCAGGGTTCGCGAGCCTTCGCGACCCTCGCGAATCGAGAATTCGTCGTCTCTTTCGACGAAAACCGACCTAACGCGTCGAACTTGGAAGATGATATAGAGCCTGGTGCTAACACGTCTTACGTCTGATATTGTTCATTGCTGAGCACTCGGTACTCTTATTCCTTCGTATTTGTTGCGTTCGAAAAAAAAGAATAGAAATTTCTCAATATGTGTTCGGTTTCGAGACGTGATCGGACACCTGCTACTCCGCGCGACAATACGTTTATATTTTGTTTTACAACTCGCACTGCAACTCCGAAGTTACCTCGGCAAGAGTCTCGAAGGCCGAACTCTTTACATCCTTAACCCCTTTTATTTTAACGAGTCTGGCCCGTGATGAAGATTTTCGCACAAACGCAAACATCACGTGTAGAACTCGTCGAGTGAAAATCTGCCAAACGTGAACATCACGAGTCTCAGATATCACAGGTATTTACATTCCGGCTCGTATTGTGACTGTTCTCGAGCCTCACTCTGGTTTGTTTACCGCGCGCTGACCCCTACCGCTTGGGCCCGGATTTCGTCGAGGTAAATGTCATCCTCAAGGCCCGTGAGGGTCTGAGACACGCGTTCGCAGCCCCTTAGGCCATCTGGTTCAGACCAAAACACCTGTTTTAGAAATCCGTAATTTCTAAAGGGTACCGGACGAGAGGTACTTAGGAGTCCCGGATTCAAGGTCCCGAAATTTCCATGATTGACCTGAGATAAGGACTTCCAACTCCACCGTGGAGGACTGTCCGGAAGACCCGCCTCCCTCAGGTTAATCAATGAGTGGGGATGATTCTCTCGAAATTTCGGGCCCATCCCTTCGAGAAGTTGGACACCAACGAGGTGACCAGCGAACGGCGCAGGCAGACAGTCTTCAGTTCACATCAGACGCTAACACGACAAACATAGTAGTCATTCGCAGTCTGATTTTCTCGAGTCGTACACAACCACTGCGCGCAATCACATCGAATCCAGTTACCCAAGATTAAGTTGGCGGGTAATATTTCGGTGACACGTATACGCGTCGCAACGGTGAATCCGAGCTTTACGACCTCGGGTGGACCCGTTTTGCGTCGCAAAACAATACGAGATATGTATGTGTAGATTTTACTTATGATCAGTGGACAGATTCGAAGAATTGAAAAATATCAATCTGTCAGTTTCAGCTAATTAAATTCGTTAAAGAGAGAATTAAATGCTACGTGTCTCCTTTATAGCCATTGAAGAGCTGACGAAGGAAGGCCGAGGTGCCACGAAGAAAGAATGGACATTGCCGAAGAAAGTCAAGTGATAGCCGGAAGTAAGCCAACTCGGTTGCAGTGGATCGCCAGAAGCTATCGAGACACTTTAATTTCCCGGAGGGTAGCGAAGCTCTTCTCGGCCCGATTTACGCGCGATTTTAGGTCATAATCTGTTCTCTTTTATTCGCGATGACTGTGAACTTTAACACCGGAGATTAAAATGGTTTTTCGGCTCGCCGGAAGTGAGACCGGCCCTGCGTTCTAACCCCCAGCTTAGGCTACCCGTGGACTCTCTTTTGCCGCGTGTCCCTTGGCCGCGATTCGTATCGATTCTTGTCCGTCATGCCTGTCAACAAAACCTTTTTCTCATTTCAACCGGATCACCGCGATATAATAGAGCATCCCCGATTCGGATTTGCGAGCTGGCTGCTGAATTAGCGACCTTTAGCACATCGTCGACCGGAGACGCCAATTGACGTCTTTCCCTTTCCGAACGTTGCTGACACAAAAAAAGCTGCAAGCGAAGCTTGGTAGCGATGCAGGTATTGTTAAGAGCGTTTTAGGCACCGATAGAAGTTTCCGCGAGTGGAAAGAAGCACAAAACGATTATACGGGGTGTCCCAGTATCGATGGCACGACCGTCGAGGGGTACATGAGAGAATAAGTCGAAAATATGGAATACATTTTGTATGAGGGTATGAAAGTCATTTCTGAAATTCGTAGGATGATTGCTTCAATTAATCGCTGAAACGAATCGTCGATGATTAAATATCAATCGTCGGTGACTAATTAAAAATACACGTGGATCGTTAATTTTTAGATTTTCGTCGAAATTAAATATGAATTCAATTTAATGTATGCTTTCCATATATTCACCACTTTCAACGAATGTATGAATGTATAATTATTATCACAAAGCCAGGGAGCGTTTAACTATAGTATTATTTTATTTGTTTGCAACATTTCAATACGTATTTTATAGTTTCCTGCTCGGACATACTTATCCCACGGTATAATGGAATTTAATAGTTAATTACCGATCCAATTGTTGCCGAAATAACTAACTCGATGCGTACAATTAACAATTAAATGCCTACTTTACTTATATTGATTATTTATACTGATAAAAATAGTCCATTATAGTATACCCAATTGAATCTCTAATTGGAGGAATATTACTGCTACGAGACAATTCACGAGGCAACTGGTTTTGCTACATTCCTATCGCAGTTTATCGGATATTCGGAGGCTTTCCATTTTTGCAGACGTCCGCGGTAGTACGGATTGCTTCGCGCTATTTCGAATAGACAATTCTGACGCAAGCGTACGCTGATTTTGTTCAATAACGCGTTGCCACGGCGACGCTAGCAAATATGTTAACTTTACAGACCGCGTGGAGCGCAATCGGGAATTCGTTACTAATCGTGCGTCGGTAATCGTGTGAAACTTCACAGCGAGAGGAAAAGCATTGTGTTTGATTTCGCCGGAATTGGTAATGCAACTGAACCGAAAGGGGAAAATAAAGAAACTGTAAAATCGGTCATTGTATTTGGCAACGCGGCGGATACGCGTGCACGTTTGCTCAATTTATTATGACAGCAGCTGTACGAAAAACGTATTTCCGATATTTGCGTGAAGATAAAGTCATAGGATCAAGAATAATCTTAATTTTTAATTTTTAATTTTGATTTAAATTTGATTTTAAATTTTACTTGTTGCTTCTATCCAACATAAACTGGCTAATGAGAGAGAAGGAGAGAGAGAGAGAGAGAGCAATGTAATATGCTAGCGTACCGTTCGCTGTTTTCGCTTTAAGTAGTAGAGCCGCGTTATGGCCAGACACGTCAGCCAGTTGTATTAGAGAAATTGATTTACTTCTTTCGTGTTAATAACGAGGCTAACTGCAGTCAACTATGAAAATTTTATTCAATATTGAATTACACAGTTGGTCATGTAAATTTTAAATTGATTAACAAGTCTAGTTAAACTTCCTTTTAACGTTTTATTATTTTTGCTTGCGTTCGTTTAACACGAAAGTTATTAACGATCGTAGACAAAAATTGTTCCCATGTTAACAATAAAGGTAACAGCAGTCAACTGATTAAAATTTTGTTTGAAGTAGACAGGTTATCCAACTTTTACGTTAATCAACAATTCTGATTAAACTTTCCTCAAAATTTGATTATTTCTCGTAACGTTAATAAATCCGTTTCTTCGAACGTACATTACGATAAAAACCGACAAAAATCTGGATAAACACGTTCTTGTTGTTTTGTATCAAGCATTGTAAAATAGTAATTTCTAGTGCTTCGTAAATCCGGTGTTAAATGACATCGCGCTCGAATCGGTAAAAACGTTGGCCTCCGTTGCGAGTCTAACGACAACGACACGCGCGCTATCATTATCCGAGTATAGTATTTAGTAACCGTAATGCGATACACGTGGTCGTCGGGAAATGACACGAATTGATCGCCTCGCGCGGCGCCAAGACCAGCCGACGAAAGAATTACAATTTTTGTTCTCGCTAACGGATTAATGAACGCAATTCGTTCGCGTCAACGAACCATTGAGCGCCATAATTCACAGCCGATGTCGACAATGAAAACTATCACTGGTCCGGCTCGACGAGGCCGGATAAAAAAAAAGAAAAACAAGCGAACACATACATACACATACACAAAGAGACCTAAAATTTCGTTCGAAATTCGCGTGTTCGAACAAAACTGCACGCTTGTTCGACAGAATCGGTAAATTACCGTGTATAAATCCACTCCTTCGGGATTGTAATTCTTCCGGGACAATACAGTGGTGGTACAACCGGAAAAGGGGTGATTCTACATTGCAAAATAAGTCGAAAACGTAGAATAAAATTTGTTCGTACGTGGCTTCGTTTCCGAGATAATCGAGTTTGCAAAATCCGAATCGTGTTATTACATAGAACCGGTCGATCATGAACAGACGCGTCGGAACAAACTCGATTTTCTCGGAAAACAAAGTCTCGCGTGAAAAAATGTTATTCCACATTTTCGACTTATTCTTTTATGTAGAATCACCCCCCTCTTCGGTAGTTCCACCAGGCACCGATCAGTGTGTATATTAGGGCAACCAGATGAAAGTTTAACGCGATAGCTATTTCTCGATGCTAATTCGCCATCGTCGTTTCCGTAGAAAGGATGTTCTACTAGGAACGGTCGAATGAATGAATAAATAATGCGCAAGAAAATGTAGATGTACGGCGCTATTTTCTAAGAAGATTGTCCGAGGTGCACGTGTTTCGCCATTACTACGCGATCGCATGATTTTCTTTAGCCGTTTATGCAAATTGACCCGGTCGATGAACAATTTTCTGCTGTAAACACTTTTCCGTTTCACAGTGGTACGAAAAATTCGTTTCCACGGGGAAACGTTCGTTCGGGCAAATTAGATCTGCGAGGCTCGAGAGGAGGTTACGAGATTAATTTGACAAAGATTGGCTCGCGAGATTCTGTTTCGTTTTAGAGAACAGCTCTCTCGACGGTAATAAATTCCGAGAATATTTTTCCGCGAAACTATTAAGCGTCGAAATTGTTAACACGTTAACTGCTCGGTCGCGACGGTCACATATGTGTGACACTAATTTTCAGAAATTAATTTTCAAAGAGCTACTTTTCTAAGTAGTGTGGTTGAAATTTTGCAAAATTTGGCTTGTTATAGTTCGAACGATGAGGGTACGTCAAGCGAACCTATTTACGAAGTTTCGAGTAAATCGGCTTTCGAGATATGAACTCAGCCAATTACGAAAACGTGTTTGAAGTTTCACGTACTCTTATAAGTTATAATGTTTAGAAGAGATGGTCTCCAATTTTAAGGGCTGAGAAGTTGTCAACTTTAAGAATTTATACATGTTAGGATTACTTTTTAAAAATATAAAACTAAGTCTCTTAAAGGTGTGGCAATAGGACGCCGATCTGAAAAAAGAATTTCAATGCAGTTCTCAATGTGTTCTCTATCAGGAGACAAAGAATAGAATGATTGGGAAATGTATGTTTTTTCGAAATTTTCAGGTTCAGTTTGCAGGAGTCAGTGGAACGACTCAGCCTATTCAGTGGAACGACTCAGAGTTTGATACGTCAAACAGTTTGCTATAGGGTCGTAAGGATCCCTACTTACAATTAGAATCGATCTATCGCTGTGTTCGAGACCCTATGGAAGAGGGTGACTTTATGGTCTGCGAGTAGCAGGCAAACACTTCACATTGGTAAGCTGTAGTTATCTTGATACTTAATCGAAATCCTTACACTAATTTTTCTTTAAATCTGCTGTCTTAAATTGGCGTGACGAGAACACGGAATCCTAATCGACCGATCTATTTCGTTCGTTAATAAACAGAATCGGCATGGCCTGGAGAGAATAATTTCACAGTGGGAATAGTGTAGCGTACAAATAACTGAGACAATAGGATTATTATATCGTCGAGTGACGCAACGCGAAGCCAAATTAATTCGGAATCGAAGGCTTCATAAAATATCGTCTCTGGACGACTTCAAGAATCAACGGGAATTTATTTTTTATCGCGGAACATTTTCGCACACGTGCACTGTTATATTAGAAACTTGAGCAAACGCCGTCTTCTTACGTTTCGCTCTGCTTGGTTCCCGGGTACACAGCGTCAAAAGATTTTCTCTGTGTCAACATCAGAAAACGTTCACATTTCTCTACGCTCGTTCGATAAATAAAAATCTCAAACAGTAAGAAATTCCTTGTAAGAGCAAGTTTCAATCTTCATCACTTCGATAATCGTGAAATAAAAAATTCTGACACGGATCATTTTGACTTATTTGCCATTTTTAGTGTCAATTTTTGGATAATGAAATCTTGTATTTAATTTGCCTGTTGTTCCACTTTTACATTGGTGGTCTATAAATGTGTTTGTACACACCGATGAACTTTATTCAATACGACATTATTGATTTTTCAATAAAATTTGTATATAATTATGTTTAGTTAAAATTTTATTAAACGTGATTAGACGATTAAGAAATTTATTTTAGCTGTACATAATTATTAAAAATTGATAGAAATATAGTTCACAGAGACCAAACAAATTCAAAATATTTAGCGTCTATTTTTAAACTGGCAGATGGTGAGAAGCGCAGATTAATCAAATTACACTACAAATTACATTACAGTTATGGATACAATCCTCATTACGAATTTGCATCACAATTCAAATCTAGATCAAATAACATAATTATCTACATGATAAAATATCGGTACGTGCTCGTACGATGTCGATGTTTTATCGTGAACCTAAGACGTATAAAATAAATGCATGATAATATTTATTTCTTCTATAACCTATCCAATTTTTCCACAAAAATGTGGAAAAATGGTGAACGTAAAAGACTCCGAAGAGAGACTCGCCGAAGTGCCCGGCGGGAACGTTTGGCTCCGAAAACGAAGCCAATTTTTGTATTTTTTCAATTGGAAAATGGAACGAAAAATGTAAAACCATAGAAGACCCTCCGGAGAGTTGGTGAAACGACTGGTTGTTAGATGGCGAGATAGAGCCCGGGTGATTAATCGTAGCGAGAGATTTGGCTCGGTCAATTAAACGAATACAGATGGTCCTAATTGCGTACTCACTCCGAGTTCCCCATAATCTGGACGATCGGGCGCAGCCGGCAATCGATGTCCGCTCCTGTGACCTCCCAAGGCTCCGGTGCCACCTACACCCACGCCACGCCTCTCGTCGATCAGGAATATCTCTGTAAGCACGATCAAGCCGAACACCGCGAAGAACATCACCACCAGCATGAACGACATGTTGGCGCGTTCCTTCAGAACGCCCGCGTTCGCCCGGCTCCCGCTGGACCCGCTCCTTCGGGAACCCATCCTCGAGAGGCTCTGCAACTGAACAACCATAACGCACCGTCACCAGTCCAACAGTCGCCAGACCTTATTGGTCAGAACTACACCGCGGATCTTCATGCATTCACGACAAAAAATGGTGGGGTACAATTTGACACAGTAGACAAATTAAATGAGTTTGAGAACTTCAATGTATCGGGTTCAGCTTATTAAAAATATAGAGAGAAGAATGAAGCTTCCGTTTGTCTTCCGTTCTTTGTAATTGTTGTGAACAATTTTTATTTTCCATAAAGATCCGCAGTCTAATTGTCTCCGCAACTGTCGCAACGGTCGCTACGACAATTACAACCTTATCACCTCAACGTTCATTATGCATGAACGGTTGAAAAAGGCTGAAACTTAGAGTAACCGTACATATTTTCACATCAACACGAACAAGAACAATCAAACGCGTCCACTGTTTTGTGGTACAACTATAAATTATGAAGACGTCTTTTTTTATCTCAGACAATTGACTGTACGTAAGCGTTCGAAGTTTCGAGCGCGAAGATTTCAAACTTGCGGAACCCCGTAAAGAATGTGATTCGCGTGAGGGTTAAATTCGATTCCCGTGAAAATGAAACCTCATAAGAAACAATTTCATTCTACAGTTTCAACTACTTCGACGCGAGAAACCAGCCCGTTCCGCGTTCGAAAAACTTTCGCGAACCAGTCGCGGGAGCAAATGTACGTGTAAGTATGCTTCCGTACGGACGTGCTATACGTCGGAGACGATGTTCAAACTCGGAACTTGGAATCCAATTTCAGGAACAACAAAGTTTTCTACGTTTTACCGTCACCCTCGCGCGATATAACGTATATATCCGTCATTGGGAAAGTAACACTGAAAAGTAGAACGCGTCGAGGAACTTTGGTTTATCGGGACGCCCGCTTAGACTCTCGCGATCATAAGATTAAGTAGATAAAAGGATGAGTGTTAATTATTCTAAGTGAGAACCGGAATTTTCGACAAAGCGCGTTGCAGGGGCTTTGCACCTTCGCCGTAGGATAAAAAGTGCAGCGGCGCAGAGTTGGCTAAGAGCTTTCAAGTTTTTAGTAATTGATTCGCCGAGAACGAAACCTAACGCGGACAAATTTCGCATCTAAAAAATTGTTTAATAAGGAGACGTTGCTGGTTTGATGAAAGTAGCTTTGTTGTTAAAAAAATAAATAGTGCAGGCGTGCTTTGTCTTGTTGAACAATTATAAATTTGCAAAATTAGACTTACTGGATCGATAGCCGAAGCTTCTTTATTAAAAGTATAAATAATGCAGTGAAAATAGTCTCATACTCATTATATGAGTTTTCTAGTTCCAAAAGATTGGGCACTGTTTATGAATGATTGAAAAACATACTATCCGATCCAATTGGTTTAATTCATCCAATACTATAAACGTTTGCATTCATAAGATAGAGAAGAGAAATGAAAAACTCAGAATGATTAAAAACAGAGACTCTTAGCAATGACGTGAAATATTTTTTTTTAAGCCAAAACTCGCACGAGTTATTTGGAGCAGACATTTTCGACATTTTAACACCCTTGGGAACGTAATTCTCGGCTGGCGAAATTATTTTTGCAGAAAAAATATTGCGACGGGAGTAACGCTTTAAAGAAGAGGTCTGGGGGTCTGCGAGCATTTTTATGAAAAGAAAAAATTGTATAGTTGTTTAGGCTATTCAAAAAACAGTTCAATTTATTTAAAAGGGAAACTCGTTAGTCTATAACGATTCTTATTTAGAATACGTGCAAGGTAGACGAGGTTAATTGGATGAACGCTACGATAGTTATCTTGCCCTCCAATTTGAAAAATTCTATCTCAAGAATGACAGGACTAAAGTTCCTCGTCCCCAAGTTTATGGCATCTCGTTGTGTTCCAAACGACAGCAACGTCGTCCATAATTCGAATTTCCATGTAGTACACTTTAAAATATTTTTACAATATTCACCTTTCAATGCATATAAAAGAATATCGATCCTTCGAAATTGCGGAACCTGTGTGTCACGCTTTAAAGTTACGATTCCAAGTTTAGAGCTGCACAACTCGTTTTATTTAAGCGACTGCAATTTCAACAATAAATCGAACACCTTTAAAAACGCGTCAAAAAATATCGGTTCATCGAAAACGAAAAATATACAGGGTGTTTCACCTAACTCGTTCATCTAAAATATCTCGCTTGTTTTTTATGATAAAAAAAAGACGTCAGAGTAAAACATTAGTTGACTCAGAGGGAAAAATATTATGATAGGCAAAAAAATTTGTTCAAGGTTATATTCTTTGAGATTTCAAGTTCATCGAAGTTTTTTCAAATGGAATGATATATTTTCAATATTGTCAAGACGAATCCAACGACCTGTAATATTATGACCTTCACACGACCTTGAGTACACCATGAATTTTCTTCTACCATAAAAAACAAGCGAGATATTTTAGATGCTCGAGTTAGGTGCAACACCCTGTATACGACGATCCTTTAAAGTTGTGACTCCAAGCTTAGAGCTGCGTCACTGTTTCAGACCAGCCTATTACAATTCAAGCAGAAAATTTTTATTTTGCAAGATCCGATATCTACTTAGTAGTTTAGCCACATTTTCGGCAAAAATTCAAAGGAATTTCAGTTATGAATTTTAGGAAGAAATATAAAACAGTGGGGGGGGGCACATTACCACCCCTTCCTTCAGAAACGATTGACTTGTTGATACGAAGAAGCATGTACGAGCCCTTGAACGAGGTATTGCCGCAATTGTGTGGGCCACGCGTTCCTCATCCGATTCCGCGGAGGCATCTCCGACATGTTACTCGGAACCAAAAGAAATCGATAGCATCCGAAAGTAATTTTCCGATCGACGACAAGTTGCCAGTGCACCTGTTGTCGACTTGGCAACGTTAATGGGATTTATCGGGCACCTCGGTAAAAAGAAGGGGGAGAGGTGGGGGGAGGGGGGGGGGCAACTTGGCCGTTCTTACGCGGAAAAGTAGTTTCCTCATGCATGTCGAGCTGCTTAGCATATCCGAAAGGTATCGATTCCCTTTTAAAATGCGCGAGTACTTTGTGCTCGTTCGATAATAAACTCCCGGTTGGAGTGGACGGTGCTTCGAATCGCATCGTGGCTGGTGAAGCGTGCAAGATGGAAGGCAAACAGTCTTATTGCCTGAAATTTTAATAGAGAAATTTCCATCCCTGGTTTCCCCGTCGTCGTAACTCACCTAAAGTGGTCCTAGGAAAGGCGCTGCCAAGCATGGGGACGGTAGTTCGTTCTGGAAGCAAAGACAAAACGAAACGACAAGTAATTAATTCGCACTCTTTCTCTCTTATTCTCCCTCTCCTTCTCTCTCTCTCTCTCTCTTTCTATGAGGGACTGGGGAGGGGGCTGGAAAAAAAGTGGACGAGGGACACCGCGATTTACAAGGCAAATTCTGTCCAACTTTATATCAGCTTGCATCGATGCCACGCGTGTGTGTAAACCCACGCATGATTTGCATATTTCGTATAAAAAAGCTGTCCGTGCTTTCTGCATTTACCGCTGCAGTTAATGCTATAGTTGCGCGAGGTGACGCGGCCATCGTAGGATAGAACGCGTAAAAATATCGCCGGTATTTATGGTCGCATAGGGAACCTCTCCTCGCGACAAAGTTACGCGATTTTAAGGGACTTTGCGGTAATAAAAAGTTTTCTTGGGGGTCGCGTCGCAAACCCTAGAGTCACTGACATTTTTTGAACGTCGAACTGAAAATTCGGAAATTTCACCGTCCA
The DNA here is from genome assembly GCF_050948215.1 of Halictus rubicundus. Lineage (NCBI taxonomy): Eukaryota > Metazoa > Arthropoda > Insecta > Hymenoptera > Halictidae > Halictus > Halictus rubicundus. The sequence continues at coordinate 12,799,320 of NC_135154.1, forward strand.
AGGAACTTTTTAATAAGAAATGTATGATAAACTCAACACGGCAGTATAATATTTGGTACCAAAAATAGTAGTATCTGGAACGTCGTATAAAATTTAGGGCAATCGGTTATGTAATTTTCGGTATTTTATCTTCGTCAACGAGATAGGATCTCTAAACACGGCTTCATTACGGGTGAGATAAACCCGAGAAATACCTATATTAGAACTCCGGAAAAAATTGCTACGTTCAACAAGAAAGTAACTTGATTAGTAACCAGCAGATTTTTAAGCAAAATAAAAATGTCACGAATATGTTAGAAGTTTCATTTAAAAAATAACTCAAAACAATCCAGTTTCGTCACTAAATAAATATTGTCTCACTGGTATGCCGGTGTCATACATAACACAATGTACACGATATATAAAGTATAAAGTATTAGCCAATACACATATCCTAATAGTTTTCGACTCATCATTCAATAATCTGTCGAACTGAATGGTTGTGTCTCGACGGAACAGCGAAGCATCAGAGAAACTAATGAGGACATTGTACGCCCCGACGAAATAGCGAAACGTCAAAAAGCTAATGAACACATTGAACACACCCCACTCGATACCAAACAACTGTTGTTCAGAAACGTTTGTTTACAGAGCAAGCAGCTCGCCGTGTATTTTTATGTTTAAGTGGCTCAGTCAGCAAAGTGGTCGCCATCGCGATTGTCCCGAATTCTCGGCTGTCAAACGGTTCGCCGTAGTTTGCGCGGAAACAGGAGAATGCGTGCAATCACGGGCAAGAAAAACCGGTCCGCGTTAATTGACAAATTTGCCGTTCGCCGGAGGCCGAAACGAAAAACAAAAAGTACCGTGTGCTAATGAAGGGAAAACACGCGGCGGGCCCGTTTGGCTCTGTCGTCGAAACACGCTCGAACAAGCAACGCAAATAATGCTACTTTATCGGGGATCTAACAAAGACAACGATCATACTACTACCCGACGCTGGCGCAGCGTGCCGCGGACAGATGCGAAAGTTATCGCGAGGTGTTAACAAGATAAATTCGCGGCCGTTTTATACGGTGACGAGGCGACATACAATTACCCGGGTAATCGCGGAGACGTAAACGGGACAAATGGTAGTCTTAATGCGATTGCCGGATCATTTGTTCGTCGTGTGTACGTTTCGTTTAGCGCGGCACGCCTACACTTTCCGCCGATCGGCTTTCGGGATCAGAGAAATCGAATTTTGCGAATCGAATGCCCCGCTATCCATCGTTCCCCGTCATCGTGGCTTTTGTAATTTATACGTTTGCACGAGCGCTGACTTGGATGACGCACTGGATAAATTGTTGTCGGGTCTTTACGCATTTATGGGATTTGTATATTTCCAAGATAGTCCAGAAAACAGCAATAGCAGATTTATCTATTTTGATTATGACGAATTACTCCCTACTATGACGAATCGATTCGTTCATGAACAAAATTTATTCTTAACTCCTCAACATACACGTGTCGGATACATACACAACAATTTATCTACCGGAAGCCAATTTGTAGGGTTTTTAATAACTGCGGTGAACCAACAGGAAACTTGAAAGCCTTCTTTTACATAATAACACCATTGTTAGATTACGTTACAGAGATGACGTATTAGCAGACTGCGGACTTTGCGCAGTTATGGCAAAAATAAGTCGGAGCAATTTAAAACAGTAGAAACATTGTCAATGTGTTTTCAGCCTGTTAAGATTGTTAAAGAAGTAAAGAAACTATTCCCTGCAGTTGATGCCGACAATTTTGCATAAAAATCTACAGTTTAATAATTAGTCAAAATAAGCAAGTTCTCACTGCAGAAGCTCACTGTAAAGAGAAAAGTGGTTCACAGAAAAATGTGTTTAGTATTGCATTTTCTTATGAAATAAGGTGTGATTTTTGTTAATTTATCTTCAATGAATAATTTCTGGGATACAAAGCAAGCATGAAAGAAGCGGAATCTTCGACAGCCACTGTCGATAATTGCTCAATGGTTCTCGGCTTCCTAAGTGGCTTACAGCATTCAAACACCAGCCTATGTAAAGTGAACAATCCTCCTCTGCACACATTTCATGGGTTTTGTGGTTGATTTTTGCATTCGCCATACTGAATGACAAAAACCATTTGCACCCATTATCGAACGCTGCGGTTACAATGTAAGCCACAATTTGCCAAAACAGCATATTCAAACTTTCGTCGTCACGCTGAACTGAAATTCAATGTTGCAAACACTGCAACGTTGCCACGATATTCATACGTATTTGATAAGATCACTGAATGTACAGGAAAGGATGGAATTAGTCTCAAAACGAATCTATCCATGCAAAATGTTATAACAAGCCTCCGCATACAAATTCATGTTTTTGAGGATTAGTTCATGGAAACAAGAATTATGAAGGAGCTTACAATTTTCGTAAATTTTCGTAATTTTCTCGTTAGACGAGCAAGAGATACTAAATCCGTGTTGAAATTTGTTAAATGTTTTACTCGATTTAATTCTGTAGCAGTTACCATAAACGCATGGTAATCTGCAATTATTTTGCCAATGAGTTTCATCTATTTATTCGTGGTATTTTCTGATTAAAATGACACTAAACACGATATAATTTCAACTGTATTTAGTGGTTTAATTGACGGTATGTAGTGCGCCTTCGGTCGCGCGGTCCGTGTTTACAAACGCTATCCTTTTCTACGTGCGGTCGACGAGGTCACAAGAAAATAGTAGCCCTACACGATCTATGTCAGAGTACGGACCCGAGGATTGGGCTTAGATCAAGACTTGACTGTAGTAAACTAAAGCCCATTAAAATCTCAAGAATACGACGATTTTTACATATATAATTGTTTAATACTTACGAATGAGTACAAGATACAGCACAAATGCAGAAATTTAACTGTAATAATTGATGTATAACTATTTTGCTTGAATACAGAAATTGAAATCTTCTTTTACACAACACGAATTCCAGCATGAACATGAAACAAAACGGACGAATAATGTTTCCACGTATATAACGAACCCAATTCGTGCGCTGAAGAGTTGAACAAATTATTTTGACATTGTGGAATATCAGCAATTAACGATTCGGCAATCAGCGCGCTAATAAATATTCAACAGTGTTATTAGCCGCTTATGATAGTTCGCGGAAACAATACGCTGTTGTTATTCCACACGTGTACCGTGGGAAGTGTGCGTGAGAACTTATGGTCGGGCGTATGTGTGGCGTCTATAGTTTTCGAAAGTCGAGCGGAGTTTAAGTCGGTGGAGCGATCGAGTGGAACAATTATGGCCTCTTACCTCGCGAGACGTTGTACGTTGAACAGTGTACGCGCGCACAATGGGAAACACATCGGAGTGGGTGAAAAGGGTACATTGATTCGCGATAACATACTCCCCCCCCCCCCGCCGGTGCAATAATACTAACTCGGAGCCAGGTTCCGTGCAGATTTTTTTATAATTTATCGTTAACAGGAATGCACGCGCGATACACGCCGGTAAATCTTCGTGCGACGACACCTTCTCCGCGATCGACTGCAGATCCCCTGCGGATTTCGCAACCGGGAAAATCGGATTATCGTTTTCCTGGCGAAAAAGTTCAAAGCGAGCCGCTTCGATTGCGGATGCAACGATTTTCCCAGCGCGTCCTCGTACCTGACCAGCCAACTTCCTCAAAACACGATTGCATCTATCATAATAGATGAAACGGTATAGACTGCGGATTTTTATATATTTTTATATTGTATCATTTTATATATGAAATCAATGCTTTGCATCGATTTCAAGACACCAGAAACCAGGATGAGAAACGAGTTCAATTGATCGAGTAGAAAATTGTTTAGAGTGAGAGTAGCGTTACAATTAAGAGCCCGAAAGTAACCGTAAAATCAACGAACAAATTGATCTGTTTATTTAGTCGAAAAAGTAAAACAGGATGCCTGCGCTTAAGTGAATCGGCCTGCACTTTAATTTTCATAACTTTGTCTGGCAAAGAGAGAGTGCAGAGAGTAGAGACTAAACAGGGTTTACTTTATTGATCAAATACATCGCGTTTTATAGGAAGAAAACAGCAGAGTCTAACGAGGTAAAAACGCGAAAAAAAAGGTTTCCGTTCAACCTAATATCTCCGCGAGATTATATTTACGGGGGCGCAAGGAAATCAATGGGAATAAACTAGATGTTCGAGAAGGGTGGATTGAAATGAAAACAGCGTGCCTCCGTTTGCTGGACGGTTGCAATAAAAAGAATTACAGTGAAGTATGCTGCAGCAATGCTGGAATAAACGATTCTACAGCGAGCCGTCTTTATAAGTAAAATGAAAATACTGTGCTCGCTACCACCGTTTCTTCATGGTTGCTGCATTGATTAAAAGTACACCATTATGGAATATTAAAAAATTCGACAAAGAGAGCTCGTCGATTATCCGAATATCATACCGTACGTTATAGTCTTAAAGAATGGCGCGTTGCATTAATTTAACTTAACGTAACGAACTTCTTAATTAATCTGTTCTTATCTGTTAGCGGGAACACTCTATTTCCACTTCTGTGTGATTTTTATCGTGTCCATTAAGAGAACATTATTCACATTTTTCACATTTGCTGAATAAATGTCAGATAAATTCATTTTGTATCTTTCTGGCACCTACGTTTTTTACTGTAAATTGTTCCCGTTTAGATTGTTGTCTTGGCTGATTTATTAGGTAATAACGTCAATGCTTTGCGCTTCTGCGTCAAGCATGACTCCTACCTGTTTCTAAAAATGATTTCTAAAAATGTAGAAATAAGCTGTACCGTGTTTAGCTCAATATAATCGATAAAAGAAATTGTTTAAAATTCCAATCAATTGTCCTCTGAAGTGCATTTCAAATAAAACACTTCAAAGTAATAGGAAGTTGAAGAAGTTGAAAAAGAATTTGGAGTGCAAAGGGTTAATCTAGAACTTCTAGCTGGAACGAAGAGATGCTATAATGATCCAGGTCGTTGGGCTAATTAGCTCGTTCTGTCTAGCTTGTTCCGTATTAGGAGATTTGAATTTCAAGAAAATTCTGACAAAAAAAGTTCTGTTCAGTGTTCTGGTCTTGCTCCTTTGTGTAGAATAATTCGCTGTTACATTGCGATTTCAGAACGTCGTGAACGTGATACGTATTATGTCTGCTTTGTGTAAAGAGATATTGGATAATCCTATATAGTCTCTGTCTATTCTGCCGTATTCATAGCGCATCTGTAGATCACCTACATACAGGTACTATGCCAACTTCGTTTTATTGAACTGCATAAATCAATAAACTGAAGCAAGAGGCAGTAACTTCGCTATATGAATATACCTACATATACCGTGCACTTTCGTGAAACATCTTCTGGAATAGAAGAGGTGAGTTTACCTGAAAAAAGTACTAATCCGTTGCAATATATTTTTTAAAAACTTTTATACCGGTAGACACTGGCAGAACGCGATGAAAAATTATTTTAAAAAGACTGTGTATATTCTGTCTTCTGTGGTAGTGAGTGTGAGGTCTTTTCAAATAATTTTTAGTACATGTACTGTACATTTACTGCCACATAAAATACATACGTACAATTTTTAGGAAATGGTTGTTTTGATCGCGTTGCACAGGAGATCTATTGTATTCCTTTCTGCGCCATAATTCGCTATCTTATGAAAATATTTCCAAGATGAAACGTGATACATGTCTTATAATAAGCTATATTATACAGCCCAATAAATCTCGATTTTCCAGATTAATACAAGGCTATTATAATGCGTTTTATTATACTTCTCTTTCTCTAAAACTCTTTTAAATATACATTTTCATTAATACACACATTTTCATTTGTTGTAAATCTCTACTGAAAAAGTTCCGGAGATCGATATGTACGTTTTGAAATATTGCCCTATCTGAAAATATGATATAAATGTTGAATGGTTGCAACCGTATTATTATAAATCATACGGCTTTTTAAATTATCGTTCTACGCATGCTCGCGTGCAAAATTAATAGAGCACTCAATTTTCGCTGCAAAGCTGATATTTAAACTGTTATATCTCCGTAACAAAAAATCGTACAATAATAAACGAGGATTCATCTCGCAGCTAAAAATTTTGTATTTTCAGAATCTTCGGTAGTCTTCCTCGATTAAGTAGAAAGGGGGAAAAGTTCTGCATTATTTAGGACAAGAAGAAAAAACTGCTTCTATCAAAATTTTATCAAATTCAAATAACTGTGCAGACATTCCAAATTTTTTTCAGGATTTGAAAACAGGATGTTTGGATATTTTCCAGGTTTTTTTTCCACCACGGATTTGAAGATTGAAGCTTCCCCTTTACAACGAACCCCCAAAAGTTTATGTACGACACCTTTCGACTGTTTTATGCAACAGAAATGAGAAACAAAGGCCCTCGTACCTTATACTACTCTCAAGTCGACGGTACGACTTTCATTCAAAGCCACCAAAAAATCGTATACCTAGTTTTAGGAGGTCGTTGTTAAAGGGAAGCTTGCAAAAACATTTTCCAATGTTTCTAGGGATGTTTCAATTTTTACCATTTTCAGAACAACAGGCTTTTAGTTTCGCATTCGCTATACCGTGCAAAAATATTTTCACAAAAAATGAATCGCTAAAGCAGAGGCTCCAGCTTTAGAATGAGTCCAGGTTTAGGGCTACTATTAGGTCGTCCCATAAGTTCGTTCCATTTACTCTTGTACCATTCAAATTTTACAAATAAAATATGTAATCACCCTTTCATTCCACAACCTCTTCTGACCTTTTTGGCAAAGACATCCAATCACTATAAAATTTCTGCGGTTTTTCATTAAAATACTTTTCAATGGTAAACAATATAAACATATCCACGGAACGAACTTATGGGACGACAATTAGGGAACCTAGGGAACGAAATTATGTCGTGTTTAGTGTCATTTTAATCAGAAAAATACCACGAATAAGTTCGTCAAAGTCCCATAAAAAAATAACGTTCACGGCGACCGAGGCAGGTGGAGCTTCTTGATCCCTCGAGGGGTACGCCCCCCAGTGGAGGGGATAAGCAGACTGACTAAGATCGTGTAGCCCCGTTCAGCTGAGATCAATACTTTGCTGTAGATTTATTTCTTTGGACACATAATAGAAATTGCTAAAAACTAAGAAATTAATTTGGTTGTCGCCTCCCTCTCTCGTAATTGATGCAGACTAGTGAGATCATGGAAAAATCTGCCAGAAGGTAATTAAAGCTACCGGAGCAGATTATTCGTCATAATGTCCGCGAGGAACAGTGTCGGAACAGGTTTAAAGGGAATCGCGCGCAACTTTGCCGAACGTCCGCGAAGTTTGTTGGCCGTCGCGGGAGACCGTACACGGCGAATTCGGTTTATCAAGGCGGCGAAAACTTCGGCATACTTAATTTTCGTGGTCGCTGGCTCAAGAAAGTTTAAATTGAAGAAAAATAGGGGTCCCGCTCGCGCGGCGATACGTTGTTATCCTGTCGGACCCCTCGGCAACTTTCCCGATACAAAACGGGACCAAATTTAACTTTAATAAGTCAACGGAGACAGACACACCGGGGAGAAAAGAATTATCGTACGTTTCCCGAAAATTGTCTCGTCTCGCGGTTCCGCGAGCCACCGACAGTTTCAATCACAGTTGGTTGCTCGTTGTCGGAACGACGTTCAAGTATAGCTGCTCTGATCGTTAACACTTAGCACTCGAATGGCGACTGTGAGGCGCCACTAAAAATTGCTGTACCATTATTCCAAATATTTTTTATATTATTAAATTTGTTCGTATTTAATAAATTACTAAACACTTCAGTACCGTACGAGAAAATGGCACCATTTTTTTTATGTATAACATGAACAAAAATTATATAAAAGGGAAATATTCTAGGTCGGAAGGAATGCGAGTTTCGGGGTTAAAATAGCTTCGAGTGCAAAGGGTTAAACGTTGCAACGTCGCGCAGACTGGCAAAGCGGAAGGGATAGGGAATCTTTGCTCTCGAACGGTGAACGCCTCCGACGAAAGATTGTTGATCGAAGGGGCTCGATTATTCGAAACAACCGGTGTATCACTGTGCAGGAATAGGTTGCAATCGGCGAACCAGGTCAAACAAACAAGCATATCGGAACATGATCGTCGCAGATTCCCATGGAACTTTTGTGGAAACTATTTCACGTGGCTGTTTTTTATCTGTCGTCAGTCACGGAGGGGAAAAACAACCGTAAAAGAAGACGAGAGGTGGATTGTTTGATTCAGTATTCTGAAAACTAATAAAACTGACAAGTCAATCACTGTTGGTTTTCTAGTGTTTTTACTATTTAAGCATGTAGTAACTACTCGATCACTACCAACGTTCATAGATGCAGCATTTTATTAACCGTTTGCGCTCGAAGCTATTTCGACTCCAGAATGGAAATATTTTTGATACACGATACGCAAATAATATTTTTCATTTTGTTAATGCGAAATCGAATGTATTCTTTTAACTTTCAATAACTTTTCACAATTTAGCAAACGCGATGACATTTGGTGAGGTAGAATTTGCTTTGAATCATTTTTAGCGGCGAGGCAGTGGAAAGGGTTAAATACAACCATCCTGTTGCAGTAATAGCGATAACCGGAACCATATTCGAGAGAATCAATTTTTCCGAGCAAAATCAACGCGAAAGCGACCCGACGCGTTTACACGCATGATTCGAGGATGAATTGTGCAAGTTTCGCGGCGGTTTGCGGAACACGTACAAATCTCGCTGATCATTATACACGAGGCCATCGAGATCGACCGATTGAATTAAATTTGATCGCGAGCCCGTTTGTCATTCATGAACCGCGATACGCGAGTTCCTGTGTTGCGACATAATGAAAAATTAACGTTCAAATCAGCCACGCGTGATCAAAACGAGAAAGAGCTCCTTTGCTCCTCGCCGTCCAGCAAATCTCTGCACGCGTGCTTATGAATTATCGCTCGTTAACGATTCAATTTTCTTCCCGTTGGTTAGTACACTTTCGACGATGATTTTCCAGAAAATTGTCACGAGAGCTATTCTTGCATTTCGCCGTTCGTATAACGCGATCGAACAATAGAATAGACGACGGGGTCACTATGATATCGTTACATTGTTATCGGAATCCATTATCGTGTGCGTGTTTCTGTCGTAATTCACGTTGGATACATATCCGGCGAAGCAAAGGGTACAGGCTCGAGTCGTTGAATTCCATCGGTCAGCTTTTACTCCGTAATTAAAACGCATTACCAAGAGGGGAGAAACGAGAAATCTCGTTTTTCTATAAATTTCCGCGTTGCCAAGACGCGAAACGCGAAACGCGAAACGCGTTCACACAGGCGCACACGCGAAATTCCCTCGACGAATGCAGGTTAACGGTCACTGCTGTAACAGCAGAAACCGATTTGCTTTGTTGAACAGCTTACGTATAGCAACTCGGAGCGATACGGTCATGCAGGCGAGATAACTCGGCATACGTTATAAACTAATTTCAATTTTCGACCCTTTGAACTAGTACTGTGAACAAAAGTTAATGTGTAATCGTCCCACGCGATTGTTCCTCCCTCGCAACAAAAACTACTATTCTTATTACTTATTCTAAATTTTCAACACAAATGTATTTCAACCCCTATCCAACAGTCAGCCTTTCTGAAAATAAATTGCTTAAAAATATATATTTAGTAACAAATTATTATACATTTGAATGAGCACGGTGATCAGCTTATTCCTCACTTTCGATTCCTCATGCCCCCATATTATAAGGCATTTAGAAAGTTGCATATTAATCGTAATAACGCTCAAAATGGCTGACTACTAAAACAAACTATATAGAAGCTATATAGATAGAACTATATAGATAGTATAATGCAAACTATATAGAACATAATACAAATGAATTGTGTTTAAGAATCATAATGGAAGGCCCTCGTCCTAAACAATGTAAAAATTATATTATATACATATATCTATAAAGAATTCGTTTAATTTGCAAGACGAGTATTGGGATAAACTAATAAAAGAGAATACCGGGTAACTGTAATAAAATTAGTTCTTAAGGAGTATTTGATTCGTATCTTTTTATCTGACATCCTTCATATTGAAGAGGTGAAAACATCCCTCGAAGCTGGGGTGGGAAACATACTTGGTCGAATATCATGGGAACTGGCGGAACCAGAAGAAAGTTGTAAATGACAAAATTGTGTATTCTTGAATAAGGAATCCAGCTGTGCAAGCAGATTCCAGAAAACGTCATTCCTCAAAATATCGCCGAAGTTTGCTACCTGTTTGATTTTACGCTCGTAAGAAATTCGCCGCACAAAAATAATACGGAAAAAGTTGAACTGTAATAATTTTTTACAACGCAAAATCAGGAGTATCCGTATTTTATATTCGAGCATATTTATGCGCAAAAATATGTAGGAAAATTAATCAATATTATTAACATCTGACCACAAAGAAACAGTTTTTAAATGTATTAGTTAAACAAGTACAGTCTCCTGAAATATGTTTGCACAGTTTTGCAACTAGTAACGTTCTTCTAGGTCTCACAGTTTTTTAGTATAGTTCTCAGCCCCAAAAACTGTTTCCATCCCTCCAATGGAAATAATAGCAAATAATTTTGTCAGTACTTGACTAAAGTTTCCTAAAAATGTTATCCTTGTGGATAAAAATTTTGTTAATACTGCTTGCAATTTTTATATGAAACCATCAGCGGTCGGGAAACGTTTTATATCTGACAATTGATGTAACAAAAGTTTAACGAACGCGAGATACATATGTAAATGTAATAGCTAGTCATTAAAATGTGCCAGTCGTATGTACATTATCGGAGAAGTACCCGTCGGTAATGCGTTAAACCAATTTCGATGAAATATCGACACGATTATAATAATAGCAACAGTACGCAGATTTCAACCCTTGTCTTAAATTTTTCATTAACTCTTGTGCCACTACCCAAAGTTTCCTACCATGTTCAATAAATCAAACGTCTTTATTTTATATAGAAAATTGATCAAATATTGTTACCCCAAAGACGCAAAATAATACAAGAATTGTTCAATACATGGGAATTCCAACTTTCCAATTGTTAACCAGAGGCAATAAAATTTTTAAACAAATGTTCGCACCGGTCTCCCGGTTATTGTCGCGGGGGTTGAAAAGTTGCGAACCTACCAAAAATTTTGTTGATATCGCCGTAATTCAATCGAAAGTTTCGCTACGCGGGCTTCCACTCCAGCGATCGTGAAACACATTTGCCCCCAGCATATGTGTCAGTCGAGCATCCCCGAAAGCACTTCGAACAAAGCCAACGCTAAAGGAGAAAATCAAAATAGAACCGAACGAAGCGAGGCGAATTCGAGACGAGTCGGTTGCGTCTAACCTAATTGAAATCCGAAATCGATCTCTCGACAAAAAGACAACGAGTTTGCCATCGATAAAAATACGAACAGTGGGGGTGCTGAAATATAAATCAAGGTTAGAAAGAAACTCCACCTCGGAAAGTGGTTTGCTTTTCAATGAACGGTGTCCGCGCGATCGAGCGATTTTCTCTGTTTTCTTCTGCTTTTTTCGTTTTTAACTCGAGTATCCCCGACTGTTTATCGGTGAAAAGTCGATTCGAGAAATCGCACGGTGAAATCGACGGTGACATCGGATAGGGGTTCGGTGGATCGTGACAAGTACAGTGACCTCTCGAGGAAACGAGCGGACAGGGACGGAACGGTTGTTTCTGCGGGCACGTATACTCGCGGGACAAGCGAAATTCGAATTTACTCACCATTAAAATGCGACAGTGTCCGGCTGGGCCACATTTCCCGTGCGAGAGCGGTTTACCGGCATCTTCCTGACAGTCGTCGCTGTTCGTGCTCGTCTGCTTCATCGTTTCATCGCGGGTCACGTGACAGCACTGATAAGCGGCGAACGAGTATAAGGGTCGCGAGTTTTCAGTAAGGAATCGCGAGAAAACAAGGGAACCGAAACACCCACGGCCAGGATATCTTTATATACTTCGGTCCGCCGCGACGCTTATCGCGCTGTAAACGCTCGGTCACTGGCGCACGCTCCCAGGCCGAGCGCATCGATCGGAGCACCCTCTACCACCCGGCCCGCTGATTGGCCGGCCGACAGTGCGTGCGCAAGCGGCGCCGTTTGCGCACGCGCCTCGCACCCTTGAAAAACGGCGCCTTAAGGGGCTACTCCGCTTCGAACCCCACATTTTTTAAACATATTTACGAATTTTTCTTCAGAAAAACTACTAACCCTTCCGCATTCCGATTTCGCGTAAATATCTATGGATACTCGAGATATATAAATTATTTTCTTCGAGTCTACATACATATTTTCTTACGGAATGTGTTTTAACACTAGATGTACGGGACCCGTCAAAATGACGGATTCTAATATTTTTAATTTACCAATATTGAGATTGTAAAGATGCATCGATGAGGAATTATTTAACAAATTGATTTCCTTGGATACATTTCGCAATGTAAGGGTAAACGCTTCTCGCGAAGCAATGAAACACTTCTTGCGAAGGAATCGTTTTTCAAAATCATATAGAGCGTTGCTCAAATGTTTTCCCAGGTGTATCGGACCCGATTTCCTTGGATATACGTTATTAAAAAGATGGCCACAAATTTTGATAGATACGATCATGCTATTTTTGTAAAGTAATGTGAAATAGTCATTTTTAGTGTTCCGCAAACCTAGTGTTAAGGAGGCATTCTGCTTCGAACGTTGCAAGATTTCACCATTTTCATGAATTATTTTCAAATTGATGGTACGTCCAAGGTTAAAATTATTTTCTGTAGTTGACGTAGCTACTTCTTCCTAATGCAGAACAATCTTTTCATATAATTTTAATCACTTGTTTCTTGGTTCTATCTCGTCCGCAATAAATACACGTTCAAAAGTCATATCTTGCTGGCGTAGATGATCCGCGGTTTTGGAAAAACAAAAAATGGCGCCTAATACGAAACGGTTACGAACATAACACAAGTTTAATTTTAAGCGACAAAATATACGCAATCTTAACACGGCATAGCATTGCATAGCACAGCATAGTATACAATAGTACAGCATAGTGCAGCATACTACAGCATAACGTACATTGCATAGCTTATTGTTAGCTTAGCTTGTCGGTGGATTCCTTCTCCATTACTCTGTAAGCAAATTACACATTCAGTTTCTTTAGGGGCAACATCCGGTAGAACGACGACAAGCTTTGAATACCTTGTAAGGTCTAAATTCATTTTGTTGTTTATGTTTCTTTATTTCTTAAAATTCACTAGTTTTATTAGACTCTTGCTACCGTCAATTTTTCACGGGTAAAATATTTCGTTCGATCGTTTAATAAAATAATAGTGTCCAGTATTAACCCCTTGCACTATTATTTATTTTATACTATTTTTAATTTTTACTTTGACCATCTCCAATGGTTTCATATCGACAACAAACAAACTGCAGATTTATTTCGATATAAATAAAATTAATATCGACATTATAATCCAAGGGGTTGATACTCTTATGTTAGGTGCAAACATAAATTCTTTCCTACTTTTTTGACATCTATTGTACACCGCCATGGTATTCAGTATCATGAAACATGTCCGTGCAGCGTGAACTGGTTTAAACCATGATTTTGTTGAACGATGTTGCAGCAACATGAAAAAACAATAATTGAATGGAGCCATATTGGAATCAGGCCAATAGATAGTATGACGGAAGACTTCTTAACTCAAGGAGAAGACATGCTTTGTCACTATCGCTGCATTTTTTAATAAAAATCGATTGACGTTCACCTTAACCATAGGATGACCTTTCTCGCTCCACTTCGTGGTTTAACCGTCATACGCTCGTCGGAAATAGTTGCATATAAAAGCCTACGTTAATATTTCACCGATTTTTATTTTACGCTTTAGAATAACGAACTAAAAAAGTCTTCTATTATATCTTAGCAGAAGAAGAAAATTTACACATACCTTATGCCTATATATTTTTCAATTGCTGTATCGACAACAACAAAATGAAATTCTATTTCGGTTTAAAGTGCAAGGAGTTAATTTTATTAACTGTTATGACGGTGTCCTAATGAGAGAATTTTTCCATTTGAATAGCTGTGTTTAACATGGAGAAAGTACTTATATTTTTAGTCTTTATAATAATATTTAAAAACGATTTCCGAAACGTACTACGTCTAGCATGTGCTCGAAACGACTTTGACATCTGAAACGTACTCTTCGCTGGGTTCCGACGTCTGGGTTCATTCGAATCCAGAGACCAACAAACGGAATCAGATATTACCGCATGCTTCAAGTGGGCCGCCATGATTGCGTGCACCTACCAACAAGCAATTACATATGCTTGTACACACGACGACGCAGCTCGTAGCCGCGAACAAACGCTCGAAAATTTTCGACAACAGTCACGTAGATATGTGCCGATGAAAATTCCTCCTATCGAACTTCCTGACAGTTATTCGCGGAAACATTTCGAATAAAGTTTCATTCCCGGAACGGTTCCCCGGCGTTTCCGGCAATCAGGATCGGCACGGTTACGCAAATGTTAGGTTGTTACTTGTTGCCCGCGAACTATTCTATGCGAGCCGGCCATTCGAACGGCGCCGTGTATCCTTGTAAATAGAAAATGTTTATCGTTACGTACCGCGCCGGGCTGATTAAAATGGAATACGTAACCCAGGAAGCTCATCCTCATCGTTGCACGTTTACCGAGTCTTGAAGTTTTCAAATACCGTTAGGTCGCGTGTAAAACGTACCGTCCTCGCAATACTGACCGGTGCCAGGTCCGCGCGGACACGTTGTATCTCCGTTGCGCAATCGTTTCGCACTAATTACAAGTTTCTAGCGTCGAGATTATTAATTCTTTAATGCCTAGTAGTCTACACGCGTTCGGTCACTTGTTGCTCTAAAGCAGGCACCCAGCGACGAGCGCTCTCCTGGAGTTTCGGGTTTGCCACGGAAGCAATGCTTCAGAGCAAAGGGGATATCGGTGGTCGCTTGATAAAGACCCGCTTTGGGGGCTCTAGGGCCGAGTAATTGTCACAAGTGCGTTCTTCTCGCTGCGGTTGCATTCGGGAATAGTGGGGGACACATTTAGTCGTAACTGACGAATAGTTATCGAGTAGCCTATACATAGCTCTTTGTCTGCGCATATAGGCGTGGCTTCGTAGCTCTCAGTTCCGACTTGTGACTCGCGGGTCACATTTGTGAAGTAGCTCTGTCTTTCTCCCTCTCTCATCCGCGCGACGAAGGGGGTCTAAAGTCCTAATTAAGGGCACGTGGACCGCTATTAGCGGGGCACCGATTGGCTATGAGTAGCTCTGCTCTGGAACATTATTACATAGACACACCTTGGTCGTGCCTGGCGAGTAGTTATCGAGCAGCCTCTAGATCCTTCTCTGCACAGAGTGTCCCGAGTGGGCGTGGTTTTGTAGCTCTCTCGACAGAGCTGTGCCCCAGGCCCGCCTGCTCTAGGACTATCGAATACTGAGACTCTATAAACGACATGTACCGTGGTGAGATAAGATGATGGAAGGGATGAGGAAAGGAATGGAGGGGACACATTTAGTCTGGCAGTTTCAGCTCGAGCGAAATTTATTGGCTAAAACTATCACTGTGTAGCGTATGACGTCAAAGCCGTCATAGGCGTCATTGGGACTACGGGAGCGTCAGAGGTGGGGATAGTCAGGCCTAACGATAGACCCCTCATGCCCCTGTGCCATCCCGCGACTTATCTTCCTATCTCGCCACGGTAGCAGCGTTAGCATTGTACGCGTGGCAAGGATCAACGGCTGCAACGTCTTTTACGAAACTAAGGAGTGGTTCGTTCTAGCCTTTCCATACGATGAGCAATTAGCAGCCGCTGCTCGATGAAATGAACTATGCATTTGAGACCGGCGGGGATCCGCAAATTCCGCGATAGAGCGGGCGCGGCTGCTGAAGCGAATACGATTGGTGGCGTTCCAAGGAAAGTGTTCCTCGCATTCGTTGGATCTGGAATGTCACTCGCGCGGAACGCGGAGCTGCACGGTTCTGCTCGAGAATATTTGAGCGACGCTGCCGGATGTCCTAAAGGACATCGCTAGGGAGGAGTCGTAGCTGATCAAGGTCCGCCGGGCGTCCTCGCACCAATTCCAGAAGACGAGCTTCTGGTTCCTCGCCTCCAGGTCCATCAGCAGCAGGGAAAGGTTCTTGGCAACGGTCGCGTCGATTCTGTGCACGTGACGGCCCTCCACTACCACCGGGATCATCTCCAACTTGCCGTCACACCTAAGGGAACCATAACCACCGCGGCATACGGAGTAAATAAAGCGGTACTAGACGAGCCGGAAGGATTTACGGTCGAAATTGCAGAGTTATAAGAGACGTGTGTCTTACTCACCAGGACATGACGCACTCGCGTAGATACTCCGCGGCCGGGTAGCTCAGAGACTGTTTCGGCGATACAAACAGAATCGTCAGTCCATCGACAACGCGCTCCTCGATCAATAAGCCCGGCCTGGCCGCGAAATAGAGCAGGAGAATTAAATTTACCACGATCCCGGCAATCATCCCGTATTCCGGCCCGATCACCAAGCAACTCAGGAAAGTCACCGTCAACGGTATCAGATCGATCTCTACGGGCAGAGGTAAACATCCGGTTTATCGAACCGTGAGCACATCACCATCAGCCTCTCTTTGTTAACGGGTATCTTCTGGTCTAGAACCTTGAAAAAAATCGATTTTTGTCGAACCAGACTGGACATTGACTTTTGCACCAACAGTTCCTTTTTTTATACCTATTACGTTCGTCAACAATAATCCTATGGCAAGTAAGCAAAATTGTTTCTTGTCTGTTCTAAACAGATTAATAAAGCTAACCGTGTCCTAACAAGCCTTATTATTATATATTTACTCCTGTTACTAAACTGCGAATTTTATGCATTTAAGAAAAACAAGACTAATACGATAGTTTCATAAAAATAAATATCAAAAATTAGGAAAGTTGCAATCTTTTGCTGCGCTTGTGCGAGTCTCACCGATACTCGACTCCTCGTTGGCGATTGACTGGTTCCATGGGGGATTCCCCCAGTGGTGGGGATAAAATGTGAACAGTTACGGTAGAGATCATTGCGACAGTTACAGAGATGCGATCGGATATCTTACTTTTCGTTCTCCAGAGCACGCCGAAAATGCGGAGCTCGAACATGTAGTACATCGCGACTATAATCACAGACGCGAGCGTCGCTTTCGGGATGAACTCGAAAGTCGAGGTCAGGAGGCCGCACGCTAAAAGCACCAGGCATCCGGTGATTAAACCGCCCATCGGTGTTTTTACGCCCGACGCGTTGTTTACGGCGGTCCTTGTGAAGCTGCCCGTGGCCGGCATCGAACGGACCAGGCTACCGAAAATGTTGCAAAGTCCCAGAGCGAACATCTCCTGATTAGCATCGACCGTTTTCCCTTTCGCTGAAACAAAAAATCCGTTTCGAACGTGAGTGCCTCCGCGGATTCACCGGAGCTTCGCTGCTTTTTAGAACTTTAGCTCTTTCAACGAGCACTGTGATGCATCGATATACCTGAAAACCTCGGCACCGAACTGTCACTTACAAAGTGTACGGACAATGTTCCTCAATCTCTTGCTGTTAGCGTCATATCAACCAGTATTGCTGCAATACCGGTTCGGTAATATAACTTTTTCGTTGCTAATCATTTTTTTATGAAACTTTTACCGACGCGTTCGTGACGTTTTTCTGGTTGAAATGATACGAAACACGACACCATTTTGATCGTATTTACTCATTTAATTAACCTTAGAATAAAACCTCGATTATCCGAACTCAGTATTCATGTTCTAATCAGTTAAATATGCGTGTACAGATAATAGATCCCATTATCTAGCAATCGTTGGATTAAATCTTTACTGATATGTCTATTAAATCGTGTAATATATGTATCAGTTTAAGTGCATGGTTCCGTTAATCAATGGTTCCGGTAATCAAGACTCTCTAAATCGTCGATTGATAAGCAAATGTGCTTCGAATTATGTCATGTTCGGTCTCGTTTTAATCAGAAAAATGTCACGAATATGTTGGCGAAAGTTTCATGAAGAAATAGTTATGCCATTATTTGCAACTCGAAAATTGATTCCAATTTTTAACGCTACTCTACACAACGGGAATTTTCATGCCCGTTTTATTGGTTTTATTTTTTTTATTTTGTAGGACTCGGTTTTATTGAACTGTTTGCTCCTATTATTTTTTCCTCGCGCTTTTCACGGATTAAGTATTTTTGTTGTGTTTCATATATTTAATAAAACGTCAGCTTCCGGCATTAAATGGTGGCCTTAACTGACTTTCCTCTGCATGAAAATTATTAGCTTGAAAAGAATTGCAGCTTTTGTCAATTTAAACTTCAGTTGTTTGTTTTCGAATAAATTTTTATTGAAATCGGTTTACGTAACGGACCATTTTAAAGCGCAAGTTCGCTCTATTGATTTATGCAAATGGTTTTGTTTTCATTATTTCGCGCTGTTCATTCGACCCTGTCAAAAGTAAACACGGGGAAAAATGCGAATTCGAGCGATTCTATTGTGCGGTTCGGGAATTTTTACAAAATCCGCCAACCGAAAAAAAACCTATATCCTTTCGTGATTACGGTCGACTGCATGTCTCGCGAGTGACTCTGCACAAATTGAATGGACTGGGTTAAGAGACTTTATCTCATCCGATTTATTCCCCCTCTTTTCGATCAACTACTATCTTTTTCCGGCATTCTGACAATTTCTTGCGATAAGAGGGATTAACGGACCTGTTTCTTCTCGTTAAAATCTGCGAATTTTCGTGGTTCTTCTGTCAATTAGTAAAACACGTTTTAAGCCGAGATGTGCCGGCGCTAAAGTTAATACGATTTAAAACCGCAACTGTTTTTGTCCGAATTGAATGTCTCAAACGGCGTAACGTCGAAAGAGGGATGCGAAAATGGTTCAATCCGCCTTTGAGGAACTTACCGAAAGATTTCGCGATGGCAATACTCTCCAAAATGGCAACCAGAGACACTGATACGACGGTGCTTCCGAGTTCGCTGACCGACTCCAGGAAATTATATGTATGATTCCCGCTTGTGATGGAGAACGGTGGTGGGCCGAAAGGCGGTAAGCCTTCCGTGATGTTTCCAGTAATTTTGAAAGGTTCAATACCGTTCGAGAACAATGAATAGCTTAATATTATTCCGATGATAACGACTATGGCGTTCCTAGCCATCGACACGAGCCACAGGAACTTCTGGAACGGTGTTCCGTTCTTCTTGCCTGGCAAATTCTGTTTCAACATTTTTTAAACAAACTTTTATCTTGCTACTTCGGAAGAGAAACTTTTCATATTACAGGATTTAATCTTCAGCGTAACAGTGTATAGATCGAATCCGACAACATCTAACTTTCTTATCCGCGTGTGTCAATAAATATAATTCTTTAAGGAGAAGTAACATAAGTAAAACAAAATTGTATTCAGATTACCAAGGTGTTCTAACAAAGTTTGTGGAGTATTCTCCTGTGGAGGGATGAAAATGATTTGATGCGTTTATGGAAAAATTGAGTAGTTGCAATTGAGATCAGTAACGAAGCAAAGATAGTTTTATTTGGTTCCTGTCTTTTGGAATTGTTTCTCTAAAAAGTGATGCCTCCAGAGTAGAGTATCTTTATTATCGGAACAAAACGATGACAATCATCTTCGTGGATCGTACAATCACTGAAGGGTTAAAGACGATTTAGATAGAGTAAGCATACCTTCAAGCAGACAAGTACGATCATGGAAGAGACTCCTAGCACGGTGTCCCAAAGGGTGATCTCGTTCACGTGATCGACAACTTTGACAATGGCGTCGATGAACGAGTCGCTTCTGCCGCTCAGGCCAAGAAGCGTCCCGAGCTGAGACGTTGCAATTATTAACGCGGCCGCGTTGCTAAATCCGGAGATCACCGGCATACTAACGAATTCCACGAGGAATCCCAAGTGCAGCAATCCCATCAGCAGAATAATGCAACCGGACAAGAAACAGACGAACACCTGGGGGAAAGAACGTCCTCGTCGAACATCGTACAGTACAATTTTCGGCTTAACCCTCGCAAGGCGGATGCTTTTGACAATTTCATCTTAACTATAACTGGAATAACCAGAAATCCTTTCGAATTCCGACGCATCCATTTCGTTCTACATATTTTCTTCGAAACGAAGAAGTTCGCCTTTACTTCTTCGAGATCATCTTCTTATTGGACCTAATGCAATAACGACGCGAGCTGGCTACTGCAAAGCTAGAATCTAAATGGAACGTTTGTAACGCTGGGTCGAAATGAACCCGAGCCCCGTCATCCGAGGGTTAAACGCGAGTCGGGAGAGGGTGAAACGAATTTTCCAGCTTAAGATAAAGAGCTAGACGACGGAAAGCTCGCGGGAAAACGATGGGGAAAAAGGAGCGTGTAAGTGCACTTACGGCGACGTCCTCTCCGAGCCTTATGACGTTGTGCTGCGATAATAAGGCCATTATCGCGGTAGGACCGACGGTGATGTCTTTGCAGCTACCGAACACCAGGTAGACGAAGCATCCCATGAAACTGCTGTACAGGCCGTACTGAAGTTTTCAAAAGTTCACCTAAACGGGAATCGGTTTTTTGCGCAGCTATCGTGCCGGTTCGACAAAACGGTCCACGCACGTTCTCGACCGATTCTCAACGAATATCGCGTGAATTTCACCGGTTTCCGTGGTGTTCTTACTGTCACACACAGGCGCGCGCGCGCGCGCGAGCGCATGCACGCACAACGGAAACTGGCAAAGGTCGAACCGTTCGATTCAAACTTTGTTTCCGAGCGAGTATCGTTCTCGAACGTAGAAACTTTCCGCAGGAAAGAAAAGTTGAACGCTATTGAAAACGGGCGTACGCACCTGAGGTGGAAGTCCAGCGACAATCGCGTAAGCTATACCCTGCGGTATAGCAGTCAGACCGACTGTCACCCCTGCCAAAGTGTCCTGCAAAAGTTTGCTCCAATTGTAGACAGGCAGCCATGCCAATATCGGTATCCTCCGCAGAAGGAGCCGCTTCAGATCGATCCTCGAAGTCCCGCTTCGCCCTGGAACTCGGCAAATCGCGACGATTTATTTACAACGAATTAATTAGTTCGCAACTAATTACCGGACCGAGCCGGCCCGAAGTAATTACGCGGCCTCGCGGTCACGATTTTTCAACGGATCGCCGGAATTTTACGGCTGTTAATTCTGTCGCCTCTTTCCGGGAAGTTTGTGCATCTTGAATCGATGAAACCGTAACTTTTCTTGCGTTCGAGGGATACGATGAACACTTCGAGGAATGTTGCATGTACCTTATGGAACATGCGGATGATGTCCCCTAGAAAGTCGGTATCGTATCTACCGACGAGGACAAGCTGCACCTTGCGATTGCAGCGTTAACGGCGAATGGTAACGATATTCCTGAGCATAGATCGATCTCGTGCTGCACTCTGATTGCGGAAATACCGCGGAAGAAGAAGATGAAGATAGTACGAAGTGCTATCAAGCCGAACTTACGTTTCTCTTCGTATAGGAAATGCATTAAATCTGAACGGACGAAGCACAAAATCGAAAATGTAATATCCTTACTTGTCGACACCGGTGAGTATACTACTCCCGACATGTTTGCGAAGAAGCTGCACAATTTTCACCAACAGAAATTATAGTTTTCTCGGTTGGAATCGAGCGAGTATTTTTCGCGCTGTTACAGGTAAATGGCAGAAACGATAGAAATCGATCGCAGCGAGATAATCCTGTCTCAAAGACGAATGGAAGAGCACTCCCAGGCAAGAACAATAGACACCGGATGAGAAACGAGGAGGACTGCAATTATGTCCGAAGTAGGAGACATTGCAACATGTTGATTATCATCGGCTATAACCCGTTAGTCGTTAATGTCCTCGTGATATCAGCCTATTCGTTTGAAATTGCCAGCAACCTTATCATTTCCTTCCCATAAAACAAGACCCATTAAGCATTAGCCTGAGCGCATAGACGAGGTACGGGCGAACAATGCGCGGCTGTTCGCGTGTGGTGAAAAATAAATGCGTTTTCGGTTCACGGTGTGCACGTAAACGGGAACCGATTGCCTCGCGGACGCGAGTCGCGCCAAGGAACCTACAGCGAGGAGCAAAACCGGTAAAACCATTTTCCCAAAAAATACCTGGCAGCACTATTGACATTTCCTGACGAAAACATTCATTTAAGTTAACCATTACAGAACTGTCGACTATTTTTCACTTTGTTTCTCTAATATCGTTAATTTGTAAATACCGCGGAACGAAACGAACGAAGTATTACATTTTTTCATTCGTTTCAGAAAAACCTTAAGCACTGGGGGAACTACCCCCGTTGCTTCGCATGGAACCACTGGGTTTACGGTCGCAGCACCTGTTACGAAACATCCTGTACAAGTGTCCGAAGGTACCTACACAGCACCATAATTTTGGAGATCGCCACCGGATCACGTTCGGTCCAACGAGCCCGCGCTGCTTTCGCGATGGTCCCACCTCGCCGACTGTTCTAGATCGCGAAACCCTCACCGATCACATCGATCGGTGCTCGATGATCGGACTCGCCTGAAGGAGCCGCAGAAACCACGGACAGGTTTTCCGATAGACTGGCACGCATAACGAGCCCGCGGTTCTAATTAAGAGACGCGATGAACTCGACGACTTTTTTTTTTCTTTTTCTTTTTTGACGAACAATCGTACGCCGATAACATTTACTGGATTAACCGGATCGCTCAGATAACACAGCATTCGAAGCTGCATCGTATTGACACTACGATTCCGACTGATAACGGATCACATGACTAATCCTGATGGTAGGGTCTTGTTCAAACTCGCCCGAACTCGTGATCGGTGGTTAACAAAACGAAACGACTCGCATACCTGGACGCGACGTCTCAGATACCGGCTATTATAAATCGTGGTAGCTGGCTGGTTTTAGAGAGCCGATTGATCATTGGCTGACGGTCGGTCCGCGTCGACTCTCTTATCGCGATGTTACGAAAACGTCGGTGTAATTACCAAGAGGCGATTGATAGCCGCTATCGACACAGCAATCTCTTGATTGTACGTGTTAAAACTTCGGGACCGAATTGTCACTTATGTCGTGTACACCAGCGTACCAGTCAGACAATATTCATATAGTGGCGAAACTCGATTGTTTTTAATTATTTTTTTAAGAAGCTTTTACCGACGTATTCACACACCTTTTTTCGATTAAAACGACACCAAACACGACACAATATACCAGAACCTCGATTATCTGAACTCAGTATTCATGTTTTGATCAATTGAATATGCGTGTCCCGATAATAGAACAGTTATCTGGGCATGCTGTTAGATTAAATCTTAGATTAAAGCTACTTATGAAGAATTCAGATATTATCGGTTCGGATAATAGAGGTTCTACAAATATATCATGTTTGGGCTCATCTTAATCAGCAAAGTGTCGTCAACACTTTGAACTCAAAAATGAAAAGGTTTTCGCATTGAATCTATATTATGTCATCCGGATAGATCTAATCTCGCGGAGATAATTTTTCACAAATGTCGTGCACTTTCGCATACATATGTCAAAGCGCGCGCAAACTGTATCCGTATTTTTCGGTCTAGATTCTGCGGAGGGAAAGTCGTAAACGTTTCATGTGAAAAAAATGTGAAGTAACGAAGCATTGATTTAATCTTCCAGATCAACGATTCGACACTAATGAAGATCGATAATAGTGGACTGATGCACGACTCTAACAAGTATGGATGAGTGCATACGAACGCATTATCAAAGTACACGTTGTTTTCAGATAAAGAATCGAAATAAACCGAATTTATGGAACGGAGTCGGAGGGGCGAAGTTAAATCGAGGATACATACCTGCGAATGCCATCTGAACGGTATTAGATTAAAATTAATCAAGAATTGATAACGCGAGCCGTGCTCTCGACATCTTTGTGTGAAACCCGGTGCAGTAAAAGCGGAATGCTGAGCCGCGAAATTAGGATTGTGTGTCACTTAAAGTCACGAATCAAATGCTCCAAATGAACGTCTCTACCTGATCGTTAGATTCTTGGGTCGCTGACCTTCATCGATGTTTTTCATTATGAATTTTCCAAGGTGACAAACAGACTGTAGTATTGACGCATGTATTAATCATCTAATACATATTGACGCTTCTTCAACGTAGAACAATGTTTCAATAATCTTTTTACAGCATCCGCGAAATCTTTGGCTGTGTTTGCTCGGATCTGATCCTGCGACAAGCAATAGGAAAGCGTACGATAAATAACACAGCGTCATTGACACGGAAAACTTTCTGATTTTTGTAAAGTATGATAGGTGATCGTAAAATGGATATTTATTTTCAGCGATTCTCGATAGACTTCGCCAGCGAGTTCATTGGCGCCGGTATGTATCGATCGTTTCTAACTGAAAGAAAGTTTGTAAATGACGAACGAGACGATTTTGTATCGGAATAGAACAAAGCATTGTTGTAAGCAGCGGTGTGCGTCACGTGTCGCGATCCATTATCTTTCTATTGATTGCTCAGTTCGGAAGTCTGCGGTATTATCTATCCACACTACGATGATCATAATTCCTACCGAATCGACCGATTTATCGAATAATTGCCCACTAAATCTCATCGGCGGCTTCGCATCTTTATGCGAGGCTGCTACGGACATGAACGACCGTTATCTCTGACCGATACCGTTTCGGATGTCGCACGACAGAAGGGAGTATAATTTTAACACCGCCCCATTATCTTCTGATCTCGTGTAAATAAATAAAAGTTATACTGAATTCTCTGGCCGACTAGAGGAAGACCTCTTTAACGGCGATAAGCACTCGCTCTTCTCTTCAGATCACGAGTCAAAACTTCGTTTTTTATTATTTTGTTTTACGAGTTACATTGTTTTTCGGAATCAATCAGCTGCAAACTCGAACGGTTGGTTGTAAGAACGTCGCAATTTATAGTAGCAAAACGAAAGGCTGGGAAGAAAAAGTTTGATTCATTTATCACGGCATATATTCTGCGTTCTATAATATTACTTCGCAATAACATCGTTCACCGATAGAGGATATACACATTTACATGAATCTTCTAAAAATTCTTTGCTCGTGAATAAAATTAATTTGCAAAAATTAAAAGGTGAAACAAGTGGTAAGGAAACGGATTATTTGGTAAAGATATTTGATAGAGCATTTCAAAAAAATAGAAAAAGTAATCAGAAGCGTACTATAAAATGGTGGAGGCTATTTAAAAATTCCAAAATGTAGAAAAAAAAAATAAGAAACCCACTTCGCAGTCGGTAGGACTCGAACCTACGCTCCCAGAGGGAATCTGATTTCTAGTCAGACGCCTTAACCACTCGGCCACGACTGCTACGATTTACAGTGCCTCTTAAATTGAAGAAATGTTAATTCTGTCTGTACAACGAGTACACAGCATTAAATAATAATATAATTGACACCGATTGTCATCACGTTCCGTAGCTTTCACGTTCGCGTATAACGGTTAATCGAATCAACGAAACAGCATTTTCGCACGGAGGTTTGAAAAGAGATCGAGAAAAATGATCTAGCGACTAATAACTCGTAGAAAAACGACAACTGTTACGGAAACGAATCGAGAATTCGCCAATAAAACTCACTCAACAACGGCGTCGATTCTCCGATGCTCCTTTCGTACAGCATTGCTGCATAATCAAAAACTATATCAAGGCGGTTACGTGTGTACACTGGGGAACACAAAAGCCTCGCGTGTCCCAACGGAAAAAAAACGACGCGAGAGCATACTGTCGATAAGGCAGAGCATGATTGTTAAAGCGACTGCGGCAATGTTATCGCGAGGACGCACGCTCACAATGTCACCGGACTTTGTCGCACAAAGTTTCTATGGAATAGAGTCGTTTCGCTTTTTTTCGAATTACGATGCCCAATCATGAAATGATGCCGATTATAGACGACGCACGAGTATACATACCACGGATAATCATGATCCGGTTCTGCGAATCGTTTCCCCCGACTAAAATGGTCCGTGGGTAATTTCCTCGCAGAATAGATTATTTATAAATTGTTTGATGGAAGGCAGTATCCTGCAACTAGATTTAAACTGTGACTAATTGAGGTTGAAGTATTTTGACTCTAGAAACATTTTGGAATATGGTACTTCTATGAGAACTCGTGGTACTTATGAGTACGTTTGCCGATTTTCATGCAAAATAAAAATTATTTGCCAACAGGTCGAGAACTACATGTCCGTATTCTTCAATTATCAAAATCTATGTACTTATAAGCATTTTACTAAAATTTTACTCTTTCGAATAACTGTTTTATTAGGTTTAGGAGCAATAATGTAAATAGCTAATCTGCTGCTATATTAGAAATGGAAAATTAACAACTAACTCAAGTTAACTGTTTCCGAAGTGTGACGAAATGCGGAACAACTAAATCTGTCGTCAGGAGGCTACGGTAGATGATCTTACTTCCTACTGGTTATCGAATCGATAGCCTTGATCAAAAAGATATTGTCCCGTGTGCCGTGATTCGCGAAATAATTGTGTCAACAGATCGTCTTTTTAATCGACAGATATGACGACACCACGGTGTCCTTGCATTTCAGTGCAGCAACGAGCGCATCGTGTGGAAATATATTTACGTATTTTGCTTTGTTATCGGCCCGATGAATAAATCAGAAATTTTTTTCCTTAGCTATTGATTTTATTAAGCCGAAAAGAAAACGGATCGATGCGCGACACGGTTTCTTTTCAACGTTCTCCTCGTGCTTGAATATATCTTTTTAATAGTCATTAGCGACAAGGTACTTAGATCTTATTGATCGTTACGCCTGTTTCCTTCAACGTTAATGAATCGCTCGTATAATTAATAATATTAATAATATCATTACTCTGTTAGAACCATTGACTTTATATGTTTTTCGTGCGAAGACGCAACATATTATTTTCCAATAAAATGAGTTTTCCGAATCACTGATTGGCTGTCGTTCGATCGGGTACAGGTAAAAGTATGTCGTTATGTCCTTGCTAAAGTGTAAAATTCTGATTTCGTTACAGGCTGAATTCTATCGCGTTAGAAGTGACAGGAGAGACGCCAACATCGATATTGCAATCGAGCGACTTACTTGTATTCATTCATACATAATTACTCATTCATATACATTCGCGTAGCTCGCGGGTGTATGCCAGTATAACAAAGGTGACTGGCACTTGCACGAAAACAATGCACCTTGCCTTGTGTGAAGTGTTTTCATATATGCACGTGCCACCGAGTCGAACAATAGTTAAATCGATCTTGCTCGTTGATCACTGATATTTTAATTGGTGACATTCAAAAAACTGTAGACTGCACGTCCAATTTTGTTTTTGCGTGGCGGATAGGCTTCATAAAACATCCAGCAAAAAAAGAATACCGCACACGTGAAACAATAGGCGATTAATTCCGGAACAAGTAACCACAAACAACCTAGGAAACCCAATAAAAAGCGTAGTAATAATAAGCCATTTTCGAACTAACTTATACCGCTAATTATACACATATGCATGAAATCAATTATTCCTCGTAAAATAAACTAACATGCACTAATGCAAGAATGCAAATAAAAGACTCAAAAATTTTTATTTTGTACATTTATAGAATTTAAATTATTTTGAAAAATATTGTCAGAAAAGTAATGTCCTTGCTTCAAATATAAATTGTAGTATATATTTTCTGACTAAGAACATTTTTCAAAATTAAATTGAAATTTTCAAAACGACACTGTTTGAACCACTTCAGTTGAGAACATTGGACTGAATTATAAATAACTTCTCCTGCAAGCATAAACTGACAATAATCATGAGAATAGTTGTATAGGATAGTAAGTTGAACATTTTACAGCGTCGTAAATTTTAAAAAAAAAGCGGTAAATTATTTTTTATTCAACTTAATAAATCACGCGCGAAAAGAAAACGCTTGTTCCACAATCTACATTGTTCCGTTTCCGAAAACAACAAAAGTTACGTTCTACTACATAATAAAAACGCATCACGATTGGAAATAATTTACCGCTAACGCGCAGTTGATGCTGCAAATGGATTATTGCCGTAAGGAAAACCCATTTATCACGGACTCGATCGTCACCAGTGCTTCATTTCATGAGCTCCGAACGATTTTATTCCGATAAACGATCGAACGTAAAATAAAACGACGACTCGAAAAAAAAAGTCATAATCAAACGTACAGTACATTCCGCGTTTACGTAATCGATTGCGCAACGCCGATCGACGAGAAACCGATGCCTATATTCGAGGAAAATGCATGAAAACTCGGAGACCGTTAAATATTCTTTCCCGTATTCTTAATTAAATGCAAAACAAAATGTAACAAACATTTCATTCCTTTTCGCGCGCCCGGCAAGACTTTTTGCCCGAATTCCTTCCTCATCTTTCTTAATCCATACAAACATATTGTTTACGCTGCTGTAAGAAATAATTGAGCTCGATTATTACGTCAAGTGTTTCGAAGAAACGATCCGGTTTGCAACAAAGTGACACGGACGGCGCGCGCACAATTACGGTTTACGAGTCGTCATTTTTCTTCGGTATAAAGAATTTTCGTAACCTTGAAATTCCGTTTTTCTTTGCGGACGCGTCGATACAGGTGGACAGGAAGCGTGCCGAATTTTCGCTAGTAACAAAAAGCGAAACGACGAGGATGGGATTCGAACCCACGCGTGCAGAGCACATTGGATTAGCAGTCCAACGCCTTAACCACTCGGCCACCTCGTCCAGTGACAAGCGCTTCTTCATTGAGTCTATTTTTACTTCGCCGTGTACGTCGCATCTTTTCTCGTCAGTGCACCGTGCCCCGACGCCGCCCTTGCCCCTGACACTGTCCAAATGTCCTCAACCTTGCACGGCACAATCGATAATATTTGTTCACGGCGTGCGAAACGATTCTGTCGTTCCGACTCATTGAACGGGAACAGCCGCAACGTTCGAACGAGTGCACCGGCCAGAATCAATCTGACCGTTTCGCCAGTTCGACGTGCAGCCTGTTAATTACGTAATAAACAGTCTACCTGCCGGAGGAAATTGCTTGGTATTTATTTAAAATGTTCCGCTCAGTATTGACACGTACACTGCCGCGCAAAAATTCGAAACAGTCGTTGCCGCTCCAACCTTTTATTGCTGGTTTGTTGCTACTGATATAACGTATTTGGCGTACGAATTGATTTGTAGCCCTCCTACGAAAATTTATTGACCGTGTTTGAGCAAAAACCATCAGCCGTCACGGTACCAGCTGTGCGAAAGCCCGAATACATTCGCGCGACGTACCATCGTAAGCGTGTATGTGTACACGCTCACCGATAATAAGCGTGGTGAACTAATTGTTCTAACTTCTGAAGAAAATTCAACTTATAAACATTAAAAAAGTTATCGTCTTTTTAAGAGTGTCCGAATATTATTGCGAGTGACTGTACGCAGCTAGCTGTATTGTTTTAATAATAGGATTCAGGCAACGTGTAGAAGCTATAATTAGCACTGTTTGATTAAAAGAGAACAGCGTTTAAAAAAGGATATGCGTTTGACGGGATCGCTGCAGAATCGGGGAATCCGCATTACATACATTTGAACAGCGATTCAATAAATGCGTAATCATAAAAAGGATATACAAATATTGGGAGAGAAATATGAAACGGGGAATAACGGATTCAGATATTGCTGTAAACAGATATTGGTTTACAAGAACTTGTGAAGAATGGAAAACTAAGAGGATCGCCATCTGGAAACAATGCGAGTTCGATCCTAAATAACGGGAAATCACGTGCGTCCCGTTTACTCCTACAAATGTACATTATACATATATATTGTATATGTATGTATATCGGCCGAGAAATTCAGGATTCCTTTGATCACGAGGTTGTCTCCCGTGCCAACGCACTTAATTTCCATGAACTTCACGTATTAGCTGAAGAACGCTTTCTAATCAGCCTCGGGGTAATATTATCGCCAAACTATACGTAACGGATGATTAAGATTAAGAATTTATCAGAATAAATGGTCGAAAGAACACAATTTTACGGTACAATGTGATAGAAAACTGTTTATTTGCTTGGAAATCTGCAATTTTTCTCGCGCGTTATATCGGATTTTATTGATTCTGTATTCCGGTCGAGTACAAGTTTACAACGAAAGTTTAGTGCGCAAGAAAACGTTGCAAGAGCCGAAAAGGACTGCGATTGCGCCAATTAGATTTGCACGACATTCGAGCTCGAATTTTACACTATGCGTGCAGTTAATATTATTTATTTATCGATACCTCGTCTCGTTTTTTAACAGTCCTTTAAAAATCAAACATGAGGATTTCTTAATAAATTATCCAATAACAATAGTAACGTTATTTGTAGCCCAACAAATCGTATAGTCTACTAACTTCTTTCAAGATTATTACTCAAGGAAAAAATGATTAAGCTTCTAATTATTAAATTCCATTGACATATAACATAGTCATCTCAACTAATAAGCCAGAAAATAAGGTTGTACTTACAAATCACGTTGCTAATAAGTAGAGAGCTTACAAAATGATTTACATAAATAATCTTATGGTTAGGTATGCAGTCTACGCAACACATTCTACATTAATCTTTCATAGATCTATCAAGGACATTTCCAGGAAGTCATTGTAAGTGGGAGTTGCATTGCTAAGTACATAATTCTATTAAAAAAGAACTGTTTCATTGAAAAATTAAAAAATATAATTTGTGAAAAAACAAAACAGTTCGAAGATTTTAATCTCCAAATCTATTATAATTACAAGTACAATCAAAACTCCGGGAACTTTCTAACACTAACCAAGAAAGAAAAACCAATTTCCGAAGTGTAGCATTGTTAGCATGAGCAAGTTCCCCATCGAGAATTAATGACGAAGCGAATTATTTAGCGTATACGTGTTCAAAATTGCCTTTTATCACGACTCGGTTTTCCGACTCAAGGGAATCGAACTAACAGAGATATCCAGGAAATTCGTTAATTAATGGAAGTTGTAGGTGATTATGGCGTGTCGTGAGTTCCGTTTTCAATTTCATGCGGTCGGGGAAAAAACAGCACAGAACCTCTCTCAACTATGCATCCCTGCTGGAACTATAGGTCGGAAGTTTCACAACGAAACAGCGATTCGTTTTCCTCGATCAGGTTTTCCGTGGTCAATTATGCCCAGGAGTTTGACGTAGCGTCGAAAACCACAGCCCACGCAACCTCGTGAAATTTCCAAGAAGGCAAACTTTTGCCACAACGTATTCCGCGAACGCGACCCAAACATTCGGCGCATCGAATCGAAACCACCGATGTTGGTAAACGATCGTACCTTGGGATCGTTGATTCGCTCGATTCGCGACACAGTTACGAGACGACACATATTTTTGTCTCATTTTTTTTTTTCCCTCTTCCGCTCGATCCGATCGCGCTCCCACAACGATCGCCGGTTCACGCGAACTTCATTCGCCGCGAAACTGCGCCAGTATGCATCGCTCTGACGTAAGAGAACGGAAACGGAACGCAAGATAGGATACCCAGACGTGAACGAAACGATCTTCGGCTGGTAAATGCGCTTATCGTTAACGATCCGCGCAATTACCGGGCAAATGATGTAACATTCCGCCTGGTAAATAGTAATTAATGGTATACCGGTGAAAAAATTTTCGAAGCACTCCCCCCCGGACGATGTTGCACTTGAACTTGAATCGTTCCGCGTGCCTGCAGCGGATAGAAAAAGTGTTTGAACACTTCGATTCTCGAGGAATATTTGAGCTATGATGATTTAGTGATCATTTTTTTCTAGGATACCTGCGCATGATGTAGCAGGTGAAAAACTGAGAACACGTTTCTGAAACAATTTTTTCTTGAATCTATTACGAAGATCTATACGACTGCATAATCATTCATCAAAATTATGAGAAAAACTATTTGTGATAGCATCCGTTCATTGTAGGATCGTCCGCGTACAGTTGTATTTATGAATAAAAATTACTCAATGTTACAAGTCTAAATACGGTCGGCTCGGCTCTCCTGCTGTGAAAACAAGCGCCGAAATTTCATTAAAAATTTGTTGAACTCGTGCAGGATACGGAGCGGTTTCGTCCCTGGTACAGTTCAACTTCTGTTACGTTCGAAAACACTTTTCTTTCGCAAGAAACAGGTTTCGGGAATAAAAAGATCCGTGGCAAGCACGTGAGATGCGATACAGCGAGGATGCCCGTCACAATACCATAATGATTTGAACGCTAAAATGCTCGTTTTGGTATCGTTGGAATGTGTCCTGAATCTATGAAATATTTTTCCATCGTTGATCATACAAGAACAGGTAAAAATGCACACATAAAATTATTAAATATATTATACATAATTCGTTATTTTCATCGAAAAAGTAAAGAAAGGAAGTAAACGAGAAACAACGGAGAAGCTTTATTATCTTTCTTTTCCTTCTGTAGTAAATTCGAAATCTGCAGCATTCTGCATCGTAATCCTTTACGAAAATATTATTCACAGAAATGCTATAAATTCCCCGAATATCGTGCTGTACGTTATAATTTTAAATAACGACATGCACGAAATTAATTTGATTTTCGTTGTCGGCACACACGTATGACGCTAGTACCAAACGTGTTAATCGAAAAAGCAAAGGAAGAAAGTCAACGAGAACAGCAGAGAAACTTTATTATCTTTTCTTTATACGATTTTCAGCAAACTATAGTTCTGTAGCATATTCCATAATACTAAGCATATTATACTAATACTAAGCACGTAAGAAATAGTAAAGGAAGAAAGTCAACGAGAACATCAGAGAAACTTTATTATCTTTTCCGTATACACGAGTGACTTTTAACCAAATATTTTTAGCAAATTCCAAGTTTCTCATACAAATCTCTATTATGAAATATATTATTAAATATATTCAATATATTATTCGCTATTTTAATCGGAAAAGTAAAGGAGAAAACTACATAAGAACAGAACTAAGCAGACAAACTTTATCATGTTTCCTCGCACGATTTTCAGCAACGAATTTTTCTGTAGCAAATTCCAAAGCTTATCTGTTACATGTGCATAGTAATCTCTCACATACATACATTACTCACCGCGGTGCAGCAGCCGATAGGCGAGTAGTGTGGAAAAACGCGTCTACAATAATGATTCCATGATTTTTTGCAAATGAAGTCTGTCCGTTCTTCCCGTTTAATTGAAAAATAATGAATATGTTTTTCTGCCGAGGATCGAACCCAGTGAAACGTAAAATTTACGAGCGATGTGTTTGCGCACGCGACATCGCGAAAAGTTCCATTATTCGCGATCGGCGTTGCGGAGAACATGCGCTTCCGAACAGAATCTATTTAGTAATTCGAGTCCCGCTTAGGAAATCGGAGTAACGCGTTTTCAACAGGCCAATCTAAACGCATCGTCATCGGAATCGATTCCCGGTTCGTTTTCAATATTCCGTCGTAACGACGACATTTCGAAATCGCTCGCAAACGAACCTAATAAACGTGTTTTTCCCTAACAAGCAAAAATTGGACGATTGATATCAATTTCCAAGTGCGCGCTCGATTTTTTTTTTCTTTGCTCTACGGATTCTACGAAACGGAGGCTACAGAACGTTAAAGTCTTTCAACGTTTTACCACTGTTTTTTGTTTTGTTCGTACACTTTTCTGTTCGTCTGCTCGATTTTTAATTATTCTTTCTTTCTTGTTATATTTATTAATAGACTGCGGATTTTTGTGTAAAATAAATATCAGCCTACATCAATTGCAAATTCTTTTAAACGCTTTATGCAAATTCTTTTAATTTTTCTACTCTTTTTAAACATTATTAAGATTTTCTTCTCTTAAAATTATTAAGAGAGGAAACTACATTCTATTTGGTTTCTATTTTTTTCAATTAATTCAGGCATATTTGATTTTGTATAAATATCCGAAGTGTATTTGTCGCAAATGCATGAAATCCACAGTTCATTAATGAGGCGCATAAACAGGACTGTGATCGTTTACAGACGGTATTACTATCTGTAGATCTAACCTGTTAACCATGTGGTTTATCAACTATGAATATCTGAATAAGTCCAAATAAGGAGAAATGATAACGATCTGAAGCGATTTATTCCAAGATGAATACAATCGTGTTGTAATTTACATTCCTATGGAGATTACGATGTCATCAAATGTAAGAATCTCTAAATAAATAAATAGAAATCAAAGATACACATATAAATACAAATCACGCGTGTACCTTTCATTTCTGATTAAAAGGTTAGCAACACAAGCGTGAAAAGGCATTTATTGTCGTTAGACTAATTCAAAATGGCGCCGAGACGAGTGAACAGCTGTTCAGGATATCTTGGTAACTCTTGTAAACAAAATATTTGAAAGGCTGCTTGTAAGGAGGAAAATAAGCAAAAAGCGATAAGCGAAGATATTAATAAACGGCGTGAAATTTTTATAAAATCTGTGTGCACCGGTGGACAAAAATTGCAGAACCGAGAACAGGTTCTACTGGATCGATCACGTGCGCGTTGGCGAGAAACGAAAAGTTATCGATAAGATTTCGTAATGAAAGCCTGTAACAGTATAGGAATTGTTTATATATGTTCTGAGTCATCTAGATTCTCAATGTTTGTATCAAGAAGAAATAAGGAAAGTTAAGGAAGAAGCTACTTCAGCTATTTACTTAGAAATGATGTTAGACACGCTGCTTGCATTTATTCATTAAAGTATTCACGCTAAAATATATTTCAAAGATGAACGGAAGAAAATATTGTAGTTATTTTGAAGTGCGCTCGTGTTACAGTTTGTTTACTGAAGAGCCATAAAAAGCATAACAACATTTTTATTCTCGCTTCACCTCCGATACATGCACGTGACCCTAATCTTGACATGCTAAGCACCGAATCGATCTCTTTTGTGTATTCGAGGAAAAAATGGCTGAGAAAAAAAACACATTCAGAATTGTCATCCTCTTTCCTTCTAGAATCTTTTGTTTCTTTTTTTCGCTGCTGTTACTGTATTTTTCCATTTTTGCACAGTGTCAAATGTGGCAGTGATTCATGAATTAATTGAAATAAAAACGTCGTGTAAAAATTGATTTGCAACTAAGCATAAAGCTTGTGTTTCACCAAGCATTTGCTAAAAATATTTTCTTTAATAAACATATGAAAAATAAGTGTTTAGTGTCGACCCCTACTATAGTACAATGAATTCGCACTATTGCAACAAAGTCACTTTCACTGTTTCAGAAAAAGTGTTAAAAGAATCATAAAACTGTGAATAAAATCTGTTAAAACCGTTTCTTGTTAGCCGGTTTCTATTATAGTATAACGAATGTGTTTTCATACTATACTGGCACAAAATCGCTTTCACTTGTGAAATAAAAAGTGTTAAAAAATCCGTAAAATGCGCAAACAATAACGTTCATAATTCTGTGCATGCAACTAATGAGCATATTTTTATTTTGAGTATTGCAAACTCAAATGTACAAAATATAAATACACGGTGTGTTAATTTCTATCATTTGTCAAATAATTTATTCGGGTAATCCCCAAGACCTGAAGTCGTCGATCGAAAAGAAAAGAAAAATTCCAAAGCCCGTCCCGTCCTCCCTCCCCCTTTCCCATTATTTTGATCCTGTTCGAAAACAAGAAGGAGCGTGACAGCATGGAACAGCGTGAAGCGTGCTCTGACTCAGAAGCACGTGACAATGTTTTAGGGAGAGTAGGCGCGAGTGCGCAGGCGCGTCCGCGCAACCGCGTAAAGGCGAATTCTCGCGGCTTTCGAGCGTCTGCACTCAGGTGAGAGTTTCCCCTCGTCGAGGCACGGTGTTCGCGGTGATCGGGCCTTTATAAAGCTTTTCGTTCGTTTCCCGAAACAATTTTCCCGGAAAAAAACGCCGCCACATCACTTTTTCAAACTACCGGCGATACACCTCGCGTTCTTCCATTTTTCCACGGTTCGAGTTTCCTATTTTTATTTCGCGTGTACATCGACACCGTCCAACATCACCGCACGTGGTTTTGAACAAGTTCGAACCTGTCCCCGCGAGCTGTTCCGTTCGGGATTCAAGAATTTGTCGTTGACTCGTTAGGTGAACAGGCGATTTGTTTCTTCGGATAAACTAACGAAGAAACGGACCGGAAACGCCGCTGTCAGGTTCCAAGCGCAAGCGGCACGCCAGCAGACGCGCTACTGGCTATTATGGCTTCGAGAGGCCCGAACGTTCTGGTTCATCGTTCGATGTGATGTGACGTTACACTCGAGGTATTTTCCGTAATATTACATTATTTTGTTCCCTTTTAAGGGAATCAAACGTTCGAGATTTGTTTTTTTAATTCTTTTCCCGCTTTCGGTAATCCGTTGCGCTATCGAGTCGGACTCTTGACGAAGATTTCCAACAGAATTTAATATATTTTTTATATTTGTTTTTAGTACATTTTTATATATATATATATTCTTTTTCTTTAAACCGAAGTCACATTCTATTTTGCTGATACACAGCTACTGAAGAATACGTAGACAATAAAGTTTCTTTTTTCTTCTCAGAAACTATGAACGACAAAGGTTTAACTACTACAACCGTAAAATAAATGATAGTGAAAGGGGTTAAGTGGAATTTTTTTCATTGTATCGAGCGAGTTTAGAATGGGAATGTGGAGAGTTGAGGAGATTAGAATATACTTTGAACTGGCAGATGCAGTTATCTTGACTGTCGGAGGAGTTTTCTCGATGTTTAGAAATTGCTTATTTTCAGCTTGTCGTTAATCGAATAACCCGGACATCAAACTTGTTTTAAAGGCAGTCTCCTCAGAATTACAGTTTTTTTACGATGGCCAACAAAACACGCGTCGTGTGCTAAATGATCTCATACTATTTTGAATATGAGTTCACAATTCGGATCTCAGTCAGAACCATTTCTTTAAATCTGATTTCGAATATGTTAATTCGAAAGGTGAGAAGCGAAATGTTTCGTCGAAAAATGTTGATATTTTTCATTCACACGTGATTTGAGAACGTTTTCACGACCACTATGTAGTGTTTCAAAACTGAAGTATCCTTGTAGTGTAGAATCAAATTTAAATTCAAAGCATGCCCATCTACCAAACTTTTCACATAATTATATCACGCTATTATATTCTATAATAAAAATATATTGCAAGTTTTAAAAATAACATAATACATTTACGGTATCCCAAATCAAATAGTACCTGTATCCACTATTTTAGAAACAGAAAAAGTATATTTCCTATTTTAAAAATAAAATAGTGCATTTGCTATTTTAAAACTAAAGTAGTCAACTACTTGAATGGGAATAACGAGCCGTATGAGCATTTAACCTTAAAATACCGGCGCATTCTGCGAATGCAGAGAGGAGAGATAGAATAGTAATTAATTACCTCCGCGGCTGTAACGCTATGAAAACAATGCGGCCGTTATCTCTCAATCAAATTGTAATTTATAGTGCAGCGCTTCTTCCGACTCGTAGCGAATTACGATTTTATCCGTAGCCTTTGTAATTTCTTTTAATGTATCTCGACGGCGAATAGGTACACATTATCATTTATCGCGATAGACGTTGTTTGGATTGAAGAAAAAAAAGGGAGATGTATAGTCGTTCAGCTTCTGCATGATTCAATTTCGTTCTATGTAAAAAAGCTTAAGTCACGCTGCAACGTTGATCTCGTAATCTTAATTCAGAGCGTAATCGTAGAACCAAGACACAGTCCGGCAATTACGTTCGCAATACTTCTTCTTTGTTGTACATTTTGGAAATACTCAAAACAATATAGCCAAAATACTCAAAATAATTATACTCATTTTTAAAGCTTAATGAGTATTAAAGAAATTTTTTAATATTCATTATGCTTTAAAAATAAGTATAATTAATATAGGCACAGTAATTGGGTACCTTACCAAATGGGTTGAAAAATGGCAATCATTATTGCGCAAATAGAACAATGTCTTAATTGTCTTTGTAGAAATACGTGCAAATGATTTTACATGAAAACCATTCGCATAATTGAGAGAACATTGTGCCCGTAAAATGGTGTATGTACTGCGTTTGGACCAAAGAAAAAAGATTCTAGAGAATAGACGTTCTTTTTTTCATTTATTAATAACAACGTAACGAATGAAAACCGCGGTGATAATATTAGTTCATCGACTCGCGCGTAACACGCGTCGAAATTGCTCAGAGAAAGCATCATCCGCTTTTATGTAGGATTATAGGCCTTCTAATAAACTTTCGCACGCAGTTCGGTCTAACGCGTGATCGAAACGAATGACAAATCGAGCGAATATGGTACGACTCTTGCGATTGTCACTATTCATCGTTAATTCGCACTTTTTACTGAGCGTTCCGATGAACAAAAAAAAAATTGCAGCAAGATTTCGTGACACTAAACCTACAGAGCATTAAAACTGATTACTTTACGTCAGGGCTGCTCAACTGGTGGCTCGTGAGCCACTTGTGACTCTTTCCCCTACCTTCATCTGTCGACAAAAAATCCCCACTGCGTACGAGAGGGCCGGTGTCTTCCCAAAAGCTAGGCAGTCACAGGGGAAAGGAGAATCATAGTTGTATCCCATTTTGTCCCGTTCCGCTTCGCTCACGTTACAATTTTGCACTACATACTCGGCGAGCGAGCTTCATGGCGTCTCAAGGGGGTACCCCTCGGTAGAGGAGGGGGGAATGGCGGGAGCGTCGTGTTCCTGATTTCTCAACATTTTTTTGTTTTTAATTATTTGTTTAATGTTGCTTCAACACCAAAGGTCATTAGCAACACGGTACATTTTCTTACAATATATTATACATATTTGTATCCTTGATATACTTGGCAAGACCGGCTATATACTCCTTAGAACTTAACAGAATGGGTAAGGATCTAGGCAACTTAGCATTTTTCCTTTCATTCTCATACTTTTTGCATTCTATTCCCAACATTTTTCATTTCTCGTGAAATGAAAAATAAGACTATATTTCTCGAAAATTCTCGAGAATTTTTGATAAAATCAGAAAAATATTGGGAAACTTATAATATTTGGTATATCGTTAATAATATTTATCGAAAGGGCAAAAAACTTTAACTCGGTGTTTATTCCTGTTCAATATGTACATAACTTTAAAAACAAGGAAACAATAGACGCTGAATGTAACCGATAAATGTATTTATTGAAAACCAAGCTTTCATAAAGTGAAACATTACGCATTTGTTTCGAAATGACTACTTAAGAAGCATAATGCGTCTAATGTAGAATCAAACAATCTACTTCTTTTTTTTTTGTAACAAAATCTGTAGCCGTAGAAAAATTTCTTTCATTTTGTGTGGATGTTGGCTTTATCGTATACAGAACATCCAAATTGGGTGTACTCTTGGGTGTGCATTACCTCACATCGACATGCATTCGCAACAATTATTATAAATTTTCACATTGCAAACATGCATACGTAGGCATTGTTATGCTGCCTGTAGATATGCTTATACGTACGCGATTGATTAGTAATATGCAATTGGAGTTACCTGAAAATTCATTTCCGAAAATATGTTATGAAATAGATGAGACTCATAAGAATTTTCCTAGATTTAAATTTCTCGAGAAGGAACACTACTCGCGACGGAAAATAAGACCTGATCGAAGCCCAATCCTCGGGTCCATGCTGTGACGTAGTCGTGTACGGCTACTATTTTTTCGTGACTGACTCGACCGCGCCGAACGTACAAAACAAAACAACAGCACGTGTAAACACGGATCGCTCGGCGACTGAGGCAGCTCGAGCTTCTTGGCTCCCCTTGGCAGCCCTGCTTTACATCACTTCGTAAAAATAACGAAGTAGTTGGGACTTCGATATGCCTAAGAAAAAGAACGTATTTACTCAAGTTTTTAGCGATTGTCTTCATAGCATATGTCGAAGAAATATTTGTCATTTCCTAATAAATGAATTGTACCGTTTTAACCCCTTTGCATCATTAGTGCATATACAATTTTCCGGACCACTATCATTATTAGCTAAAGAGTAGAAATGGTGGGTGTTGTTGGAGATGAAAGTAATTCTGATTTTCTCTTATAATGCTGAAATATCAAGTTCTTTTACTTGTAGTCATTTTTGTACTTAAATATGATAAAAACAAAAATTTGGTGATAAAGGTCTTCTTTTCATATATCCTTATGATGCAAATGGGTTAATCATTAGTTCGCAAGATACTTCTTGTCCGTTGTTCCAGTAAAGTGTATTGTAGGAAGATTTCTAAAAATGCATCGAGAAAAGAACTGTTCACGCACACACATTGTTGAAGGACGACGCGACACGTTGGAAAACTGAAGCAAAAAACGTTAGAAATGAATTAAAACACCGTTTTAATCGTTAATTCGCATTGATGCTTTTTGCCCGTTGTTCCGGTGAAGAAAATTGTAGGAAGACTTTTAAAAGTGCTTCGGAAAAAACTGTTGAATACACAGAAGGACGCTGGCGACGTGCTAGAGGACTGGGAAAAAAAGTTAAAAATGAATGAACACTTCCGTCGCGTCGCTACGCTCGTGAAGAAAGTATGTACATACGTCCAGAAGAAAATAGACCTTGTTGTACACGCCGTCCGTCCAGTTCTTTTCCCCGGCACCGTTCCGTAACTGTGAGACGGCGGGCCCAACGCTCGTGTCCTGATTACGTGTCTCTTTTCCGCGGAATCGTGCGTTTTTCATTTAATGTTTACAAACGCGAGCGACAATCGTAAAAAAAATTCCTTCGCTCACACATACGCACACACGCACTTTACGTGTCGATTTAATCTCGCTGAATTAATTCGCCCGAAAACATACGGCCCAACGATCAACCGTTATCGTTCATTAATTATTCAACAGCAATGATAGTTCGTCTCTTGATTGTAAGCCGATGGGATTCATGAATGAAAAGTGATCGATCGGGTATCGTTCGATATTATTTCCGAAGCATCCCGAAACTCGGCTCGTCCTTTAAAATTGTGCAACACTCGACTCCGCGTCCGAAGAAGACCTTGGGGACTATTTATAAAATGTATTTAGTGGTTGTGCATGACTGAAAGATTCGTGACTGAAAATAGGGAAAAACGGAAAACAAAACTCCCGACCGAAAAGCCATGAAAAAGTAAAACCGCAGAGACGTAACTGTGGCCTTGACTAGCCTAATTGCCGCCGCAAATTGGATAAGATCGAGGATACCTGTGCTCAGAAAATTACTCTGAATATTTTCGACTGAACAGAGGA
Organism: Halictus rubicundus; assembly: GCF_050948215.1. Lineage (NCBI taxonomy): Eukaryota > Metazoa > Arthropoda > Insecta > Hymenoptera > Halictidae > Halictus > Halictus rubicundus. Next base: position 12,840,649 of record NC_135154.1, read on the forward strand.
AAATGCAAATGGACGGAAGCCATTCGACGGGTTCTTCGAATGATACCTTTGAAACATTACGATTAGGTTCTCGGCGATCCGTCACCGCACAATTCGTGCTCCATAAACTGAACTCTCTGAGAAGTATTACAAAAATATTGTAAGTCGATCGGGCATCCGTGGTCCGAATTGATAAATTTTCACTGTTCAAATACGACAATTTCCAGACGACGATAATAAAAATAGTGAAATGTTCTGTTACACTATGGAAAGAGATATAGTTACAGGTACACTAAAAAATAACAGTAGATGTTGTATACACATGCTTATGAAATATTTATTTTTTCTGCACTAATTGTGTTCCTCCAAACGAATGAACACCCATGTTTTATTTAATGGAAAGCGTAACTCGAAGGAATTAATTCGAAAATAGTAAAACTTTTCGTAAAATTGCGAGACATAATCCTAAAATTTATTTTCGGTAAGCAGACATTCATTATTTATCATTCATTGGTTAAATATTATTTATATACCGTGGATTTTTATCCAAAACAAAAATGATTTTCACTAATTGCAAGATACAAGAGCTACATATACATTTATTTAAGTGAGCTGAAAATACTTTCTAAATTCTTTAAATGCATAAATTCCCCGCAATTTAACTATCGTAAACGTTTCTCATGTAATTCCGTAGTAAATGATTAAATTTTTCAACCAAATAATAATCATTCTACTATGCTATTAGTGTCGCGACTGACTCACATCTAAACCTATAAAAAACGTAGTAAACCCAATGGCAAATGACAACGCTTTAACCGCAACAAAGATTTAAAATGCTAATGCGAATAAAAGAGACGGTAATTTCGTAATTTTTCAATTACGAAAAGACGCAAGATTTTATCCTTTAAATTTACGATACATAATGATAGTAGTGAATGAGATTACTCAAGGAAGTTCACAGACTTATTATACCACGTTAATTGCGAAGTAAACTGGTTTCACATCTTTTGGCTGTTTAGAATTTCGATTCGGTACATTGAGCAACATTCAGATGAATTATTTAACACTTTCACGAAAATAATCGCCTCTCGGACGACGATCCTTAGATATATGCAAAACGTGTACGACATCGACCCCACCTTCCACGTTACATCAAGGTTTACGATGCAAATAAATTTTCTAAAACACTTCGATATTAATCAATTTCCATGTAATCAACTCGTCACGTGCGCTGACAATACGATGACGAATTCTAACACGTGTAGATACATACACAGAGTACTCGAGTGGTCGTTCTTTTAGAGAAGCTGACTTTCAAAATCTAAATGACAAAAAGATTGACAGTGATGAAATTCTGCACCGCATGCTTTGTAAATAAGTGTATGTAAATGATACTCCTTATAATTACAGTGTTTTGTCAACCTTCATGTACTCTTCAGTAATAGTTGCATGGCGGATCTTAGGATAATACTTCCTTTTTGCTTTACATTTGAAATCAACAAATTGTACTTCATTTGTGATTTCACATTTCAGTAAAGTCTTCTAACACCAACAAACATTATTTTACAGTATATTTTAGAGCAATTTAAAAAAAGAACTAAAATTGGTGGCTTTTCTGCTGGAGGAATTTATGAAGATTAAATGAATTGTTTGTAGAAAATATTTAAAAATATGGCTGAGATGTCTCATCAAATTTTTGGATGTTATGTGCTGTCGGTTTTAATAATGTACGTATAATTTGGTTTCCTTTACATAAAATATGTAGTGGTGATCATCACAGATGTATGACGTTGGTAGAGTAGCTATTAACAATTCAAAATCCACCAATAACGGCACGCGAGTTAAGTTTATGTTTCTTTTTCGCACGGTAGACACGTCATTGTCCACGCTGGTACTGACCTGACTCACGCATACCATTATTGTCCAGTCGTCATAGTTCACAGAGATTTTTAATCGCTAATTGTTCGAAAAGAGGTCCTCCATTGTTGCTTCGTCACCTTCTTAATAATGGTCCCGTTTTTGCTTAGTCACGAGACCCTAAAGTGACGAACAAACGTAATCAAACACCTTATCAAATACCTTACTATAGAGAATATTATGAGTATAGAAAATATTTTATTAATATTTTTTGTAATACAAATGTGAAGGCAATAGTTTTATGTATATTCTGAAATGAAAATATTATTTCACATTCTAAATTATTATGATTTTTCTGTGAAACTTTTAAAAATCTACATCTCTAGGGAAAGTATACATGAAAGAATTTTTTTTAAATCTCCAAAATTATGGAAATTGCAAAAGTTTGACAATTGCGTGGGTGGTAGAGAAACTAACCTGACGCCAGAATTTAGAAAGACTATTTCGAAGATGTTTTATGAACGATTTTTCAGCTGAATTAATTCAATCAGATTATATTAGCATATAAATTCCTTATATTAGAATTAACGATTGCACATGTTTTGTGGACATAGTTAATGTCAGCGTCATTAAAATCTTATTAAAAACTGGACTTTGTTAATGATAATGTTCTTTCTTAATGGTAACGAAAGAAGTTCTAAAATTCTTTTATCAAATGATACATTGATAAGTCTTCAGAATTCAGTGTCTTAAAATCCTAAATGTTTTAAGAGTTAATTAAATGTCTACTAAAATTGATCACGTATAATAAAATTTAGTAGACACAAGAATATTGTAAAACATTTCATAGACACAACAAAATGACGCCTAATAAATTGCTAAAAATGTGAATGGTGTACAAGTAAACAGGTTCAATTTCAAATAAAACAAACGAGAAGAATCCTACAGAGATATTCTAGGCCGGAAGAAATTAATATTGCCTAAAGCAAGAAAGTTAATCTTTCGAAGTCGGTAAACTGGACTTCCCCGTTCAGATACCATAACTCGTCAAGTCAACTTGAAGAGGCAACGGTTAAGCCCAATTGAGCCTCTCCGTGGTACAAGGAAAATACCTTCTTCTCGAGGGATTCCCCTGCAAAAATTTCCAACGACCGCAAGAAGTGAAAAATGTGAAGAGATTAAGCGACGTAAGCGTGCCACTTCCTTCTGCGAAACGAAAGAAATGAATAAATGACTAATGATAGGAGAGTACATTCCTCGGTTCGTTTCAGCACTATTGTTCGCCAGAGGTTCTGAGACGAAGTCGCCCGATCGAACTTCTCGGAACCGAGAACGCGATATGGAAATTCCTAAGGAGTCGGCAAAGTGTCTTCCTCGATCGGAGATAATTTTGCTGGTTGTATGCGTGGCCACGCGTCCGATGAATAACGGCTTATTAATCGATCAACCGATTAGATTCTCGCGAGAGCTTTCGTATTACCCGATGTGAAAACCACGACCACACAACTGCCACGTGTGCTCGTCGTTACCGGTCGTAGTTCTATGTGTGTATGTATACTGATGTATAGCGAAGCGAGAAACATGAACTGCTGAGCAGCCGGAAAAAATCTTCGGATACACGTGGTACCTGACGCACAGAGTGATTCGAGCAAAACACATAATTGCGGGTCGACAATCTTCGAGATTTTTAACGATCACCTTTTATAATTGCGTCGCGGGTGTTGCTCAGTGGACAAAAATAGCACATACAGATGTTAGTTAAAAATATTAATATCACAATATTATTTATTAATGTTGTACAAACATGAAATTATGACTTTTGTATCCGAACATTATGCGTAGGAAGGAAACACACGACGTTCTTTTTTTCACTTTTTTTGCGGCATCGATCAGCGAACGTTATAATTGCGGAGTGGAAAACACTTCCATGCGCTTCGACTCCCGCAAAGACCTCAATTGCAAATTTTGTTAATATTCCGCACGAGATAACCGACTGATAAAATCAGCAATCTGTGCTCTTCAGCCCAAATATTGCAGCTTTCATGAATCCGTAACCTACGTGGAAACTGTTAATCTAATGCTCGGCCTCAGCTTACTTAAGCCCCACCGCTCGATGATCCGACCGAGCAAGAATTTCCTTTCTTTTTGTTTTCTGCGTCGTAATGCGTAATTGTATAATATGTAAGAGTGCATTTTTTCGAATTTTCCACTTTGAATTATAGTTTGAACTCAAATCAATTCAGTTCTTTCGCGGTGTTCGCTGAAATCAAAATCGCAACAGTAACAAGAGCGGAATAAAAAAAATCAGAAATCAAACTATCGCACTCTTAATTTAAAGAAAAAATGTTAGTAGAAAAAACAAGGAATAAAAAAAGCCGATAAGAAAGTCAATACACGTGTTTCCATAAATGTGCAATTAAACGATCAAACATCGTGAACCTGCTCCCCACCATAGGGTTCTATTCCATCATTCGCAAATCTTAAGTGAATTGCATCATCTACTAGTTAATAAGTCAATTAAACGTTAACTTAACTGCGTATCCGCGTAATCGAGTCCCCCGCACCCAATGACAATCAATACCGTTACTTTGAACCGGTGAGACGCATTGAATCGTGTTTACGATTAAAATTAACGGCATTTAACGGAACTCGTCAAATGCGCGTTAATCCCGAGCTGTAGTTTCACTGTTTAAACAAGCATAATTGTTTAGATGGCGAAAGAGTCGGGAGTTTGTAAAAGTTGCACGATTGTACTTACGAAACATTTGTATGACGTTATTTATGACGATAATCGTGGGTACACTTTCGTCCATAAGTCGCCGGATTATTTACACTCTCCAACAATTTTTTTTTTACGTTTGAAAAAATAATTGAAAAATATTTCTGTTCAAACTTTGTCGAACCTACTGCGGAAATTCTTCACACGGATTCTGATTTTTAAAAAATAATTAAAAAATGCTTAGAATATTTTACGTAGATTTTATATTTGAAGAAGGAAATAGATAGGTCAAAATTGCTATACGTATGTATCTCGTGTCACTTAGATCATCTTTAGAATAGCCAGGTATCCCGACAATTTATGAACGGCATTGTATAGGTCGGCGGAAGACAGGAACGAACACTAAGAAACGTAAACAGGAAGACACCCCGGATACATGGAAGAAAAAAAGAATAATAACTCATCGAGAGTCGTGCGTGTCCGATTTTACAAACCTAAAAGAAAAGCGCTACGTTATGTGTACAACAATCAGCATAATTGTTACCGCGGAAGTAACGCTCTTGTCGGTTTTTCGTGAAACGTGTTATGAAATGTTGACGAGCCAGCGAAATTTTATGCGATGCAATTTTTCTGTTGCTTGGGAAATCATAGCTTATCCGTGCACGGATCGAAAGACGTTACACCATTAGTCATCTACTCGGTGTATGTTTTATCTAGATGCAATGGAACATCCTTATACTTTCTGAACACCGTGTGATTCCCTTTCTGCTTCTTTTTATTCGATATGATGACTTGGCAGCAAATTATTCAAAATACAAAATGTCAATCGTGACAAATAAAAGTTAAATGAAGATGTATTTTTTCGTACAATAATTTCGATAAGAGAACGTAACAATATCTTTACTATTTTCTAATGTCTTCTCAGTTTTGTGTTCCACTCATCCATTTTTGCTGTAATTGAACCTTTCCTTTATGAAACTATTTTCATATTTCAGAAAACGTCCAATGATAAATTAGTTATTTTTTTGTTCAAGAAATTTATTGCTACAGTAAAAGAATTACAGGTTTGAAGTTAGTAGTTGTAATTTTCATAGTATCAATCACCTAGACCGTGCCAGCTAAAAATATTGCAGGTAACAATTTCACAAAGATACGTACATCTTAAACAAACAGTACTTTCTCTTATAGACAGGATGATGCATTTAATTTGACGGTTGCGAACCACTCGTACACTGTTCGTCATACGTAGAAACATTGAAAATGAAAGTTGGATACGGTTTCGAGAGTACCACTCGATATGCTAATTTCTTCGTTTCTACAATCTACAGAAATTCTATGAAACGGCGTTTTTTCCTTTATTATAATGTTTCGTTCGTACATTCACACGAAAATTGCCTTGCAGGCTGACAAAATGATATGACTCCCTAAAGTCAGATCTCTAAAAAAGAACTTTACAAAAATGTAAATGAGAAATAATGCAAAATAAAAAAGAGTCTATGTCTAAAAGATGAAACGTTGCTATAGTTTCATCAGTTTTGGTGATCGTTTTTTTTTTCAGAACATTTTCGCAACGCTATTCTTTTCAAAAATGCAGGAAAACTCGGAATTTTTAAAACTTTCAGACTAGAATATACCTGGCTCTCTTGTTAGACTATGTTTTTACTCGATTTGTTCTTATTTAAATTTTTACACGGTTTTTTAACGAACGTGTGAAATGTTACGCAGTTTTGCACGGTTTTTAACTTTAACACGTTTTCCACGATGTAGAAAGATGTGCTCGGGACTCGGCTGATTTTCATAGATAAGAAAAATTGAAGCAACTCGTATTAGCACACGATTTTTTCTAGCACGTCCTACTTGCAGCGGGTGATCAAATTATTACGAAAAAATTGCACAAAGATAGCTCCTGCCATTATGATTATTGTATTGTAATGGTGTACAATATAAAATATTAAAAAGTATATTTCTAAATGCATTACCAGGCTGCAGATTTTTATGCATTTACGGAAAAATTGGCTGAGTAAAATATAAAAGCAGGAAAATATTATAATAATTTAAGGCTATCGTAATGTTTTTAATGTAACAATGTGATTAAGGGATGAAATCAAGTTTTACTTAGTTCCTGCTTTCCACGACCGCTGCAAAGTATTTTTATTTTGCACGAAGATCCGCAATCTAATTATAATTCCATTTGTTTCAAATAAGTAGTCGGTTCGAAGGTGTTCAGAATAATCTGATCGCCCCCTGTACCTTTACGCGATTGTCAACACGTTGTTCGCGCTGTAAAAGGTAGACCCCAGGTGTATTCAGGAGAGAAAAAAAAATGGAGCAACTGGAACAACAGTGAAGGCGGTGCAGCGAATAAATACAAAGATCCTTGAAAGCGCTGTTGCGAGATTCCGCACCTGGTAAAAGGTTTAACGAATCGAGGGAAAAAGAGTCCGACGCGGATAACGTCCGAGAGTCAAGGGAAAAGACTGCGTCGCCGGTGTGTGCGTGTGTGTGTGTGCGTGCGTGTAACGGGCACAGGCGAATGCACTAATCCGCTTGTTTCTATTTTTCAGGGTCGAGAAGAGTACGGGATATCGGACAATGGAGTTTGTTTGACGAGAGCGATACGCAACACCTTCAAATTGAAACACCCCTGGTAAAACTAGAGGTCCCCGAAGAACACCGTCCCGTTCCTCCCCTTGTCGGTTCTTTCTGCGCGTTTCTCCCCTCCGCGATCATGTCGAAATACAACATTCAAGAATTCGACCTCGAAACCGGTAAGCAGGTCCAACTGACCGGCTACAGCAACGCCGCTTTCGAAGATCCGCTTCGGACCGATAACAACAATCCTAATCAGACCAGCAACCTCGAGAACAGGCTCAGCAGCATCCATGTCTGCAGTAAAAACGACAAAATCGTGAACAATGACGGTGAGTCCCGAGCTTGGACGGGCCCGCTTCTCCGGCACTAGTGCCGTAGTTTCTGACCATGTGCAGGCTTGTAATTTGATGTTCGACTCTTTTTTCCACACGATTTTGATATACACGGTCCAAAAAGACACGTAAAGACACTCGGTCCACTCGTAAAGACAGCCTTTTTAATGTTAGACTATACAACTTGGATTTGTTTTTAAAGTTAGAAGAGTTAGTTTACTACATGTCGCGAGAAAGAATTTTGGAAAAATTGCAATTGGTAAAGTGCAAAATACTAAAATTTGCTTTTCACAACTTTTTATGTTCTATATTGAAAATGTTTAAAAATGCGTTTTGTAGATCTGTGACTACCATTTGAAGCGGTCTCTGAAAACACTGAAATTCAGACGAATTTTGTAAAAATAATCGTGCAACATCTCGACGAATACGGTTATTCTTATTATTTTAAAATTAGATTAGTGTCCACTAATATTCTGCCTACCGATAATCGAGCAACCCAATCGCATAGTAATCCCAGACTTAGTTTAACGACTAATTGATCGATCGCTTTGATTGATTCGCCGGCATTGCGGATTATCCGAATGAATATTTTTTGGAGCGAATGCTCGGTGGAAGCGCAAATCCATTTTCATTATCGATGTTCTCGCACCTAGTCGCATTCTCAGTCTGCGAAGCTTCCAAGAAAACTTCGTTATTGATTACAATTCATTATTGATTCGCATATCTCATTAAATAGAAAAGACATCGGCTCGTAAGATATGTTGTCGAAACGTGTGAATTATTACTTCGTTGAATCCAGTTTACACCGACTCCCCGTTTATTATTCCGAGGAATGTTTTAACAATGCGTCGATCGTTATCTTACGATTCCAGTTTAACCTGTAGTCTCATTTAATTGCACCTCGATGCATTCTGGAAATTCTTTTCCTGCGATGTAACAAACACTGAAAGTGAGTTATAATGATTGATCTTGATCCGTGACGAATTCGTAAATGCAGACAGCCAGATAAGACGAGAAATATCGTCCAGAACCGAATTCGTTGTATGTAGTCAACAATTTTAAAAATTGTATTATAACTATCGAAATGTTAGGATATTTTTCCAATTACTTAATATCCTGGTTAAGCAAATTTCAAAAAGTGAAAAATATTTAAAATTACAGATTTCTTATTAAAAGCAACGACGTTCAATTATAACCATCAATTTTTTTGAGATAGTCATCATAGATAAACAAACTAGAAATCAATATCTTCAATATTTCTCGCATAACGATACAATTGTCCTCGTCAAATGAAAAAAATACTAGTTAAAGCTGATATACCGGTAGATACATTATTTATGACTAGACTGCGAATTTTATGCATTTATAACAAAAATTAATAAGTCAAGAGCAAAACTGTAAAGATATTAAGGAATGTAAGAGTATCTGTTACAATTGACAATTTCTATGCTACATTAAAATCCGCAGTCTAATGATGTCATTACTGCAAAAACACAGATATCCTTACATTGTTAGATTTTCTTCTGTTTATGACGAAAAATTGCAAATTGTTATATTTTTTTTTGGCCGAAGTATTCTATGGTCCCCCATTGATTTCATTCTATTCAAGGACACTTGCCAGACGAAGGGGTTTGCTAAGCAAACCGTACATGTCACGGGCACTATCGTCACAGGATTAAACGTGAATCGAATCAATGGCAGTTGCATTCTTAATCGATCACTTTTTCCGCATTAGCATCACGTGCCGTCGTTTGAAACCAGTCAAACCTGTCTCACCTTGCTTTTGGACGTAATTGTCGCTGGTTATACGCCTAACCAGATGCATATACGCACGATATATAGTATACACTTTGAAAGTCAGCGCACGATGGTCATAAATTAAAATACCTCGTGACCGCAGTTTTTTAATATTTCTTTCTTTTTTTTTCCATACTTTCGAAAGCTACTGGAGAAGTCACGCGCTCCGGGTGACGTATAGATCAATATTTATGGGAAAGTTAGCCTTCCGAACATGGGAACTTGGGTCCGTCTTGACCCAGAGTTACAAACGTTCCATCTAAACTCTAATCTTCTAACTAATTCGTATAACTAATGGACTGCAGATTTTGTACATCTATAATATAATTGAATAGGTGAAATTTGAAATAGCAGGAAGACTGAAAAGATTTAGGGTTGTCAATATATCATTTGTAATATAAATTCTATTTGGTTTCTATTCCTTGCAATCGATAGAGACAAGATTTATTTTGCATGAAGATCCGCAGTCTAATAGCTATTTGCATTAGGTCCAATAACCTTGATCTCAAAGAAATAGGTCGAAAAGTATGTGAATTAAAATTGGCGAGAATCTAGCCATGGCTGCCATAAAATCGCGAAAGACATGTCCCTCGGATATGCTTTTTCAAAGTTGATTTTCGCTAGCAGATAATCGTCCGTTTCAGTTTCAGCGGGTCCTGAGAATAACTTGTTGTGCTCCCTGGGAAGGCGGTGGTTGTACCAACGGATCAAACGGTCCTGCAAGAAAAAGTTAATCTACAAAAGGCTGCCAATTGTAACGTGGTTACAAATGTATCGCAAGGACTACATAGCGAGTGATCTGGTAGCCGGTATTACCGTAGGCCTTACCGTTATACCGCAAGCGATAGCTTATGCGAACGTTGCAGGATTACCTCTACAGGTGAGGACATTGACGTTCCATCATCCTTCAACTTCACCCTTCAAATTGCACGACCTTGCGATAGAGTTCTTCCTATGACGTTGTAACTATAAACACTATTTTCTCTCGAAAATTAACTGTTTTTGCTCATGTGTTTCCTATTAATTTATAGCCACTCCTTTGTTCTGCCGAATGCATTTTCAAACTTTTAATTCGATTAAAGTCTGTCTCTTTTGTAAGCCGAAAACCATGATCTTTCTTTACCTATAACCGGGAGACATATTAATTCGCACAATACTGTGCCCTTCAATGGAAGAAACAAAAAATTTGGGACTATTACAGCGAAAGAATAACAGAATGTTATGTCAGTTTAATCTTTGATTGTTTAATGCTACGATGCTAATTGTTGGAGTATTATTTATTAAGTGGTTCGATGAAATCTATATTTACTTCTACTATCATATGCACGGTTGAATTCGAATTGGGCTAAAAGTTGAGTAAATGATGTTAGGCGGAGAAAATTGTTCATAGAACGTTTGGGATCGAAACGAGAGGAGCAAACGAAGCTATGTTTTACTTTGCAGTACGGTTTGTATTCTTCTTTCATGGCATGCTTCGTGTACACCGTCCTAGGATCCTGCAAAGATGTGCCAGTCGGACCGACAGCAATAATCGCGATCTTGACTAGGGAAACGTTGCAAAAAAGTGACTTGGGACCTGATTTCGCGGTCCTGTTAACCTTCGTGTCTGGTTGTATTTGTCTACTGATGGGTATCCTGCAATTAGGTAATTAACGAATCAAAATTTGTTAAACTTTACGGACAACAAACACTCGAGCAAAACGAACGAACTAATAGGCAAATTAGTCACTAATTCGTCTCTTCAACTAGTCACTAGAATTTGTCTAGTTTTTGAGAATCAATATTCTGAAACGTTAGGCATGCGAAAGTATAAAAACTTGTCGGATTGAATAATCATTTATTTAATATTATATTTCCGCGTGTCTTTGACCAGGTTTCCTGTTGGACTTCATCTCGGGACCAGTTTCGGTCGGTTTCACGTCAGCAGCGGCGATCATAATCGCAACGAGCCAAGTAAAGGACATCTTAGGTATTCACATCAGCGGCAGTAAATTCGTCGACGTATGGCGAAAGATATTCGAACAAATCGGTGAAACGAGACTTTGGGACACCGCTTTGGGCATCACGTGCATAATCGTTCTTCTCCTGCTTAGGGTCAGTATCCTTTCCTTTTTTTCATTTCATTATACTCTTTTCTTCGTTGACAGAACGCCTATAGCTTCGTTCGTATTTTCACTTTCTATTCTTTCTTACATTTGTTAACCTTGCGGTGCATTAGTCAATCATATTCATTTTGACGTTTCTTTAAAAAAAAAATTAAAGAGCTTCTCTTATAATTGTTTTACACAGATCACACAGACCCAATCCATGCATCGAAAGGTTGATAAATTACGATTTCATCTTTCGTTAACGTTCATAGATTATGCCATTTTTTACCAATTTTTCGACATTTTTTCAGAGGAACTGTTTCAATCTATTCTTCAAACGGCTATAGCTAAATTAATGTTACGAATTCAAACAAATCCTTTCGTACACATGTTCAAGAACGCTCATACTTAAAGAAAATGCAAAAAGAAATTGAAGAGTGTAATGGTAAAATTAAAGAGACTGGAGTGTGACGGTTCGACTTTCTGTTCTCTGCAGAAAATCAAAGACATATCGGTGACGCAAGAGGGTGCGAAGACCCCGTCGGGGATGCGAACGATCATGGAGAAATCGTTATGGTTGATCTCCACGTCCCGCAACATCCTCGTAGTCCTCGTGTGCGCGGTGATGTGTTGGTTTCTGGAAAATCATTTGGGTTCCTCGCCGGTGCAACTGACTGGCCACGTGAAACAAGGACTTCCGGAGTTTCAGCTGCCGCCATTCCAAACGATCCACAAGAACCAGACGTATAATTTCGTCGACATGGTTTCCGCCCTCGGTTCCGGGTGTATGGTCATCCCTCTGTTGAGCCTTTTAGAGACCATCTCCATCGCTAAAGTATTCAGTAAGTGTTCAGTAAGTTAGCTCGTATCAAGGCTAAAACATACCGAGAGAAACGAGAAACTGTACAAAACGAAAATTTCCTGCGTCAATTACCAGAAATAGAAGATACGTACCTAATGTGTACAAAGTAATGTAGCGTCGGTCTTGAATTCTTCCAATGTTTCAACTCTCTTTTGTATTCGTTACTAATGAAACTGTAATAGCACCATTTCATTTTTCTTACATGAAACTTTTACATACGTTTCCCTATGTAGAAACGTCTTTTTTAATTATGTCGTAAGACGTTATTGTATCATTTTATGTATCTAAAAAACACCGTATGCGTCCGATACTAGGAAAACAGTTTTCGTAGAAGCCAGCGATATATGTATACGCAGAACGATTGTTGCAGATGAAGGTAAACCAATCGATGCGACTCAGGAAATGCTGGCGTTAGGGGTGTGCAACGTCGCGTCGGCTTTTGTCTCTTCGATGCCCGTCAGCGGTGGTCTCAGCCGTGGAGCTGTAAATCATTCATCCGGTGTAAAGACTACAATCGGCGGCATATACACCGGTATTTTGGTACTCTTGTCGCTCCAGTTCCTCACCCCGTACCTCTACTTCATTCCCAACGCCGCCCTCGCAGCCATCATCATCGCCGCGGTCATCTTCATGGTGGAACTGCACGTGATCAAGCCGATCTGGCGAACAAAGAGTATGTTCTCAAATTTCATAACTCTCGTACGTTCCTTGGAATGAGAACTCAACCATTCTCTCTCTACGTCTAGATACTATGAAATGTTTGACTCCTTTCTATCTGTAAGATGCATTTCATCGAAATGCTACACTACAAATGGAACATAATTTCAAAGAATAAAACAAGAAAGACTACTTCTGAAGGACGTACGAGTGTTACCTTTTAGAGGACCCGGATAGTCACTATAATGACCAGGGACAAACTTGGAGATTTTGAGTAACATGTTGGTTGTTATATAGATTTTTCATAAAGAAAATTTAAATGTTCATTGGAAAAATGCCGGCCCTCTAAAGGTTAAAAGAGCGAGCACAACATTCAATCTGAATTTCTTTTTTCAGAAATTGATCTCATACCAGCGCTGGCCACGTTTCTATGCTGTCTATTCATAAGACTCGAGATAGGTATAGTGATTGGTATCGGTATAAACGTCCTGTTCCTACTTTACGCTTCAGCGCGGCCGTCGTTACGAGTTCATAAAAATACGGTAAGAGTTTTATTTGTTATGTTTTACAGCATGATTCGTTCAGCAATGAAGATTCGTGCGGATAAGAAATCGGCTCACGAGCCGAGTTAAACGGTGTCTAATTTATTATGGTAATAAATGTTGTCACAGAGCGTGAACGGCTGCGAGTATCTGGTTATAACGCCCGATAGAAGCCTCGTTTTTCCGAGCGTCGAGTACGTGCGAGCTGTGATCAGCAAACAGGGCACCAAGCAGGGAACCGCGGTCCCTGTGGTCATCGATTCGACGCATATCCAAGCTGCAGACTTTACGGCCGCGAAGGTACTTGTAATATAGCTTGTATTTTGCAAAAGAAAAGACCCGAGACGCGCTAATGATCATAATAGCTGTCCACCTGGACCTCCAACTACTCTAAACCAAGCATGTAAGCGCTCTTTGCCCCGAAAGTGCCCTGAATTGTCCTCGGGGACAACCTTTCGGAGCAAATGACGTCAGCGGAAGAAGAGACTCTCAGCCGAGTTAAGTTCGGCATCGACAACGATAGGAAGGTTGTCTTGCCTTGTACTCTCTGTGTAGTGTAAAACTAGCAACTTCAACTGAACACGCGAGATACTCGGCTACCCTAGGTTGACGAGATTTCATTGCTCTTGGTTTTTGTGGTGCCAACGCAGTGCCTCACGGGAAGGCGAGAGGGGGGGGGTTGCTCTTTCCTCTTCTGCTCTAAACTCATAACTAGACTGCGGATTTTATATCATAATGGGGATATTATAATAAAAGAATTTAAAAGCCTCAATATACAAATCCCAGCTTATTAAAATTATTAAAGCAACAATGAGATTTCCATTTGGCTCCTGTTCATTGTAACCGATTCAAATATTTTTTATTTTCCGCGGCCTACTCGTGACTATAGATGTATCTATCTAACTATAGATCTCAGATTATTTCTGTCGAAAAATTCGTTATAGTCAAATCTGCAATGTATATTTACACGCTATTATACATTTTTTTTTTTGCATTTACAGGGCGTCAAAAATTTAACAGAGGATTTTTCGAAACGCGGCCAACCCTTAATCTTCTACAACTTGAAACCGAGTGTTATTGAAATTTTCAAGGGCGTGAAACCGTCTGGTTTAAGATGTAGTTCCAACGAGCACGAGCTTAATGACAGCCTCAAAGGTAAACAAACCTCACAGCCTCATAGTTAAACTGCCAAACTTTTTAAGTGTCTGTGCGCGTGTCTTCGTTGAATTAATATATGCTAAAAATATCTTATTTCCTTTGCAGAACTTTCGAACGTTTCGGCAGCTACTGCGAATAGATACTAACAGCAGTCAGATGTCGATGAGAAATCCGTCCTGCAACTACTCTTCTTTTATATGTTCTAATCATCAGTATTATATTAACACGAAGACGAACGACTACATAGATCGTACTGTTTTAAGGAAAATGATGTTTATATTAGTCGTATATATTATTGTTATGCCATGTTCTGTTACCACTCTGTTTGGAAAACAGAGAAAGTCTGAACGCACTGGTTTATGTGTGCATGCAAAGCGAACAGAAACACGTTTCTCACGATTCCTTATCGATAGCCTTAAGCCACTGTTTGATCTTAATTCGACAGCAAAATGTACGTAAATGTACATATACTACATGGATATGCCTGAACATATCTACACGTGCATGTATATATATATATGGTAATAGATTTACATGTTTTTTGTACATAAAGGGGATAACAAAAGGTGGGATAAATGTTTAAAACATCACTCTAAACTATGAAAATTCGTTAGAGCAGATATCAATATTCTTGGGTTTTGTCTCTTTTTGTTGTGTAGAATCAATCCTCAAAATTTATCCCATCAGTTATTGAACACCCTATATACACTATTATACATATCTCCACTTATTTGTTAGTAACATTTTATTATCTTTGGTATGTGTTTTCTAAATGCACATCATTCGAAAAA
The DNA here is from genome assembly GCF_050948215.1 of Halictus rubicundus. NCBI lineage: Eukaryota > Metazoa > Arthropoda > Insecta > Hymenoptera > Halictidae > Halictus > Halictus rubicundus. The sequence continues at coordinate 12,856,022 of NC_135154.1, forward strand.
ATATTATCAGACATTGACGAACATGATTGAAGTTTACATTACACATGTCTGCATCAATCTGCTTTCTCTGAGAAATCTGTCTGTATTTAAAAAAATATTTTTTTAACAAATTTTTCGAATGAAAAAGTCCGGAATGGTTTTGTTTAAAAGACCTGACTCATGTATACTCGTTATTTTTCTCTCTCTTTGCTAGTAAATGTACCGTTTCACTTATACGGTCAGAACTCTTGCTCCCATTGCAGGTTGTGCAATGTAAAATGTTGCGTTACCGGGATACCTACAAAAAAACGGTACTTAGGTAAAATCATTTTTATTCAATAGTAAAATTTATAGTTTAGAAAGAAAATTAAATCTTACTTAGCTCTAATGTGATCAATTACTTCATTGATCACATCTTTTTTTAGTAAAGATACTGTACAACCTCCAAAACCAGCACCAGTCAAACGACTCCCTAAAACACCTTTTATCTCTCTTGCTGCTGACACCAATGTATCGAGTTCAACCGAAGAAACTTCATAATCATCTTTTAATGAGTCATGACTTTCATTCATCAATTGTCCAAGCTTAATAAAATCTCCATTCTCGAGTGCAATCACTGCATCAATTGTTCTTTGAATTTCTGTAACTACATGGCGAGCTCTTTTTATCATAGTTTCCGATACATTTTGTGATTCCAATACTGAAAAAAAACCCAAATTTAATAAAATAACACTTGTTCAATGTTAACTTTTTTTCTTACCTTTAATATCACTCATAGATGCCTCACGTAAGCTTTTTTTATTCAATTTCTTTGCAGCTTCGTAGCAACTATCTCTACGGTCACAGTATGCACTGGAACTTAACTTATGCGGAGCATTGGAATTAATAATAAGAAAAACATAGTCGTCGATTTGTGACATAGGTATTAGCTTGGTGCTAAGGTCTCTACAGTCAAGAAGAAGGGCATACCCTTCTTTTCCCATCACAGAGATAAATTGATCCATTATGCCACATGGTACATTAGCAAAATCATGCTCAACACGTTGACATGAAGAAGCCTATGAAATATTGTATATCTACTTTTACTTTGTGTCATTTTTCAGAAGAAAATTTTGGAGAATAGCAAAACTAATGCAAATTAATGTGTTGGTTGTACCTTATCTTCAAGCTTCTTTGTCTGCTTTCCAATTAATGTTTCTAAAAATGTGTATGTAGCAACTTCTAAAGCAGCAGAACTACTAAGGCCAGCCCCAACCGGTACAGATGATGCAATTACAGCATTAAAACCTGGTACATCGCCTACAAATGAACATGTAATTCAATTTCTATCAATTGAATTCTAAATTATTAGAAATGAATAAAATATCGCTCACAAAAGAAATAAGCTATGCATCCTTTCACATAGTTAGCCCATTTTGGTTCTCCTTTCTTTATGCTCTTACGAGGACTTGGTTCAAATTCAACCCAGTTTTCAGAACCAAGTGTCTCATTAATTGAAATAATCTTGCATTTATTTGTATTATTTCTTTTACCAACTATAACTGTAACCATAGGTAATGCCTAGAAATATAAATATTGATTACTATAATATTCTTGTTTATTGCTATGAATTACATATATATTTGAAAATGAAATATTTTTTTCATTTTAACAGACTATTGTAATACCAATATTACTACTATAATGATAGAATGCAATATTATGGAATACAGATATATTTAAAAAATGTATTACAGGTTTGTACATTTTTTGTTATGTAATCGAATAAACGCGATAAAGATTATCACAAATTAGATTACATATCTTTTGATATAAAACGGCATCAAATATTGAAAAAATAAATTTTATACCAGTGAAAAAATTAGTTGTAACAAATTTTCAATTGAATCGTTGAATAAATAATAGTATTATTATTGAAATAGTAAGTACAGCGAAATAATGTATTCATCAAGTAATAATATTTATATGCTGAAATAACAAGGCCAAAGAAAAATATTAAAATATCCGAAACAAATATTTTAATTGTTTGACGAGATATATATGTAAATATTCTATAATACTATATTCATTTTAACATTTCAAATTTTTACCATCGGCAAAACGAAACCTTCATTATAGTCGGTGTGCTCTCCGATCAAATTTACGCGGCCTGGCGCGCATGCACAAATGTCTGCCTTCTCAGCAAATTCTTTCGCGTAGACTTCCAAAGCCTTCGATTTAATTTCGTCCACAATAGGTATCACAGTTGCCATTTTTACCGGTCCTGAAATTTGTTTATATCTAGTACCAGTGGACTTTTATGTATTTAACAAAATTACACAATTTGTAATAATGGAAAAAATTACACTAACGTCGAAAGATGACGTTTGATTAATTCAGTAATGAAACTTGTAAAAGCGAACGGACAGTAGTAAAACTTTATACGATACAAGATACACTGATGAAGAGAGTGTCGATTGCCTTCAAGCGTTCATCATAGTACACGCAGAAATGATACTGCACGTTATCATATGAACTTTGTTTTCCCGCATACATGTGTATATATGTATTATTGTTCCGTCACAGGCGCAACCGAATTCACCCGAACACTTCATCGATATTACCCGAAGCATCCGATACGAAGTACTGTTCGAACATTTGATTTTTCCTATGTGAGAGTTGAAATTGTTTAGAAAATACATTTTAAAGGTAAATTTATATTCCGTAAACGCTGTTTTCATCGTTTGAATATACGCACCGCCGCGCCGTCAACAAACATGTTGCTGATCTATAGATCAGAGTTAAACACCTATTAGCATTAAATTATTAAACACTATTCTACTAATAATTAAACACTATTAAATTATAAACACAATTTCTACTAATAAACCTGAATTTACGAATTATTGGTAATATCGAACATGACATTAAAATGGTACGTGCAGGTACGGGAGTCCTGAGGATCTTCAAATCTATAAATAGAAAATTGCACATACAATTGTACATATATGAGCCTGCAGTGCAGAGTACTGCACATGCATATGTGACGTTTGTGCAGATTTTAAGTTTATGGCACAAGCCATACGTACATATGCCATAACCACTAATTAATAATATATAATATGAATTTAAATGTATTCAGTAAGCAATTGAACTGTTTCAGAAGAAGTATGTAATTACAAGTTGCACAACTTTTCTGTCAATTCGTTATTGAAAAAGTTTTCATTTTGAGTTAATGGTGTGGGATGGATGACTGTGCTTCCGTCGTGAGTCTATAAACATTTAAAACTGACAAAACAATCATATGCATGAATGTCGTTTTAAATCGATCAATGTTTTGTATCACTACGAATTTCTAACCTATAATCCGATTTACTTATTAAAGTAAGTTAATTGTCATCTTATGACAATAAGTTCACTCGACAATGCGATGACGGTCTCAAATCCACTTATTAAAGAACTAAAGGGTAACTAATATTATTTTCATAATTTAATATTAGCTTATCGTTGTTAGTTGTTAAAATTTTTACTGTCATTCTTTAAACTTGATAAATCAATCGTTCAATTTTAGGTTGGACACGAAAATTAACAGAATGTGACAGGGGAATTGATGACAGAAACTTAGATTTACCTTCGTTCTGTAAATGTTTAGAAAAATGTTTACAACAAGGTGTATTAATGAGCTTGACTCCTATAGGTTTCCCAAAGTTACCTGATGCTTGGTATTGGATGGAAGAGATTGCAGAAAAACATTTCAGGTTCTAAAGAATAACTTACTCATTATTTTTGATTATACTTACATATAATGTACTATATTAAACCAACTGGTTACATTGTTTCAGTTCCTCTAGCACTTATCCGTTAATGGTTGAACAAGTTAAACTAAATCCAAAAGTGCAAACATCTACTGGTCGTCTTAGGCTGTTAATTAAAACATGTTTGATGCGAAAGTGCCTTCATATGCCAATCGAAATGCTGGTACACTTCAACTACGTATAATATCGCATTGCTGACTGGTCACGAGTATACTCATGTTTTCATGTTCGAAAGTTGCTCACACAAAGAATATTGGTATTTTTAAGAGCATTTTAGATATTCTTAGTTATGTTAGTCTAGGCTGAAATTGTTAAAATACAAGGCTTTAATCTTACATTCAAATGAAGAACAGTTTCTCACTGCACAGGCTGGTGTTAATTCCAAATTGCCAGTCAGCAAGTGTTAATTACTGTGCATGATCTTGTTTAAAAAGTGTAATCATTTATTAATAAGTATCCCCTATAAAATTATTTAGGTGAGGACACCATTGATGGCTATAGATTACTATGCTAAAAACAGTATTTTAGGAGATGAAATTCTTGGTGAAATATTTTTATCTGTATTACTACAAAGTAGTAAACTAAACTTTAAATTAAATTTACGGAATTCTAGTTTTTTGGATGAGAGTTGGGACCTGCCAGAATGCATGGCGCTAGAATTAGTGCCGTGTAAAAGCTTAGGAATCTCTGTATGGTAAGAAATTGAAATTATACAAACAAATTCTTATTCCACATGACGCTTTTCTTTCTATTTCAGTTTTATCAAGGGAAAAGCATTAATAATAAATTTAGGCAAAAATTCTGTAGCTGCTGAAGATGTAAGAAGTAGATTATTTCCTTTCAAACTTTGATATAAATGAAATGAAAATGTTGATATTTAAAATATTCGTGTTGCTGTAATTCATAGTTTTATTCGCTTTGTTTTTTTTTTGTTTGCTAGGATAAAATTGAAATCGGTGACATTCTGGATGAGATAAATGGATATGCTATAACATCCAGCACTAAGGGTCAATTATCTAGAATTATGAGGAAAACTGTAGGTCAACCTGTGAGCTTATATGTAATTAAAGTACGTATTTCTGAACTAAATAGTGAACCTTAAATTATAGAACAGTACAGTTTCTTAAATATTATAATTTTTTAGCATCGCAATAAAGATACACAAGAAATATATGCTCCAATAATACATCTCATACAAAGTTCAGGTGTCGATTGTCTGAAGAAACTTCTAAAAAAGCTGAATTCAAACAAACAAGATCATGAAGAAAAATCTGATGTATCTAAGCCAATACAGAAGTCATTAAATGCAGGATTTTCGATTAAATATTGTGGTTCTATGTATATTGGTACACAAGGAGATGTTAAACAAATTGAAAGGGCAATAATCCAAGTTTTAAAATCAGAAAATTTAAAACTAGTGCCTGTTAAATTTGAATGTTTAGAAATTGGCATTAGAGTGACTCAAGAGACAGACGATAAGGTATGTATATAGAACTGTTCGTGTATACAAGTATATAATATATTAATGGTGATATTTATTTAAACGTTTAGGTGATATGCAAACAAAGTTACATGGAAATTTCTTCTTGCGGCCGTACTGTAAAAATTCCAAACTATTTTGCTTTTATCGCAGGGTAAGGTAATATTATACTCCCTTTTGTTAATAACGCATACATGTGTCATTATATTTTTACTTGTGTTTTCAGAGATACTAACTGCAGCCGAGCAACCAAATTTGATGCTTATGTCTTTCATCATCAAAATGAGCATGTGGTGCAGACTATACTACAAAGTCTGGGCCAAGGATTTCAACGTACTCATTTTGCAGTTTAATTGTTCTAATAAGAAAAACGATTCTATAGCAAATTATTTTCCATGACCTTTAAACACTTGTCCAATTTACTTATCTAGTCAATGCATTCTTTGCTTACTTTACACCTCGATTAGCTTTTCCAACCAAATCAAATTATTTTATTTTAAACATATATATGTATACACGCAAATCATATATTTTCTAAAAATATATGTAAGATTTATGGCTTTTCCAATATTTTCTTTCTAGAAAATTGTAAAATTCTCATGTGTCAATTATGTGGGGATTACTCTTTGATCTGTTCTTTGCTCTGTATAGAGATGTCTATCATTCAAACAATAACGAAAATGTATTTTCGTATGAAGATAATAACACTAGACGATGTGATAAATTTCTGCAAATTCCACTATGTATTTTGTACATATAAAATAGTCTAGAATCTTCTAATAAATTGGTTCTGTTCTATTTTATTATGTCTTCGAATTTTCTTGATAGACAAATCAACTCCGGCTTTTCTTCGCCAAACAAATAAAAGATAACTCTCTTATAGCTCAAACTTAAACATATAATGTAGTTTAACAAATGCACTGTCAATATTGCATGTGACAAGGGCGTATCATGTCCGAGTTTTAACTTTTCCAGAAACTTTTATCTCTTTGGTTGACATCGTCGTTAATTGGTAATTGATGAATATTACTATATGTCGAATCAGCCTGTATCTACGAACCCGTCCCTAAAACTTGATCTCGTTGAACCATAGTGGCTCAAAACTTTTTCAAACTTAATTTAACACAAAACTTGTTATCAATTCCTTTCTATTATTATTTTTAATGAACATACGTTGTAAACTACATAAATGAGAAAGAGATTAATAACAGTAATTTACGTAAAATACAATTGATTGAAATATGTTCCATTTTTTCCCGCAGAGGAAACGCTGAAGTACGAATGGCGGTCGCTAAATTTTTTGGATTCCGTCATTCATATAATATTTCATATTGCACGATTTAATACTTGTGTGTGACAAAATTTGACCAAGTGGCACATGTGGCATTGTATGAATATCGGGTGGCCTTGATTGCGACACCCTGTATATGCGTACGTACACACTATACAGTGTGCAGGTATAGTTCAATGTGACATTAAATCAAAATATTTGTATAGACGGTGGAAAGTGACGGTTGAAAAATGCAAAAAGAATCTCGATTGAAACAGAGTCGATAATAAATCGACCGGAGAGAAACAATCAAGGGGCATCCCGAAGGTGATCCTTGGATCGGGGTTGGGGTCGGGTTCGGGGTCGGAGTCGAGTTCCCTGGTTGCGACGTGCGCCGTAATCGTTGCGCCGTGTAACCTTCTGTCAGTCGTCGCCGGAGACCGAATACCATTCGGTGATCAGAGGAAAGATGGCTACGAACTTAGGGGTAGAGTGTCAGTACTTTTTCGAGGATGTTGTCTACCGTGTGGACAAGAAGGGCAACGTTGTGTTCGGGATCGTCATGGAAAACGACGACGAGGATTTGTCCGAGGAAAGTTCCGACAGCGAAGAGAGCCCGAAGAGAAAAAAGGGCGAGATTCGCGTGGTCTGGCATCCCTCCGGTGTCGAGGAGTTGGTCAACGCGAAGAAGGTATTCGATACTTCATAATACAATATACCAGGGACTCGTCACTGGGCGAATGATTATCGGTCCACGTAAAACGAAACCTTGTAATTTCATTCTATTATTCCTTCTTTCTCTAGTATTTATGTTTTTAAGTTTCCGAACAGCGACACCTGTCACACGAACCATATCTGCGACTGAATGTTCAATTCGAATTTGAATTCGATTTCGACGTGTAAACCGCGATCGTTAAAATATTACGGGTTTAACGAATGTTAGATATTTCATTCATAGGTATACTTGGCGGACAGAACACTTATGCCAGGGGATGTCGTGCGCCGAATGATCAAAGGGAAAGACACGCAAAGAGGATATTGTAGGGAAATCGAACTGACTGCTTGCATACAAGCGACTGGTACTAAACAGGTCCTTACAAATATTAGGAGCGAGGATTTAGTTCCTTTAGAAGTATGTAATCTGTCAATGGTACAGTGACAGCTTTTGGCCATATACGTTCTTGTTAATAATTTCTGTTTGCAGGAGTTTGCGACAGATATAGCTGTTTGCATGGATTCGTGGGTCGGTGGAATTAAAATGGCACACTTTAAATTATGGCTCGCTACGCCAGACGGATCCCGTTGTGTTGTGAACGAAATGGATTCTCGTGTCTTAGGACAGTTAGAAGAGAAACGAGACAGCGTAAGCATTTGAACAATGTTTAAACGATTTCTTGACATTAGACATACAATGAAAATCTTTTAGGATAACGACTTTCCTCATTCCTCCGAGTTTTACCCTGGTCAATGTTTGTGGGGACCAGTTCACTGCCTAGAAGATGCACAGTGGATTACATGTACAAAAGAAATGAAAGCGAAAAGAAAAACTAAGCCATTGAAAATGACAAAAGTAACTGTCGAAAAGGTAGAGACAGATTGGGTAGGAGTACATTGGCAGTGCAGAGCCTATTCGAAGGATGGTGCTTGGTCGGATCAAGCGCAACCAAAGTTCGTAGTGGAAGGAGAAAACTTGAAAAAATTGAAATTATTAAATGTATTTGAACCTTCAACTGTACAAGTGGGAGATCGAAATTTCTATGTAATTAAAGGTGATGAAAGTGTCATTACACGAGAACAATGGAGGAAGCTGCAAAGAGGTGTTTTTCCAGTTCCTAAGCATAGTCCAAAGAAAACACGTCCAAACATTAGTATCACAAAACCAGTTGAAGACAAAAAGAAGGATAAGGACAAGGACAAGGATAAAGATAACGAGCAACAGACATTAGAGGAGAATGCTCAAAATAATATTAATAACCTACAAAATGTGACAAGCAATAACACCCTAATGCCTCCAGCACAAAACCAAAATACTGAAAGTTCAGACGATTGGGATACAGAAGACACAGGTTCGCAAAGCGACACTGCTTCGGTAAGGCTTCTTGCGACCTTTTGCATTGTTCCAGAATCAGCGGATGTAATAAACAACTTTGTGTACACAGGTATCTAGTGGTTGTTCCAGTATGTGTTCTATGGGCAAGAAGAAAAAGGGTCCAGCTTTAATGACTAAAGTTTTGAAAAAGAAAAAACTGTGCAAAGCAAAGAAGAAAATTCCACCGGTCCCACTTATTCCAGGAACTAAAATCGTGGTAGAAACATTATCTACTAATACAAAAGCTAATGTTGTATGGCAAGATGGCTCGGTAGAATTCGGTACTGTACTAAACAAATTTTGTTGATTACTGTGGGAACCCGAAAATGTTGGGTCGGGACGGGTCGAGAATTTTATTCGGGCTCGGAACGGGTTACCCGACGTTTTCGAATTCTCTTACATAATTATATATAACACGTTCAATCTCTACCGTTATATTTATTTAGGTATTCCATCGACGCAACTTTACCCAATTCATCACTTAGATGATAAAGAGTTCTTCCCAGGTGATTTTGTAGTCGATCAAAAGGAAGAATCGAGAATGTATGGTGTAGTTCAAAGCGTTGATCACCAAGGTAGAACAGCGAAAATAAAATGGTTCAAAACGTATACTTCTAGTCAAAGCCCACAGTAAGTAATCGTTTCTATGCCCGCAACTGGAATTTAAAAAATTTCGTGGAAAACGATATTAATCTGCGTAAATATTTGTTAGACCAATTTTGATAGAAGAACGCGAGGTCAGTGTATACGATTTGAAGGATCATCCAGATTTTCAGTACAGACCTGGCACGTTAGTAATTCGAATAGCCAATTTCGAAGGAGAAGACGCTGGATGCACTGCTGGTCAAGTGCTAGATAATTATCCAGAAGGTCGAGTTAAAGTGTGGTGGGTTGATGGGCACGTAAGTATGTGTTGGCCTCAAGATCTGTACAAGGTAGGCGAGTATGACAGTGACGAAGGTGAATTATGGGATGACGTGTCGTCGGACGCATCGTGGGAAACAGAATTGGAGGATTGTTTCATCGCCGACACTGACGGAACAGAACAAACGGAGTTAGTAAATATAAAGCCGAAATTGGCCGCGCACATTGAGAAAGCCCGAATCGCGATGTCCAGGCTGGAAGAAATCTTCACCCAGAACCCATCGCTTCAGACGACCGAAGTCATGAGGAAATTATTAGAAGTATATAAAGATTGTCGATACATGGACAAACTTATGGGTACTTCCTTTTTTCACGAAAGCCATTTCCAAGGATTATTGGAAAGAGTTCGAGAACGTGGTCGAGCAAACGTGGCGCAACGTATGGCGGATCAAGTAACAAGATTATTTACTCATAAACCCGGCGAATCCGAGGAAAACATGGAAAAGAATGATACAGAAAATAGCGAGAAAGTAATTACAGTAACGGATATGACAGAATCTGTCGATAATAAGAACAACGAAGACACTGATAAACAACACCAGGACGAGAAAGTTGAAGAATCGAGCGATCGATTGTTCATCAATGTCAATCCAAATCCAGAAGATTCTGGACTATATTCTGCTGATAATTCGAAAAAAGAATCCGGTTCGAGTGAGTCGAGTGGAGAATTTCTGCTTAGTGAGGATGCAAACAACGTGCACGATCGTTCAACAGAGAAACCCGAAGCGCACAAAGCTACGAAAACGCAGACACACGTAACTAGTTCTCGTGTGGCAGGTTCTCAAGTCTGTGTGAAATTGTGCACCTTGATAAAGGCTCAACTTGTCCTGGCACACGCAGAAGTTTCCAAGAGATTTGGATTATCGAAAATGTCGTTGTCCGATGCTGAGAAGGGTTCGTCTCCTCTGAAAAAGCAGAAGAAGGAAGAAGAGACACGTATAGAATTAGTACAGGAGCCGTCTGAATCTTCTGTAGAGATTCCACCACCGATATATGCAGAAGGAGAAGGATTTTCTATAGAGGAAACGGCCCCGGATAGTCATAAATTTAAATTAACTATGTTCCAACCTACAGATCCCACAAACTTTTTCCGCACTGTATCCAAAGAATTAAAACTCTTGAAGAGTTCGCTTCCACCAGGTATATGGGTGAAAGGATTCGAAGATAGGATAGATTTATACTCGGTAATGTTTCGTGGACCGGAAAAAACACCATACGAGGACGGTCTCTTCCTGTTTGATTTCCAATTGTCCGCCGATTACCCGGTCGCTCCTCCGCTCTGTCATTATATATCCTATTGTAACGATAGATTAAATCCCAATCTCTACGAAGATGGTAAAGTATGCGTGAGTCTGCTTGGAACGTGGTCTGGTCGTGGAACGGAAGTATGGACAAGTTCTTCTACATTATTGCAAGTTATAGTCTCAATTCAGGGCCTTATTCTAGTACCCGAACCGTATTTCAACGAAGCCGGGTTCGAGAAACAGAAGGGCTCCCAAGAAGGAAGAGAGAATTCGAGGATGTATAATGAAATGGTTGTGCTGAAGTTAGTTCAAGCCCAGACCAAACTCCTACAACACCCACCAGCTATTTTCAAAGACATCATTGTCGAGCATTTCAAGAGACACTCGAAGAAATTTTTACAGAGGTTAGACTTGTGGATGGAAATTTCAGAACAACACAACAATCAACATCCACTGTCTCCGGTAACACCCACTACGTTTAAACAGATATCAGACGTTGGTACGTCGTAATCATTTTCTCATTCCTTCTTGTTACCTGTATATTAACCCTCGTACGATCTTCATTTAAAATAACATTAAGGATATTCATGGTCACTTCTGACCACTTAGATTAAATGAAAAGGAAACACATTCAGAATTTAGTATTTTAGTTTTTTGTCTCTAGTAATAGTGAAATCAGATAATTATAATTTGAATTTTATTTAATGGTAATTTTTTACCACAAAGACCAACAACAACAACAATGTAACAATTTGTAACAATTTTTGTTTCGTGAAAACGATATTTGTTTCGGGAAACATTTTTCTTGCCATTTCTTCAAAAGCAAAAATAATTCCTATCAAAAACCAATTATACAAAAAAAAATTTTAAGTGGACAGAAATGACTCACAGAACGCGTGAGGGTTAATGTAACAGTCCATAAAGTAATAGTCTTTTTCTTCCTTTAGACGACAAGATTCTCCCGGAATTTCCGTTGATACCGGCATCTAGAGGTTTTTGCATAACGCTCCGTAAAACCTTGGCCACGTTTAGAGAAGTACTGTTCAAGGAAGGCATCTTTGAAAGCGGCACCAGTGTAGAAAACAGTGAAATGACGAAGGAACAAACAAACAGTACTAAGCATGAGTGTAATGAACCATGTAAAGTCACTGATGGTAGCGTGAAGGATTGTGACAACAATAAAAAGAGCAGCAATTCGCAAGATAGTAGCAACAAATTAACACCGAATGGTAGCCTGTCCAAGGACATTGTTTCATCTTCCTCGACGAATATTTCCACTACGCCATTAAGCGAAACGAAGAAAAACAGCTCGGATCGTACCATCAGCTAGCCACAAGGTAAACCTAAGTTTAAACCTAAAAATTTAGTATGTAGAACGTACCCGACTATGCGGTAATATATTCAATTAATTTATTCCACACACACACATTACATATATATGTATATATATATATATGTATGTATGTATGTAATATATATTATATATACATATGTTTAAAAAAAGTATGTTCAATGATAATTGCGGTATCTATTTATTAAATTATTAACACTATTATTAACGAATGATAACATTGTAACAGAAACGCCGCTGTCTTTGCTCCGCAGCTAGGAATATACTTGTTACTCTGAAGTAATCACAATAGTAACATAACTGAATACATTCTTACGAGTACGGCACGAGAGCTTTCGAAGATCTTTGCTCTTGCGTAGAAAATATTGCAAACTTGCAGAATATATTATGAAATAAATTTATAATGTTATATGGTATATTATACAAATGGAACGTTACATATAATGTATAACAATATAAATATTAACTAATGATAAATTAATATTTTGTCTGGAGATAAAAGAATTGGAGGTCGCAGCTTTAACGTGTATTAATTTCACGGGTACACGTGAAACGAAAGTATCCATGTAAGTACATGCGTTGCTCGTATTTAGATCTCCAATACGTGTAACGTTTACTACATGGCTACCTTGCGTATTTAGAGATTCCTATTTCACGTTTGTTAATATATTCGTATTTTAATTTGTTTCTTTTTTAGTACATAGATACCTGTGTATTTACATATAAGGCAGTAACTTGCAGTAATAAAATAAGGGTTTACATATTTCTAGGTTGCAGATAATAATAACGTTTATAAATCGTATTTAACTAACTGACACTCTCGGGACGGGTGAACAAAATGTCAAGTGTGAAGCTTAGAAAGACAATGTGCGTCGAAACCGAACTCGAGAGCTGGAAACATAAAAGCAAACGTTGTGGCATTAATTGATACAGGATTTTTTTATTTTCAATTTTATTTGCGGCTTCCTTTATCACGAGGTTCTGTTCGGATTATCAGAGTTGTCCCGAGAGTATTAACTATTAAAAAGTTCCCAATCGGGAAACACCGCATTGAGCTTGCCGATGCTGCTGACATCATTACACATTTAATTAGAAGTTCTTTAACTTGCGAGTATTTGGTTACCAGCATCTTTCACCATTGGACAAATTAAAATACGAATCTGTTGGTACACGTGTATTTGTATATCCGTTAAATAGAGATTTCTAAATACGCAGATACCCGTGCATTAAAAACTATACGGATTCCATCACGGATACGCTTAACATGTGTGAAATAGAGACCTCTGAAAAGAATACATAGAATACCACATGCATTTAGTTATGTATAATTCTGCAATGGGGATAGAGCGTTCGTTGAAAACGCAATAACAACTCGACTGATTTAGTAAACAGGAGGTAGGGGCGGAAACAATCTCGGGTATTGAAAAGACAAAAATGAATTGTCACTTTGTTAAAAAAAAAGAAAAAAAAGAGAAAAAGAAAAATTAATAAAAATTAAGAGAAAGGTAACATGGCTGGTAGCAATACGTCAACATAAAAAGAGCCAACATAAGAAATACATCGCAATAGTGTTTAAGGGACACAATAATAATAGATATTAATTTCGAATGCATTTCAGTGAGCATACTAAGAGTAACAGCATCACCAATTCGACCTTTTTGGTACGGCAGAGACATCCACGAAGTGCAATTCAATGGCCGAAACTCTAGGGACGACGAAATTGTATATCGTCACGTTGAATTCTTTTCTATGGTCGCATTGATAACATCTTGTTGACCGGTTACAAGCTATATACACGTGTTTTCATGCACAAACTTTGTAGCCTGGCCTAAACACTTATGTTTTGTAATTATTGAAGGCCAAAATCTGTAAGATTTCAATGTATTATTATTTATTGTGTGGGATAATGTTTACTCGATTATTTCACCCGATTACGAAAATAGTCAGTGACACGCGTTAATTTTTGCATAAAACAGCTGATCAGGAAGGTTTCAATAATGTGCGAACAAAGAAGTATATATATGAACACAAATTATCGGATGGGAATGCATAATCTACCGAATACGCATGAATGCCAAATTAAATATACTGAAGACAAATTACAACAGTTATAAAAAAGGAAAAGAAATCAGTAAATTTTAGTATTTGGTGACCGTGAACTAAAATCTGCAGTCGTACCGAAAAGGTTAATTAAAAAAGACTCATTGACCTTCAACTACTTTAAAGTCATTATGCCATCCACTAAATACAGTATTTCAAGTGAAATTGCGAAGTGACTTTGATTGAAACTAGATTATAGCTTAGACAGAAAGATCCATATTTAGATGAGAACCTGTAACAACTAAGTCCAATGTTAGAGACACTTCTAACGTAGCTTGTAAAGTCTAGCGAGAAATTACCTTAGAGATGCTCTATTACCTAAAGTACAGTTTCATTTATCAATGCTTTTTTTCGTACATTTGTAGGGAATTAAGTGTCATTATGACTCTTGCTGAGCTTTCTTTTGATATGTTATGAATAAAAGTATAATAACGAACTGTACTTATAGTATTATCACAACAATTGCAGAAAGCATGAGTACTTACCCTGTGACACGAGCGTTTTACAATATTATTATTTATTTTTTTATTTAATTCCATACACCTTAGCTCTGCAAATTCCAAAACCGGGCACATATAATTGAAATCAGAAAGTTCATTATGAAAAGATACTGAATGCAACGAAGAATCTATGAATGATCACTGTGTTAAGACAAAAGCACTTTGTTTTATTTTGTTACGCGATTATTAGTATATATCATTATTACATTGTATTTATTTATTACCTCGAAACCTAAGAATTTATTAATTTAGAATAATTATTTATGTAACCGGTTGTTCATATTGTTAAGATTCTGAATGATTTCGTGTACAGATTATTTTTCATTTTAAGTAACGTTTATTTCTAAATGCTTTTGTATATCAATTGATAACATTTGTCATGCATTTTTTGATTTACACACTAAATATTTATATATTAATAAATAAATGATTATGCAGTTTTTGTTATCAGATAGAGGTCGATAGTATACATGTATTGAAATGTGTATACAGTGTTGTAACCCATAATTTGAAACATTAATGCACGGGTCTGTGTTTAATGTATACGTATAAACAAGCCAGTTTCAAATTACACTGTTTCAGCAGAATTAAACAATTTGTTTCTATCATATAAACCCAGAAGTAAACGCGAGATGTGAATGTAAACAAATGGAGTATGACCAGGTATACTGTAGATGTATTTATATATGTACACACAAAGTTGTTTTTCAACTATTGAAAAATAAAAGAAGTTGTTTTTACGGAAACTTACAATGAACGAACTTGTACGGGATAGTATAATTATTGGTCTTGAACATTTTCTGAGAATACTGTGTATGAAATATTTAAATGCAGTATTACATTTCCTTTATTATACCAAAACAATTTTCTTAACAATTCTATCTCGAATGAATTGAATCTATTGTACTCTCAAGTCAAATATCGTGTAGATTGTAACGTCAGAGAACTCCTTTAAAATGCAATAACTTTGGAATTGTCATGATAATGGGACTTACAATCAGTTGTGGCAGTTAGGTGGCAACTTGGTTAAAACACTAAGTACATGTATTTATTCGCGCGAAGATTTCTTCGAAAATATAATGGTGCTGAATAGAAACAAATGAGGAAAAATTATGAGGAGGGGGTGGAGGGAGAGTGATGGAGAAACTTCAACCTGTTCGAGCTTGCAAACGCTGTACGCGTCTTTTTCTTTTCACCAATCCTCGAGACCATAAGGGACAACGCGAGGGCGCACGATGTATTGTATTACGCACCTATAACTATTTAAACTTTTATATTGTTCACTGTATTATGATGAAAAAGTAATGGACTGTTTGGCAAAACTCGCTTGCCAAGATAACATAGCATACTATTAAAAACTATTCGTTCAATTCAATTTTTGTCTTGATAAGATGAAAGCATTGATAATGCTTTCATTCTAATATAGTGAAACATATAAAAATTTAAATTTTGTTCGCGGTGGTTTAAACATTCAAGCCGCTTATATATGTTCGAACTAGAGATGTAAATATAAAGTTCAAACTAAGTTTGAAAGCTATCAAGTTACTTAGTTACCTAAAATCAAAGATTTTGAAAGTTGATTAGTATTTGGGATGAAAAAGAATTAGTTTGATAAGAATTTATAGTAGCATATAATATACTGTCGAAGTATTAGAGAAGATTAAACAAAATCCAAGTAAATATTTTAAATCGGCAGATATATAAATACGATCGCTTAATATATATAGTTCATGATAAGAATAATATCCGAATAGTTAGAAAAATATTTGGTAGAATTCCAAATTCGAGCTTTTGAATTTTTACAACACTAGTTTGAACATTAAGGCGCTTGAGCGGGCTCGAGTTTTAAGCCGTTAACATTGGTTTAAATACCCATCACTAAATTATGTCATACCAATGAAATTACAGTTTCCATATAAGAAACAAAGAGAGAGAGAGAGAGAGAGAGAGAGAGAGAGAGAAATTGAGAGATTGAGAGAAAGAAAGGAAGTGAGAGAATGTATTAAAGTAAAAAATAGAGTGATTAGACGAACAAAGTAAAGAAAGGAAAAAAATACGAGTGCTGCTGCATCAGGCGGATCAGATTGTTATGTGAAACACGATGTTTTAGAATGCCTTGTATATATATATACATGCTGTATATGCCAGTTGTTTCTATTTGTATTATTACGGTAATTATGTATTTGCAAATCTACAGAAGCTCTTATTTTCACGATATTTGCGTTGAATAATGTTGTTTGAAATACAAAGAATGTATTGATTGTCAAAAATTAATATATAATGCTGATACCAACAATTTTAAATATTATCCTTTGAAATTGAAATTTCACTTGTTTTTAAAGTACTTTGGCTGCGATAAATCATTTATATTATATAAATTTAAACTAATATTCAAGTAACCATTTCGAAAGATTATAGTAACAAAACTAGGAGAGTATTAGTTACATACGATGTTCCTTCTAAATTGCTTTATACTATGTACTCAGGATATATGTTATAAATAGGGTATGTTTATGTAATATACTGCCATAGTACAGTAAAAGGTCTTTGATTTCACATTTGATTCGAGGGTCCTTTTTGTGAGTTTGACATCCACCGAAATGGTATCACGACGATCATGTAACCGGCTGACATTTGTAACTTTGTTCTCTTGATTTTGAATTGAATAAAAAGTCCATATGCAATTAAGAGATATATATTATAATTGACCGTGAATCTTTTCTGTTCAATAGATCCCACTCCTACTCACCCGATTCTTCAACCTGCACCCCCCCGCACGATTAAATACCAGCTGCTTTTTGGATATCCAGTTTTTTTAAATATTTATTATAAATTTGTACAAACATATGTTTATCCTTGTATTATAAATCCATTGAAACGAAACCAAGCTGTTTTATGTATATATATATATACAAATATATAAACTTTTAAATGTTATGGATGTAATATACACGTAAAATTACGTAATACTCGAATTATACAGTTAAATATCCTCTTGCAAAAAGAAATATAATCGATAAGCAAAAACTACTAAAGTCCGTGAAGTATGTCGATTACATTACAAGTCCTAGTAGAGCTACATAGTGAGTATACTTTTCTTTATCTCTTACGAGAACAGATAAGATGCATTTTCCACCTGTTATCAGATACACCTTATCAAACCGTTGATTCACAGCGGATTCACGTTCATATCGCTTTGGTGTCCTAACGCGATTTCACCTTACTCACACAATTATTTCTGTCCCGAAGTGGTTTTTAATTTCGTTAATCTTGAAGGTTTTCATCTATTTGATGAAAAAATGTGTTCGAAAAAGTTTTTGTGCTACTTTACTATAGGTCTACGTAAGTAAACACATGAATTTTTGTGGTGTTTAACAATTAATAATCGTATACGATCAATTTACACCAAAACTAGTCGACAATATCTCTACAAAGTGCGAAATTAAGTATATCTTTACTACAATTGTATAAATTACTAATAAATTTTATTTTAACACAATAGTATTATCGACAATGTTTTTCTATATAGCACAGAATTTATAAGCTGCATAGTACAAAAATTCATATTATGATACAAATCACTTCATATTAATCAAATGACTTTAAACAGTGATCGCAGGACTTTTTATGGATGAAGTAGAAGCGAGGCGTAAAATTTTAAGGGGTCGGAAAACAATTAATCGACGTTACTACTGTAAGTGAAACATATATGAATATAATTAAAAGAAGAGTGACAGCGAATATAATAATAAGTATGTTGAATGTTTTAGGGGGAACTGCTATTCCAGCGTGGTCTATAGTTGTATTAATAGGAATTGGTATGCTGCTTGCTGGCGGTGGACTTTGCGTAGTGCTACAAAAATTTGTGGTTGACAATGCTGACACCGGAGAAGGACATATGTATACACCTGCTTTGCAAAATGATGCTTAAAATTAAGGATATACCAAAACTTGGGTATAGGTAAAAAAAAAAAAAGATTTTATATGAACACAGTAACAATGTGTTATTGATTCCAAAACATTCGAGACGATGTGACCAGTAGGTCATTGAGTGATGCTTTCATTTAACAATCATGTAAAAAACATAAAATAAACGTCAGCATATTTTGATTTTTTATAAAAAAAAAATCATTTGAATTAACTGGTAATACATGCTTCAGTGAAATATGATTTTATGAATTCTTCCTGTCATCCTAAACAGTGTTAGTATAACTCCGCCCTTGATTATCAAGTATTTTAATCTTTTTAATTGATTATCGAAATTAAATAATATCGCTTGTCTAATTGTACCTTTCGTACTACTTTTTATTCTTTTACTAGCTCAAAATTGTGAATTATTATGTCTCATAAATTACACATTAATTAAATACGGTTATATCGTTATCGAAAGATTCGCAAGTTACAATAAACATCATTCAATTGGACAATACGATCGGAAATCAGTTACAATTGGCTTTGTACAATCGGATAAAAGAAAATTATTAATTTTCGAGCTTGTTAGATTAGTAATTCATTATATATATTATACATTGGTAGTTAATTATTATTCGGTATGAAAAGAGAAATAATTCTATTTAAAATTCTCTGCGGTGATACTTGTCAGAATCGAAATAAGATGTCACAACAACACGATTATTGAATTTTCGTCCTGTAAGTGTTTGCTGTGCTTTCTGGCAATCGATCACGCTATTAAATTCGACGAATACCTGAAAAAAAAAACAGCAACAATGTTAAAAAAAATATGTTTTATATTTAATAAAAAACTGTGTAAGGAAATTGTGTATACATTATTGTAAAACTTACTTTTCCACATCCAGGTACATCGACACCTTCTATAGGCCTTGGTATCTCCACTGATCGAACTACGCCATATTTGTTACATTCTTCTTTAATGTCCTCTAGAATGTCTTCATATTCTTCTTCTTCCATTAGTTCCTCGGGAGTTACCATGTTCAGTAAGCAAAGCACCTACGTACATTATTCGAACAATTCTTATAACATTCGAAATTTGATTAAAACAAAGTATATTTGAAATTGATTATGTTACCTCAGTTGCTGGTCCACTGGTGCCCACCATAGACAGTCCAGGCACCTGAATTTGTACTGGTGCTTGTGCACCGATCATAGGATTTTTGGCACCTACGCTAGCCCGTTGAACGATCAGTTTCTTATCTCCCAGCTGCATCCCATTTAATCCAGCAATTGCTTGGTCAGTCATTGACACATCAACATACTCGCAGAATGCGTAACCCTTGGACAGACCTGTAGCTGAATCCTTTACTAGATTGAATGCTCTTAGTTGTCCAAAGCTCATCAATAACTCCTTCACCTGCGTTACGAAAATAACATTACTTATTTACTTATGTTGCTGTAAGATCATCTAGAACAGCTTAGACTATGCAACTCCTTTTTGTAATTAGCTCAATCTTAACCCTCAGAAAGTGGACAGTTTTTAAGGCTTCATAAACGATGACATCTAGACCAATTTAGATCGTTATTTATTCATTTATTATATATGCATCCTTATTAACCTTTAGAGGGCCTCAGTGGCCAGGGATAAACTTCGGAATTTTGCGTAACATGTTTGTTGTATATACAGGGTGTCCCGCATGCCGTGGACGACCGATTGAGAAGTAATTCTATACGCAAAAGTAAGTCGAAAAGAAAGAAAAATGAATTTCGCAAGCTTAGAAATGGGTTCGCAAGCTTTAGCATATGCAGGAAGTAGAATTGGTAGGTCATGACCAGACGCATCAGCTGATTCCTATCTAATACAGTCTTGTTCCGATATAGAACGAAGATTCGGGACCGGCTGTCACTGTATATCGGATCAGGTGTGCTATTCGGCTTAACTTTTACCCCCCTCTGCGGTTGTATTATCAATACTGGGACACCCTGTATATATAAATTTTTCGTAAAGAAAATTCAAATCTTCCAGGGAAAAATGCCAGTCTTCTAAAAGTTAAAGCTAGTACGAATAGATAACAATCTAAATTAGCTGTCAGAAAAGCTAAATGAAGACTTTGAAAAGCCCGGTCAAGATAGAACCAGGCCCTCGCCCCGTCTGAGGATTGTTAATGCTCATTTCTTTTCTATTAATGTGCGGCGATTATAACTATTAATTGCAAACATGTAATATAATCAAACTATTATCATATGCTTTCAAATTATGAAAGGACAAGTTTAAATTAGAATTTATGGAGATGATTCTTTATTGTATCGATGCGTTGATGGAAGTTGCATAATCCAATGGTAAAGAATTCAGTATGAAAGGATAGATGTGTTATATCTCGCCTATTTGATTTCCATTTAACATCTTCACACAATATCTTTCTTACATACAAAAGTTTTACTCCAGTCTGGAACAGATTTTTGTCAATATTTCGAACAGAACACTCTTGCTCTTCAAACGCGGAATTCTCCCACACTCATTTTGATTCTCTCTTCAGAAAGAAGTGTACCTTAAATTTACTTACGTTTTTCCATTTCCCTGAAGTACTGAAAACTCTAAAGCAGAGATAACAGCATGTTGCATTTAATGAAGATTTACTATTGTTACCGGAATTTGGTATTTCCGAGTAACACCGTGATGCACACGGCTCAATATAATGGATGTTTTATAAGCGTTTCAATTAGTTTATCAAAGCATATGTAGATACAGCCTTATCCTGTATAGATTAAAACATTACATACATAAACCACGAAGTATGTACACGGTTTAATCAAGACATTCCAGGCACCTCTATGAATATACCTCAATAAGAACTATATCATTGTGAAGAAAACTAGATTTGAATTTAGCTTAAACATTATAACCACCTGGGAGACTAAGCCACTTTTTTCAAGTGACTACAGAAGTTTCATACATTTATAAAGATTTTACCGTTTAATCCCTTCTATCTAATTCCCTAATAGCACCATTCATACTCATGTGAGCAAGCAACACGCTATTATCAATAAAAAAAACTATCGAATTAGAAAACGCACCATTTGTATAGAAGGACCAAAATCTTCAAAAAAGGGGCTGCAAAAGTCGCATAAGCCCAATACGAAGGCATGAAAATGATATAAGTACTTGCCTCGAGGGACAGGGCTAGCCTCTCTCCAGGCAGTGTGGTATTTTGTCATGTTCAGTAGTAGTAGTAGTAGTGGTAGAAGTAGTGGTAGAAGTAGTGGTAGTGGTAAGCAAATGCTTTTGATCGGCGCGACCCTAAGCTAAGAAATGGGGAGAAAGGGCACTGGTATCAGTCCACAGTTACTATACAATAACCAAATGGTTATACTTGTTTGTTTGTTTCTTTTTTTTTCTTTTGTTTTGATTATTATTTCAATAACGTATCACTGTAAGAACACAGCATTAACTTTTCCGACGTTCAAGATAATCACATTTTTATCGACTTTGATTTTCTTACTTTCTCTTGGCACTTTGTCTTTGTACAAATGCACATTACTGATACTTATAAACACATATAAGTTCATTCGTGTAACCTGTAAATGTATCAAGGCACAAGGACGAAGAGCTGTAAAGCCTGAAAAGCCTGTAAAGAAAACAGCTGCAAGAGAAAAGATACTCCTGAAAAGAATAGATGCCAAAGGACTTGGAGCTGTTACCAGATGCACATAAGATTTATGTGTTGACCCTGTAATCCCATTAAACAAAAAAAAAATGGAACCGATGCACTTGAAAAAACGTTGATTTATCTCTTGTGGTCCTAAAAAATCTGTTTCGGATGCAAATACCATAGCAGGAGAACAGACTGATTCTGTAAATGTGTTCTAGATATGTAGGAATGCAAAGAACCTTTATTACTGAAGAGAATCCTTCGCACCTAACAATTCTCAATTTCCATAATTATTCCAAATGCAACTACTCTCCACTCCTACCCTTCCCTTTACAATGTCTGATTTGATATTCATGTCGGAAGTTCCTGAGTGTAAAGAAAAAACGGTATTTCGTATTCCCTTGGCTGGGTCCACGATGATCTTCAAAAAACTGTAAATAAACGCGACTGCTGCAACCGCATGCCACCTGAATGCTGCAACACCACTAACAACCAATTCCCTATCTGCTAACGAATAATGACGATTCGAGGAGAGATGAACTTTCCAAGGGACAATAGAGTTCGACACCGCCAAATCTTGGCCAGAGACACAAATGGAATTGCAACCTGACTCAACTATAGTTTAAATAACACCTAGTCGACGCTGGAATCCAATGGATACACATACGTACCTCTATGGCATTTGGATAGTTGACACATCTTCGCAAGTTTTGAACTCCGCTAAATAGCTAAATACCTATGTTATAATTTAATCCTTTGGTATATCTCACAATGCTGAGAACTAGCATATAGTTAAAGTAATCCTACAGCATTGTTATACTGCGGCGCAATCGATTTAATCTCTGATGTCTTTCAAACGTATTCTGTATATTCTACACTTTGTGTTTGCGATTTCGATCAAGCAAAATAGATTAACTCAAATATCGACATCAGTGACTAAAAATTGCATCCAAAGGTGTGCAATAAACAAAATATTATGTCACGGATTTGCCTACATACCTGTTCTTCGTTCAAATAATTGGGTAAACCACCAATGAAGATCTTGTGTGGAGAATCTGAAATCATGAAAAGTTACATTGTAAAATTTTTCTATGAATGGTGAAAAACAATTTTTTTTTAAGTATGTAACATATATGTATAAGAAGTATGTATAAAACATACCGGGAACCGTACCTGGCACGTTCATGCTTGGATTATCTGTCATTCCTGGCATTGGTTGGTAGTCATGTGGTCTTCTTATTTTCAAACTTTGCCCCTTAAAATTGATGCCATCAAACGCCATGGCTTGTGTCGTTTCGTCTATCGAACGAAACTAAAAAAGAATGAGATAAGTACTTTGTAATGTGAAGACATTTGAAAAGCATAATAATTTCATTTTCAAGCAAAGATTTATACCTCTAGGAAAGCAAAGTTTTTGTCTAAATTGATCTGACACGCTAATACTGGATTTCCAGCAGCCTGTGCAAGTCCAGAAAGATGCATTTGTTGATTGAAAAACTCCATCATTTCTTCTTCAGTCACACCAAATGGAATGTTTCCTACGTAAAGTCTTCTTGCTTGTCGAGTGATTGTACTACCAACTACTGGTACAGCTGCTTGAGGTGTGTCAGCTACTATATTTGCTGGTATTTGTCCAGCAGCTTGCATTGCTTTATACTGTTCGAATGATAGTTTCGGTATTATTTCAGAAGTTAAATTACAGCTTGAATATATTAACATGTTGACTGCCATGGTGGTCGCTACTGACCAGTACATGCTGTGGTGGTCGTAGCTGACCGATGCAATTGAACTTGATAAAAATGCGTAAAATTCGCAAATAATAACGTTTATAATTTTGTGAATGCAATTAATATTAAAATAGTGCTTTAAAATAATAAATCTACATGCGGCCATGTCAGTTATGTTATCATTGGTATTATAAACTCAAATATATATATAAATATATGTGATTCTAACATGGGCAATTTCACTCCAGCACTGAAGGCAAAACCAGCAAAACACGCTCTGCAGTCAACGTGTTAATATGTTAGAAACATTTACCTGCAAAGGAGTAATGTGCTCAAATCCAGGTGGTGGAACATCCCAGTAAAGCGATGGCTTTCTCCTTCTAGAACTACGATTTTTTTTGGGTGAACTACTTCTTTTCCTATCTCTTCGATCTTTTGATCGTGAACGCGAACGTTTCCTACGTTCTCTACTACGAGATCTGTGTCTCCTATCACGATCTCTGTCCCTGTCCCTATCCTTGTCTCGGTCTTGACGATCTCGATCTACAAAAAATATACAAAATTGATCATTCTTAGCAATAATAACAGATTTATGTTATTTGAAAAAATATAAAATTTTATAAAACTGTTTCTGATATACTTTCATTCTAGAATCGTGTTATTCATCACACACGTTTAAATAATTAATGTAGTTATTGCCTATGGCCTATATACATCACTTGTAGTGTGTATATATATATATATATATATGTATACTATATGCATATATATATACATATATATTATATGCATTCTCAATATCTGAATTACAGAAATTAAATTACTACAAAAATAATACGGTTTTTAAATGTAATATGATAAGCGATAAAGGGAACCTTAAAGGATACAAAACTCTTAATATATGATGAAAAGTATACCCATAAGTACAATCTTCCTAGATGCTTGTTTATCAGGTTAACGATAAATTCACAGAATCTCGTGAAGAATGACTGGACGTTGCTCGGTTTACGTTGAAATTAATTCTGAATGACTTGCGAACAAGAATTTCGTTCTTTTTGACGAAAAAATTGTAATGAAAATTGTCTGAAGGTATGTTTATCACTTTCACGAATGCGTTTCTCCGGCCATTGCAATCACCGACTTATTTACCTGGCTGCAACGCGGGAACAGTGGCGAAGAGCATAGTGTTCTTGGAAATATTTAGAATGCTTACCTCCATTGTAATCTTCGCCCATTCTAGTATTAATGAGCTACAACCACGTATTTTCTTTCAAGAAACAATATTGTACGAGTAACAATGGGATTAGCAAATGTCAACGCGTCTTAAAACAAATTTTTATTCTGAAATGGCGATAGGCTAGGTAGATGTGGCTAGTGAATTGTAATACTAATGCCAGCATCTACTGCGAGATGGCGTGAAACGCGACCAGAATTGATCTCTCTTTACAATATCGGAGAGGAAATTTCCGACAGAAAAATATAGAAAAACACCGTAATTTTTATTAAATCTACCATTCAATTGCTTAGTGCATTATGCTAAATTAATATCGTATATTGGTAATTTTCAATTATGATGTTCCTGACTGCTATTTAAAAGAGGGTTCATTTTACTAACTCGAAAAGAGCTCGTATTCATTCCTTTCCTATTGGAGAGATAATATAACTTGCTCGATAAATCATCTAGAATTGTTTAAAAACGTTGTCGTTGAAACGATCGAACTATCATATGATTCAAGATTTAAATACGCATGTCATCCTAGAAAAAATCTTAGCTCGACTGCAATTCATTTTTTTACACTCTACTTATACATGTTTTTATACTTGCCCTTCGTATGCAAGTGTACATGACTCGTGTAAGGTTGTGGGCACGTGCCACAAAGCAACGTAGAGTCAAAGAGGACATGAGAGGCTCACGCCCGGGATTTCGGCGTTCCCGATACAGTGCTGCCCCCTACTCTGATTTTTAGTATGGAACAAAACCATGTCGACTTCTCAGCACGGAACAGAACCATGTCTACTTTTTGCATGGAACAGTCGGCAAAACAGTCTTACGTAGTTGATCAGCAACTGGTCAGTTCATTGATCAGCTCAAATTAATATTCAGGATGGTCACTTTTAAACTTCGATATGAAATCTGTATTTGTTCGAATTTTTCCGGATTTTCCATTTTTTACAACTAGAGTTTGCAACTACAAAATTGGAGAAAAATAAAATACGTATCATTACAATTAATATTATTCTTAATTTATATTAATTAGAGATTTTGTACACAAGATTTACATGTTAGTTACATATTTCATATAAAACAATTAAGCTGTACGTTCTAATCCTGGTTAAAAAAATAATGTGCGTTCAGTTTTATGCTAAAAGACGGACCGGTTCTGTTCCAGGAAAGACGACACGGTTCTGTGTCATGCTTAAAGACTGACCGGTTCTGTGCTATGCTAAAGCGACGATGTCACGAAAGTGGGAACGCCGAAACCCCGGGCGTGAGCACTCTCATTCCTCTCTGTTATTTTCGTACGGAAAACTCTCCGTGTAATTCTCCTGACACCCGTCGAAAGATAGGAAGAGAGTGAACAACTACATACATGCATATTTTGTTCAATGGCGTGCATGTCAAAGTAGTACAAATTGAACATAGATACACCGATTGACAATCGAATTTATTGTTAAAATGTTACTCGCGTTCATTTAAAAATGTCTCAGATAAGCCTGCGACGGAAAAAAATGTGTAATGTGTAGATCTATTTTCTATCTGTGATAACATGAGCAGTAAGAAAATATTGGGAGAACGTTTAAGAGAGGCAGCCAGTGTTGGCGATGCAGATGCGGTTCAAGAATTGCTTAATCTGGGAGCCGATGTTAATGCACGATATAACGATAATGGATGGTATTTGTCTGACTATTTGTGACACTGTAGTCATATCGTTGTAACTGTTATAAATCTATAAAACGTATTTATTAATTCGAGCACAATATTTTCACTCTTATCGAATGGAAACAACTTTGGATTTTAAACACCCTAACAATCCTACAATATATAATTTTCTTTCAAGGACTGCTTTGCACTGGGCATGTAAATATGATTATGAAGATATAGTTGCTCTACTTTTGAAGAACGGAGCAGATAAGAATATTAAATCTTACTTTGGAGCAGTTCCAAAATATCTGTGCACTAATCCACAAATTTTGAAACTTTTGGAAACATCGGTTGATTCTCAATCAGCATTAAACGATGCAACAATGCATAATGCTATATTACAATATTTGAAAAATGATCTTGGGCAAGGAAATGTAGATTCAGGAACACATAGAATAGGGAGCAATGGTTTATACACAAATGGTGAGAAACACTTGTTATCGATCTCTCTTTGTATACTTTAATCATGTTGTTCTAATACATTTTGCATTTCAGAATTAGTGTTAAAGATTCGTATCGCTGATGCTCTTGATCCAGACTTCATAGAAGTCGAATTACCTCACAACGATCTGACCTATCAAACATTAATTGAAGTATGTTGCCAAGAATTAAACATTGAATGTAACCAGAATGTAAAGTTAAGAAAACTGCCCAATACTAAGTTAAGGAAAGACAAAGACGTTCAACGACTTCAGAATTTCCAAGAAATCGAGGTTGTTACTAACAATGTGAATTCACACAAGTATATGCAAAACACGAACAGTGTTTCAAATAACATTCCAACAGTGCCAGCAAATGGATATCAAAGTATTTCTGAGAAAGACCAAACTATTTTATATTAATCATTATGGTTTCTGCATTTTCCCTCATACACATATTAAGACTACATATATAATGTTTAATAGAAACACATTATGTATAAGCAAGAGTGGAACTCTTAAAATGCAATAATGAAATATTTCAAGTACATATAACAGGATAGCGAGTAGAAAAATAATTTTTCAACTTTATTTACTAGATTTAATAAAGTAATACAAAAATTATTACAATTTCTTATTAACATTCTCGTTTTCAATTTTCGCTTTTTCTTTCTTTTATGATAACATCGCCCTCTGGAGTAACAGTTACATCTGTATCTTCAATAATAGTACTTAATTCATCAGTCACGTCGTGGTATGCTTTTGGCCTCTTAGGTTGTACCACTGGTGTTTTAACAGAATTTTTATTTCCTGTAAAGTTAAGAAAAATTAAGAAAAAATCCGAAAAGAATTTTAATCATAATTTTTATGCACATAAGCCACAAAACTTACTTAATGAGGTGTAGATAGGAAGAGCAAGACTTTTAGCTGTTTTCAGACGAATAGAACGTATATTAATCCATCCTCCTGGATAATTTTTAGACAAATGATTACATGCTGCACACACATTTTCTAAAATTTCTTTCTCTGTCATAGACGTATGTCCAATTTGAACAATATGTGTATCCCCAGATGAATGTAATTGCATAGGAGTCTTCTTTAAAGCATACTCTAGTTCATGCTTCAAATCTTTACTTTGCACTCTGATAGAAGTGGGTAATTTTCTTTTTTTGTGAAACTCTTTCCCCAATAAATGAGACAAATGACCAGCAATTTTTCCATCTACTAGAAAATGGTCATAGCTGCCCACAAGCTTCCTCTTTAATTCATATTGGTCGTACTCCGTTTTCACTTGGTTCAATGATATTACTCTTTTTATGTTTGTGCAGCCATGTTTGCGTAATAATTCCTCGTAATGATCTACTGTGATGTCATTGTCTTGTCGTTTGCCTCTTCCTAAATCGCCTACAAAAAGCGCTACTTCGTCGTCTGGTGTAACTATCGAATGTGGTAGTAGTCTGAAAGAGAAATTATGAGCTGCGATTACCTTTTATTATAATGGACCTATATGTTATAAACACATAGTTACATCATTCTTGAAAGATATAATCATGATTCCTCATAAGGATCCATTGGTTATTAAAAAATATAATCATCTGTGCGTACAATAGAGACGAAACAAAAATAGTTTCCTTCAAACATATTAGAAATTGATTTAAAAAATAATTACAATTATAGACTTACATCCTCATGTGTCTTCTCGGTGTTTTTGGTACTTTTATGCATGTTACTTGCATAAATACTGGATGGCACTCTCCGTCAAATAAAGCATTTTTATTTTTCAGCTCTTCGGTCAAATGAAAAATGGCACCTATACATTGTCGTATGTGTTCTTTCGATAAGTCTTTGCTATCTACTTCCCTCTGTTCCTTTAATTTTACATTCTTCATAATTACATTCAGAGTTGCCAGATGCAGGGGCAAAATGGCCGCTTACAGTGGGATAACGTGACATGACGTAGGAGTATGGAGTAGTACATAGAGGGGAGAAATGATGGTATTTTTGTTTGTGGGAGAGATGTCCCCTACGCTCGCAAGCTGATGGCCAATTAGACAGATGTACATATACAAAGTGCTCCAAATCATTCCCGAGGTCATTTGAAGTAACTTTCTCCTTTGCGAAAATGATCAATGAAAAACACGAATTAATCAGAGCACTGGTCCCGCTGAGCATAACTATACAACAACCGTAATTCATACGATTAACAGTAACCAATGATATGATCGTATTATAAATTGGCAGCCATCTTTCGTCGGTCAATTATTGAATCCAACCATTCGATTGTAATGGTTAAATGCAAGAAGTCTTAATATACGCTAGAATTATAATGGATAAATTATAATATTGAATAAAAGTGCAGATTCCGGACGGACGTTTCTCTGCGAGGAACTTCGCCAGCAATGTTACGATATCTTCTAGAAATATAATAATCTAAGCCTATTTGAAAAGAATTGAAATATCATCTGTTTGAAACTTGAAATAGTCAAGAATCGCATAACATTTTGTCAGTGTTGGGGGTAACGTTCGCAACTTACTGCACCGAGGACCGTCACACTTGGTTAACCAAGACAATCGAGATCAACGATCAGTTGCAGCGCACGTCAAAGGTAGCCTTGTCGATCGTTGACCGGAATTATTCCTTTCTGCGAAGCTCCTTTGTTCTTCCCCTGTTTCCTTTAGTTCTTACCTAACAACGACAACCTAAATTCTTCTATTTTGTCGCCGCCGTGTAACTCGTTGCATTTGCATTTGTATATAGTTATCGTGAAGCGATTCGCAAAGAACAAGAAACAGAGTTCCGCAAAGAATAGGAACGGAGTGAAGACCGAGTGCCGATATGCTTCGCTTAGTACTTGCTACGAACCATCCTAGAAATACTGGAAACTACAATGCTCAGAACACCGCGATATATTCGAGTGTTGCTATATCTGTGTATCGGCTGGTCGATATTTTGCGCGATCTTTTTCACTTTTCCGAGCTACCTTCGCGAAAGGATCACGGCGAAATTCGTCGCGAAACAATCAGAGTATCCGAAGGAGATACTAAACGTTACGAGAATTATGCTACCGAGAGAACGAAACTTCAGCGACGAACAGGTACGTTCGCGTTTTTGTTAGTACATTTTGTTGCTTTCTATTCCTTTCGCGCGTTCATTGTCAAGAAATTTTCGGTGATCCTCGTTTAAAAATTTTTTTAATCGATCCTCGGCCAATCTTCGATACGATTCGGCCCGAACGGGTTGCCATCATCAAGGAGCGAAATACACCATCGCAATCGTGTAACTAATCGGTGACCAATGCGAGTCAATGCTTATTAATTAAGTGTCACTAGTATGAGATTTTCTGCTTACTAAATCACTAATTCGTGTCTTCTATCGTATCAGATTGGTAATATGACTTCGCTTGGAAGGTGGCTCTTGTCTTCTGAGGGGAGTTTACCACCACCGAGGATTAATACAAAAAAGGGGCCTTTTTTAATTTTAATTTGGATGCATGGGAAATTCTTGGAACGCAGGCACATCAAACGTTTTACGAACAAAAAGTTAATAAAATAGCGACGTCACGTTCATAGAGAATAGAGTAGTATAAGGAATTTAACAATGCGGATATGCGTTAAATCCTACGTCGAGCAAATGCAGCGAAAGGTAATACGGAAAAGACTGTTTTCAGGTATTCGCCATGGGAAAATTGCTCGGTAACGGAGTGCATGTTGTCGTACCGGTCGAAAGACATAGCTACAGCGGATGCAGTAATATTTCATTTACACTTGACGAAAGCCGTGTCGGATTTGCCACTTAGAAAACGGCGGGAACAAAGATGGATCTTTTTGACCGACGAATCACCGATGCATACTTTCCTCTACGGGAACCAACAAATTTCAGACTATAACGGTCTGTTCAACTGGTCAATGACTTATCGAATGGACAGTGATATTCCGGTACCGTACGGACGAGTAATATCGAGATCGCATGCAAATGTTGAATATGATAATTTTACGAAAGACTTTTTGAAGAAAACCAAAAGGAAACTGATTGCCGTGATGGGTAGTAACTGTGCTGGAACCAACAACAGATGGAGTTACGTGAGCGAACTTAAAACGATTCTCCGTGACGATCTAGATATATATGGAAAATGCTTGAATGGCAACGTAACCGCGTGCCCGGGCCATTTCGACAGCGATTGTCGTGGTCTGAATGTTTACAAATTTTATTTAGCTTTCGAGAATTCGAATTGTAAAGAGTATGTGACGGAGAAGGTATTTTGGAATGCCTACCAAAAACTAGCGATCCCGATAATAATGGGCACATCCAAGAAAGATTGCGAACGGTTATTACCACCCCATTCGTTCCTACATGTCTCTGATTTTGCTAATCCAGCGACTTTAGTCAATTATGTTCGATACCTAGATCGTCATGATGACAAGTATCTCGAGTACCACGAATGGCGTAAATATTATAAAGTAATTAATGAGCACGGTTATTTCGGGAGCATTTCACGACATTACTGTCGCGTTTGCGAGGCTCTACATTATAATTCTGGTATTTTTAAGGTTTACGAAAATATGCAGTCATTTTGGAATAGAAATCGTGACTGCGTCCTTTGATATTTCTCAAATACGTTATTTTAATTGTTATTATTATATAAAATTGTAATATAGCAGATCGAATAAAACATCTTTTATAGCTCACTGAAACATATACAAATAACATCGTAAATAGACATATTGATACGCTAGGCTGTTATCTCCTATCACAAACTTTTTCAAAGATATTCCAGCCCTTGATTAACAATGTATAATAAGTATAAAGTATGTTTCAGGAATTTTGTCTTAATAAAAGGTTAGTGTATATTCGTAGTAAGATGTAGAAAACAATATCCAGGCTTTTCATATTACCATACAATAGTAAGTGCGGCCTTACATAATGGCAATTTAGAAATTTTTAATCATTTGGCATATTATATAACGTTATGATAAGGTTATAATTAATTTGAAACAATTTCTTACATTTTACAGAACGTGTGATGCAATGCGTGTTAACGCCAGGTGTTGCATGTAATAAATTCGCATATTATACATTACGCAATACAAAATAATTCTTTATAAACATGTTGACAAGATTTGTTAATGTTTTCTTAATGATATTGTCAGGTTAGAATGTTCCGATCTGTATATGTTGCGCGGCATAGTACAATAAAAAATGCTCAATTCATGTTACATAAAGAAATCCAGCAATGTTTTTCTATCCTTACAAGACAAGGTCATAAAAGTGATTGTGGCAGAGTCTTTTATCGGAAAATTTCTGACAAAGTCTATCATTCAATATGTACGCACGGTACTATATCTATAAAATTGTGCCACGTTACAACACTATTTAAACAGCGTCAATTTTTATCAAAATTCCGGTACGTTATTCCTTCGGCATTGCATTATACAACGCATTGCGTTGAACCGTCTCCAGCCATGGATTTGAAGTGTTTCAAAGGGCACACCGATCAGTATGACGGCATAACTATCGATTCAAATGAAGAGTCTTGCGAACCAGAAGTGTTTTCACGACGCCTTGCAAGTATGCAATATAACGTTTATTAATAGAAAATTAGAAAATGCTTTTCTTTTGATCAAACTTTTACTATTTATTATTGTTATAATATTAATTTATAACATCTATAAATTCTCTGCTATTTAAAATGTACATAAGTATTCTAGGCTAATGTTTTTATTCTAACTATAACTTTATAATAGTTTCATTACAAGAATGGATAAAGGAAAATAAGCGCACAATTTGGTTTCGTGTACATTTACCACATTCTGAATGGGTACCAATACTTGTCAAAGGAGGATTTAAATTCCATCATGCACGGGATGAGTACGTTACATTGTACCAATGGATGGTTAAAGACCAGGAATGCAATGTTCCACATTATGCTCACACTAATCTAGGTGTTGGAGCATTTGTGTATAATGAGGAAACTAAAGAAATTTTAGTTATTAAGGAGAAATATACATATAAAAGACCATTTTGGAAACTACCGGGTGGATATGTAGATCCAGGTATAAACATCTATATTTTATTAATAAATGTTAAGCCTGACAATTAATAATTGTTTATGTAATTGTATTAGGTGAAGATTTAGAAACAGCTGTGAAAAGAGAAGTTCTAGAAGAAACTGGTATTCAAACTACTTTTAAATGTTTGATCGGTTTTAGACATGGTCATAATTTTGCATTCAACTGTTCCGATATATATATCATTTCTTATCTAACTCCCAATGATTTTAAAATTAATAAATGTGATAGAGAAATTTCTGAATGTCAATGGATGAAGGTAATTCAATGTTTTCCATTGTGTACATGAGATTTTAATGTGTGTTACTATTATTTTTTATTATTTTCACAGTTATCAGAGTATGTGGAACACCCAGAAGTACACACGAATAACAAATTAGTTGCAAGAAAAATGTTGGAATTTTTTGACCATAAAATAGGTTTTACCGTGGAGTATGCGCGACATCCTACTTTAAAGAAACCTATATCCATGTACACTATGTCAAAAGTCGACTAAGCACAATAGTAATTAATCGAAAACAATTTGGTACTTGAGTGGACTCAGTGCTATAGAATCACTATAAAAGACAACTTTTATACTTTGCATACGAACGAATAATATGGAATTAAAAATTATTTAAAAAACGCAACGAATTAAGATTTTCTGAAGTATATCAAAATTGTAGTTATATACATACATGAACTGTGAAATATAATGTAAGAACTGTTTTCAAATATGTAGTATATGTAAATATTTTAAATATAATGTAACAAAAAAGCGATATTGATTAATTTAGATAACCGTAGTAAAATTAACGTCTCTATGTTAACATACAGAATATTTACTTTGATCAAAATAATTAGCGACCATATGTGATTCTTCAAAAAATCGATTCTGTGGGCAAAAAGATCGATCTTTTCCACCTCGATTCATCCAATCGAACATCCAAATACTACTTACTACCACCGCTAGTGATGGGCATTATCGACTAATATCAACTATCGACTAATTACTATTTAGTTACTACATACTATCGAATATTTAGTCGATAGTTTTTAGTCGACTGAAATTTCGTTTTAGTGGTTACGTCTAGATTGCGGGCTATAGTCTATGCCTACGTATATCACATATATAGTTTATATCGCATAAATAGCAATAAGATTTTAACATCTAATATGAATTAAAGTATTTCGCATAAATAGCAATAAGATTTTAACATCTAATATGAATTAAAGTATTGAAATATCTATTACATATTTCATTACTTGCATATTTGCACGTCCTGTCATAATCATGTATTTCTAACCTTTTCGTTTCATCGTGTGACACTGACATTTGAAATTTCAAGATGGCGACGTGTAAAACAGTCGACTGAAAATAGTAACCCAACCACTACTAAATTCAGTCGATAGTTTAAAAAATCAGTCGACTGAAAATAGTAGTTGGCTACTATCGATTTAGTCGATAGTTTTTAGTCGATGGTGTCCATCACTACCACCAGCTACCACCTATCCTCTCTGGCTACCACAGATTATACGTAATCTATGACAGTCCAACGCGGCGAGTTTGAAAAGAACGTGATCAGCGCTCCCTGGTTTCACGATCTGTAATCTTCGGATAGTTTTAGATTTTGATAAGAATGCCTGTAGTCCGTACCACGTATCTGTATTGTCATACTGTGGTCAACGAGTAACAAATATAACAGGAAAATGGAAGAACACATATTTATTTAAGGTGATACATCACTTTGTTGGTCTGTTTTTTTTTAACAGAACGTCTGATTTTTTCTGTAAGATGATTTAAGGGCGCTTATTAAGGACGAATCGTGCATAGGGAACTGTTCAACCCACGATAGATTAACACTTTCACGATGAGTAAAATGTACACAACCGCAAACCTTTCTGACAAGGAGTTAAAAGAACAAGGAAACCGTCTTTTCAATCTTCACAAGTACGAAGACGCGGCGTGCTGCTACACTAAAGCAATCGTGAGTGTTGTTATGAATACCGTATACAAACAAATTACGATGTTGCATTTGATTTATGCAGATTAAAAATCCATCTCAAGCACTGTATTTCACAAATCGAGCTCTGTGTCATCTGAAGCTTAAACGATGGGAATCATCCTGCCAAGATTGCAGACGAGCTCTTGACATAGATCCGTGTTTGGTAAAAGGACATTTTTTCCTTGGTCTCGCACTGGTGGAATTGGAACTGTTCGATGAAGCTGTTAAACATTTGCAGAGAGGTATTTATGTGTATGCTTCATTAGCAAATTTTATGTTTATCGATTCTTGGACATTAGATCACCATATGGTAGTAACAGAATCAATTACAATCCCTTTTTTAATATTTTTATACTATTGTGTATAGCTTGGTTTAACCATCTACGCTAAAATAACATTCTATATGTTTCAAATATACCTAGTATTTTAATATTAGACTTTATTAAGTTTGAGCAGGTTTGTTGATTGCTAGTGCAATGAATAGTTTTAAGAACGGAGTAGTTTTACGTAGAATATAATTTCTACTTGATAGAAATACATTGATACTTGTTACATTGGTAATGGAAGAAGACGCGAATCAAATAAGTTGAGTTATATATGGTATATTTTTAATGAGATTATTGGTGTTATGGATATTCTTTCCTATGATACCCATACTGTAAAGTCGTTGAAATTGTATTCCATGTTCTTACATATTTTGAATAATGATTGTTTAGCTGTGGATTTGGCCAAGGAACAAAAATTAAACTATGGAGACGAGATGACAAGTATTCTGAGGCAAGCGAGGAAGCGTCGATTCGAATTAAGGGAAGAGCAAAGGATAGCACAAGATATTGAATTACAATCGTATCTACATCAATTGATAGTGGAGGATGCTGAACGAAGCATTGCTACATTGAAAGAACAAGAAGCAACGAAAGATACAAATGGAAAAACTGAAGGGGAAGCCGCATCTGGTACGTTCGCAAGAAACAAAGAAGAAATAGAAGAAAAAAGAGACACGTGTATGGCCCGTCTCAATGACTTATTTGAAAAAGTGGACGAACGAAGAAGGGTAAGTAGACACATCTCTTCTCTTTTTATGCCTTTTGATTATGCTTAAATAAAAATAATAATGGTCTATTTGTGATTTTTATGAACGTATTGAATAGAAGAGGGAAGTACCTGATTATTTATGTGGAAAAATTAGTTTTGAAATTTTGCAAGAACCGGTAATTACACCAAGTGGAATTACATACGAGAGAAAAGACATAGAAGAACATTTACAAAGGGTGGGACATTTCGATCCAGTTACTAGAGTTCGTTTAACTCAAGATCAGTTGATCCCAAACTTAGCAATGAAAGAAGTAGTAGACACGTTCCTGCAAGAAAACGAGTGGGCATTATATTATTAAAATGTATAGTTAGGTTACTGCCGTATTTTTATGATGAGATGTTCTTTTTTACTTTAATTGAATATATCCAAGTCATTATCATTATAAAATTCGTTAAAAAACTTATAAACGTATTGTGTAGAAACAAAATTTATTACTTTAAAAATTTTCTAAAGTATTTGTGTATTATTTGTAAAAAAAAACGCAGCACAGTGCCCATAAATGGGATTTTAGAAGATATAGGTCAGACCATATGAATCGTATGAATATCAATTATGTATATTATAATTGTGTATCTCTTTTTCCCATAAATGATAAATAAAGTAATTTATTTTGTGACACATACAATATAACTTTTGATTTATTATACAAATACTTTTTAGAAAGCGATATATATATATATATACATATATATGGTAAGTAAATAATAATTTACATGATATCTTCTCAATTATTTACTTGCATTAATGAAATTACTGTACTTACACAGTTTTATTTTTTAGTACATCACATATCTATTGGTTAGAAAATTAAAAAAGTGTATGTTAGAAATATACAAATATACATTAATTTTGACACTATGTAAGCAACTATCTATTTGAAGAAGTGATTTAATGTAATGAGACTAGCGACTCCAGCGACTATAGGTGGCACATAATATTGATAAAATTGTGGTCGGGATGCTGCTCCCATTGAAAGTATAATCCACCCTACAAAATATAATACACTGGCTAATACTTGTGATCGAATTTCCTGATACTTAGTAGGAATTTGTAACCAGCCTGATGTACTGCATGCTACTAAGACTATCCAGCTTTGATGTAGCAAAGGATCTTCAGTAGTCAATTGAAAGGTGACATAACTGAAGTCGTCATAACTGTTGCCATAACTGAAATAAATATTTTTTTTATATATATACATTGGTGTATAATATCCGCGAAACATATAATTTAATATTGTGTAAAAACAAACCTGAAATTTTTTGCCCAAATTAGAACAGACGGTACAGCCGGAATAGCAGTAAAACACCAAAGTAAGAAAAGAATAATATGATTGAATATTTTTTGTCTAGTATCTTCGCGCTCTTCAGAATCACTTTTCTTAGATCCGAAAAATGGTATGTAAGCCATGAAAAGTTCTTCTAAAAAATCTTCGTACATTTTCGTTAGATTCAAAAAATACAGAAATACTGATATTAACATAGCTAAAGCTCCGCAAGTCGCGGGAATTATGGACAGTACAAGAATCGCTGTGAAAAAGGGTAATTGATTTAATCCTCCAAGTAGCCAATCTGAACATGTTGTTGAAAATGCAATAGCTCGTGCTAAAAATCTAAAACAATTTACAAATTTACTTCTATATAATGGAATCAAAATATACACGTAGGTATAATGAATAGATAATTAAACCGTTTTACCTCACAGCAATACCATGAGCCACTGAAGCCAAAAATAGAATTGAACAGCACAGTCCAATGGTGAATACACATAGAAGTGCTGTAGCAACCAAACACTCGAACAGTAGACCGTAATAATACGAAAGGAATACAGTAACTACTATAATTGGAAGTTGTTCTCGACCTTGATTAATTCTTATTGAAAGGAGTACTAAAAGTAAACTAATAATCGTTGTGTATAATAAGTACCAGCGATCTCTGACTATAACGGAAAGTTGATCTATAATACCACCTTCCTGAATATTGAGTGTATAAGAACACGCTTGATTTAATGTTAATCTCAAATATGAAGAGACATTAGAATGTTTATAGTTAGTTTGAATTTTCATTGTTTTCGGCCCGTTATCTCTGAAAACATAAATCAGTGTTACTTACGCTTTAGTAACTATTAAAGAATTTATATCATATATTTGTACTTACACATCCGTGAAAAATTGAATTTGCGTAGCGCCGATACTCCACGGCTCGTATAATTCAACAATTGCTTCGATATTTTTCGTTGCGTCTGTACATTCAGAAACTATCAATTCGGTTGTTATAACTTTTATATTGCTATCAATAGTAGCATAGTACCTCACATCCCCAATACTTGACTTTTTAATTTGGGGTCTTACAAGTAAAGTGTTCAATAAAGGTATATTTTTCTTAATGGGTATATATCTTGTTTCACGAGAATGTAAATCGACATTTACCAAAACATGTTCATCTAAATCATTTGGAGTAATTCTTACTACAATATGTGTTACACCAGGATATTTCACTTCATTAAGATTTAAGTCAATAATTTTTCTTTGGCGATACAGACGATCTGGTAGAAGTAGTGTTCTATTTGTCAAATTCCAACCCCAAGTACTAAAAGATAAATAATCTATTAATATATATTTTACTTTATTCAAAAATTACTTTATTTGTAAATAGAGAATGTAATTACCAAACTCTCGATTGTCCTTGTATACTGGATGCTGTACAAGCGAATAACCAGTCTCTAGATTCCAAGTTTGTAGTGTCAATAGTTAATTCGTCTGGTTGCCCGGTCAGTCTAATCATAAGATAAATGGAAGATGTTCTTTTCGATAAATTTTTGCTGCTCCATGTATACTGCCTTCGAATATCTTCTATCCACTCACCACCAGGTTCAAAATGTACCGTTTCTTTAGGGTAATACAATTTTTTTCCGTAAGTACGCTATAAATTAACTCTATTAGAAACATTACATGCAAATACAGAAATAATTCAAAGAATTTCTTACATGATGAAAATGATACTTTAAAGCTTGCATCCTTTCTTGAGTGTTCGAAGAAATTCTAGGTGGCCTTTGAGAAACACTAACAGAGTCGAATAATGAACGCACAATAGCGAGAACTAATTGCTTACACCAAAGAATGCTCAAGTGGTCTGTAGATTTCCACACAGTTGGTATACTTGTAGAAAGAACATTAATGTCTGCTGTAGAATCTAAAAGTTGTGATGTGGTCACAAGCGTATCTCTTGGTCCACCACCTATTGATATAACGTTTATTCCTGCATCTTTAATTTCATTTAAACGCTTCTCTAAATTATAATAATAATTGGCGAAAGTTCTGTCTAATACCAATGTAGGCATATGAGGAGTAGCTAAAGTAATAATGATATTTGTCACACTGGTATTTGTGTTAGAAGCTAATAAGACAGAACCTTTAGCAATGACTCCACCCTAAAATGGCGAACGGATTTCTTAGAATGTCTGTTATAAAATTTATACAATTGCTGCACTTACCATCGAATGTCCAATAAGTATAACATTTTCCACATTAGTCTTGTATAAACTCAAAATCTTTTGTATACAATGTGATACGTACAAGGTTTCGTCCATTAATACACCTTGAATTAGTAATTCATTAATTACTAAACAAATATAGAAATTTTTTACAAATACAATACAATCCTATTTATCCGGTCCCAAAACAGGACCCGACCTGATCCGGATGACCAGAAATCCGGAAAATTCGTTAACAACATAACACAAATACATTTTATGTATTTCATTTGTTGCACATTTTATATGTATACTTTTACACCGATATTGGTAGTATGAAGCAAAAGACATATATACTAACTATAAGTTTAATTTAATTAGGATGTTGTGAAAAGTCTGCCAGTCTCTTTTGTGTCGGATTTGAGTGACGTTTAT
This sequence comes from Halictus rubicundus, assembly GCF_050948215.1. Taxonomy (NCBI): domain Eukaryota; kingdom Metazoa; phylum Arthropoda; class Insecta; order Hymenoptera; family Halictidae; genus Halictus; species Halictus rubicundus. The sequence continues at coordinate 12,896,434 of NC_135154.1, forward strand.
GTGCTACAGGGTCTTATGGACGCTTTACCATCATGAGTTCAGTCGATTCCGAGTTGTAGACTCAGGATATTAATTAATTAGTAGATTAAAAAGACAGGGATTATGTTTGACAATCCGGATTAATGGGATCCGGATTAACAGAGTTCTACTGTATAAGTAAGTATTAAATAATTATCTGTAAAAAAGGTTCCATTTGTAATTATATATTATACCTCCGTATAAAGCAGAATAATCCTTGCCTAATGAAACTGTGAAGTAGTCAAAGTAAAATGGAGTTCTGTCTTTTAAACCCTTCCTTAAACTCACTGATGCAAGAGATCTTACTAAAGGAAAAAAACATACATATGTTATAGATAATATAAAAATCTAAAATAGTGTTGCAAACAATATAAATTTTATGACACAATTATAAAAACCTTGCTCATGAGATCCAGCATTTCCTGGTATAAAAAGGACTGGTATTCCTGAGAAATACATTCTTCTATGTTTTTCCGTAACAAAACCTTCTCCGTATGCGTACAGTCCATACCTAGGATATCGTTCTTCTATTTTGTTATCCAAAGAAATTCTCTGATGACAATAACAAGATTTATGTGTTAGATATATGAAATGAATTAAATATAAAACAGATATACGTGTTAGATAATATTAATTATTATAATTGCAAATTTCATACATAGATATTGCCAAAAATAATTGTTTACATGTAAACTTCTAAATTTTACTTGTCATATCCAAAGTTTTTATAGTCTATAGAGTGATGTAACTTAGTTAAATCAGTTAGTTTAATCAGCGAAAGGATACACTTAAATAAATTAAACTAATATTCATTCATTTTAGTTTAATTGCATTGAAATTTCAAACTCTTTTTACGTACCACATACTGTGGATATTCAAACATATAAGTCATATCGCAAGTATTTTCTTCGAAATCCGTAATATAACGAGCAACTCCAAGAATGTAGAATAAAAGAAATAACATTAAAAATGAAAAACACGCGCAATAGACAAATATAGACCTAAACTGGACCATTTTCATTATTTTGTTCGGGAGCTCATATATAAAAACGATCAAAAATTAAATAATTTTGAAGGAAGACCCATTACTTGGCGCGACAAATAAATAAAGCGTAAATACGAGGTTTTCTTTTTATAATGCATTGGTCATATTATGTTCTAATTCAAAGAAATAATATAATGACTACTGAACAAAAGTAGTTGTTGAGTATTATTATGGTTAAGTTGTGACATTACGACACTGTGAAAACGAAATTGGTTATACACAGTTATATGTACATATCACGTGTACTATGTATATACACGTCTACTGCGCATCCCGTTTGCTTCGCTATGAAACAAATATATTTAAAAAATCCAATCCATAATAATAAAAAATAACGTTAACATCCGTAAAACTGTTTATGGTTAGTAATGTACAAATCGATATTATTAAACATCAATTACTTGATTTTACAATGTTAACTGTCTGAGAGACAATAATATTTACAATTTTTTAACCTGTAGGGATTAGATGTTTTAAAAATACAAAATTAATTTTGTGTTACTATGTAGGTGGGCACAGTACATATTTTCATGTGAACGAGAATAAAATGTTTCTATCGAAGCTCGTGAGAACATCATGAACTTTCAAGTGAAAGGATGTTTTCAGTCACAGAAAGAAATATCACCTCAGGCTTGTAGTGACATACATATAGATACTTTCGTACAATTGTAATGAAGAAGGGAAGAATAATAAAATACGAATTATTAAACAAAGTATATTTGTTTACTAATTAAAGAAACATGATTATATAGATATACAAAATTTATTGCGCGTTTCGACATGTACATATATTTTTATAAAAGTTGGAATAAGATAACAATGAAGGGGATAGGGTATCTTTCGTAGAGTATCATGTTTTTTTTCGATTTTATATGTCCTTTAAAATTCCATTTCTAGATTCATGGCCTATTTTTTTATAAAATAGACTTTATTACATAATTATCATAAATAATTAGTTTTCGTTGTTCTAGATGTGCTTTTTGTATGTAACATTATATTTTTTTAAACAAATTTTCAAACCAATTCTTTTAACATTACATTTTCTTTTCATTAAATCAAGTTTGAAGACATACAGAATCACAAAGTCATTGTATCAGAGCATATAAAGTTATCTATGTGGTTTAGAGTAATCGTATAAAGTTAGTCTTTCTTCTGAAAATGAAGTGTAACTAACACAGTTTATTCAACAGCATCTTCCTTTGATACACTGAATGGTTCTGCTACAACTTCTGCTCCACTATCAGCGATTACAACATCCTTGGTGGGTCTATCTCTAGTGTCAGTGTTTACACTTTCAATCTTTCGTACTACGTCCTATAAAATTATTTGTAAATAAATGTTACATACAAAGTAAATGTGTGAGATACCTTAATACATTTTAAGATTACTATAACATACCATTCCTTTGATTACTTTGCCAAAGACAACGTGTCTGCCATCGAGCCACGGAGTTTGCTTCACAGTAATGAAGAATTGAGAACCATTGGTGTCTTTTCCAGCATTTGCCATAGACAACCATCCAGCTCCATAATGCTTTAACTTGAAGTTTTCATCTTCAAAACGGTTTCCATAAATGCTATGCCCTAGAAATGAAAATGAACATTAAACTTTTAGTTATCATTCCATTAAACAAATTACTTTGATTTTATGGAGTTCGGTGGTCGATATGCTAATATAATGAACATTAAATTTACTTTAAGAAAAAACAAAAACATACCACCAGTTCCATCTCCTCTTGTGAAGTCTCCTCCTTGAATCATAAATTCACGAATAACTCTATGGAATTTGCTATCCTTGTATCCTTCTCCTCGAGGTTTCTTAGCCAATTCTACAAAGTTTTTCACGGTTTTTGGTACAGTCTTCCCAAAAAGACCAATTTCAACTCTCCCTTCAGGTTTTCCATCTATGGTGATATCGAACCACACCTGCATACACAAATTAATTAATTTTTAAATCTTAAAAATAAGTTTTTATAGATACTCCTTTTACTCTTCTCCCTCATATTTTCACGAATTTGATACATTACGAGTTTACGAGTAAACTTCAAATATTATTTCTCAGTCAGAAATAAAGACATCCATCGTTTTACAATACAATAAATCTTGTTTCTTTTACGGAACTTTATTTTTATCTACTTTGTTCGGAAACAGAAATTCTTTGTTACCGCGGCCGCTATTTCGTGACATGTGATTTATTTACCTTATCCGTTACTTTCGGGCCCTTTTTATCGTCGGCATCGCTACTCGAACAGAAGACTGATACCGCGAGACCCACTAATAAAAGTAATCTCATTGTTTATTAAAAAGATTTTAGTTTTAACAAGAAGCAACCGGACAAAGGCAACCGGACGACTGCGCTCTGTCAGAATGGAACACAGTTGGAACGTGAATCCTTCGCGCAGGCGTACACGGTAGAAATGTGTGATCCGTTGATTGGTTACATTCACCCCACGCAGTAACGTAGATACAAACAATTTTTATAAGTGTAATATATTCTATACACATTTGTAAGTATATTTATGAATTATTACACCAGAGTACATTATCGTTTTTTTTTAACATTTTTGCAGAAACTTTTGTACATCTATAAAAGTCCTAGTTAAGGTGATAGATAGTTACTTTATGGAATAACTAGTAAAACAAAGAGAAAAAATATTACCTACGTATTTGTTCCTTTCTAATACACGTGGCATTGCTTTCGTAACATACTTGGAAACCAATTTTATTTCTTATCATTTATGACTGCTACGTGTTCAGTTATCAGAATTGGAAATGTAATATTTTTCTTAATATTTCAAAAACTATATGGTGTGGAAAAAAATCGTACACTCTTTAATGAAAAATTCATCTACAGTGGTTCATACTGAAATTTATCCACTATTTTCAATTACTCATTTATCTTACTAAAGTACAATTATTATCATTATAGAAACATTCTAACTTTATTGTCTTATTAATAAGGAAAATAATAATAGAAGCACCAGACATATGTTATATCAATAGTCCTCATTCTTAACCATGTAAAGGTATACTGAGATTTTTCATAGCTGTACAGCAAAATTGTCTAAATAAATAAATGGTTTATTTAAGAAAGTCATTTCTATTCGATAAAAAATATAGTTTAATACTGTAAAGAAATCGTGCTGGATTGTTTTCAGTATGAGCTACTGTATATAAAAAATTTCCTAAATATCAATTTGTTTCAAAAATATATTCAAAAAAGATTAATCTTGTACAAATATTTTTTTACAAATTGTTATTTCATGTTTGTTGATATAAACCATAATTTAATGTAATTATAACAGTTCGAAATCTTTAACTATATACAGAAAGTTGAACAATTATATGATATTACGGCTAATTATATTATTAGGTCTTTGATCTTAATTACTTTTCGGATGTTAAAATTGCCGCGCAGGGTGCAATGGTTCGCGTAGTTGATGTTCGCTCGGTGCAAATAGTACGATAGCAAAATCATTAAACTTTAAAATATAGTGAAAAGCGTACGTAATTGACAGATGTTCCCAATTATTTCTCAGTACTGATGAGTATTAAAAGCTTGTAAAAATTTGGTAACTTTGAAAGATTATTATAAAAATTACCTGAGTATCGTACAAATAACAAACATCAGTTGAAAAAAAAAAATACAATTTTACAGATGTCCGTTTCAAAGATTAACGTTAATTGCATTATGCATGAAGAGCTTTATCGTACTTGAGATGCACATACTGAAATGAATAAAACGGTTAGTCTATTCTGATACAATTTAAAGGATGTCTTTTCATCCCACATAATTCATTGCTATAACCTGTCGCTCGTTTTTGTTCGGTCGTTGTACGATTCAGTCAGTATTAGACTATATAGAAAGATGACAAATACAAACGGACATGCAGTGAGAAAATGTGCGAGTAATAAACTACAAAGGTTAATGCAAATTTATAGTTTTAAATTTTGATTTAATATAAAAGGAATTAGACAGAATTCGATTCTTTATAGGTACACGGATTTTTGCTGTCTTAATTGTAACACACATAGTACGATTACAGTATTACACATTAATCTATATAGAAGATCATAAATTATCAGTACTGTTTGAGTAGAAACATTATGTTAAGAATTGATTACATCTGACTATATTGTAACGAATAGGTGCAAATGAGGTGAAAATGAGTAGGTGCAATTTGAAACAGTAAAAACATTAGAAGAATTTAAAAGTACTGTTATATTATTAAGAAAGAAAATAAATTTCTATTTCACTCCAGTTTGTTGCTTAGTAGTTTGTTGTTTAATAATTAAAAATTATATTGTGGTAGAATGGTTTTATAGAACATGAATAATTTTTAAATTCGTAACAAAAAAAAAAAATATATTCTTCTGTCAAATTTGAAGGGAAAATTGTTCGCCATCTTGCAAATTCAAATTTTGTTGTACTCGGAAGTGTCAACAGTAGGTTCGACTTTCGGATTCGAAGCGCGCATTTAAACTCCGTGAGCCGTTTTGTTTTTTCAAATTTGAACATGTTTTTCTCTAACACGCATTAGAGAATATTCATTAATCGTTAATCGACGTTAACAGTTTTCTTTAATACGTTTCTTAATAATGCAGTGCGAATTCGTGTTCAATCATGTATTACAAATTACGCATAACTTTCACATGCGTTGATTTAAAAAATATTTTTCATTTGTGAACATGTTTCGATTTATCGTGTTCATTCTTTAACTTTTAATTGTTAATATCTCAAAAACAAAAAGTCCAAAACAAAACGACGAGACTTTTTAATTTATTGTATTTTCGCAAGAAATTTTCATGTCTCAAACAATTTTTGGTACATACTATATATTATTGGATGATATTAAAATTTTTTCTATGTTTTGCAGATCATAAAATTCCAGAAACGCTCGAAAGGGAAAATGATGAAAGCTGACATGTACAATATATGAGTAATAGTTGAATTTCACTAGAAGAAGACGTTAGTGAACATATGAAATTGAAATAGCTACGAAATACTCAAATTAGTCACAACATAGGGGTATTTACTTGATTGCAGACTTATTCCAATAGTACGAAGAGATCGATTTTCTTAAATTTTTATACGTGTCAAACAAAAATGCTTATTTACGTAACCACAAATTTTACGGAGTCGATGAAAATTTACTTTCGATCTTTACTCTTGTGAAGCTTACTTCAAGTGATAAGTGAAGCCAACCGGTGTCGCATGTACTAGAAATAAACAGAAATTATTTTAAAGCGTTTTGAAAGACTGTCATGGACATTCAAAATACAGAGGTGTGTATTCTTTTACGGATATTATTTGAAAATGCTTAAGATTATTCTATTATAACACGATAAACAGTAATGATAATACTATTGTACTTGTTGAATTTTCTCGATTATCAAATGATTGTGCATTTTCTTGTTGCTTATGAAAAATTCATTGTACGTCTTCTAGATAAGGATGCGATAGTCTTAATTTGAATATTCTCGTAATTTCAGTGAATATGATTTTAACAATAATTTGAAAAATGACACGATATAATTGTTAATAAGCAAGACGCAGCCTCTGTGTCAACTAAACGTTTCCAAACAATTTATTAATTTCCTTTTGTTTTTACTCCAATTTCGAAGATGGAAAATGACACGGTTCAACCAGGAGAAACTCAAACCGACTTTATTAAGGAAGAATTAAATTTCAACGTAGACCCAAATGATCCTCTCACAAAAGCAACATTAAGTGATCATCCTCCCGAAGAATGGATAGATATTCTAGGAAACGGGCAACTTAAAAAAAAGGTAGTGAAACAAGGAAAAAGTGGTACTCGACCCAATAGATCCGATATATGTGTACTGAAAATTGTTGGGAAATTAAAAGATGATACGGTTGTTGAAAAATACGAGGATCTCAAAATTCAATTAGGAGATGTTGAAGTGATTCAGGTATTTATAATCATGTTCACATTATGATTCGTTTACAAAAAGCTATAAAAAAACTTACAAAAGGTTTCAGCATAAAATTATCATAATTCAAGGACATTCTTGTAGTATAACATTATTCTTGAATGGTTTATTACATTTTATAATAGGGATTAGATCTAGCGATTGCTCTTATGGATGTAGATGAAGTTGCTGAAATAGAAGTAGATCCAAGATTTGCTTATGGTCATGTAGGGAAACTACCAAATATACCACCCAATGCAACTATTTTCTATACAGTCGAATTGAAATCTACTGAAATGGAAGAAGAAATCGAAACGCTTAGCGTTAACCAAAGGAAAGAGATTGGGTCAGTACCTCTAGTGTTTACGAAACTGTGAATATCTATGCAATATTATATTTTTGTATTTAAATTTGGCTAAATTAAAATACAATAGAATTCTGATTTTTTATTAACAGTTTTAGCACTTATAATAATCAAATTTTGATCCTTTTATGATTTTTGTTCTGTTAAAGGAATAAAAAACGAGAACGTGGAAACTGGTGGTTTGCTCGGGACGAACCAATGCTAGCAATTCAATGTTACAGAAGAGCATTAGAATTTTTATTACCAGCAGAAAATCGCTCTTCGTATCAAACCGAGACAGACGATTCTGCTACTGATGCAGAGTTACAAGCATTGTTGGAAGATTCTATGAAGGTATATAACAATTTAGCAGCTGCACAAATGAAGACACAAGCATATGAAGCAGCATTGAAAAGTGTAGAAAGTGTTTTAAGTTGTCAACCACGAAATGTAAAAGCACTTTTCAGGAAAGGTATTATTAATAACTATTTAAACTTGTACATTATAAACTTTATACTATGAATACGTATATGTGTATATGATGTAATGTAATATATATGTATTTTGTTGTAGGAAAAATTCTGCATTATAAAGGAGAACATACATTGGCATATCAAACATTATTGCAAGCAGCAAAGCTAGAACCAGAAACAAAGGCTATTCAAGTGGAAGTAGCTATCTTGAAAGAAAAGATTACCAAAGATGCTCAGCATGAAAAGAGTGTATACCGCAAAATGTTTGCTACACACAAAAATAATAATGCGTCCTTAAAGAAGGAAGAGAGTAAAAGTAAAACCATATCAAATATTTCATGGAGCATAATTGGCGGAACAACTGCAGCAGTAGCAGGATTTCTTTTATACAGATTTGTTTTGTGAAAAAGGGACGAGGAATAAATGAAATGTAGAAAGTGAATGGACCTGAAAACTAACAATACAATCTAAAAATCTAATAATACACAAGGGAAATATTATAAAATGTACTAATACACAGTTGACATTGTTAATGAATTATGTTCATAAAAATGCGAATATAAAACAAGTAAGCTGTAAAAAATTGGTGCTTAAATAATATGTCAAATATCAGAAAAGGTCATAAAATTGATCATACTATCTTTGTTCAGTTTGTATTTATATCTTATATTGTATATTAATTTGTTATATTAATTATTGTATAAAATTTTTCTTTATTTCTGTGAATCGGGTATTTGGACTATTTATATGCAAGACGGGAAAAAGAAATATTTAATGTTAAACATGTACATGTTGTGAGTAATGTATACTTCTTGTAAATCAAGTTTCTGTACACTTTTGTCGATACTATACATATACTTTTCAGTAGAAGATTGTTTCAAATTTCAATACTGCAATACTATTTATAATCGGAATTAAACTGGAATAAAATATTCTTAATTAAATACTAAGAAGAATTATGAATAAGTATAATTTTTTAAATGCACATTCAATTTCAACAAACAGGAACTATTATAAATCGTATCACATTTTTGTTTTAATTATCGAGCCATTATTATTTACACTAACAGAAATCTTGGTCGATTTCGTGTTAACGTGTATATCATATATACATTTCTAAGTCGGAATATTTATAAAGAAAATGTGTGTAAACGATTCGAAGAATAACCAAGTATTCTCTTGAATGCAATTAAAGGTTTAAAAATGATGGAAACGAGTGGTTTAAGTAATTATCTATTGGTGTCGTATCTACTTTGTTAATATTCGAATCCAAAAAAAGTGACGTTCCTTCGACAGTTCCGAACGATAATTCAGAATAATTTGAATTTTCAAAGAAATGTTGATCTGCATTTAAAATGCCATGATGAAATTCCAAATCTTGATAGTTATTAAGATTCAACATTTCATTAGAATTCGTTTCAAATTGATCTATAAGATCGTTCATTGTTGAAGTCTTTGGACTGGTAACTTCTACTGTAACAATCTGCTCCGCATTAATATCTACCAATGAAAGAACTTGAGAAGCAGAATCGGTCGTAGGTAATAAATTTGTGAGTTCTAACGACAAAATTGAGTTCTCGCAAAGATCATTAGAGTTTGGCAGTGTTTGTAATTCAAACTGTGAATCAATATGTTCATTAATGATATTCGTTTTTGTTGAAGACAGAATTTTTTCGCTTGTTACTGTATCGAATACTTCCTTGACTTTTAATTTTTTCGGCTTTAGTTCTTTTGGTATTTCTGGTACTGGAACGAGATGACCATCTTCTGTTTTCATGAGTTTTACGACCTGTCGAATATGTAAATTTATTTTAAATGTCTTAGATAAATATTAGAAGAGAAACGATTAAAGTTTAATTAGATTCACCTTCTTCTTCTTTACAGACACAATTCTATGACAAGTTTCCATATGACGAGTAAGATGATGCGATCTCTTAAAAGCAGTACTACACTGCATACAAGCAAATGGTCGATGTTGTTGATGAGATAATTTATGTCTCTTTAATAAACTGTTTCGTTTAAATGCTTTACCACATTCATCGCATACAAATTGCCTTTCTTTATTATGTACATAAAGAACATGATCATTAAGAATACTGATGCTAGTAAAAGTTTTACCACACTGTTCGCATACAATATTCCTCTGTTCTATGTGTAACTGTTTATGCCTACCCAAATCTGATTTTCTTGCACATTGAAATGTGCAGCCATATATATTGCAGATAAACCTTTTTTCTCCTTTATGTATACGTCTAACGTGTTGATCAAGTGCTCGTTGTGAGATTAAATTTTTCGAACAAATTGAGCAAGTAAAAATGTCTGCTATAGTTATATCTTTTTTCACTTTACTGAGATGCAAAGTAGATTCCAAATGACGAGAGTAATCGTCCTTTTTAACAAAAGTATGTCTACAGTCAGTGCAGAAGTAAATGCCTACAACAAAAAGAATTTCTTATGAATATCGCTAATACATATATTTCACATTTAAATTTTAGAAACTCACCGCTGTTTGAGATTTTACTGTGAGTTAGCTTTGAAGAATGTACTATTTTGTAATGTTCGTGAGCTTTCTTTTTAGAAGCAAACGTAACATCACACTTTGAACATTTGTGATTATCATGGTTTTGTATATGTAGGAGATAAGTTTGTTCGATGCTAAATGATTGCAAGCATCGATTACATTTAAATTTCTTTATACAGTGTTGTTCTTTATGTTTCGTGTCATCTTCATCTGGTTGTAACATTTTTCCACAATCTGAACAAACTTTTCCATTTTCATAGCTATGTTTTGCTCGATGGCGATTTAATAAAGTACGCTTAGGAAAACTGCGAGGACACACATCGCAAGAATGTGGATACTTTGTTACTCTTTCCCCATGCGAACGAAATAGATGTATTTCAAGATGTTTGCGTCTGGCAAATTTTGCATTACAATAAGAACAGTTATTTTTTTGATGGCCCTCTAAATGTCGATCCAAATGTCTTTTGTATCTAAATGTCATTGAACATTGGCTGCACGATTTGAGTTGATTATTCAATGCATCCGGTCCGCTGATTTTATTTTTGCTTTTATTAGTCACTGTCGTAACTTTAGTTTCTGGATCGTTATTTTCATCGTTCAAACTTTCATTATTAATTTCTGTACTATAAGATTTATCTCTAACCTGTGAAAAAACATACACTTTTTAAAAATAAAAATTTTGTACAAATTAATACTTAAAATTATACATTTTTGTAATTGATTAACGATTACATCTTTATTAGTTATTATTTTTTACTTTATTGAATCATCGTAAAACAAAAACATTAAATCGTCACTTATCTTAAAAAATTTGAATACAAAAGAATTATATGTTGTTCCTAAATGATTTTTGTACTACGAACTTTAACGCACAACACTGTACTATCTTTTTATGAAATCTTTGTTAAGAAATCTTACCTGGCTTTCTGAATGAAGCGACAATACTTTACATGGATGATTTTTATTATCTGACATTATGAACGGAATTTCAAATGATGAGTGTAATAACTCATCCGATAATTGTATTATAGAATTATGGAATATTTTCACTGCTATAATTGAAAATAATTAACTATACTAAGGCTTTTACGAAAGAAACACACTTGTATATAACCTCAAAAAAATGAGCACGGACATAAAAAATTAATATGGAGTGCATTCATCAAGTTCTTGATAAATTCATGCTAAATTACAATTCATGATACAGCAGTGATATGCGTTTTTTCTTGTATAGAATTTTAATTAGCACTTATAATTTTTAAATTCACCAACATGGCCCATGAAACGTAACTATTCTACTGTACTTCTATTCTGATTGGTCGTTAAATGCAAATTTACTCATTAAAATGCCCTTAAAGCGTGGTTTGTTTGTTGTGTATTCAATCATACTGTATACAAATACACCACAGACTTGGGATCTTACTTAGTTAATGGTCCTATAGATAACTATTGAATTATATCATAAACTTAATTTTTATTAATAAATGATGGTTGAAAGTTTACATTGTTTTCGGAAACCGATTGAGTGCATTATCGAGATCAACCCATGTATACAATATAAATAAAATAATCGGTTAATATAAAAAACAACGTTATAGCTTGTTGACAATTATTTGCCACATCTAAGCCTCATTTATTATTAACATTCTCATAATGAAAAAGATCATTAATCGAATAAAAATGTTTTCAAGTCGGTTCAAGCATTTTGTTTCCCAATCTCATCACACGGGGGCGCAACGTATCCGGTGACACAAAAGCGCCATCCTAAGTAACTAGGCGCAAGTAGATTAAGAACTAGATTAATTATTTTCAGTTATTTTTATTGTATACAGGTTAGCAAGTTGGCTACAGTGTGTCGTTCGGAGGAAAATACAATTCAAAAAATACACCTTTTTACATTAGCGAAGTGGTGGACAAAGTTTATTTCAATCACTGCGCATCATCTCAGAAAGGTGTTGATGTTATTTTTTTAACCGGAGGCATGAAAAATATAATTGTGCATGATGGTTATAAGTTGGAGTCAAGTTATATTAACTTCATTTGTCATCAACATGACAGTAGTATCACAGACGAGGTATAGGATAGACCTATCATCCAATATATTTTTGTGGCCCACATTTTTGGGGTCACGTAACCCCATTACCATTTTCGTGTCACATCTTGTATTACCAATTCGAACTAAAATTTGTTGACAGCATCCGCAGTGATAGGAATTAAAATCAACAAATAGCTGTATATAGTCACTGCAGTCTCCCGAATACGAGAAAATAAACGAATAATTCTAAAAACCTCTGATTTTTTGAACAGTCGATATCTCAGAACATGAGACATGAAGCCCCATAAGATGATAGGACTATCCTTATACCTCGTCTGTGGTAGTATTCTGGAGGAAGGATCTACTACTACTAGGATAGTCCCACATAAGAGTCGGGGTATGCGTAATGCATTTTCTCATGGAAAAAGAAGTCTGAATACAATAATACTTAATGATAACATAAATCAAAGTTGTTATGAACTAATATTCTACATAAAATGAGAGTGACAAAACTACAATTTTTCAATTTACAGCGATCTGCGAATAATGACGCATAATTTAAATAGTCTACCTAAATCATGTAAAAGAGTACTGATAGTACACATAAATATGTATAATCTCTTTTACTATCGCTTATATTTTTACTTTTTGCATCGTAAAAGTGAACATTGACCGACAAAAAGAAAATTAGAAACGCGCAAAAAATGTTTCCCACTGTTCTAGATCAATGTTATCTTGGGAGTGGTGTCTAAAATGTTGGGTGTTACATGGCATGTTGAAAACGCGTAAAGTTGTTTCGCGTTCTTTCTGCAAGGCAATATTTGCCACGAGTCAAGAGACTGTTAGGAACGTTAAATTGTTTAGCCGGTGTTAACGGCAGTTTCGCAAACGACCTGCCCGCGAAAATCGACGCATAGATCAGAAGTTGCGGTCATGTTTTTACGACAAAACGACTAGACGATGGAGTAACGAACCGTTCAAGGCCGCGCGCGTCTTGTAACAATTTGAACCAGGTGTTATTGTAACACCAATTTCCTCGATGCTTGCATAACAATTGCGTAGTCCGCGTTGGTACATTATTTACAACCTATTCAAATTATAGAGAGCAGAAAACGATTTTCATGCAACTCCTTCCCCTTGCAATTTTTATTTTGCATGAAGTTCCGCAGTCCGACGACAACTTTCACAAACCATTATTCATTTTCGAGATTGCGATACTTTGAAACCTCTGTGAAACATTAAAAAATGTTTTCGCTAATGAACCTTCCACAGATTTGAAGATTGAAGCGTCCTCTTTACAGCGACACTTTGAAAATTGACGTACAATTCTTCCCCCACTGTTTCATGGAACAGGTAAGGTGTACAGAATATCTACCATAAAAAAACTCACTCTTTGTACAATTTTCGTCCCACCGTAATTTCACAGGCATCGCGCCGTCCGACATCGGGCTACAACTATTGTTGCAGTTTGTTCTCGACGAAGCCGCAGCGTTTTCTTCGGGCGAGAAGAATAAATCGGATCCGGTTCCGTGTACGACACACGTATCGGGTTATATCGAGACTGCATAATTTATTACGAAAACAGCTAAATACCGGTGCATCCAACCGGAATACGTACGTTCCGCTCAGCTGTACACGTAATGAAGAGGAACATCCGCGCGAGCGGAGGATGGCTGGCGATCGTCCTCTGATTTTCTCGGTAAACGACGCGTCCTTTGTCAGTAGACTGCGGATGTTTACGCAAATTCGCATTTTTATATTTAAGTATACGCGTGCGCGCGCGGAGAAACTGGAATTAGATAAATCGTTTCGAGAAGCGTCTCACGGCACAACTACACCGACATCTTTGTAGGCTATAAACGCGCCTACATCCTCCGACTATTTATCATTCGCGACTATTTCCCTGCCGACAAACGGAATTACAGTCATGAGAATTTCCCTATAACTACAAGATTCCATGAAGGTTTACGACGATGCAGATTTAACATACAATTAACAGCCGACATGTTACCGAGAATAAGTCGACGGTAGAGGGGTTGGTCAGCAAGACGTACAATAGACTTTGCAAGGAACGCTGTGTTTTCAAGTACACGTTGCGGGGATATCCCATCAAAAGTGAAACATGCAAAATCAAATTTTACAATGCTCTGTCACACCCTTTACACCCTAAAACTTTTTTCCACATTTATATTTATCTTTTTATTATCTATTCTCATACCTTATAGTTTTCTCTGGAGCTGAGTTTATTTGCTTCATTTTTCACGAGGCATTTGCCTCGCTTTACTTTCCATTCATTCTTATTTTATACCACTGCGAAACGTGTCTGTAAAATTGTTGAGCAGTGTAATGAATACAATGAAAAATAGAGTGAAATCGTTCGCATAATTGTCTTTCAGAGTGCAAATGTTTCGTACGAGTTCCATTTCAATTTAGTAGAAATATCAACATGAGAAAAGAAATCAAGAGAGTAACAGAAATGTAATAGTAGCGATGATAATATGGTAGCGAAATAAAATACATTATAGCGATGAACATTTAAAACCTGTTAATGCACGAATGACAAAAATTACATTTTTATGAAGATATATAAAAATTGTGTTTATTTGCAAACGAAAGTTTTGTTGATTTGGGTAAATCTCCAACGGCACGCGCGACGGGAATCGCGTTAATAAGTTTCATCGGATCCTTTGGAAAGTTAGGCTCGGCCGAATATTTTAAAAATTCTATGAATTTAAAATTGCAACTGGCCAGGAATTGGCGATCGTAACGTAGAATACGTTTCCATAGAATTCGACTCTCACCGACTTTCTCGATTGACGTTTCCCAGCTTTTGGGTACTCCTTCATTAAAATAATTATTTCGGAAATTTCCACGTGCCCGCGGAGAGACCGAAGAACGCCGTTGACTTACTTCTTATAAAGAATTATTATATAACGCGACAAAATTGATTAGAGACCTCGAACAGAGACCTCTACTATGTAGAATATCTGCCCGTTCGCCATCTCTCTTTACAAATCGATACCTCCGCCATTTCGACGCATTGCAGAAGCGAAATATAGATCATCAATAAAAGTTTCAATTTTCATAATGTCCATTTCATAATTCCACGACTATACCGAAATATATATACATATACGTATACCGACTTTGTGCAAATTAAGATTTTAATTTTCTTCATTCGAACGTAAAATTTCACCGAGATTCGCACTTTGTTGAACTTTTTAACGCGTTCGTGGACTATAAATACGCAAAGATGCTTCACCCCGGTTGCGTGTAGTTCGGCTCCGCGTTTAAGAATAATTTATTTGCCGGACGGATTCAAGCGTTTGTAACATCGGGGGATCGGACGCTAATAAGTATCCTTATTATCATTATAAATAATAACATCGTTAGACTGCCGGCAATCGAGCACACCGTGAAAATCGCGTTTCTACGCGCGCGTTCCAGCAGGCTGCGATCACGCGCCAAATTGTGCAATGCTTCTGCCTCTTTTTCTCTCCTTCTCCGTTTCTTTCTTGTCCTCCTCCACCGCCTCCTTCTCTTCTTCTTCTTCCCTTTCGATGCAATCCATCGTTCAAACGGATGACAACTCGCGCAAACGGCCGGTACACCGTTATCTAACGGCGCGAAGCGGCGTTACGTCACGGGCGTGCTTGAAAATCAATGGTTTTATAAAATTGCGTCAACCGTGTAATGTTCTCGATTATACACGCTTACGGTTTCATATCGTCACCGAAGTCGCCGCGGCGCGGATTCACGGTCTCGACTCGTTTAGAAACGGGACGTGTATTCGTATTCCCTCACTGTATAGCCGCCCGTTCCGAGACAGCTGACGTTATTTATACGGACTGACAAACGCGATTTTGCAACGGCCCAGTGCTCGCCGAATAAAAATTCACCGACACCCCGGCCGGACTCGTCTACCAAATCTGTCGATAATTACTAGACTGCGGATCTTCATGCGAAACAGAAATTGTCTGCGTCAGTTGTAGTGTAAAAACTGTCACTTATTTTATGAAAACACAATAGACAATACTGTATCAGTGTACTAGACTCGATAAAGGATAATTTTGCTGCGTTAAATAATTTTCTATTTCATCCTCCACATCGAAGACAATTCAATTTTGATATTACAGATAGGGATCGCATAAAAAAAATATTCAGAAACTTCATAAACAGTTATAACAAATAATTTTTTACAACATATTAAAGAACATTTTTTTTATGCGGTGGAGAGGGACCGCATAAAAAAAGTCTCACTTGGAAAGTATGTCAAAGATTTACGAAATAGCGAGAAAGTGCTTTCCAAATGAAATAAATAATGAAATTGCACATGGAAAGATTTAATTTTTTTTTTAAATTTAATTTCTCACTTTAAACACGGAGAAATTTTCAAAATGTACATCATTCAATATTACTCGTCGTAGTCCAAAACGCGCATCTTCTTGTGATGAGAACGTTACAAGGGTGTTATAATGCCAACACCGTTGGCATTCATATATCGCATAAAAGAAAATCGCACAAAATAAAATTCGCATAGAAAAGGACCGCACAAAAACAGGTTTGACTGGACAGCAAAGTCTTGATCTAACAATAAGCCGAGCGGAGCTACACGATCTTAGTCAGTTTGCCTATCCCCTCCACTGGAAAAATATTTCATTTTATTGATAGGGATCCTAAGTTTAGTCAGTTTAGAATTCTATAATGAAGAATGCTAGAATGTACCACGTGTATTTTAAGCACTGCGGAAACCTATTAGTCAACAAGCAGAGATATTTACGGGCTTCCGAGATAATTCGTTCGGCGCGTGGGTCGTCCGGAATGGCAAAGAAAGTCAGACTCTGTCGCAGAGAGGAGAAATTTGCCGAACACCTTTTTTTTTTAGAGGAAGAAAGTCCATTGTATGGTCCTGGACTTGCAGATTAGTTTTGAAGGGACACATTTTTATATAAATGATACATGAGTCTTTCAACGCGAAACCACTTTTTCGAAACTGTTGTCACGATGTCTCTAGTTGACCAACCGGCTTGAAATTTGAGAGAATCCAAATTTGTAGAATCCGCCGTTTTTTCAACATGCTACAACAGAATTTAGACGATTTAAACAATTAATTTAGTACGGTTTAAGTTAATAGTGTCTATGCCCCTCAGCTTTTTTCTATATTTAACACTATTATTTTTAGAGTGACCCTGAATCAAAAATTGCTTCAACTAGTAGAAACAACAGTGGACTTGCAACATTACTAATTCAGAACAAACGCCAGCGATGTAGGAACGCTGCATGTTCTCATACCGTACATTGTCGGTGATTCTTTTTTCTAGAACGGTAAATTATAATCGTTGCATCTTTACTTTCTCCCGTAATGGCCGAACATTTATATTTGAAGGGAATTCGTGAGAAGCGTGTAAACGAAGGAAAAGAGCGCGGCGCGGCCGACGTTTACTCTCTCGTAATCGACATTTCTGCAGCGAAATTTTATCAATCGGTGCACGTATACCTAGAAAATTCAGTTTTTTTTTCTTCTGCGTGACAGCGGGCTTGGCAAGAACCTGTTGTAAATCCTCGGATATGACGTTTGACCCGAGTCAGGATTCATTTGAATTTTCGATTCGATTTTGAGAACCGGTCCCGAACGAGAAAAACTGGTTTATTTGTCTAGGCCTCGACAAGACGAATTTCGGGGAATTTTAAAAATAGAATCTCTGCATATTAAATTGTCGATTTTTATAATGTATGGCCTACGGAAATGCTCGCAAAACACAAGGCGGAGTGGAACTCGATGTAAATGTAATTTGTGCTTAACGAAAGTGTATGCGCATTCATCGCAGTGCAACATTATTTATTTAACATTTCTTTTTTTTCGTAATTGTTGCTACCAAATTTTCGTTTTTATTCTAATCGATCTATTTATAAAAGGAGATTATCATACTATATATTCCTAAATAAATATTGGTAAAAGATCATAACAATGGGCCATAAATAGCCCAATTAGAAGATCGTCATATATCATACTCTTTGCATTGCTGTTTTTTTAATTTTAAATTGAAGAGGCAACGCACATTTTTGAAAATATTCTCTCAACGCTGCCTCTCCTAAATTAACTTTGTTATTTATATTTCTATATTCATCCAAACATATCCGTTATAACTATTCCCGTTCAGTCCAATTCGAGAACAATCCGTTCGCGAGCGATGCAAGGTTTTCTCCCCGGTTTTGTTCATTTTAATTCTCGTCCGGCCTTGCATTTCTATAACGCAGTTTGTCGACCAATTTCAGCAATTCGAAATGGCAATTGACGCATAAGGTAGAAAGCAAATACCGCAGAAGAAATGGTAAAATCTCGGCGCAGCTTCAGGCAACCTTAACCCTGATTAATCTCCAGCCTTTGCGGCGTGAATTGACTGAAAGAATTTGAACTAATTTCTACTATTGAAAAGAAAATGAGTTTTCACTCGGGAGAAAATTTAAGCGAGAAACATCGACAGCGACATATATTAGTTAAGCAAACGAGTGTAAATAAGTTGTACAATTTAATTTTCATCATTTTTTAAATTATATACATCAAACGCCTGTAAATATGTGTGCAAAACCCTAACGCAAACAGTTCACCGGTTTGTTTTGAAAAAAATTCCTGGTGAAAAAGAATTGTAAACGTAGCGTACCGGTACTTTTTTGGAGCATACTCGAAGTCGCCGCGATTCGCGTTCAACGTCTGCCCGATGATTCAGCTCAGCGACTTTTTATAGAGCTTTTATTATCGGCGGGGAACACCTGCGCTACACGACTCGGAGTCTAATGATCTGCAGGTACAAGGTTGTGGGTATACACAGGGAAAGTGTATCCATGAAATGGGTGACCCTGCGCGTAGAATTAGAACACAGCCACCGTCAGCATTTCGTAATTACGTGTTGCGTTTGACACTGGAATTTCGCTGACGCAGCGGACGGTGTCTTCATTCAACGATTCTGCGGTGTCCTTTGATCCGCGGCCGAACGCGACAGTTAGGCGCGAAAGCTTTTCCGATCGTCTGGCAATGCTCCTGCATAACCATGGCTATTAATTTCGCGATATTAACCGTCGCGAGTACAATCGCATAATTCGAATCTGATCCGGAATTGATTCGATCGTGTGCTGGTGTGGTTGTGCAGATAGTGTTAACTAGTGTTTAGTAAATGTTTCGACACTGTTGTAGTAGAATCTGATAGGAAATCTGTGACTAATTAAATCGCTCTTCTCAATTCGCCATCATTAGATTTTATGCACTTATGTCGAAACTAAGTAGGCGAAACTTGAAACAAGTTACCAAAATTATTAACCCTTATTGGGCCCGATGCGGCACTTTTATGCTAATCATTCGACTGCGGATCTTTATGCAAAATAAAAACTTTCTAACTGAATTGCAGGAAACTGGGTTGAAATAAAAATTTAATTTCTTTTTAATTATGTTTAATAGATTGAAAATAATATAACAGTATCTTTAAATTCATCTAATGTTGTTACTGTTCTAAATTACACCTACTCATTTTTGTCATAAATGCATAACATCCGTAGTGTACTAATCATTATTTAATGTGTAACTATTAATGATAGAATCTCACCACGCTTCTATCTATGGACATGAATATTAAATGTAATTTAATCGAATCATTGCATTCTTACAGTACATTTTGAAGGTCCACTTAAGGGGTGAAAGGAAGAAACGAATTTTTAAGATTCGAGTATCTTGTGATTGATGCAGAGAATTTTTATTTTGCATAAAGATCCGCAGTCTGGTCGTCGTAAACAGAAGTAATTGAGCAAATGAAATAAATGTATTTTATGTTCGCGATTAATCATTTTATTAATCTGTGCGAGGGTCGAAGAAGCGGAGGACGTGCACGATGTCACGTTCACTATCATCGTAAACGAGTCGTTCAGAGATCCTTAATCCTGAAAATAATGTGTCCTTGCGAAGCATGAGCTGGTGACACTGATTGAAACGGGGAGGGGAGAGATTCCTAGATTCAGCCAGTCGAAAGTAGCATCGGATTAGAAGCAGCAGCGTCGTCTTGTGTTTACGAGTGAAACAAACCGAGATAATACTCGTCGGAAAGTATGGCAATCCTGAAAACACAATAAAAGTTCAATTGCAATCGCTTGCGACGAGTCATGAACGTATAGAGGGATCTATTACCACGCGAACAAATAAATTAGCAAAAAAAGTATTGTTCTTTAATTGTTTTAACTTTTCTAGGTCTAGTTTCCAATACAAATATAAATTCAATAGAAGCAGAATTATAAATAGGGAAATAAAAGCTACTTGTAAAATAATTATATAAATTTTTTATGAATGTTACATGCGAAACAACGATAGCGATTCTATAGTTCCTCAAAGATCTTATTTTCTACAAGCGAAACGACAGTTCGACAATTTTCTACGATAGTTGGACAACAGTTCGAAGTATGTTAGTGTCAAGGTGGTTTCGATAGAATCGAAAGTGGACGATAAACCGTTATTCGATCTCCGAATGATTTGCGTTAGGGTTCCAGCGCGCACGCGGTCTTCGAAGAAGGTGAATGACACTACATAAAGTTGCCATTAGGGGATAGCTGGTAATTACGATCACGTGTTCTCGCTTAGATTGCCACGGGAAGTTTCATTCGAAAGGGACTATCCGAATGGTTTAACGTTCCATTGCCTTAAACGTAAAGACGTTGTTTTTTTAACGAAATCTTTTTAGAAGATCGTCGACCGGATGCACCTGAACGAGATGGAAGAACCTAATCTTCAAATTTCTAATAAATCATGTCGACCTTGCCTACGTTCATTACCGAGCAGTTCCGACTACGTAGATCCCGCGAGCGTCACTTCCTAGCGCAGAATTCCAAAGTGGCGACGATCGACGTCAAAAGTCGGGTACATCTTCGTTGAGCAGAAAAATGTTAGAAATCCGAAGACTGCTTGTCGGAAATGTGTTTTTTAAACTCGTTAGTCCACCCGTCGACCGGGCTTCCGTATGACAGTGAACAGTTTCCGGCACGGTAGGGAAGAGCCCATAGAAGAAAGAGCCTCTGGGTGATCCGCGAGGAATGTGGAAAAGGGATCGACGTAGGCGCGATAGTATCCAGCCGGTGATTATGGCTGGCGATTCCTCGAAGCGAGAACGCAAGGACCGACCGATCCTTCGGAATGGCAGGAACGCGTTGTCGTCTTCTTTTGCTAGCTGCAGCAGCAGCAGCAGCAGCAGCAGCAGCAACCAGTGAAGATTGCGCAACGGCGAGCCGTGTGTCTCGAGTTCTGTTCCTCGGCGTTGCTCGAGCACCGAGCATAGGGGAAACACGCGTTGACTAATGCACGAAGATGCATCTCTCCCGGGTTACAACGCCGGCCCCTGACTGTCGTTCAGCATGGATATTATGAAACAAGGATGTCTACGGCGGAAAGCGGGTCAGCGTACGGTTCGTTTATCTCGTGGCTGGTTCCTGGATCATTTCACCTCGCCGCTGCCGCTCTGCTCGCTGCTTCTGCTCCTCTTCTATCGCTCGACTTATCGAAAATGTCGCGATCGAACCGTCGCGCCGCGCCGGCGAACTAAATTGAATCCCGAACGGTCCCGCGTGCGTCGCGATTTATCGTATGACAGGTCGCACCACGACGATTCCCGACGATCGCCTAACCGATCGTACGCGCGATCCGCTGCCCGAGCGCCGCACAGCGGGCAATTTGGACGAAATCGGATTCAAAATCAAAGAACTTTCGATAGAAATGAGGTGGAGCGATGAAATGTTTTTTAAATTAAAGCTGAAACTTTGTAGAATATGGGAAAAATAGGGAGATCATTGCCATCCAATCATTTCAACGAAAAAATGACTTCATTAGTTTTTGTCACAAAAATCGATTTTTTGCAAAATCCTGAGGTCGTAGACAAATTTTGAGACCAGATTTGAAATCAGCGTGAAAAAATCTATGGGAAATGATGTATAGCATGTTAAACAAAAATTTCTTCCGCGCGTGGTATTGGAAAAACTAAAATTTTCTTGAATTTGTGCGCGTTTAACGAATTTTCTCGAGGTTAAAAAACGTTCGTACCACAATCTCTCTATTTTTCCCACATTCTACAAAGTTGCAGCTTTCATTTCCAAAAAATTTCATCGCTCTACCTCATTCCTATCGAAAGTTCCTTGATGTTGAATCCGATTTCGTCCAAATTGCCCACTGTGCGCCGCACACCTGGGCAAATAGTCCAGGTGGAAAAGATTAGCAGATACACAGTCGGGGAGAAAAATAAGTGAACAGTTAGTGGAAATAGGTAAAAATGAAGTTTAGTCGAGTTAACATGACTGTTATAAACTTAAGTTTTATTTATTATGTATCCTTACAGTGTGTAGGTTATTTTAACGAATAATTGAAGTTCATATTTACATCTTTGTGCAAACACGCCGTACCATAACGGAAATGACATCTATTTATCAGGAGACAAACATAAGTGGACACTCAATGAAATGCGTAATAAATGAAACACATAACAAAATTAATACTTGGTATCGCCGCCTTTTCCTTGCATTACTGCTTCCAGACGTCCAGGAATACTTTGTATTAACTTTTCAATGTAGTCGTTACTAATTTTTTCATATTCAGAGTGAATATTGAATGAATACTCAAACTTCATATTTACCTGTTTCCATTAACTGTCCACTTATTCTTGTCCCCGACTGTATCTTCTATTTGAACGTGTTCTAAAATTGCACAAATATCTGCAAATATTGCACAAGAAACGGGAATTATCTATAGAAATAGAAAAAAACACCGGGCACCGTTTTTGAAACCATCGAGGAAATCGTTGTTTTATTTAACTGCACAGCAGCTATAAACAATCCAATGGTCTCGTTTCGTCGTAGATTCGCGCGATCGTATCTGTTATACATCGCGATTATCGTTCTGTATCGGACGCAGCTGCGCGATCCATCATATAGGATAAATTATATGTTGCATCGGGTTTCAGTAAAGGTCTGGGATGCGAGAGTGAAAATCTAATCGCGTCTGGCCAGGAAGCTTGCCCGGCACCGTAAACGTTCCATAATTTCCCCCGTGATCACGCGAAAAAGGGCGCGCTCGAGAAAATTCGCCGATTAATGAGAGTCCCCGATCCAGGAAGCATGATCGAAGCTAAACCGCGATGATACTTCAGCCGGTTCAACTTCACTTTCTCTATCGCGATCGGGGAAAACGACGACCACAGTTAATCGTCGACATTGAGACGGAAAACTTTTTATAATTTTAGCTCTTAACAACTACACCGTGATGATAGGAAAGAATCTATTTTTTCATCGAATTTTCATAAGTACGCAGGGTGGTTCACGCGATTGTTTCCTTGTCACAGGGGAAAAATGAATAAAGTGTACTGAAATAGTAATTTATTTCTCTTTTCAGTGGTTTTATTGAGTCGTCAGAAATGTGTGGATATTCTTAAATTCTTTTAAGGGCCCGGGATAGTCCGGGATAGATGTGACTTTTTCAGAGTCAGCAAGTCAGCACAGCCTTCAAACACAGACTTAAGATCCGTCTTGGTCTTGATCCGACGGGTCCTAAGTCTCTGACTAAACTTGCCACATTTTTTGCTCTGCATTATCGATATTATGAATTCTGACGCCAGAAACGTGCTTCAAGTTTTTCGCTTTACTTCGCAGAGAATCAAGACAAAATATAGCTCAATTTTATTCTAATATTTTCTAGCACGCGCTACTCTCGGTTTCATCCAGAAAACTCATCCAACGGCATAAAAATGCTCGGACTCCGCGGCATGCGCATCGTCAATTTTTGGCCTACTTCTAACGCTTATATTACCAAATGTCTGCATAATCTCGGCAGCTCATGACCAGCGCGCGCTAGATTGAACCTTCCTCTTTCGAATGAGCCTTTTCCCGGCGAAAAATATTCTCATATAAGGACGAAAAGTTGAGGCACGTAAAACCATTTTTTGTCGGTAACATAGTCACTCTACCTTATCGCGAATCTACGAAGACCGAGCGCTTAATCTTGCGCCGTTTAAAATTGCGCCTACCTATTTTCAGTATCAGTACATATACAGAATTTACCGTGATCGCGTTATGATTGCTGATCGGACGCTTTTTGCCGGGCCAGCGGCGCGATGTATCGCGTATCGTCACTTTTTTTTTTTCAGTCACTGCGCGTTCTTTCATCTGTCCCGGCTGTGCGAACGAAGAGGATTAGCACAGAGACGTGACGATCCGCTCGTCGGGCCCGTATGCTGCTCACACACGAACATTGCTCATTGAGTAACACTCGCGCCTCACTCTCGCTATTGATACGAGCACGGTATTTGACACACTGACACAGAATTCGACTTATGGCTCTGTGGTTCCTCGTCACCAACCGGGAGGGAAATGTTTTGAAATAAAAAGAGACGCGAGAGCCACCTTCGATAGTCCGGCTCGAGATCGTGGCGCTTTCAAAATTAATTAATTAAGTAACCGCGTATTTGCAACTTTGCGACTCGAGCGATCTTAATGCTGTAGAGGGACGATTACGAAATATAATAAATGTAAGATTTTATATTAAATTGCTTCAAATATTCAACATTTATATTTTAATTAAACTCCGTTTGATGGTACCTCATTTTTCCTTCCAAACCTCGAGGGGCTTCATTGAAATGAATACTGTTCAATTAATCTAGGCGCATTTTGAAAATTTATACGGGCACGGTGTGCGAAACGTATTGATTTAACATGAAATTGATTCGCGCATTTAACGTTTATAACTAATTCAGGCGCAATTTCAAAATTTATAGAGAGATGATGTATGCGATATATCGCATTTAATTGATTTATGTATTTGAAATTTAGATTTTAATGAATGCCGTACATGAAATTAATCTGGGCACTTCTTTAAAATTTACAGAGGAACAATGTATGGAACATATTGATTTTAAAATTGATTTGCATATTTATGTGTGAACACGCTCATTATACGAAAATAGTAATTATCCTGTGCTATTCGAATTAATATCTAAAAATACTTTGAGACGAGACTGAAATAAAAGATTGAAGTCTTTTTTAGAAATTTTTGCGACACAACGTAAGTGTATGCGATACTTCAAAAATCAGGCTACACAGTTCAGAGGTGGATCATTATATCCATCGTTTGTTTATGATCAAATAATTTAATTGTTTTGAATCTTTTGCCAGTCTGAATCGTGATCCGCTAGTGAAGTGTAGAAGGTTATATAATTTCGCGAAGAACTTCGCGGGTTAAATAAATTTGTACTTTCCATTCTTCCCACGCGTGTACACGTACTTCACGATTTTTTCACGCGTCTCTGTTTCCCGACACGTTATTAGAATGCGGAAACCTTCGGCGCAATGCGTAGCCATTCTATAATACATCGTACGTAACTGGACACTGATTTTTAATCGATTCTAGCGTTTCCATTTTGGGAAACGTAAGCCGATGTGCTCCGATATACAGAAATTATTCAGCGCGTCACGTAACCGATGACATAATTGGGAAAGCGGTGGAAATCGCGAAAAGTTCGATCGAAAATACGTAATACTATTTTTTCACACAAGGTCTCTTATCTGTGATAACCGACTTCGCGCGGTTCATGCTGTCGAACGCATAACGCGTCTGCCTACAACTTACCGTTTCTACTTCCTAAATACTAATCTCTACGTTCCATTCGAGTTTTCAAAGACCATTGTCTCAGACACGAACCTCCGTGCGGATAAATGTTTTCCAGTTTTTCCACTTGTTTTTTTCTTATGTACGCATTTGTATTTTTCTGCGAATACATTAATATTCATTCCTGAAAGTTGGCAAATTATGATTGGAGGGTACGAAATCCTAATCAAGGCATGGGGTACCCTGTACTGCCTATCTGTAAAACTCGGAAATGGGCGTTGAACTTTTTCAATATACCGCGGCAGGAAGTTTTATAGTAAAGAGACCAAATAATACGTCCAAACTCGAGCGCAGGTTTGGCCCGAGCACAGCCAAGCGGCTCGAGTGTATTAGTATCATTGAAAAACTTGTACAAGAATATAAGATCCAAGGATTTATAACCTCGAGGAACTATTACTTTTAGAATGTGCCGTGAAAGTGAATTTACTAGAGAAAATAATACCTAAATCCGGTACACTGTTCAACCGCAGACAACGGCGCCCTGTTCACTGAATAATTATAAACCAAGTTCTCCTAATGCTGCCACGTCGAATTTACAACGACACGATTAATATTAGGACACTCTTCAAAAAGGGATAACATTATAAAAATTGTACCAGACGATTTGATATTCGTCGAGCAGCCGGAATGATCGAGTCTATTAGAGGATGCGCGAAAGAAATTTTGAAAAAATTGCTGTTGGTCGTAATCGCGGAGGAGACTATACTGGAGATTCTTTCGTACAATTTTTTTCCTACAGCAAAAAGAATACAAGAATACACCAGTTCCAGCTTATGAAAATCAACAAAGGAACAAAGAAATTTCTCTTCGGCTTCTGCTTCTTGCATCTTCGATTTCGCATAAAGGTCCGCAGTTTGATCGTCGGAGATGACTCGATCACGGTATTCGCGAGTTCCGCCAAGAGCGAGATCACCAATCGATAATTAATAGATTGTGGATTCTTACAATCGATGAATAAAATTTTCATTTTGCATAAAGATCGGCAGTCCAATAAATTAATATACCGTCGACTGGTGACGATGGCGGAACGACGGGATTTTCATGCTGGTCGCCCATCGAACGACGAATATAAGTTGCAAAGCGGCAGGCTTTTTGCCAGGAATAGCCAGAAGATTAGTCGAACGCGTCTGTTTCTCTTCGCAGAATTCTTTTCCTTCTTTTTTACCCGACACACATCACGGCTCGCTGTTGTTCCGCCGGTGAAACGAGAGGGAAGAGAGCCGGTAACTCTCTTTCTCTTTCTCTCCCTCCCTCTTTCTCTCTCCTCCTCCCTTTCTCTCTCTCTCTCTCTCTCTCTCTCTCTCTCTCTCTCTTTCTCTCACGGCAACACTTTCACTGCGTGTCCCGTGACTCTGATCCCCTTGCTTCCCTCTTCGCTCTTGTCCTCGTTACGATACACCGGTCCACGCGAAAGTTTCGTCCATCGGTGGCCACCTGGTTCGCGGCGGTGGAAGCGGACAAAAGTTTCCTGGCCGCTGTGGAATGAGGAAAAATAGCGGCTGGCTGTTTTCAAGATCAGCATCGGCATCGGCATCGGCATCAGCGATCGGCGGATTCGGAAGCTCGCAAACCGAGACCGGTCGACTTCCTAGACGAATCGACTCCTCGTGGCCCACCTTCGAGACACGTTCCCGCATCCAACCGTTTCCGCTTTCGATTTTTAATTGTAATTAGGTGGCCAGCTTTCTGCTATCGCAGATGTACACTCCGACCAGAACGCGTCGGCGATATCTCTGCAACAAATTACTGTATCTCGAAGAAATGCGATGTGAACAGGAAGTACGTTCCAGTACGCTCTCATGCTGGATTAATGAAACTGGAAACAAATGGATTCTGTAAATGAATGTCTTGAAGATTTAGATACACATCCCATAAAAATGTTTGGTCTACTTGTCTTCTACTTATTCTCCTTGTTCCTCTATTAAACAAACTGATGCAATAATAAGGTTTCTGCTACTTAGAACATGCGCGCTAATTGCCAGGCTGACTGCCGAAGGCCCACGTTAACAAACTGCTTGGAAATGCTTAAAATAATATCAACATCTTGAAAGTTTTTTAACGACGCAAGTAACTAAATAATCGTATGAAACAAATGAAAATTCGTCGATTTGTCTCATCATCATTCGCAAGACAAATTAATCTTGCTTAATTAGGGTCACAACATAATCGCATCCGAGGAATATAATTTTTCGGTTGGTTTTAACATTGATAACGATATATATTTTATCAAGCGGAAGGTGTGAATAATTACTGGCGGATTTTTTGCGTAATTACTTATAAGAACCGTGCGATAGTCGAGGAAGTATAATTCGGAAGACATTTTCGTCTTCACCTGGAAAAACCATCGATTCGCATAATAAGTTTCTACTTAATTCCTGTTCTTACAGATTATTCCGCAAAATGCGAAGTTGCATGAGCGCCGGCAGTTTGTCCATAATGATTCATTTATTAATTAGTTACTCACGAACACGATTAAAGAGCAGTAAAGTAGGTTTTGATTTATTCGACGTGCAATTGAATTTCAGAATCTTCGAGGAAACATAGCAGAAAATTATTCATCGTATCTTCCTTCGTGCTGTTACTAGACTGAGAGACTCCATTTAGGGTACCTGTAAACATAGTACGTAAAAATCACTGACACGCTGTTATTCTAAATGTAAAATTTCATTCATTCTTGCCTATTCTATTTCTGGCATACAGTGGATCCAAAAAGTATTTAGAAACTAAATAACAGATTTTCGAAAATCTATCAATATTTGAACTATGATGATTCCATGAGAAAAAATAGTACAACAATAAATTTGGACTCATTTTAAAGCTCGAAGCCTCTACTTAATGAACGAACTTTCATTTTTTTGTTATGCTACAAATTGAATCGCCTGTAAAAGCAACTTAAACAGATTAATATATTATAACGGAGAAACGATTGGAACATCGATATGTATCGCCTAATCACGTAATATCTCGGAAAAGCGGATCTCGAGGATAACGTTCCACGCCGACGAACCTCAAAACGTTTGTATCGAGTGGCATGTTCCGGCCACATGGAGTCTAAAAGTTATCTAAACATTACGTGAAAAAATTGCGTCGTTGTTGTAATTTTCATAAGCGATCTTAAACTCGATAAGAAAACGGGACGTTTCGCTTTCTCGACGATGGCACTCGTTGTTTTGCATAATTTTTAGTTTTAAATTCTCTGTTTGGATTTTTTTCTTTCAGTACGCATTGACAACAACGCGCTTTTGCGATACGCGAGTCATGAACAAGACGTTCTCTCCTCTACAATGGTTTTTGTTATTTTCGTTGGAGTAATCGAGTGAAAGAGCAAGTGAATTAAGAGGCACGATGAATGATTCACTCCCGAGGTACTTCATAATTAGCGGACTATCAGCCAAAGTCAGGTTTTCCCGAGTTCCACGTTGGAGAAGAAAGGCAAATCAACGCGAAGAAGAACTTTCGTTTTCATAGGAAGTTGTTGCAACGTGTCTTGTAAATTTTTGCAGATTCGACGAGCGTTCTCGACAAAACTCCGCGCGCAGAGATTGACGAACGGTTGGAACGGCAAGAATCTTGCTAACGATCCACCGCCGCGCCGGTTATGCGAAATATTCCGAATCAATGTTTATAAAGATGGTGATCGCGCAAGAATCATTTCCGGTCCAGCAGCGAAGCCAAAGTTTCTCTGTCGACGAAAGTAGAATTGCAAGTATTTCGGTTTCCTGTTTGGCGGGGAGGAGGGGGTGGGGGGTCAAGGTCACGGCATGCTTTCATCTCCGAAATGTAATGGACGACCGTGGAGGGACCATCGCGTCCCATTTTGTCCGAGCACGGGCCCCCTTTAGGTCCGTTCGTTGATGCTTCCTATCCTTTCTTGTCTTCTTCGACCTCTTTTCGTCTCGTCGGTTTCGTTTCTCCTCTCAGGTAGAAATCTTTCGTTCCTCCATCCTCCTCTTTAATTCTTTTATCAGTCGGATTTGATAACAGCTTTGTTTTAAGATAAAATACTGGTGTTCTCCATGTGCTGTTCGAATTAATACGAACGTAACATTATTTGAGACTTTTCTGGGTGGTCCAATTGTTATTAGTAAACTTATTATTAGGTTCATCAGTTGACTGAGAAATGGTGAGACTGTACAGAAAATGCTGGGGATTGTTTTTAAGTTGTACGCTTCATATTGGATGATTTTCAAGCATACTTAAAAAAAATCGCGGACTCTTTACGAAAAGAAATCCAACAACTTGTAAAACGGGGAGAATTGTAAAAAATTGTGGTAGCATGTGGTGTTACAATTAATTAATAATACTGTTAGTTTAAAATTGCATCGCTTGTGTTTTATTTCCAAATCGGACACGAGCAGTCATCTAATATATGGCGGCAATTGTTGGGACTAGAATATAACATATATGTTAATAAATAGGTACTGTTTGGTATACAAAATGTTAATATAAACGTTCAGTAAGTAAATATTGTCATGGAGCCCTTGACCGTAACTATGGACATCAGTCCAAAGAAGAGAAACTAAATAATTCCCGTATGAACCGATTCTTGTTTCTTAAATCATCAACTTGTTCTACTTGATTCGAACGGTAAATGGTGATTGCTGATCTTTGTACAAATTCTTGTATAGTATTATAATATTTTACTTAAAATAAAGTTGATTTTATGCATTCATGACGGAAATCAATATGATATGATAGATTTTCATTCCCAGATAGTCAGAATATCCTTTTAACACTCCCGACTGCCATAAAAATCTCATAAAACCAAAGTAATCTAACCAATGAAGTAAACATTGAAATGTCAAGATTGGATCTACGGACCTCCAAAAGTGCCTATTTCACGTATAAAAATAATAAGAATGCGTTTATTCAGATTTTTGGCATTTACGAGTGCATCTTTACAATCTTAACAATCGTCAAACTAAAGACCATGGGAGTCTGCAATTTTGACGGGTTCCATATTCCACGTTTGGAAAACGAAAGGTATATATGTATATGAACTTGTTTCAAGATACTTAGGCTTGAACGGGGCCGAGGAGGACCGCTGGGAATTGATCCTGAAGAACGTTGGAAAGAGCGTTTGGAATTTCTGCGTTGTTTTATTCGAGCGACAGAACGGTTGGTTGGTCAGTCGATCTCGGCTTCCTCCCCGATAAAAATCGATATCTATCCTTCCATATCGAGACTTTCTTGCCGGCTGAGACTCTGACCCGATCGCGGCTCGCAGGAAAATTTAGATGGGGAAAGGCCGCCACACAACCGTAGTCCGATGAAATTGCCGGTGAACGGTGGAAGAGACGTTCGGTTAGGCGATCCTTTCGACGATCACATGACAATTACGACACTCTATTCTGATCGACGGGATTCTCCGTTCGCCGGTTCTCAGAACTTTTCTGATCCCCGGCTCATGCCGGCCGTTCCTCCTTCCTCGAAGCCGGCTGGGCTCCCCGCCTCGTTTCCTCGCGTTTCCCTCTCTCTTATTCGATTTGACGAGGCTGAAAAAAAAAGCCGACGGAACAATGAACGCGATGCTCGCATCGATGCATCTTAAACTATGCCTCGAATGCTGGCGACTAATCTCCGACGGGACCATAATTTAGGCTGCAGCGGGGAGCGCGCCTAACGCAACCTACATTGCTCCTTTACGCACAGTATGTTCTAGAACAGGGCAAGCCTATTGTTGCACATGAAATTGTCCGCTTTTAACAGTAACGTCGAACGAGCATCATCTTCTTCTAAACGAAACTTCGCGTTCTTCATTTATAAGTGTGTGATCTCTGGACTGGGGACCTCTATGCGAAGTAGAACTTGTTTGCAACGTTTACAACAATAAAGGTTATTTCTTTAATCGTTTTAATAAGTTGATGAATAGTACATCGATGCTCGCCAATTCTCGTAATGTGTTTCCTGTTTTAAATCGCGTCTCGCTTTTGTCGTAGATGCATAGAATTCCCAGTTTAGTTATCGCCATTTTTGAATCTCTTTGTCAAAAAGTGTCCTCATGGAACAAATATTAACTTGAGAAGGCTGGAAAAATGTGACAGAACAATGAATGATGCGCACATCGATGCATCTCGTACTGTTTCCTCCGCTAAGGACTAATCTTCGTCAAGACTATAATTTATGCTTGAAGCATGCCTAACGCAACCATCTTTCGATCCTTTACGCACAGTTTATTCTAGAATATAATAGAAGCGTCCACCTTTCTGCTGAAATGAACATGATAACAAAAGAATAGAATTTCTTTTCGAAAGGAAATTGGTAATATTCGTACTGAACAGGTTCTGCTTGAAATCTTCATAACGAGTCTGACTCGATATTGTGTAGCAACGGGATAATTCATAAAAATGCATAAAGGTTCGCTAGGAATGATGTTCCGCTCGATGTCACTAGGACATCGCGGGGTCCATTGTTCCAGGGTCTTCGGCAGCTACATTTCCAATATCGGATCGCACGCAGAAAGCTCTACTGTCCTTTCGCACTATCTTTTTACCGAACGAATTTATTGTATTTGTAGTTTCTTTGTTCTCCCGTTCTTCCCCGAAGTCTAGAAAGTATGACTTAATATACCCTGGCCATGGAATCGTCCAGACGTAATTTTAGCTTCTCCGTGAAGTAATCGAGAGACAAAAATTTGCATAAACATGCGCAATTCCGTAATAATTAAAACCTGTCTGCACCATTGTGAACTAAGATCTCCGCTCCAAATTAACATAATTCCAAGCTGGAACCCGAAGGTAGCTAAACTATGTTTCACTTCAAGCATTCGCCTGCAAACCAATTTGAAATCTTCCCTCCTCCACGCGACCACCGAATTTTTAATTAAGCTCGACAGAAATTAATTTTTATATCGAATCACAAGAGTCGTTTGCATGCACCGATGCTGTTGCAATAACGCAAACACGAATGAAAAACAAACTGCACCGAAAACATAATTTTCTCTTAATGAAGTGTCAACGATTGCTAATTGTGGAAGTACATTCAGAAACAATGACGGTCACACATTATATCTCACATGGACGAAAAACATATTTTTCGTACTGCGGCTCTAACAGTTTGATCATACACTGTACATCCAGAATTTCGACAGAATCAAAACGTTCATGCGCCTTCGTCTCGACGTAGCAGAATTCATCCTGTTTTCCAAGATACAGAAAACCTTGCTGGAACGCAATGGTCGCAAAACTGTATTTCGCTATGTCACATTCTTTCGAATCAATTTTAAGTCTTCCCTGTTCCATGCGAGCACACCCCGAGCATTTTCATTTAATCATCGAAGAAATCAATTTTTATATAATCTGAATTTTCTTCACGCGGAATTGAAGGAATAACAATTTGTATAAATATATATGTACAATTTAATATTTCCTGTTCCACGCAACCACTATATTTTCACCGAATCGCGAAAGAAACTTATTTATATAATTTCAGTTTTCTTCACGAGCAATTGGGAGAATACAAATTTGTATATAGTTGTACAATGTTGAAAGGATCAACCTTTGTGTATAATTCATTTTGTCTCGCAAGATACGTACAACGCAGAGGCTGCAGGCCTGTTGGCAGGTTGGGAGGTACCTGCTGAGTGTTCCACTTTGTGGCATTTTTTCAATTTCTAATCTTCCCTGCTCCGCACAACCTCAACATCTTCATTGAATCACGAAAGAAACCATTTCTGTAAATAATCTCAACTTTCTCATGGGTAATCGGGGAAACGGACATTTTGATGCGTGCACAAGCTCACGAAAGTATTCGAACGCCCTTTGAAACAGTATAACTCTTTTAAAATGGGATCAAACGACCTGACCTTTTTTGAGCAATTAGAAGAATCGGTTTTCCAAATGATGTGCAAAAAAGGTTTTGAAAAAATTGCAATTGGTAAGAATTACATGAGAAAACAAAAATGGCACTTTTTACAACTTTTTTATTTGAGCTTGCAATAAAAATTAAAAATATGCGTTCTGTAGATCTATGTTAGTGACACACATGCTGAAAATGTCATCGAAATCGATTAATATACACGCGAGCTACAAATAGTTAAAAGTGGTGAAGTAGTTTTTCACGACCTTTGGTCTTTCGATGCGTGCCGTTTTTATCAGCGTCAACCGATTTCGATGAAATTTTCAGTACGTGTATAACCAAGACAGGTCTACAAAATGCATATTTCAAAATTTTCATTACGGGCTCAAATAAAAAAGTTTTGGAAAGCGTCTTTCCTATTTGCTCTTACAACTCGCAGCAATTGCGACCTTTTCAAAATCTTTTTTGCACGTTGTTCGGTAAACCAATTCTTCTGATTGCTCAAGAAAAGTCTGGTCGTTTGATGCAATTTCAAAAGAGTTATACGGCTTTAAAGGGTGTTCGAATATTTTCTACAATGTTGACAGGATCAGACCGTTCCAGCGCTCCTTTGTCAACTGGATTGCTATGCTTCACCGTAGCACAATTCACGTTGTCTCGCAAGATACAGAGAGGCTGCAGGCCTGCTGGAAGGTAGCTGCGGAGTGTTTCACTTTGTGGCATTCTTTCCGACCAATTTCAAATCCGCCGTGCAACCACCGTGCGGCGAGGTCGAGAGTCAGGTGACTGCCGTCCCCTGAAATCCTCGTGACTCTGCCCGTTATCCGACTCCCCTTGAATCGCGTCGTTCTCCCTCGCAGCCTGATTGCGGTGGTTTCTTGCTCGCTTAGGATCGCGCGGCAGCGGGGCCTCCTGTTTGCTCGCGGAACAGAGAGGATCGGCGGCGCGGCGCGGCGCGTCGTCCTCGCGGTTCTTCCAGCGTCGAGCGTTCGTCCTCCGCCGGCTCTCTCATACGTTTCTCCTTGTTTTCACGTGACCGACGCGTCCCGCTTTCTCGCTCTGTCACTCCCTCCGTCTCTCTCCTTCCTGGCCGAACTCGTGACTCGCCGTCGGCAACCGCTGGTGCCGCGAGAGGCACCTCTCGCTTTCACTCGTCCCCGTGTGAAGAGGCTATCGCGGGCCCCGACCGCTCAGTATTCACCGAACCGTCGCGTGGCTCGATGTCGTCGTGCCCGGTGTATCGCCCGAAGAGGAAGGTGTTCCGCCGCTGACCACCCAGCATCTGTGTGTCCTCTCCGTTCAAGTCCGAGAACCGAACAAACGGCCCCACGGTACTCGTACACACGCGAACACCGGTAACGCGAACTTCCCGTAACGAGCAGACGCAGGGAACACTACTCGTGCAACGCCGGATCTCGTCCGAGACGATGGGGAGGGTCCACTCGCTTCGGTAAGCAACCCCCTCTTGATACTCTACCGGCGCTCGAATTCGCTTCGACACCCCGCGATACCACACCTCCTAACATTGTTACTAGATCCGGGATCATCTCCCGATGAGAACGAGTACAAACACGACGGGATTCGAACGAACGTGGAGCCCGCAATCCCCCGTTGAAAGATTTCTCGCTAATCCGGGGAACGACCCCTTCGCACGGCAAACTTCTAGTCTGATGATATGTTTCGAGCGGTTGTCAAGGACCACCGCTTACCGATGAGAAACATGACTTTTCTGTCATTGTTAATTACGGTTTGGAATCGTTGTCTATTGATTGGGAACGTTCTCCCGATGATAATCAGTCGAAAGACTACGTCAATCGGTCGATTACCGGGGCTAAACTTCGATGTTGAGAAATTTGGCGCTAATCCAAGGAACGAATCCTTGCCGTGGCATCAATATCAAACACTGTTACTTTTCTTTCATGCTTAATTACGGTGTAGAAACGGCGTTGACATATTGGGAGTGTTCGTCCGATGAAAATGAGTCCAAACACGACACACGTTAGACGAGCACGGAGGCTGCGATTCGATGTTGAACGATTTCACGCTAATCCGGGGAACACATCTTTCGTGTGGTGTACTGTCAAGTAATCAATTCCGATGATATATTTTTGAAGAATTATCACAGACCACCATTTCCTGTTAAGAAGCACATCTTTTTTAACTGATTGGGAACGTATTTCCGACGAGAATGAGTCCAAACACGACGCTAATTAGATTAGTGTAGCTACTGTGCTTCGATGTTAAGAAACTTCACGCTAATCCGGGGAACGAATCTGTTGCGCGGCAAACTCCTATTCCGATGACATATTTTGAGCGGTTATTAGAGGCCACTATTTACTGATGAGAAGCACACTTTTTTCAGTCATAATTACAGTGTAGGAACATTGTTAATTGACTGGGAACATGTCTCCGATGGAGATGAATCCAAACACGACATGAATCGGGTAATTACAATGACCGTAGTTCACAGCTGAGAAAGTTTCGCGCTAAGCCGGGGAGCGAATTGATACTAATTTACTCCACCCTCTTTCGGCACTGTGCACACACACGCGACTCCGGTTATGCGGATGCGCAGTAGGTTCGGATTAGTGCGAGTAAACCCATTTCGAACACATTTTTATTCCGATTTCGTGTCAACGACGAAATTTCTTTTGTTATTAACGATATCATTATGAACACATAATTCGATACTAGGCGATCTCCTTTCAAGAACAAATCAGATAATTCTCATTAAACCGGGGAGTGCGCCACTCGCAAGAATCGATGAACTTTATCTCACGTGGTGGACTAATTACAATCGAGTGCAACATTTTGCTATAACTCGTAATTACGTTATATAAACATTATTAACTCGACGGAAACGAGAGTAAACACGCTGCAGATCGTACAACGAGGTGACACGCAATCTCCCCGGTTAAGCGTGAAACAACTTTCTCGACATTGACCCGTAAGCTTTGTTACCGAGCGATTTATGACGTGTCTGAGCTCATTTTCACCGGGAAAACATTTCCAGCCGATCTCAGCGAAATTATGAGAGAATATAATTTTGAATAACAAACAGCGATCGATGCATTTGTATCACGTCGATAATTCGTCTAAGATAGATCCTGCAGGAGGTTTCGCGAAAACGATTCGCTCCTCGGTTTAGCGAATTATCGCGATCATCTTTCCATTGCCGGCGAGATGGGAGGAAAAAACGACAAGTTCAAGACACTCCTGCCATGAACCATTGTCCGTGACTCGTTGAAATGATAATTAATTTAAGGAAACCGAGATCGAAGAAGCAGATTATTCCGCCGGGGGATGATCCGCGATCTTCGCTGCGCGATTCCCACGCGCTTGAAAAATCTGCACACAAACGAGTTGGCAGCCGAGGGGACGGACAGACGTATCCATAATTTAACGTTACGCACGGCAAATGAGAGATGCGAGACCGTTCGCCAATATCTGATTGAACGAAAACATTTTCATTGTAGTCCATCGAATCGCTCAAGGGGTCTTGTGATCAGACAACATCACTTTGCAGGACCACTTTGGAAATTTTTGTAAAGACATCGGACAACTGTTGTTTACTGAGGTTTTGCATAGATATTCTCTATTATCTGGAGTATACAATATAATTTTTTCAAGTCAAAATACTTAAAATTGTTGGAGTTATAGTCCCTTGAAAACTACCTTACTGGCTGACACGATTCCAGTCGTTCTATTGGTCTGAAATAAAAATATGAAGTAACATTTTAATTAGTGTGAGTGTATTTAAGACATAAACTGGAAGAAATGAAATATCTCATTATTTAACAAAATGACGGTATTTTGAATTTTAAGTTTTTAGGCTTCTTCGTAAGATTTGGTACAAAAAAGTAGAAATATGTCAGCATTTGTTGAAATTTTTGGTTCACGCTGTAGCGGCAAGTTTTCTGAAGGTTCTCTCAAAATTTGAAGTCAATTGCAGAATTAGATTTCGAGATATCCCGTCAGCCATGTCTGGAAATAAGGTTTCTAGAAAAATGTGTTAAAACAATCATAACTTTATTATTCTTACCGAACAAATCCTTCTGCAGACATTTCGCAGCAAGAAAAAGAGAAAAATCGATTTTTTCTAGACCACAAGACCTGTTTAACTTACTTGTTCATTTATACGAGCAATTAAAGATGATTAATCGTGAACTGGTGCGTGTCGTAATTTGCGCCGGTAAAAATATTAGAATTCTGCC
The DNA here is from genome assembly GCF_050948215.1 of Halictus rubicundus. Classification (NCBI taxonomy): domain Eukaryota; kingdom Metazoa; phylum Arthropoda; class Insecta; order Hymenoptera; family Halictidae; genus Halictus; species Halictus rubicundus. The sequence goes on from NC_135154.1 coordinate 12,934,491, forward strand.
GAGTACAGTAATGTGTAACTAAGTAATGTAGAAAGTTGAAAATTATCGACGTAGTTGAATACAAATCACGAAATAAATCGTCTTGCACAGTTATCCAGTTGCAGATCAAGATGAAACTCTTGGATACTGATTCTGCTCTGCATAATCTCTATGTTTTCAGATTCGATTATTTCGAACACATTTTGTTCACTTGTGAATTAGATTTTCATTGAAGATTTTGTCTGTATGCGGGAAATTCGTGCTTTTGTATCTTTAAACGTCGACTGTCGGTCTGTATGCAAAATAAAAATTCTCCCCTTGAATTGTAATCGAAAATAATATAACAGTAATTGCAAATTATTTTAATGATTTTATTGTTTCGTTTTTCTCCTATTTTTGTCATGAATGCATAAAATCCATAGTCTCGTGATTGTTATACATACATTTGTCAATCGTTCGATTAATTTACAGTCGATTGGTTCCCGGTATTGATTGAATAATTTTCGAAGAAGAAGGTACGCAAAGGCAGAATAATTATTCAGTGGAGCACGTTGAAGATTGTGACACTAATCACGTCACGCCTGACGTCCGAATATGTTTCTCTGCATGCACGCTGTTCTAAAAATAATTCTGATCGTCTCAGACTATCAAAAGCTGTTTTTTTTTTTGGTCGAACACACTTTATGTTCTGAGCGGTCCACCCTGCCCCTCGAATAACATTGTGATCTTCCGTAGGTGAAGGATGTACACGGTCGTTCTGATGAAAAATAACGAGTCCTTATTAAACAGGTTCCCTTTCTGTGGCGACTTTCTTACGCTTTCGAAAGCTGTGAAAGGAGTGTTCATCGCGATCGGCGATACTTGAATTTTATCCGGGTCTCTGCCCCGTAAAAACTGCGTGACAAATGTTACTCCGATAATTAGACTACAGACCTCGTGCATTTGCATTATGCGCAACTGCCTGGAATTTGTCGTAAGTGGTATAACACCACCTGAAATCTGCAACGAACGCTGCCGCATATTTGTGTCACGTTTCTGGACCAAATACCGTATCAGTGCGCACAAAGATGTCTCGAACAAATTTAATTAAATGCTTTTAACATAGGAGCTCTAACAGTGACTGTCGTATTCTTGAAAACAATTTTTATAATACACCTCCAAGGAAATAATTATAAAATGATCGATTTTACAGAATTTTAGCTCCACCATCTTGCAATCAATGCGCAAACCTGCTCTTTTGCATAAAAAATCCGCAGTCTAGGAATGTCCAATGTTTGCCATTCCTTTTAACACTATATTTTCTTATTTGTTACCTAATAGTCGTGGTAAACGGTAGATCGTAATTCATAGTTCTTGCTATTAGATTCCTGTTAGAATCTTTCTTGTTTGATTTCCCATTATCCAATTAGTTACTAATATTTTTGGTAAGCTTTTTCAATGCAATATAGTACGTACTATATCCATAGAGGTTGTTGACTCGGTTGAAACAACTACGCGATTCGTGAACACATTTTCTGCTAGATAGTTTTCAGCGAACAAAAATAAATGGTAATCCGAAGCATGCAAAGAACGAATTAGAAGTTTCCCAACCAGATTCCGAAATTTTTTCCAACGTGGTTTCTTGCAATCTTCTTGTCTTGCGGAAACAAGACGCCCTTACTGTTAACTAATGCCGGCTTCTTTTTCGCAAGTCTTCCTGCACTGGTTGAAATTGCAACGGGTGCACGAAACCTTGTTGCGTGCGATTTACGCGTTGTTTTTGGCTTCTCATTAATAGCGTTTCGCAAGTCATCATTAGGGATGTTGGGACACTCTTGCATCTCATTTACCCGCCTACGATCCCTTGTTTTGAACGTTTTGAACAAACTTTGCGAATCACGGTGTTATACGGCACAGTTTCTTAATGTTTGAAGCGAGCTGACATTCGGAAAACGACACAAACTCAAGAAGGAGATGTAAAGATACGAACTCAAAGAAAGTTGGCTTCCTTTGTTAGAATATCGTTAAATACTCTCGATCGCGGTATATCATTCTCAATAACGCTTAACGCAGACCCACACACCTGTCGGTTCTACTTACAGGTTAAAGGCATCGTGGGCGTCGCGTGATTAGGAAAGCGCCCTAAAATCATCGTGGGTTTTTTAATGACCCGTAAACCTGTTTTCCCGTCCACGTTTCTCGTCGAGAATTCGGTTCTCAGAACACTTCATTAACTCTTAACTTCGTACACCGTCATCATTACTGTCACAATATCTATTGGTTGCTTACACGTGATCCACTTTGTCATTTCGAATTTTTTAACTAGCTACAATAACATGGAATTGTCAATTTAATGTTATCCTTGCTCTAGAAATTTGGTTTCAATCAACAGATTTTATGTAGACTGCGGATTTTATGCATTTATTAAATAAATAAACTTTTTCGTTTTTATTTATGAAACTTTTACTAGCATCGTGACATTTTTTCGAGTAGAATGAGCCCAAACATGACATAGCTCGGAGCATATTCGCCTGTTCTCGCATTATTCGCGAAGGACCGAGCGCGCCGATGCTTTTACGATTAAATAGCGTACTAGTTGACCATTCATGGATGCAACGGGCACGTTTACAATTAGGTGTCGAACGCGCATCCGGGAACAAAGGTTGCCGGCACTTTTGACGCACGCCGATCATCAAGCCGTGATAGTTCTCTCAACATCGCCGAGGCAGTTTCACCGGAGCACCTTACAACCGCTCTTCAGGCTATCCGCGACGACTTTATTAGGCCCGGGCCTCTTGAATGAATGGCCCTGCTCGCGAGAGAGCCTCCCATTCGAATCGTGCCATGCCTATCTAATTAGAACGGCACGCGCAAAAGTTCGCAATATTTTCCGCTCGAATGATTTTACTATGATGTCGAGAGCGAGAGGGAAGTGACAGGGAGACAGAGTGAGAGAAAGGGTGTTGTTCTTGGCACGTGACGCTTATCAAGATTTCGATTAACTCTACAACAAACACGAATTGATCTCTCATGGCCTTTCTCCCCCTCCCCTCCCTCCCTGTATCTCCGCCAACAATCGCTTTTTTTTCATAACGGATTTCCTTTCCTTTCATGGAGCAAGTTTGAGCAATTACCCGAAGGCGTGTATCCTCGATGGTATTCAATTTATTAATTGTCGATGATCTTGCACTTTCTTTTCCAGTCACACAGAAATCCCGTGTACACGTTGCTGTTGTGTTTTTGTGAATGGACATATTTTCCTGTTTTATTTCAGGAAAAAGATCATAATCCGCTTGTTCGATTACTCTCCTCCCGTGTTTTACAGAAATAGTTACGTAAATTCTTGGATAATATTTCACAATTTTTGTTTCACACTTTAAACGAACAAATGATGTTTACTTTATTGCCTGTCGGTACTTATGTACAAGTTGCAACGTACTTGTGTTTTTGCGAGTCGAACGATTTTCTTTGTTTCGTTGTTTTTCATAAATAGTTACATAAATTCTTGGGTAATACTTCCCCCATTTTTTCATTCACGCTTCTAATCAACAAATTATGCTGCCATTACATGCACGATCAGATCAAACGTTTTGTAACACCCAAAACGAGGAAATAAACTTTCATGCGGAGGAACGCACGAGTCTATCACTGCGCGGGGACTTTATGTGTTTTACATAAGTGTCAGTTATTACCAGAAAGCAAAATAAATGCAAAATAAATCTGTCCTAACTGAATTGCAACAGATTAGAGTGAAACAGAAATTTTCTTTCTTAATACATTTAATAGTTTCAAAACAATATGTATTTCTAAATTTTTCCGATGTTTTCACTATTTTCAATTACATCTACACATTTTTGTACTATTTTTTTCGTACTATTTTCAATTACACCTATTTTTGTCACATACGCAGAAAATCCGCTGTCTAGTTATTACATTCGTGAGAAATATAAATGATACTGATACACCATGAAATCTATTTTATACGATCATCTCAGATCGTTAAAAACCTTTCAGGATATTAATATCATTGAAAACACTTCCAAGCAGTGTTTGTTAACGTAAGCAGCCATCGTCGCAATAAACGTGTCTGTATTCTAAGTGTTTACAAATATTATTCAATTTTAGTGTCAAATAGACCGATATAACTGTAAGTGTAGTAAGAATAGTTTCATAACAGTTCATTTATTATACACGCAGTTGTCCGACGTTGTCCACGACAATCTCGACCTGCAATTCGCGAAACTCACGTTCGAAGAATTCGACGGTTATTAACCCGAACCCATTTCGGAGATAGTTTCGCGGTTCCGCGTCGTTGTGGAAGAAAATTCCGATCGTGACGTTCTTCCCGAGAAAGAAAACATTAACTTTGTAACTCTGGATAATTGGGGTAAGGGACCCAATTACTGCGGGGTCGCCATTTACCGTACCTATATTAATTCTACTTATTTTTAAAGCACAATGAAGATTAAGAAAGAGATGCATTGTGAATTAGTCACCTCGTAGATCTAGCGTTAAGATTAAGACCGACTAGGCGCGTTAAGTTGCAAAAAGCTGTTGCCAATTTTCACCGATCAGTGCCGTCGATTAAATACAACAAATTTTGGTTTCAGGTGCAGCCTGGGTCTGCTGTGTACCGTAGCTCTCGTGGCACTAGCGATCACAACGTCGGTCAATCAGTACGACATTTCAGGTGAGTCGATCGAAAAAATGTACAGGGTGTTCGGTTGCAAATGATCTAAAGAGTGCTTCTGGCCTGTCGGGACGAAAATCAAGGGTGACAAAAAGGTTGCCCTCCGTTTCGAAATGATCAAAGATTAAAAGTAGGCCAATAGCGTGAATTAGGTCAGTAGTACCGCGAACTGGATCCCCATACGTGGTATTTCACAAACTCTGGCACAAATCGTTGCGTGATGTGTTTCACGATGTTAATTCCTGTTTACTCGCTGAAGTTCATACGGTTGTCAAATGTCAATGTGTATTGTCCGCTGCGATTGTCCCGTCCGGGAGCATCGATAATTGAATATTCATCGCCCATTGTTCCTCCACGCAGACAACCCTGTACGCCGCACACCATATATATCTATATACAGAGAATAAAATATAATTAAAGTTAAGGGTACAAGGGGAACCATAGTTGCAATTCAATTAAGAAGCGCAGACTGTTTTCTGCTACGGAAATATTTTCTGTCGGTCACAGTCTGTGTTCCTGGAGGCGACAGTCAAGTATTCTATGTATACAGGGTGTCCCAGTATTGACAACCGTGGAGGCGGTGATTCTACATGAGAAAATAAGTCGGAAAAGAGCAATAACATTTTTTCGTTTGAGACCTTTGTTTCTGAGAAAATCGAGTTTAAAGATCGGTCGAGTTGGCTGCAAAAATTTTTCACTTTTCTCAATGTAATATCACACAATATCACCAAAGAATGATAGAACTCTAAGTTCTGATGCGCGGAATTGAAATTTCAGGAGTTCACTCGTTTAAAAGTTATATGCGAGTAAAGTTGCTCGATCACAAGCGCGTTTGACAGGTGAGGACGCCGCCTTATTGGCATGTACTCAGACATCGTCTAATGAGCGGAGCCGTGAGAATCTACTTGTCAAAAATGCTTGCAATCGGCCAACTTCAAACACGCATAACTTTTGAACCAGTGAACTCTGCGTACGGAAACTTGGGTTCCGCGCGCTAGAATTTAAGGTTCTATCATTTTTTCGCCGAATTGTATAATATTACATTCAGAAAAGTTGAAAATTCTTGGTCCCCTGAGCGGAAGTTTAATCGAAATCTACAACCGTAACACATAAAAATCGAGAGAGTGATCTGTTGGAAGATGAAACGTTAAGATCGCGAGTTCGATAAGGATTTTTGCATTGCAGATTATCTGTACGGCGTGGATCACGATCTACAGGCGCGAGCTCGTGCGGGGATCGAAGCCGAGAGGTTTACGTATCAAACAAAATCCAGGTAAGCGAGTTTGTTTATACGAGAATATTCATCTAATAATAGATATCCAAGCATAATTTCTCTGCAGAGTCTGTGAAGGGTAGTATAAATATTCATTTGCCGCTGTCCAGCGGTAATTCGAAGAACGTGGCGAACAACGTTTCTTACTCAACGGAACAAAACGTACGTGGGCTTTCATTCATGCTGGCTAAACTTTTCCAACGGACGGAATGCTGGCTTACCTAATCCACGCACGTTTTAATAAATATTCCGCGACAGAAATGTCGAAGGTCGTTTGCTTCATCGAATTTGTAATGGAAGCGGCTCCGACCGGGTTTACGTACATTCAGTGGATCAAAATGGAATTCACACACTTGGGTCTTTTGTAATAAATATATTCTGTAGGACTATCAAGATGCGGCAGTAGAAAATTATTGAAACCGTCACTGTATAGTAAAATGACGTGTAGTCATCTTTATAGCACAACTGCGGGATCTATAAAATTGTTCTGAAACAGATGCCGGATTTTTCTTCCTTGATAAATTGTATTTTAATGATCGTTAACTCAACATGAATCTTGTATTTATTTCGCAATATTAACCTCTCTCTCTCTAGCTTCCTTTAATAATTTATTCGTAAATTTTTATATTTCTTCAATTTCTGTCATTTCGTGCATATTTCATTTATAGTATACGTTGATTCGCTTTCCCAGAATTTTTATGCCAAGCAATGCATGCATTCAATCAACCTTTGCCTCTCGTTAAATATAACATACATATGTATACGTCTATATATGCATATTCTACCAAAAATTAAAGCAACCGAGTGAAAGGATACGTTTTGATGTTTCAACATTGTACATCATTTTATTTTATAAATGCAAACGAACACATGCTAATTCTCTCTTTTACCAAATCAAACATGCTGAATTATTATTTAGACCTTCATCACGAAACAGTTTTTTCGGCAGCAGTGGAGATAATTCACGGGTCACAATTTATTTCAGAATTGATTCCACGTCGATTTCAAGGTTGAAGATACGTCATATAGATCAACTTCAACGCTTTCGAAAAAAATATTGTTTGTAGAAAGTCTACTAATGCAGCATAGTTCGTTATGCAAAAAAGATGATAAAACGATTGACTGGAGAATATTGAAACGTCTCCTTTCACTGCAAATCGGTTGCTTCAATTTTTTGCTCGCTGTTCGTTCATTATTCTTTCAAGATAAAATTAATGTAGGGACCCACTTCACTTAGTCGTCGGTGTGACTCACAGCTCGTCTCCCCTTTTTGCACACAGTATCTTTCATACATGGTAATTGTACAGTATCAAGCTTAAAGATACATACGATAATAAAGCTTCCCGCCTTTTAAATATTTATATAATAAAATAGCTATAATAAAATATCTATATATTTATATATAATAAAATATCTAGCTACAATTTCTTAAATTTGTACATAGAACTTTCTCTCTCTTCTTAAGCCAAAAAATGGTACATTTAATAATTTCTTAGTGACAAGTGTACTGTGGGTCTCCGTGCAAAAGGAAAATTTTCTAAATATTTACTGGACTAATATTTCCACACGATTAAAATGTTCTGAACCCATTACAAACAAGCAGAAGTTAAATAGAGGAGCACCCTGAAATTTCTCCGTGAAGCTTTTTACTGTTGTCCATTTCACTCGCGCATTCCCAAGTCCCATTTACAGTCGCACACTTTCGTTCTCTAACATTTATCGAATGCGAGAAGGAGACAGGGGGGAAGAGCTAACGGGTTAGCTTAGTAACCGCTATTAAAAGGTTCACTGCCACAGTTCTCGCAGAGTTTAACACACCGTCGTAATACCCGTACGCGTGTTTAAGAACCGTCGCGTGATTTGCATGACAGCCGGCGCGCGGCGGTCCCGGCATCCTTCCTGCTCCATTTTCCTTCCTTCTCTCGCGGCGAACTTTTACTTTCATGGCCGAGGAAAGGCACCGTCGTCGTCGTCGTCGTCGTCGTCGTCGTCGTCGGTCGCGTCCACGAGGAAGGTTTCACGTCTGACCATTCCCGGTACTATAATCCCTTTCCTCAGCCTCGAGAAGGTTGCCGGTCGTGGAGTGGGTCCGTTGCGGGCCCAGTCGCTTGCTCTCCCCCTTATCTTCTACAAAGTCGACAGAAAACGGTCTCTACGCTCTCCGGAATGAAAGATTATGCTTGTCGTCGTGTTTCACTATCGTGAAACGGCCTTCTCGGCCGCTCGCTCGAGTATTCCGCCCGGGACTCATCGTTTCTTGCCTCGACGATCTTGAAAACCGCTCCTTTCCTCACCCGGGATAGAAAGTCGTCGGCGAGCTGCGCCGCGGTCGTTCTAATTGCAGGGTCACTTTTTTCACGTGACTCTTTTACCAACTCACCGCGCGCACGTGTGTGTGTGTATGTGTGCGTTACCGGGAAACAATGCAAAAACAAGATCGAATGATTTTTAGTCATTTCCTGCTTCCACGTAGACGATTCTACTGTTCGGAAAACGTTTCACGATGCTGCGGAAAATGTCTGCTGATTGTTTGTTCAAAATTATATTTCATACTTTAGTCGTATAGTATTTGGAAATATTTTTTTCCCTTAGAGATCATATTGCATGCGATGCTTGAATTAAATACTATTTGAAAATACCATTATTATTAGAAGATATTCTTTTCTCTAATACGTGCACGAAATACCATTTTAAAGTGTTATTTGATGTAATGTTTAAGTCAAATACCACTTGGAAGTACTGTCTCGTTTAATGCAATTAGAAATCAGGCATTTCAGGTTATTCTCCAATAATTTTGTTGTAATTTTCAATCATTTATTCTATTAATATTATATATTGATAATATATTATTATAATTGAGTCTAATTTATTATTTCCTATTGGTCGAGGTACGTTTACTTGCTTCCCCTTTTCGAGAAACATTTTCTTCAACATTTACACAGTGATTATAAAAGTATACAGCGTTCCATTGAAGTTATTAAAAGTTACGTTCGCCTCTCCGGGAATATTGCCATCGTAAAAGATTGATATAGTATGCAGTTGTGCTATTTATAAAACTCAATAAAACTTCTTTAATTTTTCGCGTGTACTTACTATTCATAATATAGATAGTCACAAGCTAATTTAAAATTTGATTCGCCGAGTATAAAAGTACTTGTTATTCCTCTCAACAATATTGCCAGAGAAATCGAAATATTAAAGGCTGACCAAAAATTGCAAGATCATTGAAGAAATATAAAGACAGTCGTTTAACACTATTAATAAGAAATTCCTGAGTTTTCTCATTTTTCGAAATTCGAAATTTTTACCATAATTAAGCATGCAATAAAAGTAACGAAAGGTAGACTGAAATTTCTATTATTCGCATTCTCAATTTACAAATTTGTTTTTTAATGAGTGGACAATTAGTTACAAAGATCCAAATGTCGGGTGTAGTTTTTGTGTGCATTTATTGACTTGTGACTTGAAATTTTTTTACCTGGCGACTTTATACGTTTCGCACATGGAAAAACAGAGCGATAAAAATGAAAGTACATGGATCTATTCTTCCAAGTCGCGCGTAAAAGCAGCCATTAGCACTTAAGCAGAGTTGGGGCTTTTAGAATCCACTTGCAATATAGTACACGCGATGAGTTTGAAACTTCCTTGCAACTCCACTTCCCATAAACAATACAAAAAACCGTACGTATAGTGAGCTTACGCAAATGCTGTTTTTACCCACCGGATTTCCATTTGTTGTACCAATCAATTTTTCAGAAAAACTCAGTTCGAAAGCATATTACACGCAATTCGTTATTTCCACGAAAGCGATATTCGATTCATAAAATATGAGGCAACATAAATCAATAAAAATATCAGAATAATTTAAGAATACTGTGAAAATTGGACTGTGAATTTTGTGCATCTATGATCAAAATGACTAGGTGAAATGTAAAACTGTAGAAATACTTAAAAATTATTCCTAAACAATTGCTTGCCACAAAAATCACTAAAACGCTTGCAAAAAATTACTCACTGACCTTGGTTAATAAAAACAAAAAACGATTGAAGTTAGCCAAGTCGTTTCAATTCGAATAATAAATTGAAAACTAGACACTTCCGACTATCTTCTAATAATTTACTTTTCATTTCCTGTTAAGGCAGAGTCTAATGTATAATTCATGGCATTAAATAGACTGGAAACATAGCGAAGTGATAGTGAAACTCGGCGAGGCACGTATGAATACTAGTTTCTGTTGACTGTATACACAGTCGTTAAAGAAAAAAAAAAAAGGGAAAAAAAACGGGGTGGGAGGAAAAAGAGCGAAGGCATTTGGGTCATTTCACTTGGAAAGTTCTTTTCTAGATGGAAACTGCCTTCATGCGAGTCTCTCGTTTGGTGTTCCAGGTTTCAGGATAGGTCAGAGTCCGACGATGCTCCTTGCAGAATCAAACCGGACCGGCCCTGCCCTCCGAGCAAGTACAGAACACCTTCCGGGGCTTGTAACAACGTCCGACATCCGGTCTGGGGTGCTCGAGGGGCTCCTTTCTTGAAGGCCCTGCCGCCGGCCTATTCAGACGGTAATTTCACCAGTCATTTATTCGCTGTCTCTCAACCTGCTAACCAAGGAAGACGAGTAACTCGTCCTCGGACCCGGGTGAAACGCTCTTTTCAAAAAGTGAACGATAGATAGTCCACTCTAATTTAGATCGCGCAGGGTTCGGACAAATTTGAGAGAGTTTCACGCGAAATGCTGAAACCTGCAAAATTTCTACAAGCGAGCACCACTTCGTTGAACGCTTTTCTGATTTCATTAATCCTTCGGTATTCGGTCAGCGAGATGCATGAATGGAATTTGTGCTGTTTCAATTTCCTTTATAGCAACGATAAGCATTGCTCGGTCGGCGAGATCCATGAATGGAATTTGTACCGTTTCAATTATCTTTATAGCGACGATAAGCATTTCTCGGTCAGCGAGATCCATGAATGGAATTTGTACTGTTTCGATTATGATTATAGCAGCGATAAGCATTGTGTGAGAAAATGACATGTTAAACCATGGATCATTTCATCCGGACGATCTGGGTCGAATGGCTTCATTTTCAGAATGCAACTTCTTTCTTTAGTTTGATAGTAGAAAAACGTTTTGTTGTCTTTACAATTGGAAATTCTATAGCATTCTTCAGCGATACCGTGTCATTCTCAAAGGACATCGACAGTAAGGCTAAAAGCGACTCGCTTTACGTGTTGCTGTATAAAAACGACAATTTTGTCGCTATTTTTATCGCAATATATGTTCGAATTAAGCAAAAATTTTACAACAAAAAATCTGAAAAAATCCATTTGCCTGGCGCTGGTAGATTTAGTGTTCAAATTAAAGCAATCTCTTTCCCGCGTTTTCTGATTCGTCGGACTAAAATTGAATGAATTTTATTTCGCAAAATTGACCAATTTCTCGATCGAAGTGAAAAAGGAAAATCTTGTAAGCTATGTTCGTCGGCGTCGGAGAGTAGCTCTGACGGGTCCGCCATCGTCGAATGGTTAATTGCAGAAGATGATTAGAAATGGAGAGGCAGAGGTGGCGTGCGTAGGTAGGCTAAGCGTTCCATAGATGGTCTACCGGTTCCTGGTGCTCCGGCACTTCGAGTAGAAAGTGAAAATTGGAACGGACCGAGCACGCGAGCTACTGCATGATCCATTTCGACGTTGGCACGCTCGCCGGGATTAGAAACGAGGGATTAGCATGACAGGGGGCTCGCCAATCCAACGAAATAGAGAGTCCGCCGATGGCGGACTCCGGTTGCGCCATCGGCCTCGCGAATAATAAACAATTCCACCTGCGACTCCGTCGCCGTGTGTCGGCGTTACGCGAGCTCTCCTCGCCAAAGCGGAACGATCCTTCCTGGGGGGCAAGAGAAATGCACGATAATATAGTCTTTCCAGAATACCATTAGCCTAGCAAGTGGTTCATTAACACGTTAACAGTCTTTCGGCCCCAGCGCTACCGTTTCCCTGCGATCTTTCATTAAGTCGGTTCACGGAGTACAAAATATGTTCACAGAGTTTGAGGACCTTTTATTAGAATCACAGTAATGATACATGAGAAAAATTTGTTTCCAACACCGTTGAGTTACCCCTTGAAGTTTTACCAACCTCATTGTGACATTTTTCCGATTAAAACGAGACCAAACGCGATAGAATTTGAATAATATTTACTCGTTTAAATTTGCGACGAATCGCCACAATTGAGGGAGATATTTAGTTAACTAAATTTTGCTGGACCCACTCTGTGTATACAACTATCTTAATTAATATTGACGAAAATGCGAACACGTTCGTAAAAATCTGGTCGATGTTCAGATAGTCATATAACTTCGTGTACGTAATGAAACAATAAAAAACGTGTACTGCGAATCCGATTAATTAATATTGGAACTGCGGACTCGGAAGCTGGTCGATCCAGAATCTAGACAATAGCCTAAGGACACGTTGCTCGCCGTCACGCCTCGCATCAGAGTCCAAGATATGGGTCAGCGTAAATTAAAAATTGTAATTCAGTCGTTTCGTTGATGAAACTTTTGACGGTGGAAAGTTAGTGAGACAGAGAGAACGCGAGAGACATCTGGCAGCTCTTCTCCCGAGGGGAAAAAATCCCAACGAAAATATGAAAGCGAAAAGAACGAAGAAAGTGCGACTCCAGTGGGTCGCACGATCCAAAATACGCCTGAACATTTGCCGGGCATTGATGAAGAAGAACCGATCAGCTTTCGAACATTTAAATATTTTTGCATTTCCTTTCATTTTCGCCGTTTCTTCTCTTATGACGTACGTGTCTGAATTGATTCATAACTGGACTACTAAAATTATCGTATCAATTGCGATTGAGGTTGAAATACAATGCATTTCTTCTTTTAATCATTTTGCATTTTTTAATTTTAACAGTTTCTATCTTTTTAGCTGCTATACGCCACTATGGCGGCTTCGCATGATGTCATCTTTTAGAACGGTAGCCACTACGGTGGCTCAATCGTTTATCCCGGTTTAAACCATTGACTATTAACATATTCGTTTGTATTATATTATTCAAATTTTATAAACGATTTTATATTAAAATGTTGGAGCAACGTGGCGAGGTGCACAACGAAAAGCATCAAACACCGACGTCGCTGCTAATAAAAATACAAAATGAACAGATATCTTATTAACATAATTATTAATGTTTAATTACGATTGAACATAATTGTTTGAAAAAAAAAAATAAAACAGGATATAGACTCGTCTACGAGCGAGTATAGAGAAGCGTTCTCGACATTCACGGGAATATTGAAATGGCGAGTGTTCGCGTGCTCGTCGATCAACTTAATTAGGGACAAGGTCGGGCCTTGTTAAAATACTTTCCAAAGTATTTGCCTCTTTTTAGCATCGTTCTGTGAATATTTCCGCGCGATCGACGAGGCCCACAAAGATCATCTCCGTCTGCGAGTCTCGGACGGATCTATCGGGCCTCGCGCGCCGGGCGATCGTGACGACGATGATCCTCGGCGTAGGAAGGCTGATCGTGATCATCGTCGGGCCTACTTCGTCGCGAGATTCATCGAACGCGGACAGCAGCAGCGTGTAACCGTGACACAGAATTTTGCGGCTGGTCCTGCCCGTGCTCGTCCTCGGCGCTCGCGGTTCGGTTTCTGCAACGTGATTGGCGATTCATTCGACTTTCGCTGACCTGATCCCCTAACTTTCGTCCTCCGGATCGGAGAAACTTACACGGTTCGGCTCGCACAGTCGAATCTCGGCTGAATTAGGTAATTGGAGAAGAGATTCTTCTAGCCGGTCATTGAAACCTAATCACGAGTTTGCCCGAAGAATTCATAGTTACGAAAATGAACCGAGTCTTCGGTTTTATCGTGGGTGGATATTTTTTCCTCCTTTCTTTTAATTTTTCTGATTTTATCCCTCCATCTTTCTTGCCCACTATCTGTCCAACTTGTACGCTCATTTATTGACAAATCATTTGTAAAAGTTCAATCAACCGTAAAAGTTTATTTACAGATCAAGACTTATTCCCCCACTCTTTCGTCTCTGAGGGGGTAACTCTTTCCCCTCAATTCGTGCTCCCTCCCCTCTTGTGGGGGCGTGGCTTCGTGCCCGCCGTTCCGTGTGCGCCCAGGGCAAATCGCTGCCCGTACGGGCAGACGCTGAACAAGCTCTGCTTTAGAGCGTACCTCTTCTAATTGAATGTAATTTTTCTAGATCAAGATCCGACAGCGAGAATGTTATTTGACTGGGAATGATCTCGGGAAATAAGGCGTACGAAAGTACTTTCTATTTCGAGCGTGTTATTTCACATCGTAACGATCCGCACTCGGATTCACGTCGATGTCGCACACAGCGAAATTCATCGGGACTTTCTAGGCCGCCGCCACCGTCGAGTATTCACCTCTCGATTATGTTCGACATTGAAACCAAATAACGCTTATTAGAAATCGAAAGCGTTTCGTCACGATCATTCAGACCTGCCATTAATTTTATGAGCGGACGGCGTCGTTGCGAATGTGTTCGCGACGCACGTTATTGCTTTCAACGTCTCCTTTTATCAGCATATTTCATTCGTCGAACAATTTATAGAATATACTTATGCATTTTTTTTTCTCTTCACCTTGTATCATATTTTTGATTTCCCACTGTCGTATACTACTCGCTCGTAAACTTTTTCGAAAAGAAAATTCTTGTTTCTCGCGTTGAATGTCTTTTTCCACTGTCTTCCCGTTACAGCGGGAACGAAAATTGAGTTTCAAAAGTGTTTCGTTGCTTCTAAGGAACTTAATATTGTTAGAATTTCCGTGCAATTAAATCGGAAAAGTAGAATCGTATAATCTGATTCGACTATCTTCTCGAACGAAATCGGGGTTAGAATTTGTTACATAATTTGTCGACGTGCATAGCAATCACATCGAGAAAGAGAAAACTGAATTGATTAGATTTTCATGTAAATTAAATGTACGTGAAACTACACAACAGCGAATATCAAACCGTTACCAATTGGCGGTATTGCTCGTCTAATGAACGCATAATATCGAAAACGCTATGTGCATCAATTTGTTGATTCATCTTTATTAATGTCAATTTCTGTCGCAATGTTTATCGGCTGTACCATGTCTTCTTGTTGCGGTTTCGCAACAGGTTGCATTTCATAGAGGCACGACGAGTGGTTTTAATTATTATTCAAAGAATCAATTCTAAATTGAAGATGACCTAACGCTGTAGACATATGTTTCATTGTATCAAGAGAATATTATTATTTCTTATTTTATTATTACGGGTCTTCAGCATGCATTCTGATAGATAGGTTGCGGATTTTATGCATGTGTAAGGAATTAACCCTTTGCACTCGGCGCTATTTTCATTCTAAAACTAAATTTTTCTTCCGTCTTAGAATATTTTCATTTTATTCATACGAAACTGATCCGATTTACACATGTAATATTTAAACGTTTAGTAATCTATTGAATAAAAATTTCGTAATGTTACAAATATTTTGTAATATTTTTTGTAATTTCTTTGAAATAATGCCACAACAATTTCTAGTGGTGCTTCAGAGTCACCACTCGAGTGCAAGGGGTTAAAGAATAAAGGATTTACAGACGCTATTGTACTATTTCCACCTCGTTACGATTATTAAGAAAAGGAATAAATGTGGATCCTGTATGATGGAATTAACCCAAATTTTACTTAGCAGTGTATTGATAAGCAACTCACCCTAAACGCCAATTGCTCCCCAGGTGTCGCATCCCCCCGACAATCGATGAGGCACAACCACGCGCTACCAACCCCAACGAAAGCGGTCTCGACGATCATCAACCACCTGCAGCCGATGCAGGAGGCCCACGAGGGTCTGACCAGTTTCTCCGGGGTGTGGACCGAGTTAGTGGTACAAGACATCGCGATCACGGTGCACCCTGTGGGCCAATCGAATCTCTGCTGTTCGGGAAAAGGGAAGCACACGGAATGCTACGAGATCCGTGACGACAAAGGCGGGTGCACGAGTTACTGGCGCTCGGTGCCTAGCCTAAGCGTGCACAACTGCAACTTCGAGGGCAGGGAACAGATGAACGGCGCATCCGCTTACTTGGACGGTTCTCATATGTACGGCTCCACCGACGAGCAACTTCACCAGTTGAGGACCTACAACCGGGGAAAGGTGGACGTGTCCGCCTGCGAGATCTGCAACAATACCGAAGAGAGAGCCCTGGGCACCATATACGCCGCTTTCTTGAACGAGCACAATCGGATAGCGGAGAAGCTGGCCGACGCGAACGAACACTGGGACGACTCGAAGCTGTTTTTGGAGGCTCGCAGGATCGTCGTCGCACAGATTCAGCATGTTACGTTGAACGAGTACCTGCCGAGCATCCTCGGCGAGAGTGCTCGCACCGACCCCGAGCTTATGCCAGTTTCCAGCGGATTTTACGGTGGTTACTCGTCCGCGAACGTGGGCGGGACGTATGATGCGGTGGCATTAGCCGCGCTCCGCGCTCTCACGTCCCTGCGCAGGCACGGGTACAACGACGCCACGTGCTTGGAGGACCACGTGGTCGCATCAGCCAATCGCGTCAGCCTCGATCGCGACCGGTCCACTTTCGAACCACGTCTGGACACCAACGTTCGTTTCGTTCACATGGGCCGCGATCATGGTCTACCCGGATACGTGCACTTCGTCGCCCATTGCTCCGGAAACAATGTCACGGTAGGTTCGATGAGCTGTTCTCCGGGAGAAGTTGATTTAGGTGGGGAGCTAAGCAGAGTTTTTGAAAGAAGCGAATTGAATTTTTAGGAATCTCCTTTGCTGAACAGCTGAATAGTGAACATCAAGTTCATGGGCGGGGCTAACAGCTGCCAGTGTATTGTTACGAATTCGGGAGTTGGCGCAGACTGCGCCAACTCCCGATAAGATTTCGTAGAATTGTCATAGAGAGAATTGATCGGGAACGAGGGTGTTGGGTCCTAGAAATTAATGAGTGAGATTAATCATACAAATAAACGAACTTCGTAGGCGAGGAACTTCAGGGACCTGGAACGGTCCATGCGTCCGGCGCATGCGAAGCTGTTGGAGTCCATTTACTCCCACGTCGAGGACGTAGACCTGCTGCTCGGTGGAATCCTGGAGATCCCGGCGAACGGTGCAGTTGTCGGACCCACGTTCGAGTGCCTGCTGAAGAGGCAGTTCATGAAATTGAGGAACTCGGACCGGTTTTGGTACGAGAACGACTTACCGCCTTCGAGCCTGAGTCCGGCGCAGCTGTCCGAGATCAGGAAAGTGTCGCTGGCGGGTATCCTCTGCGCGAACACCGACATCCAAAAGATTCAGCCGAAGGCGTTCATCCAGCAGGATCCGTACCTGAACGCCAGGATAAACTGCGACCAGCATAGCATACTCGACGTGACACCTTGGAGAGAAGATCCCCTGCCGGAGCAGCCGGTGAAAGACAAGGTTGTCGACCTGTCAGCAACATCGGGGGCCATACCCGATCTGAATCCCAGCCTGATAGCGGCGGCTGTGAAGAGGGCGGAGGCTGACTTGATCAAGAGGAAACAGTTGGAGTACAACTCGTGGTTGCAGCAGAGGATAGCGGATCCTAAGTCGCCAGCCGGAACCGCTGCCAGTTTCTCAAAGGCTAACAGAGATGCTCTATTACTAGCCAACCAGTCGATCATCTACGAGTTGGCCACCAACGAGATCTTGAACGGCGTGCACGGGTTGAGACGCAGGAAGCGGCAGGTGTTCGACAGCACCGACAACGTTCTCGGCTTCCCCAACAACGATTTCTCCGATCTACTACAGAACGTCGACATAACCGGGTTTCTCTCCGAGAAGAAGCCAACGAATCACGAAGAGGTCGAGTGTCCCGTGGACGACAGCCCGTGCGATCCCACGACCCCTTACAGAACCCTCTCAGGACACTGCAACAACCTCCGCAACCCCAACCTCGCGAAATCCCTAACGACCTTCGCCAGGCTGCTGCCCCCGGTCTACGAAGATGGCGTGTCGAAACCGAGAGCAATGTCGGTCACCGGAGTACCTTTACCAAATCCCAGAGTGATCTCCACCGTGATACATCCCGACATCTCGAATCTCCACAACCGGTACACGCTGATGGTGATGCAGTTCGCGCAGTTCCTCGACCACGATCTCACAATGACCCCGATCCACAAAGGCTTCGCGGAGTCTATACCCAGCTGTCGTCCCTGCGACTCTCCCCGCACCGTGCATCCCGAGTGCAGCCCGTTCCCTGTCCCGCCGGGCGATCACTATTACCCCACAGTGAACGTGACATCCGGCGCAAGGATGTGCTTCCCGTCGATGAGGTCGCTACCAGGACAACAGCATCTGGGTCCTCGCGAGCAGATCAACCAGAACACAGGGTTCCTAGACGCTTCCGTGGTCTACGGCGAGAATACCTGCATCTGCAACGTCCTTCGGGGATTCAACGGTCGCATGAACATCACGCAGAGTCCTCATCGTAGCGCGAAGGACCTTCTGCCGCAATCGGCGACCCATCCGGAGTGCAAAGCGAAGTCCGGGTTCTGTTTCATCGGCGGCGATGGTCGCGCTTCGGAGCAACCTGGTCTAACGGTCATGCACACGTTGTGGATACGTGAACACAATCGGATCGTCGAACTGTTGAGACAGGTGAATCCACACTGGGACGGCGAGAAACTGTTCCAACAGTCTCGTCGCATCATCAGCGCTATGCTGCAGCACATCACTTACAACGAGTTCCTGCCGAGGATTCTCGGTTGGAACGCTGTCACCCTCTACGGTCTGAAGCTTCTGCCCCAAGGCTACTATAAGGAATACTCGCCTACTTGCAATCCCAGTGTTCTCACCGAGTTTGCCACCGCAGCCTATCGAATTGGTCACTCGCTGCTGAGACCGCATCTGCCGCGAATGGATCGCAACTATCAGAACGTGGAGCCGTCTATCTTATTGCGTGATGGGTTCTTCGACCCGGACGCGCTTTATCGGCAAGGCATGGTGGACGAGATGATCCGGGGCTTGGTGGCTACCCCGATGGAGACTCTGGACCAATTCATAACCGGAGAAGTGACCAATCATCTGTTCGAGATCCGGGGCATCCCCTATTCGGGTATCGACTTGATCGCCCTGAACGTCCACCGCGCCAGGGACCACGGGATACCGTCTTACAACAATTACAGAGCGCTGTGCAACTTGAAACGGGCCATCACGTTCGAAGACCTGTCCAGAGAGATGGCGCCGGAAGTAATCGCTCGTATGAAGCGCATCTATGCTTCCGTGGACGATATCGATCTGTTCCCCGGCGGAATGAGCGAAAGACCTCTTCAAGGTGGCCTGGTGGGGCCCACGTTCGCTTGTATCATTGCCATACAGTTCCGACAGTCGAGGAAGTGCGATCGCTTCTGGTACGAGACGGATGATCCAAACATCCGGTTTACCGAGCACCAGCTGGCCGAGCTGCGCAAAGTCACTCTATCGAAAGTGATGTGCGATAACATGGACGAGCACAACGACATGCAGAGAGCGGCGTTCGACTTGCCGAGCAACTTTCTGAATCCGCGCGTACCCTGCAGTTCCATGCCCCACATGGACTTGTCTGCTTGGAGAGAGACCAGACACGGATGCCAAATTGGAGGCAGAAACGTCGCCCTGGGAGAATCTGGTTTCCCCACACCGTGCACCAGCTGCGTCTGCACGGCCGAGGGCGTAAGTGTCTATTCCCTAACGTTTCCCCCTTCAATTTTCACCTTATTTTCTGCTGCTTTCGTCAATGATGAAAACAGCTGGAAATATTAACCGTATCCCGACTCAGAAAAGTCTGATGTGTACCGTCGAAAACTAGTCTTTGCGAATTTATTCTAACGATTGTTTTCAAACTTTATAGCTATTTAAGTAACTAAAAATATTTTTTTTTAATTAACAGGAGCTGCATATAGAGAAGTTATAATAGCTTATGTACAGCGGTTTGTTACAACCATTAGTGATTATTTGGAAGCTATAAGGCATATTTGACGAAGTACACACAAAGAACAAGTTCCAGAAACAGTGGTTGTAACCGTACATTTTTGTTTCAGACCCAATGCGCTTCCTTGAGGATCACGGATTGCAACCAGCTGCTTCGCGAAGCGTCCAGGGAAGCAATTTTGCGTGACGATGTCTGCACGGCCCAGTGCGGCTTCGTTTTGGCCGCCACCGAGGCTACATCGAGACTTCAGCAATTCACAACACCGAGCAGTTTCGCTGGGTTCACGGGCCACAGGAACAGCCTGAGGAGCGCCCCAACGCCTGTCTCCTTCAACGGCTTCAAGCTGCCCGATCTCTCGCAGTTCATAGGTTGAACGAAAGGGAAATTCGTGAATGTTGCTTATTAACTATTGCGTACGAGAGACACACCGTCTTCCTTCGAGAAACGCTGTACAACGATGTTGTGACCATACAATCTCAGTTTCTGATCGCTGAACTGACGGACACGCGCAACGGCGTGTCGTGTGTTGCTTGTGTACCGCCACTTTTCGTCCGCGTTTCCGAAGAGTACCGCTATCACACGAATGAATCTAAAAATCGACGAGTATATGTACCGTGTTTTATTTGTTTTTGTAAGGAATAGCTCTCACGTTTATCTGTTTGTTGTGTTGACTCTGTAGGATTACTTGTATAGACTGTAAGAGTTATTTAATTCGCCGAGGAAGGTGTGCGAGTACTCTCGGAAACATAAGATGGCCAGTACACGATGCACATGCACAGTGAGAGAAAAAAGTATTCTTGCACCGCTAGGTTCTTCGTCTGTCTGTTGGTCATGCTGTTTTCCCAACGTTAAAATTAGTTATGCCGGATACCACTGATTGTGAATTTAGTCGATACGCTGGGAGAAATGCTAATGGCAGTCGGTAAACAGAAAGTAGCAATGCAAATATACTTTTTCTCGGTCACCTGTGGGCGTGCGGATGCTGTCAGTGCCAGTTTTTAAAGAAAATTCGTGCAGTGATCTCGCAGTACGTATTTGCTATACGAAGACGAAGAGGACTCCAACAAATTGTCACCGCGCTCGGGAATACCGTGGCATTGTTAAAGGGATGAATTGTGAATATTATATTATATTGATCGGATGAGTGATACGTGTGTTTTTCAGGGAGATGCACTGGCAGTGTACCCAGACAGAACATTTTTATACTTGTATAGTAATTATTATTGCAAAATAACAAATGCGAACACAAAACATCCATTCCGAGTCTGTTTTTCTTTCTTTCATTACACCTTTGTCTAATTTTTTGTAGTTATAATAATGGACATGTATAATGCTAATAAATGTTAATTGTTTCTTCTTTCCTCATTGTAATAAATAGTGAACGACGTTTCCCGCACTTCCATGTCTCTCCTATCAGACTACGATGAAGTTTGGTCCGCTTTTTCCTTCAAGTCTTCTCCGAAGTATCACGTGCAACAGCAACAGCCTGATTCGGAGTGGAGCTTAGGTTTACAAAGATCCCCCGTATTTACAAAGCGTAGGACAATCGCCAGCTAGTAAAATTTCGAGATTCTTCCTTTACTGTCCTGTCTCACTTCCACTCGTTAAGTGTCTGTTCTTCACTGTCAAAGTATACATTTTTTTTTGTTACACTATTCGTGAATCGTTTGATTTTTAACTGGCAGAAACTTCTTGTTTGTTGTTAAGTATGGCAGCACTTTCTTGCATTACAGGGGCTTGTTCTATGCATCGCCAAAGGCCATATGTTTTACCAACAGTCGTCTGCCATAATCTCAGAGTACCATCTTCCGAGCCGCTAGCATACAACTCGCCGTCCGGTGAGAAACGTACAGAATGAATTGGACCGAAATGACCCTTGAATGATTCTAAAACATTGTTTGAAATATTTACGTATACACCGACGAAAAATATTGTCCGTATTGTTCATTTTATAAGGTGTCAAATCTCACCAATTTCTATTCCTGTACTATAGTCGAACTTGTACATTTTCAGGTCTTCTCCGCCGCATACAAAAATACTATGATCTGGATGTAGGCTGGCACTGTTCATTTGAGTCGGTACTACGTACTCGCGTAATTTCGACAAGCTAAACAAACAATAATTTTATTTACAAGTCAGAATCATTTCCTTGAATAGCCTTGAAACTTTCAAATTATTAGAAAGTAAATGAAATCGCATTAAAACGTAGTGTTTGGCATCGGGAAGCGTATCCTCCTACTGAAGGTCAATCACGAGGTACTGGGACTGATTTACAAGTATACAAAGAGAATATTAATCCGTAACCTCGAACAGGAGCATACAATATACACTACATGTACTTTAGCTACCTTGAAATCTTTCTATTACTATTTCTTCTATGGCATAGTCTACTATTTTTTCGTAGATACGTATACAACAAAATATACATACTCTCTACTATTCCAGAAGGTGACTACATTGGAATGAGTAGTCGTAATTATAGTCTCATCCCTAGATACTTCCATAGAACTTGGAACAGCTGGAAAACCTAGCCTCCTCGTTTCTTGTGCAGTGTTTCTATCCCAGATTCGTAGCGTCTTGTCATCGGCACAAGTTATTAGTTGAGTGTTGTTGTTGAAGAAAGTAACGTGTCTTATAAAATTTTTGTGACCTGAGAACACCTGTTAACGTTATTCGTTAGATAAAATATTAAGAGTCAACTATAAATAGATACTGATACATACTTGTGGAGCTGCTTCTGGTTTGTTAAGATCATAAATTCGTACAAGCTTTTCATTAGACCCAGTACACAAGTAATTGGAATCTGTACTAAAACTAACAGACTTGACTATATGTTTGTGTTGAAATGAGTAAATTTCTTCCCCTTTAATGGCATCCCAGACTTTAGCATTAAAATCAGCGGCGCCCGAGGCAGCTCGTGTAGCCTCAGGGTTTAGTGCAACACCCCACACCGCTCCTTTATGTCCTTCGAACGTTCCAATCCAATCTCCAGTGTCACCTTGTCGCAGCATAGGTTTGCCATCTACGAATATATATATATATTCAAAAAGATTAGAGATTTCCTTCAGACAGAGAAGAGTTTTGTTTTCTAACAAAGTCTCGAAATGGATAAACCTTATAAAGAAAGTAAAAAAGTACTACGCGTTGATATTTAAATAAAAGTTAACAATACAGAGAATCTATTTCAGTTAAGGTTACCGTATCTGGCCAACAAAGTATAATAACACTCAACAGAGATATTGTAGTACGGAAATCTTTGTTGCTCCGTAAGTAAACCTTGACTATTACTCATCAACTTCTACATAAACAACAGATCAATAGTAATGTCATTAAACGGTGTTGAGCAAATGGAGAATACGAATGCACAAACAAAAATATATAACCAAGTAGGTATAATTGGTTAACCTGTAAAGTGATGGTATACGCAGACGACGCTTTTCTATAAACCCATAACTTTCCAAACACGCGGTATCTAACCTCGGTACCTGCAACTCGGTAAAACCTTGGCGTTCGAAGGGAACTAGGCCAAGGAGATCAAGAATCGCGCGCGCGCGCGCGCGTGTGTGTGTGTATGTCGAAAGAAGAAGAATCCATTGAGATCGGACAAAGGAGCCGGGCTCGGCATAACGAATGAAAAATCCGAACGAAGCGATTACCTTTGCAGGCGGAGATCAGGTAATAGCCAGATTCCGTGACGTCGGAGAACGCGAGATGCACCACGGGCCTTGTGTGCCCGCTACACGTCAGCGGTGTCTGTCTCAAATTCGCCATGGTGTCAGCCGCGTCCCTGGACGATCGAATTTTCCCGCTTTTCCCCGAACACGTTTCACACCCGGCTAGGGCGCGACGAGAAATTCTGTTTGCGAATTTTCTCCGTCACCCCCCAGCGATTGGCGACTCGAGCTCCGTTGCTTCTTTAACAGTACGTTCCTCTCGAACGAACCGTCACCATCTACGCACGATGCGACACTGAACACCGTGAACGTAGCGAGCGCTGCAGGCCAAGTTCAGACAGGAAGAAGGTTGTGGCGGCCTCCGCGAGTTTTCTTTAACTTGACTCGCTTCGCTCCGCCTCGAGGACGAACCACAAAAACAATACGGTTTCCGTTCCTCCGTTTACAGGCAGAACCGGCCATTTAATCGATTTCAATCTTTAATCGGATTGACAATTCTCGCTCAGCGTAACGAATTAGTCGCCGGTTATCGATTACGGCTGCTATAATACCGATAATGCTGACAAAACGATAGGGCACCCTATCACAATTTTGTTTTATTTTAATCTAGTCGATAGCAATGAAAATTAGACGGAATTTATATTCTTGTAAAACTTTTTCAACTTTCAGTCTAATGTTCGTTTTTATCATTAATTTTTTTACTGTAATCTAATATTAAAATCTCGAGAATTTCATCTTGCACATTTCTAGACATTATCGTTAAATATTTGTACTATGTATATTAATCAAAATTAGTACACTGCTTTATGCATTCATAAATAAATACCTCCGTATTAGTAATCAATAAAATGATAAAGTACTACCAGTAGATTTTACAACGGGAAAATAAAGTACATGGGCCACGACCACGGAAAATAAGATTTGATTCCATTTTCTTAACATTCACAAAAATTGCAAATTGTATAAACTAAAATTTATAAAAATTGTATAATGGGTCGAGAAATATCTTCGAAAGCATGCTTAAAGGAATTGATAAATAAAGCTGCGAACTATCTTAAGCAGGATCGATTTTATAGTTGAGGAAAAGGTCAGCCGTCGGAGGATTAATTACAGGTATCCGCATTTGCAATGAGTCAGAACTAAATCGTTAAAAAGAGGACGTATTTATATTTACAAGCGAACGATTTTATGTTACAGCCGAATAATTTGGTACCATAGGAACATGCGAAGAAGTATCACAAGGAGCCTTTAAAAGCGCTGTCTACATTGAACTTGTCTCAGCGTCCTTGACTCTCTCTTTTCGTCCTTTCTTTCGTTCTCTGTCTTTCTTCCTGGCGTTCTGCGACCGTGAGTCTCGGCCGATCTCTTTCCCTTCGAATAACCTTAAATGTCCGTTCTGGGAAATATAAAGTTGTGGCTCGTGCAAAGACTAACGATCAGCAGGATATGCGAAACAATGTGAGAAAAGTAGGTCGAATTAGAGAACAAAGAGGCTGGCACAAATTGTCTACAGGCGACAAATTGCAGTATTTTATCGATTCCTTCCTTCGCGAAGCTTAAACAATGCTAAGAGAGTCTGTACAAAGCTTGTTGCATAAAAATGAGCACATTTAAATAAACATAATCTTCCCATTCAAATCCAGGACGTATTGGAAATACTGTTCGAATTGTTATGTACATTTGTACAATGATATAATAACGTAAACGACAAATGAACTAGAATGTATTTTTCTTTGTAGATCAAAGTTCATCTTGAAGCCCCCACGAGGGCATGGGATTGAAAAATCAATTTTACTGAACATCTACCCAAACTGTTGCGTGTGAACTGATATATCGAAATGCAATTTGTGCAGTTTATAATAACAAATGTTTGGTATCTCAAATTAATTTTGTTTTTTCTGACGATTAAATTGTATTAATTATATCAATGATTCCCCGAATGATGGAAATTAGTGCAAATAATAATCCGGCCTTTGTTAGGCTGCTATTGTGAAGGGATGATAATACCGAGGTAAAATTTATTCTACCACGTTCATCTGCATATTTCATAACAATTAAGTACAAACTTACGGGATCTCGTGTTTGTATTTTATAGATAGACAATGGTAGTATGCTTGAAGTAGCATCCAATTGTGCTGCATCTACACGCGGAAGAGATTATCGTAGCGCGAGTTCGTCTATAATTCAAAAACAAGGTTATCTTATACCCCTAATGAATTATTCGTTGTTATTATCCAAATTACATAAACTTGTTGTTACTTTGTTCAGTGCCAATCTTCGCAACACCTCCCACATACAACGGAACACTCATTTTCAGGAGCAATTATAAAAGAACGCTAACAAGACGTCGTTCTATCGGACTGATATCATCGCAGACCTTCGCTAATTTATTGCTTCCGTTTTCAGCAAAGATTTTTCAAATGTTACAAAGCTGGCACACATACGTGGACTACGGGTGCCCGTTGCGCCGGGCAAACCATACATACATTTTTAAATGCGCGCCAGCACGCGCATGGCGCACGTAAATACACAAACGCGTCTCTCACGAAGGTAAACAGCGGTGAAGGAGAAACGTTCCGTATGCAAGAAAGCGAATGTCGACATGAGAATCTGTTTCTGACACGTTTCTGGATGTCCACTGTGTCCGAAAGCAGCGAGAAACATTTTTGACCCGTTGCTGTACTACTCTCATCGTGATTGTTGGAAACCATCATTTATTAACTCTTAGCTGCCCCACAGTGAACCGGTTCTATAAAATAGGCGGAATTAATAGGAACCATTTGGAAGCTGACCGAGCACCGGTTCTAACACAAGAAAAATTTTGAAAATTGCTTTGGAGTATTCTCCAACATTCTCTTTACTGTCTAAATGTAACGTCTTGTAATTATCATTTATTTGAACCACTCAAACAGACATCGCAGAATATTGTTCCAATAGTAATGAAGATATATTTTATGTGCAATTTGCTTTGGGACTGACCCCCTGTATTATGTAAAGTTTGGATTAAAAAATTACCGATTTGGAGGCAAAAGTGTGTAGATTGTACCGGAATATTTCATATTTCATTTGTATTTTTAAAAAACTGCGCTCGAATAGAAAATTGAAAGGAAAATCCTGTTCTATAATTGACTGATCCTCTTATGTGGGGAGATCCTGAAATTATTTATTAGAGCTTAATCCAATATGAAAGCGTTTAATATTCATTTAACTTTGGAACAATACCCATATTTAGAACGCTTCCGAGTAGAATGTGTGTAAGATCTGTTTTTCGCAAGAATACAGAATACTCTCATAAAATGCGCTGCAATTCTGAAGTAGGCTCATATACCCTCGTATACCCCGAGATAGTCGTAATAGCTGTCCATCCCACTCCCATTACTTCCGACTTGCAACGCAGGGGTGGAGTGGACAGCTATTGTGAGCGTATCTCAGGTGTCTTCTTCCACAATAACTGACACCATCGTATTTACGGCTCATTCATTTCGAATTTTTACCGTTTATCAATCAATTTCAGCGTTTAGCAATCCACTTGCGATACATCGCAGGAACAACGTCCACCCTCGACTCTAGAAGTCAAATGGAAGGGGTTTTGGAACCTTCACCCTTCCTTCACCACCCTATCCACATACGCAATGCACAGCGGTATACAGTACCGCTGCTCTTCCGGTTTCGCGAGCCTTCTTCGTGCACATCCGCTTTTTCGCCTACGTTCCACCCTCCGATCAACTCTGACCGTCCCCTGTCGCCGTCAGGCTACCGAAAATCCTATCCGCCGTTATCAGCGCTATCATAAATTCGAACGTGGCCGAATCTATTAGGTGCATAAGTCGGATCGGAACGCATTTCTATTAATCTTTGATCGTGTTTACAGGGGTTTCCATGATTATCGCTCGTTTAACAGGTTAAGGGTGGTTGCACGGTGGCGCCGATTGGCCGAGAGTTCGCGCGCGCGCAGAACCAGAGTTTCGCGGGAGGATTCGCGAGGGTGTTCTCCCGACAGGTTCGCGTTCAGTCGTTATCAGGGGTTGCTGGCGGGACGGTGTAATTGTCCGTTCTCCGCCGACCATGAACTCTCAACCGGAATTCACTTGAGCTTTACAGGACCCGTCGTGTTCCGTCGCCGCTCTATGGACGTTCACCATCGCAACAACGAAAGTAAAAGTCTTCGTGGAGCCCAGACACACCGGTGTCGGTCCTCTTGCAGGCCGAGGACAGTGGTCGCCGATAATTGTGGGTCGTTCGCACGTGCGTCTTGATCGCGAATCGGTTCGGTATTTGCCAACGGGGTTGCCAACTGTTCGAACGGCGAAAAAACCATGAGAAGTTCGTCGTTGCTCGCCATCATCGCCTGGCTGCAGTGTCACGTCGCTGGCACTCGTGCTGGTGAGTCCTGACGAATGTTTTTCTCCCTCTCTCTCTCTCTCTCTCTCTCTCTCTCTCTCTCTCTCTCTCTCTCGCTCTGCCTATCGTATCTAATCTGTCTCTCTTTGTCACTCGGTTCGCCACTTCGAAGCCTTATCACGGCCATTAATTTCGCAATAGCAACACCACCATCTTTGATGCTTTGATGGTCAGCCTTTTGTTTTCGCCGCAAACACTGTCAACACCACCTCCGCACAATTCGACGCACTCTTATATTGTTCCTCGGTTTATATTTGACAAATACCAGCGTCGCGTTTTAGCAACCCCAAAATGAAAGATTCAAATCCGAGGAGATAATTAACGCAGGCGATTTGGAGCGAGGACGTTTTTATTAAATGCCGTATGGATTTGTTGGTGAAATGATATTTCGTCGCTGGGAAACAGCTGATCAAATCGTTAGAGACATGATGCGAAAAATATATTTATCGTGCATATGGCGGATAATGTTATTCATTCTGTATTACTAAACATGTATTTGCAATTCGCAAACATCAATACTTCCGGAAAGAATAATAAGAATTCGGTGGAGATGGACTGTTGTTTAAATATTGATTGTTATAACGTAGAGTGGCCAATTTGTGGAAGTGGATATAATTAGTTTAATCACCTTCTGTGTATGAACTTATTAAACGGATATTTTAATAAATTAAATGCATAGAAGAAGATAAGAAAGAAGTGAAATACAATTTATAAAAATAAATCTCAACATTGGACTGATTTTTTCTTCTAAATATTGCATCATTATATTTGAAATGTTGTAAATGATATTGCATTTATTATTGTCGCAGAGCGATTTGCTGCAAAGAATTTTTATCGGCAAATGATGTACGTTCTTTTTTTTAAATTATGATCGTGAAATTATCAAGTGAGATAATTAGTGATAATTGGATCGACATCGGTCAGGCATTTTGAAGAATTTATTACGGTCACGTTAGCGCATTCTTTGCGAGGCAACATTGCATAAAATGGAGAAATCATATAGAATGATGGTCTTCATGCAACACGTTCGCTGAATACGTGACGGGAAATTGGAAAATTGCGAGACGGAAATTTTCCTTTCCCCCAAATCGTGGAAAATCAGTAATAAATCAACCTGTTAGCGGGGTGATTTTTTAGCCATCAACGTATATAACGCCACTAAACCACCGGTATTTATGGATTTATGGCATGTCCGACTATATAAAAAAAGAAATAGTTAAACAGGAGACTAAGTAGGATTAACCTTTTCAAGACTCCATGTGCACATATGCGCCGTGTATTATATAGTTTTATTCTTTTTAGCCGACAGATTTTTTCTGCGCTTTATCATTTTATACAGGTTTTGTGCTTTTCCTGCTGAAATAATGAAGGAATAAAACTTTTTAAGTCTACAATTTGCAAACTTTGAAATAAATAACATTATTTCCATACCCCGTTTGTGTCATTTCAGTATTGATTAACAGAAAAGTAAATACTAATATAATATAATATTACATTATTACTATTTTACATGTCGGTTCTGATAATCGAAATTTTACTATACCGAGAATTAAAGTAAATATAATCCAAATTGTGTCGTGTTTGACGTCACCTTAATCAGAAAAATGTCACAAAAAGATACTACAAAATAAGAAAGTTTTGTCATAGTATATTGTCTCACCGCTACATCGAGCTCAAGGGCTACAATCAGCGATAGTGCGGATTTTTTCGCAAATATCATGCGCATCTCTTTTACACACATCGAGGCATTACTGTGTTAATACAATTTCGTTGTTCTACGGGTCGGGAATTCTTCGGACAGTAGAAATAACCAAGACTGGTAACGCGTTCGAATAAGTTTTTGTAATTTTGAACATTAATAAGGATTCCGCAGAACAATCGAAGTTACCCGTGCTTATCGTTATTATTCAGCAGCATTTGCCGCGAAGCGGCATGCATTATTTAAGGCGACAGCATTAATAAAAGTAGATAACGCAGGGGATGCGAGTTCGTGGCAGACACAACGTTTTTCGCCTCTCACGCGAATCGTCCTCGGCGAAATCCACGCGGCCGTCTGTGCATCGTAGATAAGGTGCTTAGTTCTCCGGCACGGTACATTTCCAGTCGTAACGCGAAAAATTCTTCTCTCGAATAAGCGGTTACCGGTGTAGACCGGGACGAACATCGGGAAAAGATATCGCTTCGCGTCCTGCGGAGCCATTCTTCTCTGACACGCGTTGAAATTTCTTTATTTTTCATGGACACGGGGAACCGAGAAAGGGAATCCCGGCTCGTTCGTGGATTTCTGCCGGGCGAATCCTGAGGCTTATCATAAATTTTCCTGATGGAAGCTTCTTCTGACAACAGGAACCCCGGAATCATTTGTGCGGTATCTATTTTGCCGTGACTTTGGAAACGGATCATGACAAATGATCAAAATTTGGTAGAAGCCTAGCGTGCAACGTGCTTCAACAATTTCAATTTTTTTTTTGCTTATTACAGGTGGTATTGTTCCACCAACTATCTATAGTTCAGCTCCGAAGAGCGCATAAACGTGCAGGTGTCTATTCACTGTTCTGGAAGAATCGCCATTGCACCAGTGATTTGTCTGAATGTTTTTTCCCATCCTATGAAAAATCATCTCTGAGAATGGTTCTCGAACCAATATTATTTTTACAAATATCATTTGGATATTAATTAAATCTCTTGCATTTTATACTACTTGTGTACTCCTTGTCTAGTATGTTAATGTTCGCTTCGAGGTTAAGTTAAGAATTAAATATTAAAAGATGAAAATTAATATATAATGGTGCTGCTATATTCGTCAAATGTTAGGAAGCTGAGATTTTCCAGCAGAAATTTCTTCCTTAGTCTGTTTGCCGTGAAACAGCCGTGGAAATACGAATTTGCATAAAGATCCGCAGTCTCGTCGTGATTGTTAACGCAATTTGGCGAGTTGAGCAGTCTGTAAACGCTTAGCACCGTTACTGCAGTCCCTCCTGTTGTTTATTTCCAGTTTCTCTTAGAAGTTTCGAATTCGCCTGGTAAACGTATGCACCAAGTTATTATAAAGCGAAGAAAGTCCAGATGATGAGAATTGAATCGAGAAACTTTACAAAAAATATATATATATACGTTATATTTGTTCGCAAAAATTATGTCGCAAAAATTATAAATATTCTGCAGTTTTGATGTAACAGCTTCGATTAATATAAGTATCATGTGTGAGTGAGCAATATTTTTAAATTTTAATATTGAAGATTCAATCATTCTAGATATATTACTTTCGAGTTTTCATATAAAAACTTCAATTAACACGTTCACTGTCCCGTGCATCATATGCGATTCACTCTCCCGTGCATCATATGCGATTCACTCTCCCGTGCGTCCATATTGAATAATCTTTATTTAAAACATACGAAAAATAAATCTAAATTAACAAACGGGAACGTATCAGCCGATGAAAAGAGATGTAGCAGACTAATAGCAACAAATAAAATTAGAAGTAATAAAAGTGGACATTTGAACTAAACTTTTTAATATACCATGGAACGCTACGGACCCAAACAGTGAACGTGTTAAATAAAAGCATCGCGCGTTGTTGTCAATATTTTTAAATTTTCATTTTAAATGTTCAGAAACCGAAGTCCATTAAATGTTGAAATCCATCGAATGTCTCATATTGGTCTCGAGTGAACAGAGACTGTTTCGATGAAATACTTTTCGCATAAAGAGGGGTTAAAATGGATAAAAATAACAGTTATGAACCGTCTGTACGGAGGTTCTAACTGAAGCTGTTTTAAAGAATCGCAACGATGTCGTAACAGTTACGGATCGAAAAGGCTTTGGTTTATATCGGTTCCGGTTACGGTTACGCTTGCGGAATTGTTATTGTATCGGTTCTATCATGCTATCTTCCGGTTCGATTCTTCCTGCGCGAAACGAAGTACATTTTTCGCGAATATTTTAAATTCGAACCGAAGACAAACGCTGACAGAGTTTAAAATTAACAAAACGGATATCGGCGTATTCTTGATTTATTACTGATGGCGAACCAATGCAGAACGGTTACATACATATAAACGAATATTCGCGCATATATATATATATTTTTCAAAGTGGTACAGAACTCTGATATATAACTGTTACAAAACCGATACGGTATCGATACATATAACATAGAACTCTGGTATGACGACGGTTTTGTAGAATGGTAACTTGAAACTCAGAATCTTTTTCAACTCGTAACCATTTAAATGAAACAGAAATTAACAGCACTTATCGATATAACATTATTATTATTTATTTATTCTGTTCGTGACCTACCGATTCTATTTGTTACAAATGCCAAGCACGCAAACTGTATTTTCAAATGATAAAATTTTATTCCGTACTTTCGGTATATATTTTTTTCTTTTTACGTGGAATCACCGCCTTTTCGGTTGCGCCACCAATCACCGAGCGCCCTGTATAATTAAATGCGGGTTAATAATATTAGAAGCGGTGTCAATTCTCTCCTTTCTCGCGAAGAGATCCTCGTTTTCACTTTCTCCCGTCGATTCCCTCTTACCGTGCCAGCGAGAAGTTATTAGCGTAAATTTGAATCCTTTTCCTTCGAGCGGAACAAAGAGTGTCTCTCTTCGTTATCTCGGATAAGCGTCTTTGAGAGTCCCCGGCGGACGCCGGGCGGGAGTGAAATTGAAAGGAAACAGCAGGATTTCCTCTTTGTGCCCGGTCTAATCGCATGAGAGTTTTATTCCGTGTGATTCTTTATTACCTAATGAATCGTTACTTATCCGCGTTAACCTTTCTCTTTCATCGATCCTTGTACTCCACGCTGGCTCGTTACGGAGAGCTTTCCCAAAGAATAGACCCCGAGATACACTGACAGCCATAATAGCTGTCCAGCTCGCTCCGAGCTCCCACCCCTCTCCCCCCTCCCCCGAAATGTCATCAGTCTCGGGTGATTGCGGTAGACAGCTTTAATGATCAATGACATACGTCGGGTCTAGAGTTATCAAATTTTAGGGGTAGACCGTCGGGGACGGTTAGTGAAAAATTCATTTCAATATTAATACTACGTGTAAGATTAAATTCGTTCTGATTTCGCTCTATACAAGAAATATATGACGCATGCTCTTTTGATTATTTCTACTTTAACGAACATGTATGCAAAAGGTGCACAAACGCCATTTTGTTTGATGTAATTTTGAAGCAAGATTCATAATCAACGACCCGAAAATGGAGTGTCAATTTTTATATTAGAGTACTGCGCGTGACAATTTATATTCGTGCTGAAACTTAATTTGTATACTAGGGTACTAAATTAAATAATAAGTCTCTGGAGCATTATTTAAGAAATAAAACATTCACTTCCGTAGAAGATGTAAGGAGACACCTTGAGTCATATTTTGCTTGACGAACTCTGCATTTCTATAAGAGGGGGATTGAAAATTTGCAGGAAAGATCGCAAACTGTCCTTTATAATGGAGATTATATAATAAATTAAGAAATAAACACTTGAATTTACTACAAAATTCGTTTTAGATTCCAAAATAATTTATTACTTACGGCTCCCCCTAATATTTAAGAAGCAAATTTCATTGGTTTTATATGAAATTGAAAATTTTACTTTTTGGCCGCGTTTTGACGATTCCACCGTGCGTCGTTTCCTTCGAAAAAACGGCTAACAATGGGCATAGCGGTGCGGCCGTAACGTCGGAGCCGTGTGGCGCCGGGGTAACAATGGAATTAACGGCGTCAGGAACAAAGCTGTATCCGAGGCGAAGGAACACGAAAAGTTGCAAACAGTTCTAGGCGCGCGAGATGCTTTCTCCGTCGTAACTGGGCCACGAACGAAAACCTCCGCGAGACATCTGAAGAGTGTCGGGTGTGTACGTCTCCCTCTCTCTCTCTCTCTCTGTGTGTGTATGTGTTTGTGTATGTGCGGTATCAACCGACTTTCGACCTTCGCCGGTTATTAGCGCGAATTTAAATGTCCTTCTCGCCGAACCGAGGTGGAAAAATCTCTCGTTATCTTTGAAAGCCGTTCTGCCAGGCCGTAAGAGCCTCTGCCAAGCAGCAGAAGGACGTGGGAAAGGGGCGGTGCGGCGTCGGTGGTTGGTTCCGAGGTATAAAGTGAAATTGAAAAGAGCCCGAGGAATTTTCCTCTTCTCTTTCCCACGCGTCATCCCCGTCGCTCCATCCTCCTCGCTCTTTCTTGCGCTCTCTTTCTGTCTCTCCGCGTCTTGAATCCTAGCCTGGATGCAGCAAGGCTCCGTGCAAAGCCCCGGCACGGCACCGTCACGGAGAGTTGCCCATATCGTGACACTTCAGACGTTTCACGTCATATTTCGTATTTTACACTAATTCGTGCGCGAGGAATTAGCGAGCAATGCGATTCTCGTCGCGAATTTAACCCCGAAACCGAAGGAGCCCCTCGAAACCACCGCCACAGCGCACAGTGCTGCGGCACACTGTTGTCCGATTTTTTATCTAATTTTTCGCTGATATCGTCGGCCTTTGAGTAAACTATGCACATCGAAACATATTTTTATTATTAGTCAATTATATTACAATAAGATTAGGAAGAATTGAGCATACATCAAAACCTAATTTCTAGAAAGTCAGCTGATTTGTTTAATATGCATTGTTGTTTGTTGATGAGTGTTAACACTTTGAACGCCAAACTAGAAACCCCATAAAATCAAAGTAAGTTATTTGATGAAATAAAAATTGCAAAAAATTATATGTACGATACTGAGTAATCCTCCAACTTTCTTGCATGTTACAGATCCTAATTAAGTCTAGTACAATGAATATATCAACGTAAAAATTCATTTTAAAACCTGCACAAATAATTCCGTCAGCCACATATGGCTGACGTGGCGTTCAACGTGTTAAACAGTGTTGTGCCTTAAATAAGGAAAATTTGAACAGTGGAATTTTAGCTTCCAATTAAAAAAATTACTTTTTTTATTTAGAAAGTAATGTAAAAGAACAGTAATTTTATTAATTATGAAATTTAGTAATATCAGCATTATATCTACATAATATATCCACAATAAAAAGTAATTTCATATTATCCCGGTGAGGTATTTAATCTAATTATCGGTAAAGTGCATTTACTAGTGAATTGCAATTTTCGAAATACCTTTGCGTTATCATCTGCGTAAGAATTTCGTTGAGGTATGGGGAATATTTTCGGCCAGTGAGTGCTCCATCGGTAGAAGGTCGTTTCACGATGCCTGGTGCTATGATTTTGCACATTACCTCCATGATTTACCTAGTTATGATTCATGAATAGATTTTAATTATTGGTTTCTATGCGACAGGTAACTAACATGTTACGGCAGGTATGCACGGTCATTATTAGACAAATATTTGACTGGGCACTAGATAGGTACACAGGATGTTCCACACAATTGGGTCACGTCATAATTTTAACCCTTTGTGCCTTCAATTATGTCTTTATTCATTTTTACCATATGAATATAGATCATTGTTTGCTGATTTTGTTTGATCATTATTTACATAGAAATTCATACATTAATATTGGAAGTGAGATTCGATTAAATTTTGTTATTTAAGCACGTTCAGAGCACAACAGTATTTTAATAAGACATTGAAAGATATAAAACGATTTTACATTGTGAAATTAAATTCTTTTAAACGATGTGTTGTGTAATTCGTATATACACTTTTTAGTAAACATGAATCCAATTCTTTAGACAATTACACTTCTTTCATCTGATCACAGATGATTCGGTTTCACAATTATGACAACCGTATGTATCACGTTGTTCAGCTCGTTCTTCCTGTGTCCATTTGTTTCACTCTTTATAGTGCATCCATTTTTCATTTAGCTTGGAACCATATGAATTAAAGCGTACAAGGTAAACAATACCCTTCTTCGTCATTATATTCTTCGTTCCTCCTTCTGCTCTTATTGTTTTTACAATTTCTTCCTTTTAAATTTGGGTTACACGGCCTCTCCGTTCTCTTTTTTTTTCTCATCTGTTTTCCTGCATATTCTGCTCTGACTTTTCTTTTTCTCCCACAAGCGTCAGTGTAGATGGTCGACTCTCTTCTCTTTCTGCCTCTATTTAAATCTTCTCCGGCCGGAGCTTTATGAAAAGTTTTTACCAACTCTGATGTGAACTCTTCGTGTATTATTTGTTCATCTTGGGTTGAAGTCTCCCTCGAGTTTCATTATTGGGTGTCCGCAAACCACACGGCGATCATACTCTTGAAATTAGATTTTCCCCTAGCGAGACACGCGGAACTATTAAGCATAGATCAGTAGTATTTTTAAAAGTAACGTCAAATTAAAGATTAATAGAAAGAAAAAGCATTTAATTGCAATGTTTATATCACAATTTTAAAATATTAAACTCACCGCAAGGTATTGGAAAGATGATCAAATTATTGTTATTATTTCATTATAAATTGCTTTGATTTTACCTGATGTTTGTGGTAGCTGTGACCACGGCCCGAGTGTCGAGCAGTAGTATAATCATACAAAGAGTCAGACAACCTCGCTAGCTATCATTCTTCATATGACTCTTGTGTCTGTACTAAACAAACATGTGTATCTACCGTAATCGACAAACTTTATTTATCGGATCGAATCACAATTAATTTACGCTTTAGAATGGCAATTTCATTTGCCAATACAACAAACGAGGATTAAATCAAATATGTATTCGCCATTAGCTGCAATTACTTGTTGTTTGTTATCATGGAACATGAGGATGCATCATTATAATTTCTAATGTTTAACCGCATTGATTTTCTGTTCCTAGGTACAATAAAAAAATTTCTGTTGTGCAACTGTGATTTATTTCGTCAGTGAGGTTCCGCGCGTGCAGTGCGCGAACTAAAAAATATACTAACGACAACAGTATCGCGTTGAAATAAACTCGAACGAGGACAATCATAATTAAGAATTAATCTTCGAGCGAAAATACGCGGAGTACACGTGCATAGGAAAGGTTCATCCGCCATTGTGGCGAGAAACGTGCGATTTCACAGTTTCCGGCGAAACTGCGGACAGATGCGACGATATTTTACAAATCTTTTTTTTTTGTTTTTTCATTCTCATTTCTCGCCTCTTTTTGTCTAGGCCAAACGACGCGTGGACGAGGATCCTCCGTTGTAATTCGTAAGTTCCTTTTGTCTTCGCGGGCTCGTGACGGAAGCATTTTTAATTAGGCTCCTAGCTGCCGGCGGCGGCTGCGTTCGCCATACGGGGTGTGTCGCGAGAAACAGAACACCTAAATATCTCTTTTAAAATTCAGAATGGAGCAAGATGTCAAAGGGAAAAGTTATATTGCTCTGGGAAATAAATCTCGATCCATGTCAAGGCGAGCTCGCTGAATCGTCCGCGTCGTTGAAACGACAATGGACTCTGAAAATTATAACCGAACAGTGGCGCAATAAAAATGTCATGTTTCTATAAAAGTGATATCTTCAAAACATGTTTATATTATATTTATATCATACGTACGTATATATCTAGATTTACATAATAATATATCTAAAACGTTGTTTCAATGACTTGAGGGCGGTAATCAATTTTACACAATGTTAGGTAACTCTTCGGAAATAGTAAAAGATGCCAGAAGAAGCACTACTTTTAACGTTAACGAAGTATGTACCACTTTTAACTTATTATTTAATTTCTTTCTGTTTACATGCAGATGCATTTCTTTAAAACATTTGATACCTCGAATAAGGGCCTACGTTGCATGTATTATGCAGACAAGGTACGAACGTCGCCAAATCTGTTAAATGGGACAAACACCGTAATTTAACACTTTCTTTGATCTTCAATCTACATTTTCTGATCTTCAATCTACATTTTCCGAACTTCAACCTACATTTTCTTATCTTCAATCTACATTTTCTTATCAGCAGATACTTGGGCGTCTGATTACTCGCGTCTCACCCCGTACATGACTAGATATACTTAAAACTGCCAGCACTTTGCATATACAGGGTGGAATACCTAACACGCGCGCCCGAATGGGCTCTAATTTATGCGTTGGACATGCATGCACTCAGATATATTTCGTTCTGAAAAAGAACTCTTTTCATTGATCGGCTTATCCTCGAATCGCATAAAAAGAGGTCATAGAACTAATGAGAGACCACCGCGCACCGTCTTTTCTTTCTGTGTTCTCCGCTATAGTACGAATTTTTTTTAATTATTCCACCGCTCCTCTTCAACTTTTATTTAGACTATCCTCCTCTTCATTTCTGCAAAGCTGTATCGGTGTTAATTAATTCAATATTCGTTTTCCTAGCTCACCTTCATCTCGTGATCGTGACCTTTTTCTAGAAATATTTGCTGCAAGAATTTTCTACAAAATATGTATTGTTCCATAAAATTTTTGTTACAAAGATAACTGATTATGTTATCTTATAATTTCCCTTAGGCGTACAAATTCTTTTTTAATTCGAGCGAGTTCACCATTGTAACAAGTAGAATTGGGTTGTAATGAGCAGACACGTCAGCCAAGAAGAACACAATTGTTTGCATACGCAACGAACGTGCGAATACAATTTCCTCAGAAATGGAGTCTCATATGTAGATTGCAGATTTGTTATTTCCACAGAAACGGAAATATATTTACAAAAATTGCAGCTTCCCTCAATGGTTAACCGCCATTGGCAAAAATTAAAACGTCTGAAATGAAACACTCTCTTTATTCACAAATCAGAAGGTATCGCGTAAAATGCGGGGCAGAAATTTTAAGAAATTCAATAATTCGTGGAAATGGCAGCAGTTTAAATCGAAAAAGCCAACTTTAATTATTTGTGGCTTAAAGGATATTTCAGATATGAAAAAAATCCTACGCTAAATTTTAGACAATACCTTTTAGCTGGAGAATAAAAAAAAATGTTTTCATTTCAGACGTTCCAATTTTTGCCAGCAATGGTGGCCATCCATCGATGAACCGATAAAAGACCATTTCAAAAACAACGAATACTTCTGGTATTTCTTTTTTACATTTCGTCCTGAATGAAACAGAGAATAAAGTTAAGAGTTACGTCAATATCACTGTAAAAAAAACGGAACTTTTCACTTTTCGCAAACAGCTTTCCACAAATAACCAACTTTGTTCATTTGACGAAATTCACATATGTTACAACACTTGTGCTTAAAGAAAATGCTAAAAATATCGATTCTTGGAAAATGAAAAACCAGAGCATCCCATTAACACTAGGTTTACGCAGCACAAAAAGTGCCTATTTTACATTACTTTATAAAAATAACATGAACGTATCTATAAAAATTTGCAGCCACTTTTTTAAATGATATATACCCAAAGGAAACAATTTGTTAAATAATTCCTCATGGACGCATCTTTACGATCTCAATATTCGTAAATTAAAAATATTAGAATCCGTCATTTTGACGGGTCCGGTAAATCTAGTGTTAAACAAATTGCTTCGATTCTCCCCGATTTTTCTGGCGGTCGGGTCGGTTTGTTTCGCTGAGAGACACCCCGTACGTTTTCATTTTCCCCGGATTCCCATACGTTATATGGATCCGTGCTAACGTTGAATTTCCTTTTAGTTCCAGCAAGAACGACGGAAGGCCAGATTCTACTCGGCGAGGTCGATATCGCGGTTCAAGGGAGCGAGTTCGACGATATTACAACGGAGGAGGCGTTCACGAAAAAATGCCTGGTCAACGGAAACGCGTATTCCCACAGTCAGACGGTACGTGTATGCATAAACCTTTCGATAACAATTGTTTCCTGGTCGTCTTCTCTCTTTTCTCCCATTAATGCAGCTTGAATAATTCCCGCGAGTCGATGGAGTTCGAACCGTGGAACGGTGCCAGTATTATTTGCCCTCGACTGTTGCATGACAAAAATACGTCCGATAAATTCGATAACATTTTCGTACAACCCGGATTCGTATTGGATTCAGCAAATATTTGACGCACGGTGGTCGCGTGCTGCCCGCGTAATACATTTTGAGAGAAAGCGGAGAGAACGAGCGAGAGAGAGAGAAAGAGAGTGAGAAAGACCTGTAAGTCTCGCAGGAATACAATCGACAACCTCAATTGATGGGTAATCCTCGTACCATGTTTTACTTCACATTTCTAGCGTATCGCAAGACAGATGGAACTTCGAAAATGTTGCTTTCGATCCGTCGATAAAAAACACGTGTCACCCCGGTACTTTTGTTTGCGACGCCTTTTTATTGCAAATTTTCGCCACACTCGATATTGCTGGCGTCGCGTCGGGACAAGATATTGAATTGCTGTGCAGACGTCACGAATATTCACTATGTGCAGTTGATTATGCTGCGAACGTGCAACTACGATGTTTCATAAGATGGATGGCGGAAGATATGAACGAATTTGTACATTTTCTCTTATTCAGAAATTTATTAATATACAGGGTGTTTCATCTAACTCGAGCACTTGTTTTTTATGATAGAAAAAGAAATGTCAGAGGGCAACATTAGTTGGTTCAGAGGGGCAAATAGTATGATAGGCAAAAAAATTTGTCCAAGGTTATATTTTTTGAGATTTCAAGGTCATCGAAGTTTTTTTAAATGGAATGATATAGTTTTATTATTGCTATATGATCGCCGAGGTCAAGATGAATCCAACGAGCTGTAATATTATGACCTTCCAGTGACCTTGAGTTTGTTATCACTTACGATTCCACGCCATACATTTACACACCATGGACGCTAGTGTACAATTTGTCGAAGCCATTTCGGGTTATTGTGTGTCATAATATTTGCCCCTCCGAACCAACTAATGTTCTTCTCAGAAATTTTCTTCTATCATAAAAAACAAGCGAGTTAGGTGAAACACCCCGTACATTTTCAGGTTGGTGCATTTTCGAATGCAAATGTAACGAAGCCTTCTGATCCAGAAATATTATTACAGTCTCGAGAATTATTAAACATATTATTTTATAGTACGAGGTCCTATCGCCTAATGCTGAAGGTAGAACTGTTCCTGCGGAAGAAATTCGTAAAAATATGACACTCGAAGACAGAATGTGCCCGTAAACGATACGATATTGGCAACATTCCCCGAAGTTTCCGATCAATCTACTATTACCATTGAACGAGGCAACGGACAGGAAAAGATCCGTCCGGCCAGATAACCTACCACGGAGTTCCTTCTGCCTCTGTTCCAGATACCGTCCTACGACGCGAACTCTCATTGCCTGTGTGTCGCCGGCGAGGTATATTGTTGGTGGCAGAATTACAGTCCGAGCACCGATCCATCCGCCGGCCCCTCGCTCCTCCCGTCGACAACGATAGAAAGTAATTACACACCGTCGCTGGAGGAGAGCACGGACGCCGACGACAGCTCCGAGGAAGCTTTCGGTGATCCGGAGCAGCAGGGATACGTGGAGATTAACGGGACGTACTCTACTACTTCGCAGCCAGCGCCGACTACGTGCCTCGTGATGGGTAATACATCACTCGGTTTTCAATTTCCACCGGCCCGTTTCTACCCTGAAACTTTTGAAATTCAAACCACAATTTGCTCACCCCGAAACGATACAGTAGTGCTCGTTCGGCTACGACAGTGCACGGTTAGTTTTACATCGGTTCGACAGCGAGCGGGACATCTTTTCCTTTCAGGAACCGACTCGAACACGGCAAATTTCATCTTCGATCATTGTCGTCTTATCTTTATAATTGTAGTACCAATGGATAGCCGAGATTCTCCTGATTAAAATGAGCCCAAACACGACGCAAATCGGACCAGCTTTATAGACTTGATGTAAATAACAATCAAGGACATACGTATGACCGCTATGTATGGAAACTATAAATGTCGACCGATTTATGTCGTGTTTGGGCTCATTTTACTCGGAAGAGCCTCAACAATCCATTGCTACTATATTTGAGACGAAACTTACGGAATTTGAAATTTTCTTTATTACGACGAACTGCGTCTATCTCGCTTTCGCTCGCTAGATTCATTCTCTTACGTTATGGAGCCTGTGCTCGAGTCGATTGCTCGAAGAGAAATGCTAGCCTGCAACGCAAGAATTTTACTTCCGGATCCGAAACTTTTAAGTGAGCGCTACTGCAGACTTTTCCCGGCGTTCTACCGTTGTTGCGTCGAATCCCATAAACGCGAGTCTCGAATCTTATCCGTTGCTATTTGTATCAATTTCCGCGTCATATATCTCTCTCTCCTATCAGATATCCGAAGATTTTACGGCCAGTGCCTCGTACATTTTTTTATCGTCTGGCGCCGGTAAACGCGTTTTCTACGAGGAAAGATTCTGCCAACGTACCGGTGGCATTGCAGCTCTAACTTCATCAAGGGGACGAGTATGTCGTGACACACTGATACCGTTGTTTGTCGTGCGGCGGTTTACTGTTAAAGTGTATACCCTGTTCGTGTTCCGGATCGATAACCGCCAACTAGAGATTTTAATTGGTCAGCTGAACAATTAACAACGGTACAGCGTGTCACTCGACTGCCTGATGATGCCAGCTGCAATCCTGGCGAAACATTGGAATAATTAATGTAAGAGGCGTCGTCGCTGCCACGCGGAACACGTGACCGCTTTTAAATCAATCACTTTTCTATTTCAACGACTCGGAGCCAGGGGGAGGAGCTAGGGCAAATTGCTGGGAGGAGCTAGGACGAATAGATCAGAAAGGATGGTGAGAGGAACGCTGGGTAAAGCCGAGGAAAGTTGATGGGAGCTTAGAAGAGCCGATGGGAGGAGCTGGAGCAAATTCATGGGCGGGGTTAGGTCCATTTTTTTTTTTTGTAAAAACGAGTGACAGGTTGCTACCAAAATATGGCTACGTGATATTTGCGGTGATTGAAATGTTAGTTATAACATTTTATCGAACGCAATGCATCCTACTGGAAAATATGAAAAAAGATATTGTCATAGATAATCTATATACTCTTAGAATTCTACGCGTTATTAATTGACACGCACAAAAATAAATCGTGGTCGCTGCACATGTGTGACGCTGGTAGACACTTGAGAATATTCAAACCCGTTCCCTCTAAAATGCTGATTTTTAAATTATGACAACTTTGCAATGTTGCCACGCGTCGCGTATGTTTTTCAAAGGGGAACCGTGCCTAATCGGAACGGCCCACAGCGGTCTAAAACACGAGTGACATTTTGCCAAAACATATTCCATTTTGTAAAATTCCATGATCTCTTCTGTCTTAGAAGATATACTGAACTAATATGAGACAGTTGATTATGCTCAGCACACTTTCTTCTATATAACCTTCTATATATAATAACCATATCACAAGTTATTATTGTTTAAAGTCTGGGACTTCTTCGTCGGGACTCTTTGACGACTAAAAAACACTAAACCAAATTATATTTAAAGAGCAATTTTTCAAAAAT
This sequence comes from Halictus rubicundus, assembly GCF_050948215.1. Classification (NCBI taxonomy): domain Eukaryota; kingdom Metazoa; phylum Arthropoda; class Insecta; order Hymenoptera; family Halictidae; genus Halictus; species Halictus rubicundus. Next base: position 12,977,832 of record NC_135154.1, read on the forward strand.
TCAGAGGAATAATATATTCACTAAGCTGAATGTGTTTCTAAAAGTTGTTGAATTTTTAAATATATTTCAAAAATACTAAAAAAACCTATGAAACAAACAAAAAGTATGGTACATTATGCACCATTAAAGAAGATTACTTGTTAATACTCTACACCCGAAATATCACTTCGATATCTTTAATAGTTTAGAAGTTGTACCAAAATGTCGTTAAATTTCGCGTTTCAGACCACTGTGCGACCCCATTTTTTAATCGGTTTCCATTTTGCCAATGCTGTTCGGGGAACGTAAACAATTTTGGGCTGCTCGGTGACGAGACGGTTGATTTCCAGGCAGGGAATACCGGGAGGGCGAAGTGCTGCCGCACTCGACCGGGAACTGCATCGAGTGCAGCTGCGGTTCCGAGGGCCGTGTCGAGTGTTCACCTAGGGACTGCGTAGCACTACGACCGGAAATACCTGTCGCACCTAACATCCCGGACGCACCGGACGGCGACTTCGAGGTGTTCAATTTCGACCGAGGGATCGACGAGAGCTTCTAAGGAATCTGATAATCACGATCGTCGCGTGCTGCCTCTGGCCTATACATTCCACGGTGATATCCTTCGATTTCGTTGTTTCCATTGATATCCTGTCTGTGATGATTTTCGTACTTTCGACGAAGCGATTTGATTGTTATGGGTGGACCGTTCGAACGAGATCAACGCTCCCGATGTTCGTGGACGTTTATCACGGATCTTTATGCAAGGTGAATACCATCGACATCAATTGCGAGACACAGTGGTTGAACTAAAATGTATTTCTCCCTTCAACCCTTCGGGGACTAGGTCTGTGCACTGTACTGACTCTGATTAGTCAGAGTACAATAATAATCTCGTAATTATTTTTAGTACAAACATATTTTTCGACTTTTCCAATCTTATATTGTTTTCATGTCTAACTGATTTCTTCGTAACTGCATAAAAATCCGCAGTCCTCATTGTCGTTTGCTTTTCAGAATTTCAAGATATTAAAAAGTCTAAATCTCGTTTTTTCAACGGTTCTCGTAGAAAGTTACGATATGAGAACGTTTTTCTAAAAATGTTCCGCGATCAAGGTCATAAATATTAAAAAATTCTAAAACTCTTTCGATGGCTGGTTACAACCCTAACAGGGTTGCCATTATCAAAAAACACTGCGTCGAAACGCAGTCGGTCTTTCGAAACTTTAATATTATTCTAGAAATCAACATCTCCTCGTCCTGTAAAAATGCCTGTCCTTTCTTACCAAACGAAGCTGGAGAAACTGATAGTTGGAAAAATTTCACTTTTCTATGAACAAAATATTTTCTATAAAGACCGTAGACATTCCGATGTTCCGTTTCGAACGTTCCACTCTGTATATAGAACGTGTACTTTAGATTCGAACGCTTTACGTCTCTTTTTTATAATCAGAGTACGACATTTAGAAACATATCAGAACGTTTATTGTAAATAGATAGAGTATAAGTTAGGGAAGCGGCCTAATTGTTTCCGTTATTTTCATATCGATCGACAGCGCAGTGCGGAACTTGTGAAAGTCTTGGATTTCTTTCGACGTTCGCAGATAACTTATTGATCCTTTAACTGACTCCTTAACCTTTTGACTGCCGGCCGTTCTAAGTGTTCGTTAGCTACGACAGTGCTGTAGCGGTAATCTCGCCGTGCAAGGAGTACTTTCGAGAGTTTGGTTGCCGCCCATCGATTAAGTATAGAGGGTGAGTCACGAGAAACCGAGCACCTAAATATCTTTGTTGCAATCGAAAATTAAAGGAAATGTCCGAGACATGAGAAAGGGATCCGCGCGACAGTTGGTGAAAAATTTAACGAAACTTTCGCGTTTTCAATGATTTTTTTATGAAAGCTTTACCAACAGACCGGTGACATTTTTTCGATCAAAATGAGTCCAAACACGATACACTTCGGATCACATTTACTCGTTTAATCCCCGATCCCGTAGAACCTCGATTATCCGAACCGCTGATATCTGAATTTTATTATTCAAATATTATTAATCTGAATTCTGAATAATATTATTTATTGTACGAATCCTATTGTACTATTCCATTATTCAAAAACTTAAGTTTCTCTGATTAGTTCGAATAGTCGAGGCTCTACCGTATCGTGGATTAGTCAAGAAATTATGGTCCCAAGTGTATCGTGTTTGGACTCGTTTTAATCAGGAAAATGTCACGAATATGTTGGTAAAAGTTTCACGAAGAAATAATTAAAAACATGTGAGCCGTGTTACTAGATCGTGATTGCATCACCGATACGCCATGAACACTGTTCAACGGTACAAATGTGACAATATAAACATGTTTTTTTGTTTCGAGGTTATTTAAAGGTTCTACCGAAAGCAACGTTTTCTATGATTGCATTACACGCTCTTAATTTCGTAGAACTGCTTTATACCTAAAATTCCTCGCTTCCGCGGGCTCTGTATTCGCTACATTGGAAGTTTCTTCGAACTTCTTAATTAAATTAGAATAAACAAATGGGGCCGGATAATTAAGAGCAGAAAATCGACCTTTAGATTGCTCCGTCTGAAACTCTGACTTCCGCAATAAATGAAAACCAGGTCGATCGTTTCTTCCGTTGAATAACGCATGATTCAATGTGTAATTAATAAACTGATGTGTTGTCTCGAAAAGTTGATGGAAATAGGAGGTTGTATAAACGAAACACGATGCCTTAAAATTTCAAACGACGCACATTACTGTTTACGCTAATCTATATTTCTAATTTGAAGGTCATTTCAAGGTCATGTTATACTAAACGATTAAATCTGTACTTACATTGAAACTCTAAAATGTTGATAATATCATTCTATCATTTCCAACCTATTAAATCTATCAGTGGTGGAAAAAAACGTCTATTTTACTTCAGTTTGTTGCAATTAGTGTACAACATTTTTTGTTTGCCTAAAGAATTCTCTCGGACATTTTCTTTTAGCATGAGCACCAACGGAAATGTTTGGACGTTCTGTTTTTTAGCAACTCAGCCTACGTAATTACGTCTAAGCAGAATATTTAATTATTAGCGGATAATATGCTTTATGCAGGGATTATCGTCGAATGCTTATAGACGGCGGTCAAAGGGTTAACGATGCTTATTGAGTTTGAAGAACAAAAAAGAGTCCGGCCTATCAGGCCGTCGAAGTACCCTACAAGACTCGAGATTCTGCTTTCTTTGCAAGACAATGGAGAAGACTATCTGCTTTCCACAGCGAATCCTCGCGACGATCGTCATTTGCATGAGACCACACACGGCCAGTTTGGCTTCGCGTTTTCTATGTAGACACCCCCTAGGTATACATGTAGAGAAGTCGAATTTTTCAAATGCTGAAATTGTCGAATCTTTCGAAGAGCTATCGTATACCTTAACGACCAACGCTGGTCGATCTCCAGTTCTCTCACCAACTTGAACAATATTTTCTATAATATTCCCGGTTCTACGGAATAACAAACGGATTCCGTAGACGGTCAGCCTACAAACTATAAATTACCAGACCGGAAGCTAAGTATCCGCATAAGGCGACCCACATTCCCGAGCTATATTGTTCCCAATGTCGTAGAAGGTCACAGATAAATCTCATGCTATCCTTGGTCGCGATTCAACGCGTTAACTGCTGACTGATAGCCATCCGAAAAATTAGCATTGATTTGAAATTCTTTATTAACGCGTTCTGGCCGCTGATTTTCCATATCAACACACTCCCACTTAGTATCTACTAATTTTAATTATCCAATCATACATTTTATATTTATTTAATTCAATTATGTATACTTAATTCTATTACATAGTGCATTTTATTTATTGTAGCAAATACCTCCGTCGCCATTTTATATCTCACGGATTCTAACACAGCAGTGATAAAAAGAATCGTGTCGAACATACACGACGGACATAATTAACATTTTCATTTTTAAATGTATGTCGTTCAATATTAAATTCGCAATTCCGTAATACACTTATCTATTTTGTCATAAATGCATAAAGTCCGGAATCCAGTAATCAGCATTACATCCGGCCGAATTGCTCATTTGCAATCGAACGCACTGCGACGTGGCATTCATTGTCAGATAATAAACTGTGTCGTCCACGTGCAGCTAACATGGCAGTTAAAGTGTTGATCGAGACGTAATCATATCCTCTTTGTGACCATTTTCTGTCCATGCGCTCATGATTCATGGCTCTAGCTTTATCGAAATCGTGTGGGTTCACGACCAAAAGCTTCGCTTCCGATTCTAAATGAAAAGTGTGCCGGCGAATAATGGGTCAAATCATTCTCTCGTATCCCTCGGATCTGGAATCTGATTCGGCAACGAAAATATTCGGAGTTTTTATAATAATCAAACGCCATATCACGAACAATGATATCACCAAAGATATACGAAACTTTTACCAAAGACGGTTTAGCATAGTTCGATCTAACGTAAGTATTATCGGCACTCGAAGAGCGCCGACGCAATATTGAACCCCCCCCCCCCCCTTTCGATAGGACGATGTTTGCCCCCACGTGCACCGGGATTTAGATACGTGAAAGAGAGTTCGCAGCATGCTCTGTCCGCTGAATTTCGTCTCACGGAAAAGGACACTGCCGGGACAAGGGTTAAATTGCACAGGTTGATTTCCATAAACAGCCTGTAAAACAGTAATCCTATATCTGGCCAGTCTTTTTAGCAAAAAACAATTTCAACGAAGTTTCAACACCGTTGGATCAAGTCGATTTTGCTGTGAACGAGCCGAATCCATTTTGTTCCTTCAAGATTGATCGAGTCCTTTGGAAACTTTAATTTTTTGTTAAATCGACTTCAATCCTTATTAAGAACAAAAATTTTGGTTACTAAGTATAACTAAATACCGATAGCTAGATATTTTTAATGTAAATATGGTGTTCAGTAGAAACTATTATTGTTTCTTTCAGTAGAAACAATAAATTGCGGCGGAAGTTTCCTTTTCAGGCTATCAACAATTGAAATTTTGTCTGAGCGGATTTTTAATTGTTAATCACTCGAAGATGAAGTTCATAGTACAATTTTCGTCTCTCTTGATTTTCGTGTGATTTTAGCGTCTGTTTGTATATTTACTATTAATTCCATTTAACCAAACTGGACCAAACATTCGACCAAATAGTTACCCTCTAAGACCCTATGGGAAACATAGGCTGCTTTGAAACCCGACACTGTATCTCTTTCTCATAATTTCATCTCTTTGACCCAACGCACATGGTAATTCAAATTTCTGAACGGCGAGGTATTGAAATATGCCGCTTGTTTCAGAGTGCTAATGTATAAATTAATTTCCATTGCTGTAACCATCCGTATGCATATGTAATAAATACAACAGAACAAAGTGATCCAGTAAATAAATTTTCAAATTATATACCATCATAAATTACTTTCGATCTGTTATTGTTTAAATATGACACACCCACAAATGATGATATTCTAAAGTTAATTATATGTAAGATGTAATACGTCGTAGATTGAGAAACAATAAACAAAACCGTACGTAAATTATACATACGATATAAATACAAGTGTAACAGAAAAAAAATACAGGTGTACGATTTTTCACATTATTTCCTGAAATTGGTTAAAGCGACAATTAAAAACAGAGCTTTTTATACCAAAAAATCGATTTGATTCCAAAAGTTTGAAATTTTAACGTTTAAAATTAATTTTGATAAAAACGACAGGCTGGGTGGAACTCATATTTGACAACGTGTTTATAAACACTGATATCTACTATTTAAGACCTGTTAAAAAAGCAGATCTATCCCGAGAGTGTCCTACATATATTCTTCACCATCAACTTTTGTCCTGAATAGTGCATAGTGTTCTTTTCCTATACACACATTTGACACGATTGTTTCAGTGGTATTTATAATATTTTTAAATAATTTTTTAATTAATAGGTCTTCGAACTGTCCGCAGTCTAATGTTTGTGGGGTTAGAGCACTATACATATACAGGGTTGGGCAACGTCAGCTTAAATAATTTCTAAATTATACATGAAAAATTAATATACATATGAATTTATTACACAAAAAAATGTACTTTTTGGATGAAATGTTTCTAGAGATTTGAAGTTTAACTTCATATTTGCAAATGAAAAATACAATACTTCATTGAAACAAGCAGAATGGATTTTTAAATTGTGTTCCCTTTGAAATTATACAACTTTTCTATATGCATTTTGTCATAAGGCGTGTAACGTAAAATTTATTCAAGATATTTACTGTCCACCCTGTACACGCAGCACACGAAAATTTTCAACATATCCTTAAATACAAACTTGTATAGAATATAAGACAATTTCATTCTATTTTTTATTCGCCGAAACTACTCGCAAGGAACATGAAATGACATAATGTATCTTCAGTTTCATTGAACTCGTCTATAAAACTGTTCATTTGCATAAACTTCCATAGCTTATATAATACTATTGTATACATTTAACAAGAACAGAAGCAAAGAAATTCGACATCGTATGAGTCAACGTGCACAATATAATTATACATGTATTATATATTCGTATATACACGTACCTATAAACATTGTAATTCATAAGTTGTCGGGTATTGATGAATTCAGAACAACAACGAATTGATGTCATGAAATCGCAAACTACAAAATAAAAATTTTCTAAAAAGTTCTAGGAAAAACTTCACAGCATATTCAGTGTCGTGAACGACTGTGAATTTCGTTTCTTATTAACCTGTTTATTTAAAAATTGCAGAATTACAGTCTAATATTCCTTAATCCGCCAGTTCTATTATTTCAGGTTCATTCGAACGATTTGCTTCAGTTCAACGTGAACAAGATGTCCGGCAGCTTATGAACAATAATGTACGTCACACGAGGAACCAAGTATCGAGAAATAATATTGTAACAATATAGGAGTAGAGTACCTAAGTATTGCGGAGACTGCGGATCTCTATGCAAGAATAGACTTTTAGGGATCGATTTACAAGAACGGAGATTAGTTACACAGTCGCATTTTGTCCCACACAACAAGGTTTCATCAGGGTAAGAAATAAAATAGACGAAACGTTATTAAATTCCGCTTTGTTCCTCTGCGTTACTGTGCTTCGAACACTATCCGTACGCTATAAATGCACAAAATCCGCAGTCTATTTATCGACCTTAACTGCCCTTTGTTCTCCGTTGTTATTCGAACGAGACTCTGTAACCCCGGAAAACGCAGTGTGACCAGAAGATGGACGAAACAATCTCATTATTATACTACGATTATAAGAGCCACTCTTCTTCGAAAAGTTCTGAACAATTTCGTCCGGGTAAACTTTGCACAATAACAATCAATAGAACCTCTTAAGATCTAGGGATCGAACTGTCTCCGCAGATGATCTAATCTTCGAACCAAGAAACGCAAACCCTGAAACGCCTAAGGTAGTCGGCTTGCATCGGAGATCCTCGGAAAAATCGTTTACGTTGCACCCGTGCGCAACAATGAGGAAATTTTCTACGAGAACCTCTGTGCATCTGTCTAGCTTCCCCCAAAACTTCAAGGTCAGCAAATTTTCTCTGCGTGCACAAGAATGAATCGGCAATGATACTCTTCTTTTCTCGAGAATCTTCGGCGCAAGAGAATCGCCTCTTAAGATTCTTCTAGGAGTTCTAGGGCGAATAGTGAACTCGGCTCGGCACGCATTATAGTTAGCGACCTATGGTAGCGTCGAAGAGACAAGAAGAGCGGGTCGAGCGTAACTATACTTTTTTGCGACGACGACGAGATTCATTGTTTATAGTTAGAGGCGTAGTTAGATAGCGATCCAATGTGATATATATATACATGTATGTATATATATACGTATATATCCCGGGGAAAAAAAGTAACTTTGTCTAAAGGTTTTACAATATCTAGAGGAAAGGTAACAATCCTATTCGCGAGAGTAATAACGATAAGGGATAGAATAGAGGAACCGAGAGGAGAGTTTCGAATGACGGTGTCGGGTTCGCTCCTTGCAACGAGTAAATTTATCGTCGAACAACATTTAATCCCGTGTTTTCTTTTAGGGGTTCGCTTAGATGACAATGAACGGCAGAGAGTGTGGCAGATTAAAGTATTTTTTAATTGTATGGTTTTGAGAACAGGAACCGTAGACAATCCCCTGTCGAATAGTGGCGCTCGAGAGAAAACTCGAGGAAAACCGGGAAACATAAGTAGAAAAAGCGATGTGTAGCTTTACCGAGCGGAGTTGAAGTCTTCGTAGCATGCGCGAGACGAAGAAGAGGACAATGTGCTCTGTCGATGGTTTTCGACAAAAATTGATCAGTTCATTGTTACACGGAAAAACGTTTCCATGAATTCCCTGTAGCTCTTCCCCACAGATCCTCTTCATCCCCGTCCTCAAATTGGAATTGTACCCGTTCTTCGCACCTAGACCCACAAACTTCAAGTTTGCTCGGTAAATCCATACCCGCGGGACCACCATGACAGTTTGTTTCTTTTTTTTTTTTTTCTCATTGATGTTTAGAGTTGCGTGACGATCTCGTACGTCTTCCAATCATCCCACAAACTATTACGTCTCCCCTGCGTACCCGTGGGAAATTACCTTCTTGAACATGGTTGTGTACACTAAATAAAGGAAGATCTTACGATACGCCCACATTTTTGCTCCCCCTGCTCGTCATTTTACCATTTCTTTTTATGTTCACAGTAGATCAGTTTCCTTTGTGCTTATCTTCAACATCTACCAAGCATCAATTAAAATAACAAGTTTCAATGTATTTAAACAATTTTGCACAATTTTAATCATAATGTAATTTTTCAAGAAAAACTTGATTCCATGTTAGCATTATCACCTTTTTAATCCTAACACTGATTTGTAAATGAAAATCTCCGTTACACCGAATTTTTATTATTTTTTATGAAGTATATCAGTATTTGAAAGCTGCAATATATGCTTAGCAATACTGTAGCCAATATTATTGATCACATAAACAATAAATGAAGCTATTTTTCGTGCTGTGCTTCTTTAATTACCCACTGTACATGTGTATTGTCTTCCTTGCATATTGTATATAATTGTCATAAAAATGTGTTCTGAGGTGTTAACGACATAACCATGAAGTAAACGCCAGAAATTAAAATTAAGTATGCAAATTGATTTTCAATATTTTTTATATCACCGTCACATCGGTAATAATTTAAAGAATCAAACGTGACCTTTAAACGTCCTCTGCGCATGAACTCACGGATGAATCAATCGTATCAAATTATCGCGAATCGAAATCATCCAATACTTACGTGAAACATTTTCCACAGTCATTGCTTACGCAATAATCGAAATGGTTCCAGCTTCATAATCCATCTTACATATAGGATCAATTTAATAGAAATTCGAAATGTAAAAGGAAAGGGGATGGAAAGACAAAATGGCGTTGATAGCTGGCGTTGGTCCTGTGGTAGCACAAACTGAAACTACAATACATGAATATACTATACTTGCTGACAGTCTACTGTATATGTAGTCTGAGACTAGTATGTAGCCACAAGTGAGTAAGGTTAAGTAAAGAGTAAGTAAGCCGGTGTTGAGTTGTATGATTCAAATGTACATATTACGTATGTTAAATGCTATTTACGTGGTTATGTTTGCTTCGAGAAGTCTATTGTAATAGAATTCTCGCGCGACTCGTCAACGGAAAGTATTCTGTAAGTGTTTTTGTGCATTAATAAACATTGAGTGTACACGTGCATTAACAATGAATTATTTTCTTATGTCTTTGCAATTCTGTATCGTAAACGCAAAATATTATCTCGTATCTATTTTATTTCAGATAAATATTAGGATATACTCGTTATGTTATCCATGTTAACAGCTGCTAGATAAGGCATGTATGTGTAGTGACACATTAAATAGTTCTACATATTTACTACAAATGCTATCAGCGGATATGCACTATTGTCATAATTCTTCCGACAATATATAGTGGAAGGAAATGCTTTGTGTAATCACATCAGTTGGAAATTAGTTCAAAGTTGTTTGTGAACCAGAACAAATCGTAAGGATGGAGTCAGTGGTCGCAGAAGCTAAACCCTTTAAGAGTTTGCAAGAGTTGTACGAAAACGTGGAAAACTTGAAATCATGGCCACAAATTGAGGAATTAAGGGAATGCACGGATTATGTGTACGATGGCCTTTATGTAGACAATCTTCAAACACAATTAGCAAAGGTGGATAGAGACAAACGTCCTAAAACGTTGCTTTGTCATGATATGAAAGGTGCTTACCTTGCGGACAGGTAATATTTACTCAGATTTTGATATTTTGTAGAGATTAATATGTGCAATTATTTTTCCAGATTCATAGATGGTACAGATTCTTATGAATCTTATCTATTTTATCACTGGAGTGTTATAGACACATTTGTATACTTCAGTCATCATTTTATAACTATTCCACCTTTGGGATGGATCAACGCAGCACATAAACATGGTGTAAAAGTTCTTGGTACTGTAATAACAGAGCGACAAGGTATATGGGACCAGATACTAGAATCAAAAGAAACAGCAAGAAAATTTGCAGAGGCTCTAATCTATGTTACAAAGTTTTATAAATTCGAAGGCTGGTTATTGAATGTCGAAAATGAAATTAAAATTGAACAGATCAATAATTTAATATATTTTATGGAATTTCTAACTGAGCACATTCACATAGAAATTAAAGATTCTGAAATTATTTGGTACGACAGTGTAACCAACGCAGGAAAACTGAATTGGCAAAACGAGCTAAATGATTCAAACATGTAAGTTTGTTGTTCGTGTCTTTCTGTACTTGCAAATTATTTAAATTTGAATTTATAATTCCAGAAACTTTTTTATACCTTGTGATGGGATTTATCTAAATTATAATTGGAACAAGTCTAAGCTGGAAAACAGCTGTTCTCTTGCAAAAAGTCGCAATCGAAACATCCAAGACATCTATGTAGGATTAGATGTTTGGGGAAGAGGTTGTCCATCAGGTGGAGGATTCAATTCAGCCTCTGTAAGTGTAATAGTTTTTTAATAACATCATATCTGAGTTAAACAGACTAGTATGTATTTGACTGTAATATTTTATATGACAGGCTCTACAGCAGATACGACAACAAGAATTGTCAGTTGCCATTTTTGCACCTGGTTGGACCCACGAATTTTTCGGGCCCAAAACATTCTATGAGTTGGAGAACATTTTCTGGGCTCAACTTTACCCACATTTATATATTCATGTTCCTATTTATGAAAGCGAAACATTCAAAACATCTTTCTGCCATGGAAGTGGTAGTTCCTATTATAACTGTGGAGAGGTAAATTTAAGTATGAAATATTTAAATATACTGCTGTAAATTAACGCGACTAAAAAGCTAAATTGTTCACAGATACAGATGGATATACGTGTCGTAGATGGAAAGATGATTTTTGAACAGAAACCATTTTACAATTTATCAATGCAAAAACCTCAGATTTCTGTACCTATACCACATTTAAAATTCACTCATTTGCCTCAATTACCTACACCGAAACCGGAGGACAAGGAAAAGGAAAAGTCAAACACGCCAATAGAATACGTCTACGAGACAACAAAGAACATTATTCGAATATTAGGAAACGTTGCGAATATCGAAAACAAATTACCTATACAAAATTTGAATTATTTTGAATTTCACAATCAATTGTCTTACGAGGGAGGTGGTTGCTTGAAATTAATCACAAATGATCCTAGATCGTATCACAGGTGAGGACTGCACAATACTCTATAAAAAGTAGATTTACTTGAGTTACAATGTTGAGTTACAAAATTATCTTTTACAGATTATTTCTGATCTACGTTGAACTACAACAGGACATTCAAGCAACCATCATTTACAAGGAAATGGAGTCCGTCTTGGAAAATGGAGCACAAAGCGAGCCGATGTTAATTCTGGGCAACGATGCCGGCTTAAAGTCCATTTTACCATATAGATCGGAAAATTTACGCTCATTGTGGAGGAAATGGTAAGTTTAACACATTTCCATACATTTACTTAGGTATCCAAGGATCAAATTCGAATTTATTTTCCATATGGATTAGACAGTTTATCACTTAAAGATAGAGGGTTGAAGCTTAAAACGAAATATTTTTGTTAATTCGATAAATAAAGGTGATAACGGTTGTAGTCAAAATGTTTCTTCATTCATTAAATTTGTTATTTTCATCACTGAACTTCTTAGTAGTCAAAATCTTGCTCTAAGTCTGTCTTTTTCTATGTTAGCGTCGTTTTCAATATTTCGTTTTTCTGTTGGCAGCGTTTACTTAACAAACATGAAAACAGTAAACGAAATCGGCGTGTCCTTCGCACGGAAATGTACCTGCTACCTGGGGGAGATCATTCTCGAAGCGAAGCCTCGGAACCGCTTGGGTAAGTCCACTATCGCTTACATTCCGGGGTGGCGTGCATAGCGCAGGTGTATTGCATCATGATAAAAGTATATCACCGGACGAGGTTCTCCAGCCGTGTAAAGAATCATTTCAGAAAGCGATGGTCCGTTTCCCTCCGAGTAATTGAGAACCGCTTTAGTGAAAGGAACGCCGGTTCGTTCCTCGATGGAACGCCTATTCGACATAACTTATCGCTCGATAAAAGCATTTATCATCGGTGAACATTCTGTTATTAGGAGAACGTGCGACCGACGCTTTTTTTTGCCATTTGTTTTATTACTGCGGAGATAAAGACCGGTGCCAATTACCGAGGCTTGCCCCCCTCCATTTTTCTTCAAATTTGAAGCTAGATGTTCCAATCAAAATTTTCAGTAATTTATCTTCAGGGTTGAAATTTTAATAGAAACAATATCGTTTTCAATTGGAAATATTTCTCACGTTGGGGACGTGTAAGTAGGTGTGTATTACGCAATTTTTTTTGCTGCCCAAATTCACTTTAAGGGGGTGAAATCGACCCTCGAAAATTCGGCTATTTTTCGATTTTTTTTTTAATTAGAAAAATATTATAAAAATTGTATTTTAAGAAGCAAAATAGGTATGAACTTCGTACAAACAGGAGTTCAATATTTATTACCGTTTATAAATGACAGAATAAAGTTTATACGTGGCATTGGGTTTATTAAAGCCTGCTGGATTAATCTCGAACAAATTTGAATTATTTTTTAATTCGGAGTACTTGAAAATCTTGTCCGTTATTTTTAATATCCGCGAAACAGCTTGAAACAGGAAGTTTGCGAGAACGAAACGGAAAAAGGGATGTAGGTTAACTATTCTGCAGGTTTCTATTTTATTACGGTTTCTACATACGTTCAGCTTTATATGCATAAAGATCCGCGTTCTACGTAAACGTAATTGCGTGTTTATTGGGTCGGACGCATGAGAAGAAAACGGAAACAACAAAAGCACAACCTAATTTTAACTTCATATTTTCGTTTCACCTCGGCTACCGTCCCTGTTGCTCGGTTGTTTGCAAGGGTATCCGGGGCTCCACGACAGCAGGTTATTTGATAGAAGGACGAAAAATGCACGTTTAGCCTCCATATTTACTCGCACACACGAGGAACAAACGGTGCCACGCGAAGGAGGTCGCGACACCATAACTCTGATAAATTTTTTCATTCATTGATTGCGTTTCGCGGTTGGATAATACTCGAATGGATAGTGCAATAATTTCAGCAACGGATTATTTGCTCGTTGAAATTCGTATCCAACAGGTCTCTAACACAGAGAACGAAATTTATGATGATAATGGTCTCCGAAGTGACCCTATTCGATCGTAAAGCAATTTTGAAAGATTGCAGTACAAAGGCCACTATTTGTAAAATATAAGATCACGACACTCAATAATTTCAAAAATAGCTGTGCCAATGTCGAGAGGTTTTATGTTAACCATTATTTATTAGCAGAACTGGGTTAAGCAACCGTGACTGTATATGCATAATAAACATCTCATTCTACACGTAATGCATTTATATGTATCTCAGTGTGTGTATGGTAGTCTTTAATATTAACAAAGTTATGCTGGTGTTTACTTAGCATGCTGAATTGTTTCAAATGAAGACGCGTGTGCTAGTAAAATTAAATTAAATGTGAAGTCAATTTGTTGAAGTGGTGTTAATTTTCTGAAAAAAATGGAATACGGTAAAAATTGAATGAAAATACTTCTAAATGCAGAAATATATGAGTGAACAAATACAGGGTGTCCCAAAAATGTTGTACTGCCTTGAAAATGGTGATTCCCGTGGTCATTTAAAATAACTTTTCCCTTTGCGAAAATCTTCTCCGCGGCTTCGTTCAGGAGTTATTAACGAAAAACACGGACCAATCAGAGCGCGGCTATAGTAGCCGTATAGCCACTCGGCGAGAGGTCCCGCTAATAGTGGCGTTGTCATTGGCCGAGCCGGAATCCGTCCGCTGTAGCCGCGCTCTGATTGGCCTGCGTTTTTCATTAATAGCTCCTTAACGAAGCTGCGGAAAACATTTTTGCAAAGGAGAAAGTTACTTCAAATGACCTTATGAATCGCCCCTTTCAAGGAAGTACAACATTTTTGGGACACCCTGTATATGCTGTATTATAACTGTTAAAGTAGCATACTCATAGGAATGATTAATACGGAACACAAATATGCAGACAAGCAAATATGTGCCATTTGTTTTTTAGTAGTATCGAGATTATGAGGCGTCGAAGTCATCGCACTCTATGCAAACGAAACAGTTTCCTTTAATGAATTTCATTTGCGCGCTGGCCGATGCGATAAATCTTTCTGTCGAATTGAAATTGAATCGCCGCAGATTATGGTCTCATAATCGGGATTTGAACGGTTCTCGCGGGAACGATCTAACGCGTAACGGAACAACCGTTTCGCCGGTTACAATGATAAAAGTCATCGGCAGGAATTTTCGGGCGTGCGACGCGACGGTCACCAATGTCGGCCGTTCATTACAGCGAACATGTCCGAAATAAACACTGTCCGGTTGGATCGTTTGTTTCAGCAGTCGCGCAACCCAAATTACGTTTCTCCCGTGTCGCAACGGCCATTTGTAACCAGAGAATGCGACTGGCTCATTGATATTCCCGCGGTTATCGGGTCGAATTTTTTCTGCGGTTACACTTTGCATTATAACGCTTATTTCGTGCCGTGTCCATGCGTTGTTTCACCTGACGATTGCGTCGCGTGCCTTCTTTCGTCCCGCCTCTCTCCAGCCTGTACCCTTCGGGTACCTTTGCTGTCCTAGAAATTCAAAAGGTCATAATTAGACTGCGGATTCCTTCGCAGTTATGGTATTTACACATTTTTAAAATACGAGACAACAAATAACAAATTTTTATTTGGTTTCTGCGGCTTACAACCGGCGCAAACAATTTTCATTTTGCGTAAAGATCCGCAGTGTAACAATAATTGGCTTAGTAACCCTCATGCGTTTCCAAAAAACAGTTTTACCTATGATAGTTGTATCTATCCAATTTTATTTTACGCTTCGCTTTGACCAATCTCGTAACAATCTGTAAAATCTATTTCCAAAAAACAGTTTTACCTATGATAGTTGTATCTATCCAATTTTATTTTACGCTTCGCTTTGACCATTCTCGTACCAATCTGTAAAATCTATTTCTAAAAGACAGTTGCAGAGAGATAGATAAATAGACAAGTAAACAACAAACTAGACAAATGGAAAAACGATAACGCGGATAGATTATTATTGCTACTCAGAAGAGTATGTCCGAGCAGGTAAAGACCGGAGGTCGATCATTTGGTTTCCCAATACGAAGGCATGACATAATTCTTTCGCGGAGGTTCAACGACACACATATCTTTCTATTTCGCGTCGGGTAAGGTCAACGACCAAATAATCTCACCCGGGTGAAATCCTGAAAATGTTTCTATGCAGCGTTTCAATTGCCCGGTATGAATTTATAGTGATCTAATGCGCGGTCCCTGATGTATCTCGGGACGGTTAATGTTTCTTTTAATAGCTACTAATACCCTCGCGTAATTGCGAAATGATAATGAAGAAACTTGATGTGCCGGAAACTGCTGGAGGGACGCTCCAAACGTCGAATGTCGAATCTTCAGAGTAGAAAAACTGTTGAAATTCTCGATGTTGCAAACACAACGTTAAAAGGCTATACTCGCATACGACAAAAACGATGTGTACGATCAATCCGTTGAAGTCTCGACTTGTTGAACTTTTTTCCTGCGATTGTTATTGCCGGGGAAAGTAAATATTTAAGTTTTTCGGCCAGTTTCATACAAACCAGTTTTTATAAAAAGATTACAAGAGATAGAAATACTTATTTTTATTTTAAAGGAAATAACGTTGAAGCTGTGAAAAAACGCCTTGCAATTGATGTTTTCTGCCGAATATAATTTTTCTGCAAAACATTTCTTCAAAAATTCCGGAAATAGTATACACGTGTCGTAACCGAGCATTCTAGGCATATTAGAGTTGCAAATCAAGATGAAAACGTGCGTAGTTGTTTTGATTAGCATAGAATGACTCATCGATTCTGGAAATAGTTTATCGCACGACCTATTAATTAGCGGTCATTCAGGAAAGATGATATTTCGTCAAGAACAATCTATGTTTATAATGAAAATTTAAAGATAGTGGAAAAATAATAGTTGTCAAAGGTGAAATAATAGTGCAGCTACTTTATAGGGACGGTGAAAACATCAATCTTTTGAAAATAAATGATTTATAGGAATTGCCCCCTTATTTCAAACCATAAAGCCAGTCATCTCGCACAAGCTGTTCGCCAGTGGAGGGGGCGATTCACGCATCGAGATGATTTAGTTTGATAGCAGTAGTGGGGAGGAAGAATAATGATACTTCTAAGTACTCCATTATTGGTTTCTTTTCTAATAAACGATAGTCGGTTCGAGCGAGGGCACATTTCTTACCACGTCAACCTAATTTCGAAATATTTTCCACAATGTCATTCTCAGTCATGTGGTCCATACCTAATGGTCCAGTTGGGTACATCCTTTTTGTAGTATAATTACAAATAGCTGTCCAATACGAGGAATTTTTCGTTGAAAATAATTCGTCAAGTTATCACGATAAATAGAAAAATATCGAGGAGTTGATCAAATCAAATTTAAAATCAAGTCTGTGTCCTAATATTAGTTCCATCAACGAAGGACTTCTCCATGCAGGTCACCGTGTGACACGTGCTATGTCTGACCAACGAACATTTATTTTACATCCATAAAAATACTAAACAACGCGCCGAACATACCATAACAACATACCAAGAGACCATATCGATTGAACTCGTACGACCGCAGAGTGAAGACGCTAGTTGAGTGTTCTTCCGCTTTCCTGGAAAGAGGCCATCTATTTTACGTGCAAAACAAATGCTAAACGATACATTAAGCATCGCATAACAACACACTGATAGACCATTTTGATTTAACTTATACGGTCCTAGAAAAAAATTGCCTAGGTAGCCACGGCTTACCGTGCTCGCGTCTGAGAATACCAGAGCGAGGAGGCTAGACAGTTATTTCGCTTTCCTGGAAAGAGGCCATCTATTTTACGCGTGAAAAAAAAAATACTAAACGATACATTAAGCATTGCATGACAACGCACTGAAGGACCATTTTAATTGGATCGGTATGGTCCCTGAAAAAAAAATTGCCAAGTGTGCCACGGATTCCCGCGCTCGCGAATGAGATTGAAGATGGCAGAGAGCGTTCACTCGCTCTCCTGGGAAGAGACAAAAATTGGCACGAGCCCCTCCATTGTAAACGGATAATCCGAGGCTCAGCGCGTAACATTTCCATAGAATTCCCGGCATTCTCGGCTGCCGTTGGCTCGGCAGGTTAACAAGGGAGGAACGTTCATATTTACAAGATGAGATCAGACTGTTTTCCTGCTTGGCCAAGGCGATCTAGTCGCCGCTCGGCGATACGACGGCGTAGAGCAGAAAAAGAAGAGAGGCCGAGAGAGCGTCGGCTCGTGCCTCTCCCAACCGAGGAAACATTTCCAACGGTCTTTCTTCGACTCCCATCGGAGGCGAGCAAGAGCTTCGGCATTCCGCGCACCGTTTCCTGCAACTGAACGCAGTGCGGGCACTGCCGCGAAAGTAAAACGTGCCTGGTCATTAGCGATGGGATTGAGCGCCCAGCAAGCAGATTCGAATCTCGATTCGGCCGAAAGCGCATTTCGGAAAATAAAATCAGCGTTGTTAAGCACGCTCGAGTACTAAACCAGACGAATCGGAACTTTCTACGAACACTTTGAAAGACTACAGAGAAACACTGGTGGACCCTATTGATCAAATCGGCTTGGAACCTCTGTAGGCACTTTACTACGATTTTGCTATTCCAAATGATCGTTCGATTTGGTCAACAATACACCCAGCTCATCTGCAGCTACACTGCATTGATCAAATAGGTCTACTTTTTGATGGGTAGCTTACTAATATTTTTAAATCATTACAGAAGTACACTGATTGTTAGACTGCGGACCTTTGTGCAAAATAAAAAAATGTCTGCTTCAATTGCAAGAGATGGGAACCAGAAGCAGACTTAATTCTTTCTAGAATAATTTTAATCCGTTGAAAATCGTTGTTCTTGAATTGTCTCGAATGGCGACTGTAAGTCATTCTTCAAAATATTTATTACATTATTAAATTTGTTTCTATTCAATAAATTACTAAACACTTCAGTATTGTACGGGTAAATTGCACCATTTTCGTATGTATAACACGAGAAAAAATTTATAGAAGGGAAATATTCTGGGTCGGAAGAAATGTTTCGTTTTGGAGTTAAATTAGCTTCGAGTGCGAAGGGTTAAACAGCGGCAACCAATTTTCGTTTGTAAATGCATATACGTAAAACTTGATCCCATTCCGTGTCATTAGCGATGGGATTAAGCACCTGGCAAGTAGATTCGAACCTCGATTAGCCTCGACGGTGTTGCGGAAAACAAAACCGGAGTACTTTCAAGTACACTGAAATCCGCAGTCTGCTACGTGAGGTGGACCTAGAGGACAATCCTTGGTGTTCACAATTGATTGCGAGCTCTTACAAGGTGAATTAAGGGGCCATTGCGTAACTGATCGATCATGGAATTATAGAGACACGCGCTTGTACGAGATTAGGAAGGAAAAGAACGGTATGTGGTCGGATCGAGGCAGGACAAGTTTCGAACTAGTCGGAGAACGATCGGGAAGGAGACGAAATTAGAAATATCCTAAAGAGACTTACCACCCAGAACAGCCTATTACGGACCTGTTATGCGAAGTATGCGTGTTACGGGTCTAATCTCCACTCGGCCGAGCAACGTACCTTTCTAAATGAAATATGTTTTTTCTTCCGATGTGCTAATTACCGCAGCACCTTGACAGTGGTCGGATTACTATAAACCGGGCGCGGTTTATTATTCCGCAAGTTGTTCCCGTCCTCACAGCTTCACAATATATGGACCATAATTAACGTGACTGATCGCTCAGCTTATACGTTTCCGTATAAGGAATAAATATTCTTAACCCATTTGCATCATAAGGAAATGTGAAAAGAAGGCCTTTATCACCAAACTTTTTTTTTTTTATTATATTTAAGTACAAAAATGGCTACAAGTAAAAGAATTTCATATTTCGGTTCATTTACTTTCATCTCCAACGACACCCTCCATTTCTATTTTTTAGCTAACGAATATTGATAGTGACCAACAATGTTGAGCGTATGCATACAGCTCCGGTGATAGTGACCAGGAAAATTGAACGTATATATTCGCTAATGATGCAAATGGGTTAATTATCAATTTTAGTTCTATAGCGAATAATGAGAAAGCTAACTTTGAATAAAATTAAATAAGATACCAGCTTTTTTTTTAATTTGATTGACAATTGTCAAGACTGATAGCTAGTTCATTTCTGATTGGTAAGTACTGATTGTATCTCGTAAATTATCTAAAATCGATAATTCCAAGTGAGAACACTTTTGAGACAACTCTTTCCTCCTCGAGATAGAGAGATTGCTATACTTTGAAATCGCGCTTCAAACAATTTTGCTTTAGGTACTTCTTTGGCAGGTTTTTTTACAGTTTCCATTAGCCTATCGAGCTCAGACGCCTTGTTATCAGAAACCTCGGCTGTCCTTTCTAATGTTTGAAGTATGTATAATGCTCCCGCGCTGTTTTAAAATTCACCAAATGATTTCGCGAGAGGATTACTTAATTTAGATTTGTTGATAAAAAGTAACTCGCCCATTATCCCATTGCTAAAATCACCGGAGAATTTGCCTGGCCACGATTTTCTTTTTAGTCGGCTCACGACCGTCTTGTTTTGCCATTTCGCAAGGCTCTTGCCACTTTAGATCACTTGGTTCCAGTGATCTCAATCTTCAAATCCTTTTTCCACCCTTTCTTTTTCTGTTGTCAGAGCAATAATATTAAACCATTTAAGTTTTTCCTGTATTAGTTTTACTTCTCGTTTCGGCAACGTCGCTGTTTCGTCGGTAAACTGGCGTTTTATTGCCGTTAAATACAGAGGAGCTGCATAATGGCGTGCTTCGGCAGCGATACCATTATAGCATCGGTCTCATACGTTTCAATTATTTCATTCACTCTGGTATTTATAATAATTCGAACGTACGCTACGTTCTACTTATTCTCGTATTTTTTAATTATACTTTTCTTCTCCATTTTATGAGTGGAAACGGTCTTTAGGGTGGTTTGTAATGTCTCGGACGACTTTGTGAGCGGAAGTTAAAAATTTTTCTGAGGAATATCTGTTAGGTCCTGTAGTTTTTATAAATTTATTCAGCAAAAAAATACGATAAAAGATTTACAAAAAGATAGTTGACAAATTACACCCTTTCGTGCGCAAATATCGTGCACATCTCTTTCGCATACGTCGGGGCATTACTGCAGTCACTTTCAGTGTTCAGTGGTTCTGGTATTAACCAGTTAGCTGTTGCGACCTCTTTGAAAAATGTGTACCTAAGTTGCGTCGCAAAAATTAACCGCTGTTTGAATTAAAGCTGTTTTTGACGAGTATACTCGTCATGACACAAAATATTGCCATTTCTTCATGACGAGTATACTCGTCAAACACAGTTAACTGGTTAAAAATGTTTCACTTATATCGCCAGCATCATCCACGCGTTTTCCAGTTTAAGGGTTGATACCTGCAAAGCCGAATGTGGCGGACAAATGGCTTAATTTAAAAATAAAGTTGCCGTCATTTTCCAAGAGCCACGAACGAATTCGTACACCTTGCATCCATTCTCCCACGCACGGATACATCACGTTGAATCGGATATAACGACACGTAGAATCGTCTTCTCGTCCCCATTAGACGTTACCCGCTTTCTTCCGCGGGCAAACGCTCCATTCTTCCGCGAGCGAATCGGAAGACGTTCCAGCGAAAGTTTCAACGGTGTCATCGATTTTTTGTCGACCGGAGGTCGAAGAAAGTTGCGCTCGTTAAAATCGCCGGTGGATCGGACCGAATGATCGTTTCTATTCATTAATTATAAAGACGTCGGCCAGACACGGTTCTAAGAGATCACGCTTTCGGCTACTCTCCCCCCTTGTAATCAATCCGCGCACTTTTTTGCTCGATCGAAATTGGAAAGTAATTACACGGAATTTCGTAACAATTTTCGAGACGTTCACTTTCAATCTTGTCGCTACGCCCTTTCCAAAATATTCGTAAAACTCGTTGGCTTCTCGTTAATTTGTTATCGATGCATCAACTTTCAAAACTGGAGGGCGGAAGGGAAAATAGGGATCAAGATGATGGATATTTCAAATGATTGTATCGCTCACAACACGAAGTTTATTGTTCAAACAAAAGCTTCGGATCAGCCTCAGAACTTCAAGATAATTTTGTATACTTTTAATTAGTTTTCGAAAGCTGAGCAATGCTATAGAACGAAGTATCAAATTTCCTTAACCTTTCGACCTGTACTCTCTAGTTTGAAACCATAAGCGTTGTGTCACGCGATACTCGCAATTGCTGTGGCTAGCTAAAATAATTAAAAGAAAATAATTACTACTGCAGTGAAAGCAAAAATCGCAATGGGAAGTCATTTGTGAATATATTCTTTAATAGATATTCGAGACCTGGTCGTTTTAGTTTAATAAAAAAAAGTGAATGATAAAATATTTCTTGTATATACGCTTTTTTGCGTATTAATAGGTCTATAAAGGCGTACGTTCACTGCTTCCATAGTCAAAGGGTTAACGATCATACTTTGTTTCCCATTCACTTGTTATGCATGAGAAAACTTTTCACAAAGTCGTTTTAGGATGACAAAATCTTTTTCGAGACAGGGTATCTTCGTATTTTCCTCTTAAAATGGATGAAAGTTCTAAACGTGTAATACTTGGGGAGCTGTTTTTGTCGCGGATCCATTTATTATTAACATCCTCCGACGTTTATTACTGTCTCGGCAATTAGATTGCTCAATCCACGACGATCATAAGTACAAGAGTTCAATAAAAACTCGGCTCAGATTGGTTACATAATATGCACATTTTATTCGGTGAATGGATACACGTTTTAATAAATCTTTCTCGTAAAAAGGAGACCTCTCTCTCTCTCTCTCTCTCTCTCTCTCTCTCTCTCCCGTTATCATTTCTTGTTTTACATTCGCAAGTTAAAAGGCTTCAGGCTTACTTGTTGCACTTCTTGGTACATCGACCCAATCCTTTAATAGTCATCGTCTTTTCATGTAGTAGTCTTATCCTTTTGTCATGTTCTAAATGTGCACGTCCCTTCGGGGGAAAAGTAATCTGAATAGAGCAGAACCTTTTCAACTAGTGCACGTGCAGTGGATCCAAAAAGTATTTCTACGCTATTTTTCCCGTTATCGAAAATTTTGTCGATACTTGAACTGCGATGGTTTCAATAAAAACGATAGTACTACAGTATACCCGGTCTCATTTTAAAGCTACTACTTTCCCCGTCAGTCACTCATTTTTGTCAAAAATGTTACAAATTGGAACGTGTATAAAAATGTTCAAAAATTCTTCTCGTGACTGACACTATCATGGATTTAAAGATCGAAGCTTTGCAACGAATGCTGAAATCTTCATAGTTCATAGTTCAAATATTTATTACAATTTCTCGGGATTCGGAAATTTAGTGTTCTAATACTTGTTTTGGATCCATTGTAATTCTTATTTTAATCTTTTGAGTCAAAAGATATGCAGATTGCGGACGTTTTGGCGGAACTTGTTAAATGCGCAATAAAAAAGCGCAGTTTTTCCCGAGGCAAAATAATTTATGAACGTTTTTTGCGGGCTTCCATTCGAGAACTTCTCTTTTGATAACATACCTGAAGGTTTTTTGTGATTTATCCACACAGTTCTTTTATTTGCCCGGCATATTTAATAAACTCCAACCAGCCGTTAAACTCCACGATAAGATACTTTACGATGATTATTATAAGAGACTTGAATATCGAAGAATTTCACTTTACACATTTCTCTCGTGTTTACTTTATGTATCTTTTTCTTGAACATTATGCTTCGGAGTCGTTCGGCCCCCTGTAACGAGTCGGCTCTCCTTGAAGTGAAGCACTATGCTTCTGGATTTTGTGTCATGCACATTTAACGCATTCATTGTCGCGTCGGTGACTTCATCCTATTCCGTGCTGAAAAATTCATTTTTATCGTAACTGATTTTTGTAAACCGAAATGTCATTAACAGACTGCCGATCTGTATGCAAAATAGAAATTGTCTCTTCTCAAAATAGAAATTGAAATCTGCTGACTGTTTGTAAACAATTAAGATACATTCTACCCTCTAAAATAATTTCCATCACTTCAATATTCATTTACTTCATCTTGCAAGTAATTAACAAATCTAGAATACAGTTGTAGTTTGTTCACCTAATTTATTGATATTGTAAATGCATCAAATCCGCAGTCTAGTCAATAGGGTCTGCAAAATCCAAAAACGTTAAAAGGGTTCTGTAATAAGTCTTAATTGTTCAGTTTCCTTAAGGCAGCTACTTTGATTCTGTGTATTTTTTAGGCAATTCCGAGAAACGGTAATTTGAAAGTTCACTATCGACGCCTTGAGGTGTGTTGGTTTTCTTTATTGACCACAGGTAGACACTCTATCATTCCTATTAACCGAAGATGACGAGCTAGCTTGCTACTTGTGTTTCTTAACCTTTCAATGACATTTTCAGTTTCTTATTGATACATCCAGCAATTTCTGCACGCAAGTGTATCGTAATATCGGCATTAGCATAAACTCTCTGCTGTACGATGTTTATTTCGTTAATAACTGCATCTACAGATTAATTTTCTGTAATTTATTGCTTCACGGTTTTCTCGTATACTAATCTGCGATTTCAAGTAATCTCTGATCACACGTCATTATGGGAAAGTAATTATTTGAATAATAAGTAGACTGTGCATTTATGGCATAAATTAGTATAAAACAGATTTAAAAAAGTCGAGTTGAAAACAATATAACAGTACCTTTATATTCTTTAAATACTCTTACCATTTTGAATTTGACCTATCCATTTGGCATAAATGCAAAAACAATTTGATTTTGTATATTCAGTTCCTCAGTCTAATAATAAGTCGAGCGAGGTTGAACGTACTCCAGTTGGAAAGCTAGGCCCTTTTTGCAGCAGATGTTTCTTTGACAGTACTTTCTCTCTTTATTCTAACTCGGCGCCGAAATGTTGCATCACGACAGTTATCACTTTCTGCTAGCCGGGATCTGCCAGTCGTAAAACTGGTAACGCCGAGATTAGCGCGGCGGAGTGTGAGTTTCGAGCGTCGGTTGCATCCAAACTGTTAAACGCATTCATAATAGCTCGTCTTACCCCGGCACTTATGCTTTCAAAACACTCGAATCTTTTACATTTGTAATCATCGCCTGCCTCGTGGGATTCAAGTCTCAGCCTCCTCATCACGCCAACCCACTCTGCCTTCTTGCGTTTTCTTCTTGCTTCCTTTTGGCATCGCTTCGCTTGAATTCCCCGTCGTTCGAAGTCGCATTGCGCTAAACAAGAAAACCTTGCAAAATAGAAAACACGGCCGCTTTCTTCGGAACATAATGAAACCAACAGAAACTACTCGGTCTTCAACACAAAAGATTCATCTTGTAAGCGGACGTTTTTATTGTACTTTTATTCGTGTTACACCAATTTTTTCAAGTCCGTTTACCGAACAATACAATTTCTATTGTTCGTGATAAAGTCAGTGATAAAGTCTTGATCCAAGCCGAACGGAGCTATACGATCTTTTTATGAGACTTTCATCAATTCATCGACAGTTTTCTTTCGATATAAGGCGACGGCTCGGGACCGGCTTTCGTCGTATTTCGGATGAAGAGGGGCATAGCGATTTCCTTACGTCGAAATAAAAAGCGTCGTCTTATATCGGAATAAAATTGTACATATTCACTGTTAATCGTTAATGGGACTACTTTCCATACTGAGAATACGAGTAATTACAATGGGAGACGGTTGATTGGTTCGATCGAATAATTTGGACCAGCATCTGTTGACTTTTTCTTGCACAGAATTCAATTTGTACAATGTATTTAATACACTGTTTAATATTTTGTTCAGATCTGGTCGCAGTCGATTGAAGAAGTGAACTGAAGAAATCGATAGGGTACGATTTAGGAGATCGGTATCGATCCAAAGAACTTTCTCCTACGTACCGTACACCGAAGACGACGACGCTCTATTATGATTGTATTTATGATAACGTCATCGAACTGTGATTCGCAACTGAATTTCTATAATGATCGCTCGGCGTAGGTGAAAGCATTGCTCAACTGGTGGAAGCGCGTCGGATGTTCCTGTCGCAAGACGCCGAGCGCCGCGCGCCGGTTGCAACATTTTTGCATAAATGTCAACCGCGACGGGATAATCTAATCGTTCCGACGAAAAAGGGACGACGCAGTCCGCCGCATTGTTTCGCGCGACCAATCAATTAGCAACGACATTTCACCGAGCACCTGTCGCTAGAAAGTATTAGAGAAACCGCGGCAACCGTTTTGCGTCACTCGCGAAATGTTTATAATTCGCGACTTGCGCGAAACGACTTCCGGCCGCGGCCATGTTGGGCCCGAGACGACGCGACACGGAAACGGCGCCTGTAATTAGCGTAATAAAATAACTGAATGATCAGGAGGTAATTGTCCCTGAACAAAATTCAATCGACACTGTAGTCAGTCACTCTATTGAAAGAAAAATTGTTTTGCAATGTCTACTGCTGTTGGATAGATTGTTCATCCGCTTTTTAAGCTTACGAAACAGTAGGAGATGCGAAGCAGCCTAATAGTAGTCTCATATCAGGAAAGATCTTTTAGGCTACTTTACCCTATCCCCTGTAACTCTGTGAGACACACGCATTTAAAGAAAATAAAAACCTTAATTGCACAGAATTTTTGCGAATTCACTGCGTCACACAGTGCGCATTTACATACACATATCACATATTCACGCATTTACCATTGGTGAATAGCATTGCCAACTGAATGAAAAACTTTAAATAAAATATTAAACTGTACGACTATGAGTAACTTCAACTTTTCGAGGTGGGTTAAAATATATTCCAGCATGCACAAAAAGCTAAGCAAAAGGTGGTATAGTTTTTAACCCACTTAGCCCGAAAGAGTTAACGTCTTTCCAAAACAAGCGTGACGTTTTTGCAAGAAAATCCCTGAAAACTGACCGGAACACCTAATACTTTCCTCGGCGAGCATAGTCCAAGGAATGATACGAGGATAACGCGAGAGTATAATGACGAGAGGATAATGCGAGGAGAGAAAGAAAGAGAGAGGCGGGAGGGGGAGAGAGAGAAAGGGCTTAGAGAGGAGAGTACTCGCAACCTGTGCGGTTCGGAACGATCCAGTCACCGATTGCGTGTTCAAGAGGCCGGTCGTAGAACTAACCGAATATACGTACATACATACGTACATATATATATATATATATATATATACATCGACGAAAAATCTGATCGCGATCGATCGCGATCGACGTCAGGTGCAGTCGGCTCCGTAACACGGTGCGCGACACTCGATCAGTGCGGTGAATCGATCCCTCCGCGGATCATGTGATAAAGGATCGCAGAAAGGGAGTAACGGGGACGACGAACCAAGACCTGGGTATGTTCATTCGCGATCTTTCTGCGCTCTCGTGGCAGCTCTTCCGCTTTGTACACCGTGAAAGGGAGCCGTTCGCGAACATTGATCGTTTCCATTAGTTTTTCCGCTCGTTTCGACGATGATCTTCTGCACGACTTGATCCACAGCCGATCTCGAGGCTGCGGCTCGTTAGTCAATTTTTTTATACACGGAGATCGTTGTCTTGCCGATTTGCGGTCTGCCGAAAGGTCATACGTTTACTGTACAGATGTGATTTTTTACCCTACAATGGTACCCTGGGATCTTTCGTGACCCCAACAAAAAGTTTCCTCTGCTTTTCGCCGATGTGTCGCGGGTATTTGCAAATACGAAGTTTCTTCAGCTTCCTTTGAAACATTTAGCTTGGATAACCTTAAACTATAGACTTGAAAGTATCTCAGTAAATTTTTACGGAATTTTTAGGATGATTCGGCACTGAAGAAACAGCATTTAAAGGTCAGAATCACTTTGGGTGAACTTAGGGTGCAGATTTTGGAATATTTACTGCGTAGGAATATTTACTTTTTGTAAACTTGGTGCGCAGGAATATTTATTGGAACATTTAGTGTGTAGAAATATTTTCTTTTTGTAAACTTGGTGTGCAGGAATATTTTTTATCACGTTTATTGCTTTTTAATTCTCTCTTCCCCTTGTTGTGATAATTCTTTAATGGGTGTGACTGCTAAAACAGCATTTGCCTCCTTTTTCTCATCTTTTTAATATTCTGTCTAATATGCGGTTGCTTTTGATAATCACTTTATCTACTACAGACTAAATACGTTTTCATTCCGATTAGTTTCTGCAAGATAATCACCGAGATCATTGATGCTAAGTATACATATAGATGTATACTTAGTCGTTGTTAACATGTTAAGGATCGTAAATCTCAACGCACCGGACAAAATAAAATACCGTAAATTATGGTCAATGTATCGCCATAGAATATTCATGAAAGAATATCAAGCAATGTACAGAAATTCACGTATAATCAAAACAAGTATGTTTGCTTACTGTCGGTGTTTCCAGATTTTTTTATTCTCATTGAGATGCGAGGTACTGTCACGATGACATATTTTATGAGGCACTAGTAATTTATATGTTTTATAATACGGCCCGTAAAACCATCATTTACACTATGACATAATAGTTAGAGGAAATTAAAGTTTTAAACTAGTCTCAGTAAATCGCGATCAAATTAATCCTCGGAAGCTTTTTCAGAATTGATCGTTTTGTAAAAATCCATTCTGAGGAATTGTTTTTTATTTTCAATCGAAATTTGCGACACTACATTCTTACACAATTATTTTTACGAACGGAGACTTTTTTTATCGTTTGTCTGAAAACTGTATTTCCTTCTTTAACAATTTTCATCAATCAAAAATAATTTATCCGTATTTCCAAACTCTTTTCATCTATGTAATTTGATTATTCTTTTTGTTTTCTGTTTTACTTGTTTGGTTTTGATTTTTTGCTCATTTTTATCATAAAGTGTAGTTGTAAATTTAAAAAAGAATACTGTCTACTAACGTTATCATCCTGACGGTAAAAGTAGGATCTTTTGAGGGGCAGGAATTTATTTTTGAGAACGGGGACATCTTACAACCGATTGTTAAGAAGTGCAATAGTCGTTTAACATTCAGATTAGTCGTAACGAAATAACTCTTCCTCGCCGACTGAATAACAGCTAATGCGAGCCTTGCACCCGAGTTTGCATACATACTTTTCCTTCGTGTACTGTAATAAAAGCGTTATTAATATTATTATTGTTGACTCGCGTGCGTGCACCTCCGCGATTCATCACGATTCCTTGGTAGCTGACGCGTGCAGAAATTTTTTTCCGGTCAGAAATTTACCGTACACGCTGGTTTCGTGTACCGTGAAGTATTCGGTATACAGGGTGAGTAGAAACGTTCTACTATCCTTAATCCGTACATCTCAATTTATTATTCTCCGGTTTATTTGTTGTGGTCAACTAAACCAACAAGACCATTCGCAAGTCATATATTCGATTTCGGCGCGATTCCAAGCTGCTTTGAAAATGAAAACAATAAAGTGGACAATTCTAGACATCTTATTGCTTCAGATATTAATTTTTATCTTTTTCTTATTTTTAGAGATGTTCGTCTATTTTCTAGTTTTTCACAAACAAACTCGTAGAAATAATATTTTTGTGTTTGTTCGTAGAGGGTTTAAACACTCGGAAGTAATTTGAAAACTGTAAGGTAAGGGACCCAATTACTGTGCCTACATTGATTATACTTATTTTTTAAGCATAATGAATACTCAAAAAGATATATTACATTTTTTTCACTAAAATCAGTTAATATGTTATATACCTCTTTTTTAATACTCATTATACTTTAAAAATGTGCATAATTAATATATTAGATTTTCTTGTATTTTGCACAATCAAGTCTTTACTATTGGCAAAAATAAATTACGCGAGCTTCTGTTGGAAAATAATTTAAATAATATTCTTCGCTATTTCGTAATGGAATACTCTGAATTGTATAGCGAGTAGAGTTCTTATCATTAAGAAAGCATTATTTTAAATGTTGTCCATTGTTTCGGATTTTATACGCTAATTTTGCACGTAACATATTTACCGAATGAAAATTTTAAATCATTTCCACGTTCACCATAAAATGATATTGTAGGATCTTCTCGACGTGAACTAATTAAAGGAGCTCAATTATTATATTCTCCCTATAGAATTGTTAATTGTACCGTTTCCAGCAATGTTAGGTCGCAGTCTAGTAAACTCGTCGACTCGAAAAACATATATCTATTAACTCTGCAGTTATAGACCGATCCGAAAGATAAATCTGCAATTTTTTTTAACTATAAGAATGCATTTTTGCAGACTTCGTGCATTTCTTCTGTTATACAAAACTTAGCATCTTAATAAGTGGTAATGAATCTATTGTATTGCATCTTTCTCATTACTTTTTCGCAGAAATCGATAAAAATAATAGGTTAATAAATAAACCGTAATAATTTATGTACGTATTTGGAAAAATGTACGGACAGGCAGACAGTAGCTTCTCTCTGTTGAGTGTAGTAATTTTTTCAAAAGTAGGATCAACGATAATTGCATAAACACTATTCCAAACACTCCGCGATGTCTCGGATATGTATTTTCCGAAAGGAGACCTCGAAAACTAGAAGAACGCCTTTGAAAACGTAACATTAAAGTCCCGACACGAGGAAGGCGTGCTTCCTAGTTGCACATTTCCATGTGTGCAATTCGTTAATGGCACAGTCTAACGCGCTTTCAAAAATGCTATGATTTCACCAGGAAAATGTGTGCATTTCTCTTTTGCAACTTTGTGTATCGTGAAATTAATGCAACGCAAGCACTGCTGAAGATATACAGATAAGAACCAGACCATAGTTACTATAAAATCTTTTATGAATAGTCGCAATACGTGAAAAGTAACTGACCTTTAGTTTCTCTGACGTCTGTTAAATTTGATCTACTCATTCTTCTTATCAATACGTACGATCCTAATCATCTCAATTCTGACTCGGTATTATACAGGGTGCTCCAAAAATGTTGTATTCCCTTGGAGGGGGTGATTTCTGATTTGTAGTAACTTTTTCGTTTGCGAAAATGTTCTCCGCGGCTTTGTTGAGGAGTGATTAACGAAAAACACGGACCAACTTTCAAGGAAATACAACATTTCCGGAAAACGCATCTTCCGTTTCTCGCCTGCTGCGTCATGGGAAAAAATCTTGGACGAGCAATGGATTGTTCTGTACGAAATGATCACGGGTTGGATCCACTGTACCTGTAATGCTTGACGGTAGCTGGGCAAAGTGTTGAATTTTTTTTTTAATTCGGTGATGCTCGTGGGCGCAAAGAGCGCGCACAAAAGCCACAGTCTACTTGTGTCGCAACGTTCCCCTGAACTTGGACACCGTTGAACGATTATCAATGCAGTCGTCGGTCGCTTGACTTACAGATCGTTGGGATTCAACGGACTGTGTCAACCGGATCACCGACTACGGCGTCTATTGACCTTTGCCGATCGAGTAAAGCCACGGAGGAGTCTCTGCGAACGGGTTGAAAACACGCGTCGAAACCCCACGAAAATGCCAAGTCGCTTTCAAATCAACCACTAGCAACAATAGTTTCGCAACCCAGCGAGCCCACGAGTCAGCTAATGCCTGCAACACAATAGCAAGCGCAAAAGCGAATCGCTGATACGATCCGACCAAAACTATAGCCTGAACCTACTCGGCGGAGTACACGATCCTATAGAAATTAATCGCGCACGGAGAGATTCATGGAAGGCGACAGTAAATGACAGAACGTTCAACGACTGGGAAACGTGTCCGAGAAGAAGACAGTGATGCTCTGAAGATTTTTCCGAACCGGACAAACCATGGAGAACGCGGTGATCGCGCTCGACTCGACGGTCAGGAGTCAGGATTCCAGCAACTCGAAGGACTCCAGCATCTCGGACTCGAAGCCTGAGAGCTGTTTGGAGTCGAAACACTCGAAGGAGATCCTGATCTCGGAGAAACAGCAACGACAACAACAACACCAGCCGCACTCCAGCCAGACACCTATCGAAGAACAGAGGCTGAAGAACGCGGAGCTGAAGGACGACTCGAACCTGTTGATGTTCATGTCCTGCGGACAACTTTTGCTCGGTAAGTCAATTTTTAACATTTCAGAAATTAAAATGCAACTTTGGGCATTTATTTTGTGGAAACTATCGAACCTTCTCCCATAATTTTGACTTTGTTAAAAACAATATACCGTTCGGAAAGTACAAGCATTTTTGTGTGGCGAAGAAAATGTTTTATCTTTGTCAATTTTGCTCGAATTAACTTGCAATTTGAAGAGAATGCTGTCACTAATATATACCCTAAAAACATTGAATGAATTTTGATTTTTTTCAATATTTAGTATTAATTTTAATTATTATTATTTGTCGAGAACAAGAACCAGTCTTGAACTATAGAGGGTCCCCACTTTTTTCTGCAGGCAATAACTATAAAAGGTAAAATTAATTACGTTTAATTTCAGGTGTTTTGGCTAGAACAAAATGTATTGGCATTGAAAACAATGTTCTGATCACTTTCTAAAAATTGTTTCCAAAAAGCATGAAAACGAAAGTGTAGAACTCTGTGACTGGGTTTCGTCGAATTAAATTATTAAACGAGTTGCTCGGAGCGGCTCGAGTCTTAAGCGTATTAAGTTATTTAGATTTGAAGTGTAGCGTGCACGTGAAACCAGAAAATTAATTGACTTAAATTGCCGTCGAGATCGGTTCCCCATTGCCGGTGGTCGCAAGAACCCGATGTCTTGCCACGCGATTTCGTATCAGAGGCACGGCGAATTTCTAACTAATTAACCGGACAATAGAAAGCATTACGTAGATTAGTTTCGATGCAGAAAATGTCCACCGGTGTCTTGCCCCTTTACTTAAACGCATTCGCAATTTGTGTGTAGAAAACCTTAACAATAGGATCAAGATGGCGAAAAGTGAAACCGCTCGTAAAATAGGTAACCCGAGGTTAATTGGAATCGATCAGCTAGTAACATAAATATTTAACGTGCGGGGGGGAGGGCATTCGTAAAGTCCAAACGCTTAATATACATGCAATTATCAAGGTTTATAGCTATTTGATTGAAATTTTGTAACAGTAAATATTTTATGCTGATTGTTCTTTCGATATTTCTTCGCATTCGAAATTCCGAAGTTCGGTCGAGCTGTATGTTTTCATAAATTGTTCAAAATTCGCAATGCTTGATACACGATTTTTGTAACTAAAAAAGGAAGCTCCTATTATATGCTCACTGACTAGGCATTTCTCCAAAGTGCATAGAAATCGACGTAAAAGTGAAAACATTTCACTTAGAAAGTAATACTTGTGTATCTCTTTCCGCGGGCCTGCAAACCGTAGAGAATCGCTACGCTGCGATTCATTGTGATTCGATGGTTCGCTCGGGGCTAGGCCTAATTCTAATTATGGTTATTATCACGTAGAATCGGTTATTTGCACACGGCAGGTAGAAACGGGATACGCTGAAGAAGCTAAGCCGGCAGAAAATTTTCTAAGGGAATTAACTTTTACTCGGCCTCGAATTACGTACACGAAAGACACCATTGTTTGCGATCTCCAAGTTCTTTTCGTCGTTCAATATTTTATCTAGGTTGCTGTCTTTTCTACCCTCCAACAATCGTGTGTCCATTTTCTACGAAATTCCGTTCTTTATAGTTCATTGGCACACATGATAAATTATAATAATAACACAATTGTAATATTGTCATACATGTTAAGAAAATAGAAAGTTCACTTGCCTTAGCTGAAAAAATTTAATATCTCTTTTTTAATATTCATTATGCTTTGAAAATAAGTATAAGTAATATAGGCACAGTAATTGGATCCCTCACCCTATATGTAAGATAAATAGTTAGAATAACATAGCTTTGTAAATGAATGTCGGGCAATGTAAACCAGGTCGAATTGTTATCAGCGAGGCTGAATAAAACACAAAAATTGCAAAAATTCGCAGTGGTCATAGGATTCGATACTTCTGAAGGGAGGATTAAAATGAAATTAATGGTTTTCGCAGGTATAGTGCTGGTGGTGTTCGGGATCCTGGTGCTGGTGCATGGCGCCTCGCTGGGTGGCTCAGGTGCGGGTCTGTGGGCAGGTGTGGGCGCCCTCGTCGCAGGTGCATTGGGCGTCGTCGCGACGCTCGCGACGTCCACGAGCAAAGCGCATTCGAGCTTTTCGACTGCTCACCTCGCGGCCAGCTTGGTCGCCCTTGCCCTCTCGAACATGGCCGCCATCACGGCCTTGACTGCCATCGTCAGGGACTCGCAGAGGACACCGGTAGTGACCTTACTCACTGTACCGGTACGTGGTGCTTTCAGCGGCCTCTTCACTTCCCGCTTCTGTCCTTCTCTCCTCGTCAAGCACGACGAAAAAGATATACAGTCCTGGACAAAATTGAGTGGACATCCTTCAAAAATAAATAATAACAACTTGAATTGTTTCTTGAGATTTTAGAAAGATTAGTTTGACGGGCAATATGTGAAAAGAATTTTTTCCGAATTGCTGAAATTTCGAAGAAAAAGAGTCCAAGTCTTGGTAAAAAGTTTCAATGAAATTGGTTGACACGTTAAGAAAGCTATGGGCATCGAAAGAATCTTTGAATTTTGGGCTTACGATTGACTTAAATTGTGGTTTCTCACAATTTCTATCATTTTGAATTATTCATAGCAAACTTTCGTAGCAATTCTTTTAATCTGTCCACTGCGTTAAAGTGCACTCATTCATTCTTGTCATAAATGCATTAAACCCGCAGTCCAGTTATAAATTCTACAAACAGCACATTGATACGATTTTGTGTAATACATTATTATACCCGAACATGTGATACTGGTTTGGAAACGTTGATGAATTATCATTATAAATGAGATACAGAGAGCGACGAAATTGTGTCACGTTGCTTATAAGCAACAAAAAGTTCAGTTTCAGAATGTCGGAATTTCATCGGTCGGCGTATTAATTAATCCATATAATGGTAGCCGAATTCAGAAGTAAACAAAGCATGAATTCCGGAGCGCAACATCCGCGATAATAAACGAGACGGATCGTTGATGGATACGTTCCCCAATTAGTCGACGGGTACCGGTGACCTCGTTTCGATTCCCATCGTTTTCTCGTCTGCCGATCGGCTCGGCGGGTTTCGGCGAGGGCAGACCGGCTGGAACAGGGCCGCTGGAACCGTTTGATTGCCGGAGAAAGTTCCCAATGACAAGGTTAAAACGCGGTCATCGCCAGGCCCTACGGCCTGTCCCGCCTTCTCCGGACCTCAATGGAATGCGACGGTGTCTGGTCAATGGTCTATTGCGACACTTCCATGTTTTGATGAAGTTATCTCGCCTCACCTGTTACCTGCGGGCCCGGGATCCATCTGACCCCTTCCATTCATACACCTGATCATTCATTCGAAAGCCACAAATTCCTCAACAAAACCAAGATGACTTTCTGTTTGTATACTTATACTCTGGTTGCTCAACAACACCGAACACACGCATACACACATCACAAAAAGAACCTCTGGAACAAGTCAATACATTCGAGTGCTAATCAAATGTTCATATCCTCCAGTTACTTTTTGACGACGTATCTGGCACAAGGAAACATAATACAACGTGTGAAATAGAAACATGTCCACGTGTAGTTTGGAAAAAGCGATTTTTGACACAGCTATACACCCGGGTCGGACATACAGAGAAATGGGACTTGAAATTGCTTTTGCCTAGAAGCTAGAAAATTAGGTGCAAAATTAACGACAGCTTGTACATCTTGCGAATAAAATTGCAGGCGGAAGGTGGCTGGGCGGGTCTTCTGGCGAGCATAGGTCTGCTGGTGTCCAGCTTAGCCGAGCTGTTGGTTTCCGGCTATAGTTGTCTGATCTTGACCCCGAAGCTCTGCGGATGCCTTAGGACGAACAACAACGAGGAGTTGTTCTGCGACGGTGGTCTGAAGACCCGCAACATGGTGCACCAGTGGGTCACCGCTCAGAATCACGTGCCGAAGAGCCAGCCGATTTACGTGGTGCAGCCGATGATGTCGATGCATCCGATGATCCAGGTGAGTCCCCGACCCTCTTCCCGCTACACCCCTTCGCCGATGGCCGGTGTTCTTGACCCCTGCTGGGCGAGAGGTAGCGAAAGGTCAGTGACACGCTAGCTAGAAAGTTCAGAGAGAAACTCTTCGTTGCTCCGGGCGGTTTCTGTGCCTACATTTTGGAGATGCACGAGCTCGGTGCACGTCGTTTCTGTGTCGAGAAAATAAACCTGCTCCGCGGATTCCCTTTGACTTTAACGTCGTGTCGCATTCAACCCCGCTAATTGAACAGCGCGAGATCTAGGTGGAAATATGCAGTCACGTGCGTTAACACGTTAACGTAATTTGCTGTTGTGCGCAATATTGTGGGAACGCAGCGCGAGAGCTATGCTTTATGAAATTACTTATAAAATAGTATACGCGCCTTGTGTAATTTACATTTAAAATACTCCAAACACGTTTCAAAACGTTTCGTGAGTAGAAGAGGAGATTTCTTATTGTTTGAATTATTATGTATTATATCGCCTTGCCTCCCTGCCTTGGCGGGGACTCCTCTCCTCGCTCTTATACAATTTTCTATCGTATAATACTAATTTTAAACAAAACTTAACTCAAGGATTTCAACTGTAGGATATTTAAGAAAAAACTTCGACTAAAGGACATTTCTCATCATCTCGGCTCCTGTGCCATCTTCTTTTAAAAATTCCTCCACCTCCATTTGTCCTCTTGTTTCCTCGCATTCTCTCTTAAAGTGCGCCATATTGTTTCATCTATTAGCCCACATATCCTGCATTCTCTGTCCTAAACAGGAAATTTTATTCCCATAATTAAATTTATGGAAATTGTGGGAATCTTTTTAATATCCAAACTTGATGCGTAAATGAATGTTCATCATTCATAATGTAAAAAACTTTAAAAGTTGGAAAATATAATTCTGAAATCTTAGTAATGTTTCTGATTGTTACAGCCACCTTATGGAGTGCCGGCATCTGCTGCGAAGTTTCCTGGAGGATTCGTACCTGCTAGACCCATGCCAATGCCAGCTCCAGCTTATGGTACCATTCCGATGATTGCCCCCCACATGCCATATGTTGGACGACCCCCGTCCCAAATGGTAGGTCTTATCACCCCAATGAATTATGCCACTGTTATGCCACTCAAGCTTTACACAGAGTCAGAATTTTAGAAAGTATTCTGCTCTCTTAACACTCATACGAATGTTAAGGGATGAAACTACCCTGAAAAATATAAAATAAGGAGGATACTTGGGTTATGTGTCGCTGTAAAAGAAATTCGTACTCGATATTTTCACAAATTCCATCACTGTGTAAAGTTTCAACGAAACCGGCACGTCGCACTTAGCCGATTCTTTTTGCCATCGTTTTACAACCTCCGAGGAATTACAGCAGTGTGAAATTCTTGGCGATACGTTTACGACAAATAAAACAGAAATTCCTCGCCTGTTTTGCATATAATTGTGCAACCGAGGGAACAGCTCCAGAAACATTTAAAACATGTTATTTGAAAACGTTGCCGTGTCACTACATCTTTCGAAACGCTTCACGATCATAAAATTTCAATACTTGTGAAAGCGGAGCATAACAAATTCCGTCCATTAGATTTTACTTTCTTGCCAGTTTTTAACGACACAGGCTGGCCTAATTTTTTCACGGCATCTCAGAACTATGAAAGCACGTGGGAATAATGTTAATTCGTAAAATCTTTAATTTAAGCAGCCTTAACTGGACTAATCAATTTTCTGAAAGCATCTTGATCTGACAGTGCCAAACTATGTTCCTTGGAAATTGTATTTAACGGTAGAAAAGAAAATAGAGGAGTACAGAGAAAATATAATAAGTTATTTTCAATGCACTCTTATTGTGATATGCTTAAAAATGAATAGAAGAACTTTTATGTTTTGACAATTGTAAAACTAGAAATCTGAAAGAATTTATTTTAATTCAATAGGTACATTAATGGTACATTGGTATATACATTACCAATTTTCGATACATATTTCTTGGTACATTAACAATCTTTGGTACATATTGCTTGGTATATTAGTAATCTTTGGTATCAATTTAATGATTGAAAATGGTACTATGTTGCAGATGCGAATAAAGCAAAAACGTCCTGCAGGTCCGGAACATGAAAATACCGTAGAGAGGAAAAGACAAGTTGAAGGTAAATTAGAATCCCCGAAAAGGATGTCTTCGATAGGAGAGGATCAAGTAGATCTAGCGCAAACGTACACAGGTCTCGACAAGAAAATTTCCGAGGAGTTCATCTCGATCGCCATGGACCCTGAAAGGAAGTCGAAAGCGTCGAGCAGTCATGGTAGCGATATCGGCACCTCGAAGACCTGCTGAGAACACGACTCGGTAACCCCTGGCATTTGGGTCGTGTTGCAAACGCTCTAACCGATTCTCTCGTACATGTTTCTCAAATTACAAGCAGGTTACTTTTTAACCATTGTATTGTTGAACGTTTCGCGTTTTTTTTTTGTTTTGATTTGTTTATTGTACTGAAAGATTTTGCTCAACGCTTGATTTTTTCTCCAGATTCTAGAATACACGTGAAGACTATATGTTTACTCGTCCATCGTAAATGTACATTAATTAATTACTGTTACAGATTTTAGTTAATCCGCTTGTCCACAGCCTGGATGATTAAAAGGTAGTGGTCCCGTCGGAGAACGACGCGTATTAATTGTGTCTTTAATTGTAGAGATGTGGCTATGTGTACAATGTGTATAATGACAAATTAATATTTTATACGAATTAGTGAATTTATTTATTTTCTACGGTACACAGTACCAATTGTTATGTCGAGTAAATGTATATTGTTTGTTGAAGCTTCTCCAACATGTGCCCGTGGAAATAAGATTCAGGCTTTAAAGGATTAATATAATACATAGTTATATGTATATTTATTTTGTAATTATTCCAAAGGAAAACTGTAGGTATAACGATTCTCTTTGCGCAGCGTAGGATAAAACGTAAATCAATTAATATGCAAGGATTACGAGAACCATTTTGTAAACACGTCAATAAATGGAATCTGCTAGCTCGTTGCCTAAGAATTGTTGCAGTCAATTTGTTGCTAAATGTATTGCCAAAGTTGTCCAAGTATTTTCTTAATGCATATATGTTTATGTGGCATGCAATAGATTTCTTTGAATAGCATATGTTCTTTATAATTCTGTAAAATATTCTATCTTCTCTTTACGTTTCTTTCAACTCAATATGTAATCGTAACAACATTGACAGATTTCATAGAATCAGTTGTAAATTGTTCATATATTGCATATATTATATTTGGCAAAAAAGTAAACAAGAGTGAAATTTTTAACACAAAACTACATAAATGGTAGGGTACATCACAGAACACTTTTCTATTTTATACAATAAAATAACCTGGAATATTTGGTAATACTTAAAACAGGCATTTAAACTAAGTAGAACTTTGAGAGTAAGAATGGTGCAAGTAAAAAATGTTTAACGTTGATATATCTTTTTTACTCCGAAATGTTAAATGTACTCTCTGTATTCGTTTGTTAAACACTGCCAGCATTACTCTAACTCTCAAAATCTTTTATGTTATCAAATGTAAACGAGGAACATAATGTTAACATTAATATGTTGAATCTTTTAAGTCGTTTGTAAGTATTGCTTTCTTTCATTATTCAGCCCGAAAGTGTTACGTATAATGTGGATATATCGTATCCATTACAGTGTACAGTGTAACATTTTATAATACCCGATATTGTAGAAATTATTCACGACTCGGCGCAGACTTTATCGTGTATATGTATAACGTGTACTGTTATAAATAAATAAATTTTTATGATGAATACTCTTACAAGCTGTATTACAATTACAGATAATAAACCGCGAAGTAACATCCACTTTTATTTTATTACTATGTATTTTATATCTAAATATACATACTTCATATAATACATAATTATATACAATAGCATGTAAAAATATCTGTCATTTTCAATTAGGAATAGCTTTCATTCACTATCATATCCACTGCCATTTTGACAATAAAGTATGTATAAAAATACATGTAAAACCATTACAATAATTGGAATTCCACTTCTAATACATTATATTAATAAAAATAAATGGTGGCTGCTCAAATATTCTTTCTTCTTTTTCTTTATAAAACATTAGAAAGATATCTAAAGTAGTTTTCATTTTGGTAAAGCACATAAAAAAATTGTATTAGGATTTTTCTATTGCCTTTTAAGAATGAGTATAAAACATATAATTCTATGTACACTATCACTAAAGAATCCTTCTGCATGTATCTATCTTAAAAATTTTTCATACATGTGAAAATATTTTTACAAAACTCTCTACTTCGTAGACAATTTTAAGTACTTAATACGTAGTTTTTATTAAAGGCTCATTTTAAGTGTATGTATATATTATATATGCTTAAGTAGTTGTTATCGACACAAAGATTCTTTGCTAGTATTGATTTGAATCGATTAGATAATAAAATAAAATATTGTTCTTGCATCATTTGTGTGTATAAGTAATTTCAGCGGCACTTGTGTCATATAACGTGGCTGAACAATACAATTTGTTTTATCATATCGATTAAGTGGTATTACAGACATTGTGTAATCTATTTTCAGATAATCTTACTATTCTAAAGGCACATTTCAAACGCACCAGCGCCACTGTACTACCTGTATTAATATTCTTTTAGATACTGTTAACCTATTATTTTTCTAAAGTATCATTTGCAAATACTGTAAAACTATGAGCGAGCTCTTTTTTGGAATTCATTGAAATTGATGTATCAGCACCTACTTGTTATTGAAAGCTTTATATCAATTAGCGTATAATGTTCTACTTCTTTTCCATGCTTCACATGTATTTTTTTTTTAACTGTGTGCTTAATCATTAAGGTTGAAAACTATAAACTTGTTAAGTCTGTACATGATTAAACTATGGATATTTATGCAAATATAGATTTTAATAGGCCAATAAGTATAGAATATCATTATTCTATTCAAGATTTTCCCAAGTTTACCAAATTAAATAAAATCCTCATTACACTATATTTACGTCTTTACTTTACTAAATTTTAAACAGTTCAGTATACTGTGTAGATGCATCAAATCCGAACTCGGCACGTTACGCATAAGTACTTTTTTTGGAAGACTCTATAGTTTAAATATTATAATTGGAGCACAGACGGTATGCATTTACTGCATTAATGATTGTCTAAGATTCAGTATAGTAATGTTCAACGAAGATTAATGAGATTTTTTTGATCTGGAACTAAAAATCTGTTTTTATATAGATGTCCATAGTCTAATTATAATATTATATTGTGAACATGTTCACAATTCCATGATTCCTGTATATAGATGGTAATCATTTTAAATACAAAGACAGTAAATCACTGACGGGTGAGGATAACAAGTACTCAAAATATAATTTATCCGAAAGTTACTTTGAAATTAGTGAAATAATATTGCGCTATTCTTAAAAATTGATACTGTCCATTATTGCTTCTAAAAAAATTATTGTTTTTCTAAAAGTTAAAGCTCAAACGTCCAGTTGATGAACGTATTAAACCCACAGTTTAACAAAAAGTTGTTTTACAAGCAATGTACAAGGCATTTGTAACAATTTCTGCTTTATAGTTTTCAATTCTGATCAGTATAAAAGCAAGGAGGTATTCATCATTTATAAAGTTTAAAACTAATTCTGACAAAGAATAGATTTTTACAAAAAAAGAAAAGTAAATACTAATATAAAATTATCTAAAAAATTAGAAAGCTTATCGCGCTTTTAACTGGCATTCGATATATCTATGTCAATTGTTTCTTCTTTCAGCCGTTTATCTTCTTTAAGAATGGCTAGTCGTTTACCACCTATTTTACGTTTCCCTCTATTAAGTACACCGTTCTCTTCATCCATCATGCGCAAAATTTGTGTTTGATCGGAACTCTCTATTGGAGCTATCGATATATCCCGAACAGCACGAAATTTACCACAGTTATTAAGATGCTCGTTTTCTAATCGGAAAAAATTCCATACAAATCTCCTGAAATTACAATAAAATGTAAGTGGAATCAAGCCACAAAATATTCTTCTTACAAACGTTACAAACAACAATAACAATTATCTCAGTTGAGACGTGTCAGAAATCATTTTTAATGATAATTTTTTGTGCTAAATGTTGTTAAATAATAAAATTAATGAGACCTCACCTAAATACTTCAAGAGGTGCGACTACAGACGTCATTAAATCGCTAGAAACGTATCCGCATTCGATAAGAACGAAACTAGCAACCCATGCGAATCTTAGGATCAAATCCTCAATTATAGCAAAATAATAGAATCCCTAAAAGAGTAACTACAATAAATGTTAGATTCAAAATAAAAATACATAATTATGAATAGAAATACACACCGCAGCTGAATATACAACTTCTTCACGCAAAAATTTATTCTCGCCAGCGTTGCTATCTAGTAGGCCCCAGTCCATCTTTAGGTCCCATGTGAAAGAGTATATGGAATTAACACAACAACTAATCACCCAAAGCCACAGCCATGGATTTTCCCACCGAGTTTGATACTCCACTAAAAATGTATCTCAATTAAATTTTACAATTCCGGTATTTCGGTATTTTGATATTTCGGTTTTTAAGAGCTTTGAAGTATAACCGAAAAATACCGTGATATTTTACATTAAGGTAAGGTAAGTCCCTATCAAAAATACTATTGGAGATGTTACGGTAATTAGATGGTATTAGAAGTATTAGCGGTATTATAGTTATTATAGAAATACTACGATTACATAACTTACCAGCGCGGTAAGCACACAGAGTATTGGATATGACAACGAGGAATGTTGTTGAATATTTCCCAGCGTTCGCCAAATGAGGAAACGCCTCTTTGGAATCGCGGTATCGTCGAACGCACTGTGCGAAACGGAACCATGCAGGTAAACAATTCACTATAGGTCTAACTATTAAGGAACCTGACATGCATTGCGTTGAATCGCCAGCTTCCAACCAGTTCCCATTAGTAATATAGAAACATGCCAAAAAATGGAAATCCAATAGCGCCGTGGCCATACTGTTCAACTGATCTGCCAGCCAGAAATCAGCAAAGTTTACATACGCGAACGGTGATATTAAAACGCGGCCCTACAAGAAGAAGAAAAATTAGTGAACTTTGTATCTCGCATTTTATCTCAGACCGATGATACATACCATAATTTTTAGCAACCAAAACCTTGCTTCG
This sequence comes from Halictus rubicundus, assembly GCF_050948215.1. Classification (NCBI taxonomy): domain Eukaryota; kingdom Metazoa; phylum Arthropoda; class Insecta; order Hymenoptera; family Halictidae; genus Halictus; species Halictus rubicundus. Next base: position 13,020,841 of record NC_135154.1, read on the forward strand.
TGACGGAACGTTTTCAACGGATTTAAAAGGAATGCTAACATGATACAGACTAATGCTAATGGATTTACGTATGGTGGAATGCTTAAACTGGCACTATACAAAAAGCTCAATAAGCTGAGAGTCCATACAACCCCCAGGACAGCAGCTAGTTCCATAAGGTGTTGTTCGGATAAGTGATTTCGTGGATCTAATTCGAATATCAATACATGGTTTACGCCGGACGATCTCCAACCATAAACATTTACACCAATGAGGAATAAGAATTCTATGATAAGTAAAGGTCCACGGTATAATCTAAATGCAATCTTCAAATTCTCTCCACCATCGTGAAATATTGCTGAAAATACAAAGAAACGTGTGAAAATAGTGTGATAATAAATGTGTATTAATAAGTGGACAGCAGATTTTATGCATTTATGACAAAAATGGGTGGTTGAGAATGTCAATGCACTTTTTACAGTTGAATAAAACAACAAGAGAGAGAAATAAACTTTTATTTGGTCTCTGTGCCTTGCAATTAATTGAAACAATTTTTATTTTGCATAAAGATCCGCAATCCATTAATAAGTTTAATAGGATCCGACACCTTACCTGAAAGTACAACTGCTACAAATAGGACAATAAAGCTACCAGAAAACAATCCGACTTTAAAAGTGGTCCAAGGACTCTGATGTTCACCCAAAGGTGGTACACGCAATCTCTTCATAGCACGTTGCCTATCCCCAGCTTCCAAATCGTTTGTTACCGTAGCTTCTGTCTCCTGTATTAGCTTGTCTATATCTTTTGATGTGTAAAAGTGTGCAATTTCCACGCACTCTACTCTCCATTTTGATCCCGTGTCAACTGACAGTAACTGAAAGTAAAAACACAATTTATAGGTATAATCATGGTATACGTATAGTATAGTCATGAAACGAGTACTGGTTCTTTTCCTTGTGCGTAACAAGAGTAACGAACTTTAAAAGATTAATAATATTTCTTTCCTTAATTTTTTTTCATAACTGTTTAAACGAACCTGCAATCTAGAGAAATAGAAAGAAGTTAAGCATACATACACGCAGACGTTAATATAAACAGATGTTTTCGTTTTAATCACCTTATCGTGCTTCTTCAGAATCTTCCGAAATCCAGTATAATTAAGATTCTGGTAGTTTTGAAGAAGTATTAATGATAAATAAAATTCTGAGAAAGCAAGCTTCAGTTCCCTCAACTTCCTTGTTGGCAAGTGCGGCTTAATCTGTACTTTCCCTTTATTTTTTCCTCCACCCTGTTGTAGTTTTACTGCTGTTTTTAATTCACTATGGAGAGCTGCATATTTACGTGTTGCTTCTGCCAACTTCTCTGCAAGAGATTTGATATATTTATAGATTTATAACCAGACTGTGGATTTTATGGCAAAAATGGATGAGCGTAATTGCAAATAAAAATATTACAAGAATTTAACAATATATTTAATCAATATATTTCTTGCAACAAAACATGCATTGTGGTACAACAAAACTGTTAATAAATAATGTAACATTTTTTATGTTTAATCTAATAATAGTTTTAATTTGGCTTTTAACAAACTTTACTTACCAGAATAAAAAGTATTGATCTTCTTCAATTCCCGATCACAAAATGTGAAAAATACCTCATCAAACGAGGCAAAATGTCGAGATATTACTTCTGGTTCAACACTTTCAGCCGATGGTGCTTCTTCTATGGCAGTGTATAGCATTGCTTTCATTTCCTATTTATTTAAATGATCATTTTTAACATTACAGAATACAATGTCACCTGAATGTATTCCAATGAAAATTTACTTTACCTCATAACTAATATATTGCTTACGCCACTCAGGCGTAATATGAGCAGACAAATGTTCAGCAAACTTCATTTTTCACTAAGTTATATCACAAACTGCAACAATCGTAAATTTTGTTTTGTTTTGAACTAACAAAATGATGTTGAAGTTTTAATGTTAAACATGTTTAGAAGTGCTTTGTATCAAGTACAATATAATACATTTATTGTTACTAGACTATGAATCTTTAATTTCATGGACAGATTCAAAATGATAACTGTCACACAAAAACTGATTTTCTGCTGGGACGAATTTTAGTGGGTTGAAAGTAATGTAACAATCCTCTTAAACATTGTTAAAATTATTCATTTATTGTCTCTAGATGAAATAACGTGGTATAATCACATAAAATTTACTGTTTTATTATAACAAGCATTTCATGTCAAATGCAAAAATATGCAATGAACACTTAAATACATCGAAAATATATAAGTAAACTAAACAGATAATAGCGGAATGAATTCATGACACACTCATCCAACGTTTAGTTTCGTTTTATCGTTTACCTTTAATGAATTAAACAGTAAAGGAGGTTACACAGAACGCATATAACGTGTTCTGTCGTCAGCAGTAATTCAATATTTTCTCCATTCATTCGCATCAGTATGCTATTCGAAGTAAAAACACGCATTTATTCTTATTACTTATACATATATCACAGAGTATTAAATTTTATACTGGTTGCGGGACTATTATTTCGAATCACCAATACGAAACCGACAAAATGGATAACTTGTTTTCTGTTCGCTAGTGTATGACTAAACGATCTCTCCCATCTCTTGCTATATAAGAGTGGCAAAGAATAAATACGATTAAATTGCTCGATACACACATATGTTTGCGTTAGATAAAATACTTCGGTGCGTTACAACGGATTTATATTCTTATTTGCTGTTCCTCCTAATCTTCGCTATACCTCGAACAAATCCGTTTTAATCGTTAATAGAAGAAGCACGGATGTTCTTATCACTTTTACGGTTACCGTTTCAATATTCAGTAATTGTCAATGGATAAAAAAACTGTACATAGTGTAGATTTGTCTAGATTGTTCTGTGTAGGATATTTTATAAACATTCTCTATCTGTAACAAATTTTTTTGACGAATTGATATTGAATATTGTAGACTGTTAGTTTCAAGATATTTGTATCCTTACCCATTGAATATGATAGATCCTTCTGATTTTAGTATTTACAAATAAACGAATTTTCTTTAACAGGTGTTATATTTAATAACCATCTTTCTGATATTAGAGTTAATAGAAAAGGAAAATATTCATATGTAATATAGATCTACCAAATGCATATTTTAAAGTTTCATTACAGGCTCAAATAAAAGAGTTTTAAAAGTGTCTTTTTTATTTCCTCATGTAATTCTTGCCAATTGCAATTTTTTAAAAATCTTATTTACACGTCATTTACTAAACCAATGCTTTTAATTGCTAAAAAATAATCAGGCCGTTCGGTTCGATTTTGAAAAAGTTATGCTGTTGTAAAGAGCGTTCGAACACTTTCGTGAACCGCTGTATATGTACATATATGTATCCATACAAATGTATATTCTGTATAACAGTACAGCTTTCAACTTTTATACACAAAGTAGGACCCCTATAGTATTGGCATTGGACGACGGTGACATCGGATCCGTAAATACATGTATTTATATACTACTGCTCCCCCGGACTGGTAGTTCAAGCCACACATTGTACTGTCCCTCTTGCCACATGGGTTCGTTCCTCAGCACTTCCTTACTGGCTTTAATCACAGTAGGTGTCACCTCAGCAGGGTCTGAAATAACAGCTGGCTTTTTGTCAGGAACTAGGGGTTTTCCTCCTCTCTGACTCCAGTGCAGTGGGTTTTCCTCTTCCTGCAGATCGTTGTTGTGGAGGTTCTGCGGCTCATCCGCCTAATTATCACTCAGCGGTGCCTGCAGGCAATAATTATGATTATACTTGCAGGTATTATATTCGTACATCCGCCTTGCGTTTCTATTCATCATAGGAGTTCCTACGGAATTAATCTTAACCTTCTGGTTTTGCATGTCAAAATGGTAAACGTTCGTCTCGTTTAAAGGTAGCCTTCTTAACGACTGGTAGTTCAAGTCTGGAGCGCGCTGATTGGGTATGTCCCAATTCTGCGTTCACAGGGGGGCGTATAAATTAAAACTGGCGCCAAATGCTGCACGTTATGTCACCAACGTTTATATAGTGGTATCCACTTATTGTTAGTGTTTGTATTCTTTATCCAGCTAATATTCGCGCGCTATACCCTCCAGTTCTTAGAACTAGTTTTATAGCTTTCCCATGTCTCATACTCGATTAATATTCTTCATTCAACCTTTCAATTTGCATAGAAACATACAAGCTAGCGGAAAAGGGCTGTTGATGACGATGTCTTTACTGATTTCTTGATATATACGTTTATTCGTAGAAATCAATTGTTACGGAATCTAGTCGTTATATGGACTTGAGAAGTAGTACATATTACAATTTAATCGTGTTACACGCAAATGTCAATCTAAATTGATTATGGCGGGATGGACAGCTTATATGACCAACGACATACGTCGGGTCTTTTCGTATAAAAAGCAGGATCTAATAGATATTTAGTTACTAATGAATATGTAGTTATTATGGATAAAGGATTGATTGAAAGCATTTTTAATTTAAATTTTGAATTACATACGACGTGTGCGGCTTTACTCGATAAATAAGATCGCTAATAACGGTTCACTATGTTTGTGCCTACATCACGCCATCTACAGTAGAACTACTGAGCTACATATAATTGTAGAATTTTCTATCAAATCCGATGTTACCGATAAATCATAATTTTTTTATCGAGCATAGGTGTGGAACGGTATTGTCAGTCATCTACAGTATAAAATAAATAAATATAAGAAATAAATATAATACAAAAGATATAGAGAAATTAGTATAGAATAGATTATAGAATAGATTATAGAATATATAAGGAACCCTTTACATATATAAAACAACAGAGCAAGTGAATATTTTAAGAACTTGGATATGTAACTGAAGAAGTATCTTCAACTGGTCGCAACCAGGTACTGGGATTCAGGCACCGACGAGATATCTCGTCGGTGATTCAGGCCAACCTTGTAGCCCGTTTTCGGCCGCGCGTACGCGCCTGAAGAAAACCCGGAAAATTGATATGTTAAGATTTGTATGTTAGTTACATATTTTATATAAAACAATTAAACAGTACGTTCTGATCCTGGTTAAAAAGATAATGCTATAAGTTGCCCAGGTTCTGTTCCATGCTAAAAGCTGCCCAGGTTCTGTTCCATGCTAAAAATCAGAGTAGGGGCAGCACTGTATTGGGAACGCCGAAATCCCGGGAGTGTGCACTCTCATATCCTATTCGCAAATAGTTTTCAATTGTATTTTTTTACTGTTTTCGTGTTACGGTTCACAAGTTCTGTAGGAAAATTATTAGAGCAACAATTCAAGCTCTACCCAACTCTACTTTGCGCAGCTTCCTTTTTAAGTTCTTGCGAGCATCTTTCGCGTTCAGTAGCTCTCAGGCCAGGGAAGAAGATTGCCAGTAATCTTCTGGTAGAACGTATCAAGATCGATCCTCAGAAAGGGGAGTACTGGGAAGAAAATGAAGATGTGCAGAATATGTGGGAAGGAGGAGGAATGTTACATGTGCTTAGGGAATGCAAGGGACGCAGAGGCAAGGTTTAGATACTGAGACAAGTAGAGGGAGAGAAAGAGAAAAAGCGCAGAAAGCAGCGGGAAAAAAGAAAAGAGGGTGAAGAGATACCAAAAACGTGTAGAATATAAGAGAATAGACAATCATTTTGGGTTGTTAAAAATTTGACATTTTTAGTTTATGTTGATTTTGAAAAAGAATATAAAGTAAATTAAGTTAGCATAAGATATTTTGAAGCTTTGTTCTTATTGTAATACAATAATGTAATAGGAAAAAAGGAAGGCAAGGACTATGTATGAATAAATAATAGTACGCATTGAATATTGCCGCGCTTTTACTAACAGACGTTCCCCACTCTTCGCGCTTATAGTTTCTCTTTCTTCTTTTATCCAGTGATCGATAGAGAGTGAGCAGTTACGATAATATTCGACGCTGCTGTGACTGGTAGTCCATGGTCTTTCGATTTATAGGCAGAGTTGGGCATTTATCGATTAAAATTTTTCATTTCTGAATCATGTATTTGTTATAGAATGAAAAATTGTAACAAAAGTTTCAGTTCTGTGACGTACATACTCTGTGACGCCGATTTTAAGTTAGCGAGCGCGTACCGTGTCACGTGGGCAAGTGCGAGAACAGCGCAATAGTCGGGGGAAACCTGGGCGCCCTGGTGGCGGTCTTTGGGGCAGCCATATTTCCTCTCGTGGGTTCCCGGTGCACGAAGCTGGTGATTCGCTGACAATTTCTGGGATGCGACCTGCAAAGTTCATTTCGTTCGTATTCTCCACTCGTAAATAGGAGTGATCGGCGTCCGATCATGGCCAAGGGAAACAACAATTCAAGCGGAAGACGGTCGTCGTCACGCAATGCGAAGCCCTACGACGCAAACAATGTGAGTAGCCACTCATGAGTCTCATCTTGCGACAGAAACGAACCTGTTCCCAGTCCAACGGTTCTTCCCGCTCTCATCATCCTAACCAAATCCACCAACGAGTTCGTCACACGCATCGGATCCCATTTAAACTGGATTTTCCCGAAAAACCTATTCTCGTTGGATGCATGCGATGTCACGGTTATGCGAGTGCACTCTCGATAACCTCAATCTTTTCCTATATACCTATTGAATGCACTTTACAACGTCTAACCTTGAAACGGGATTCCCTCCCGAGAGAAAAATCTTCAGAAACTCCTCGATGCGACTCTTGATTCTTATTAAATAGTAACCTTATCAGGTTTTGAACCTTCTCGAATGATCGTTCGTTCAAAATATATACGTCCAATCAATTTTAAAGTAAAATATATTTCGAATTTATTTGAATTATTTAAATGTGATCGTATAATATTTTTATACGTTACAAAAATATTTATTGCCGACATATTTCCATGATGGATATGTATAAATTGATGTTTAGATTTTGATTCGAGAAAATTGAATATTACTTGAAAAATATAGAATTTGGTAGGAATAGTAATACAAAATCAATTTTGAACATACTATTTTTATCCAAAAGTTGATTCGAACTGTTTAAACAACAGCATATGCGATTTTGTTCATCACAAATGTATATGATATCTATACCTGTTTTATATTGGGTTGCACATAAGTTTACAAAATGCTGTTGATTCTCAAAAACGGAACTTAATTTGGATAGTACAGAATTCATGGAAAGAATATTTTCATTTATTCGTATTTTGAAGTTTACAACCTAACCTGTCACTTAATCTTCTTTCATAATGACACTTTCGTTTGGACTTTTTGACATGATGGTTGGTGGCTAATGTAAATAATATATGTAGTTCAAATTGTAGAGTATACAGAAAATAGGTTATAATAAATAATTTTTTTGAGATATTGAGAAGATTAATGTTTGATAATATAAAAATTCAGTGCTATTTCGTTTTATTGGAACATTCTAAATTAATTCATATAGGTCAAACATAAGCTTCCTTGTCATATTAAGAAATTAAATTTTGCACAAACTTGTGCAATACCATGTGACTATTTTCACAGATTGTTTTCTTGAAAAATGGTAATAATTATAAAATGGTTACAAAAGATTTCATTTTTAATTAAATAAGAGTAATATGTTTTTTCATATATACCGATATGTATTGATATTGCTTAATACTATTATAATTATTCGTAATTATTTATTTTCGAATTATGTATAACTCGATTATTGTGTTCTCTTTACTATTGCACTATATGGAACAAGAGATAAAAGATCAATTGTACTGTTCTTTCTAGTCATTTGTGAAAAAGGTAGCAACAAAGGTAACAGATCTTATACCACAAAGATCATGGATTAGTAAGTGGTTCAATTCTTCTCAAAATGAAGAAGATATATTAGAAGACAACACTGAGAACCCCGAAGAGGTCGAGTCTGAAGAAGAAGTTCAAAAACCTCCGCCTCTGAAGCGACCATGTATTCGTATGGATGTAACTCATCCACCTGGTACCTTTACAATTCAAACAAGAGCTAAAACTCCGCTAAGTAAAGCCAGTCCATCTAAACAACAATATTCAGCTCACGATGTAACGGTAAATATAATTTTATCTAAAGAATCACTGTCGTGAAATAATTTCTTATTCAATCATTTCTTGCAGTCTGATGATTTTTCTGAACCTGCAATGGCTGGACCAAGTGGGATTAGCTGTTTAGTATCTTCCACGCCTGCGACACAATCGGATATTAGGAATATAGTTCCTCAGAGGTCTGAATTAAATTCACTAGTTACTGCCACAAATAATGGAAATGCGAATGGTACGGATGATAATTCTGAATCCAGCGAGAGCACTAGTGGTTGCAGCTCTCTTATTCCACAAACAATTAGGCAAGAGGCTGCATCGAATGTATCTTATAGCTCTCCGTTTTCCAAAAGAGAAAGATTTAATAATGACAAATTAAATTTCAGTAAGTAATATATCTCTTTTCTTCAGTATAGTATTATTATCTTAATTAAAAAGAAAAGCTTTAACATGTATTTTAACAAAAATGTTTCCACTTTATTATAGCCAATCATACACAACCTCTGAGGTCTTTATTTTTAGATAGTAATCGAGATACATTAAGCAGTCGCAGACCAAGCTTTAACGCGTCAGTAATGACAAACACGCCGGACCGTGCATCGCCGTTATCATCTCCATTTTACAGTGGAAATACTACTTTTGGTGGAGCAAATGCAGCTAGTCTTTACGGACGAAGTCGCGGTTTATTTAACAGTTCGAATGAGGTATGCTTCATTGTATATTAATACGACGAATACTGCTTCATATTTATATAAATATTATTATTATGATTATTTATATACATTTCCATTTATAGATTCAACTTAAAGTTCCAAGAAGGACATGTGTTGAAGTAAAACCGTCTAACACAAGCGTGGTTGATTCATCTGGCATGAGTCAAACTGCTAAGAAAATATTAGAAGCTTTAGAACACTTCTCATCGCCGATAACAGACGCTAAGAAGATTCCATTGAAAATGTTAAATAATACATCGATGAGCAAGAAAAGAACTAGAGAAGAGACTTCGCCGGCAACTAAAGTCGGGTTGCGTCACTTAACGCGTGAATTGACTGTACCTACCGTGCCCGATATATTGAAATTAAGACGGCGTCAGAAAATACAGGACACTACGCTCGCGGCTAGAAAAATTGTTTCGGCCCGAAGCGAACCACCACCTCCACAAGAATACCATCTCAGGTAAATACATACTTGAACCAAATACGTTGTACGAAAACATTTATTTATACAAATGATACTTTTATAGAACTCAAGACGACGAAGATTCGAAAGATCAAAGAAAACTCAAGGTTAAATTGCGGGTCTGGTCAAATCGTAGTGGAGAAGGGACTGTTGAACCAGTGAATTTACCAAGTATACCTTTGCCAATATCTTCTTTACCTAACTTCAACTTTACGCCATCAGATACCTCAAAGTCGGTAGATAAAAATTTCGTAGCCAAGGAGGAAACGTTTACTTTCGCGAGTCCTATCAAAATAACGAATGTCACAAAGACCTTGAAATCTATCAATAATTTTACGTTTAGCAGCCCAATCAGTGCTGACAAACAATCGATCGAACAGTCTAGCAATTTAAGTTCGACTTCGAAAAGAAGCAATATTAAATCCACAGTGTCGTCTAGTAATTGTGTACCTTCTGTAGAGCAAAATTTCAACTGGTCCGGCTCATCTACAGCGCCCAGACCGAAAGACAAAACAAAGAGTGTAGACAAAGTTGATTCTCCGAATATAAAGGTAGGAAGTATTACGGATTTTTTCCGTTCGAAATCCACGAAAATGGAGATTGGAAAGCCAAACAACCCTAAAGCTGAATTAGATACAAGCAAAGAGGATAAAACTACAAGTTCTAAAGCTAATGTACTGCAAGATAGTTTAAGCATGTGGGAATGTTCTGAATGTTTGATCAAAAACAACAATACTGAAACCCAATGCTTTGCTTGCAAAGCTGCCAAACCAAATGTTAAGAACAAGACCTCCGGAACGTCATCGACACCTTCCAGTGCCAGTGAGTCGAAAACTGCAGTCAGTGATCATTTTGGATCTCAATTTATACTTTCGAACAGTCAATGGGAGTGCAGTTCCTGTCTGTTAAGGAACAAGGAATCAGATAAAACATGTCCAGCGTGTAATACACGCAAACCAGACTCCAAACATGATTTGAAATCGAATACAGAAAAATTACCAAACTCTAGCAAAGATAGTGTGAAAACCTCAGAAATATCTGGAGAATGTTCTAATTGTAAATTAAAAATTGCTACAGGTTCAACGTTGTGCTTGTCTTGTGAAGCATCTAAATCAAATTTGTCAAAATTAACTTCTAAAAAGGAGGATAATGTTGTCGACGATGGTAAAGATAACCAGTATTTCGTCAAATCATGTGAACTAATCAGTCATGTTGTACAAAGTACATTAGTCAATCAGAAGACTGGTATGCGGGCGACTACATCATTAAATATTTCAGCTGATACTAAACCCGAGATTATGGATCAATTTAAACCAAACAAAGATACCTGGGAATGTCCTTGTTGTATGGTTCGAAACAATGCTTCGGTTGATACTTGCCCCTGTTGCAACACAGCCAAACCTAACACTGGAAGTACAACTAAAGCCGCTACACCGTTGGTCGCAAATGGATTCGGAGACAAATTTAAGAAACCAGAAGGTGCATGGACTTGTGACTCGTGTATGGTGCAAAATGAGGCGAAAATTACCGAATGTGTTTGTTGCGGTGGTTTGAAACCAGGAGCAAAGAAGCCGGATAGCACTGCTGCTGCAAGCACTAGCTCCAATTTACAATTTAGTTTCGGCTTCCCATCGACAGCTGCTAACTTCAAATTTGGAATAGATAAAGCTGATCAACAAAAAGCTGACAATATAACACAAACAACCGGCTTTAAATTTGGCGAGAGCCAACCGAACAGTCAAGTCGGCCAGTTTACGTTTGGCATCCAGAAAGAAGAGAAAAAACCAACAAGTGAAGTACCGAAACCTGAGAGCAGTACTGTACCAGCAGTAAGCAATTGTTTTGCATTCCAGACAGATGTAAAAAGTAGTGAACAAATTGATGCAAAACAGAATTCCGAGAAAGCGGCCGAAAAACCAATGTCGACATTCTCGTTCGGCATACCGAAACCAGAAAGTACTGTAGGAAACGATAAACAACCTGTTAGTATACCATCGTCTACGACAATTCCATCTACATTCACATTTGGTGTACCAAAACCTGAAACGAAACTTCCAGGTACGGAAGAAGCCAAACCGAGTCTGTTATTTGGAAGTACAATAGCACCGGTTTCCAAATCAACGACAGAAACCATTGCACCTTGCATTGTTACTAACCCCAGTACCTTAACTACGACTTCTCAGACTACTCCGCAAGATATTAAAACAACTATTGCTTTTACATTCGGTGTACCAACCACCACAACCGTGGCCAGCAACAGTGTCTCTAAAAACATAGTGACGAGTCTTCCATCATCTACTCAACCTTCCTTTGTATTCTCTGAAACAAAACCAGTGCAAACATCTTTGCCCACTTTTGGTCAAATAGTAACATCAACGCCGGCTTCTACTACATCTAGTACCTTCACCTTTGGCGATAACAAAACTACTTTGGCAACCAAAACGTTTGGAGCGTTACCAAGTGACCCCACTGCAAGTTCAATATTCTCGAATGTTTCGAACACGCCATTATTTGGAAATACAGATACAAAAACTATACCATCATTTGGTACGGAAGAGAACAAGCAGCAACCCACCTTCGGGGCGAATGCAAATAAACCACCTACTTTTGCAATGCCAGACAATAAAATACCAGCCTTCGGGAGCACAGAGAGTAAAACAACTTCGATTTTTGGATCGCCTGATACTAAATTGCCTGTATTTGGGAGCACAGATAACAAACCAACGCCACTGTTTAATCCAACTCCACAAGTTCCAACTGCAACACCTGCGCCAGTGTTTAATGCAACATCGGCCACACCGTCTCCCTTCGGGGCACCTTCTGCCCCGGGAGGCGCTCCCGTTTTTGGAAGCAGTACTTCCACAACGTTCAACAGCGATACAAAACCTAACATATTTGGATCGAAACCGAAACCAGGTGAAACTAACACACCAAGTTCAAATCTGTTCACTTTCAACGCCACTCCTGCTCAGCCGGTAGCAAAGCCAGCAACTGGATTCAACTTCTCTGCGAATGCTAATCCCGAGAGTTCGACACAGGAACCGTTATTCACATTTGGCAGTAACACAACTGCGCCGCAGAGCAGCAATGTGTTTGGAAGTACGTTTAATAATCCCGCTGCAAATACTTCTTCCGGTTTTGCGTTCAACGCGCCTAAACCGGAACTACCGGCGTTCGGACAGCCTGCTGTTTCAAACCCAATTTTCGGAGTACCTCAGCCAGCGTCACAAACTCAACCGTCAACGTCATTTACACCCAATTCGAATACAGGATTTAATTTCGGATCTACAGCTCCAGCCACACCTTCAGGAGGTTTCAATTTTGGCGCTGTTGTAAGTAAAAAATCTATTGTTTTATGCAAACTCAACTATTGTACTAGTTACATACAGGGTGAATAAATGCGCAAAAAAAAAAATTGTCAAATGTTGCATGGTTTTCAGGGGGACACAGAGCGCTGTAATCTGTTTTTTGTTACTTTGCTTTCTTATCAAGACACGAGGGTCACCTTCAGTTTTCTTTAAATGGAATGCCCAATATTTTTCTTTTTGAGAAAAAGGTGGCCGTCATATCTCGATAAAAAAGTACCAAAGTACCAAAAAAATAGATTGCAGCACAATATGTTCCCTTGGAAACCATACAGCATTTACTAGTCATTTGAAGTCGCCTTGTTACGGGACTCGCCCTGTATACAAATAAAACAAATTATTTGAAAGAGTATATAGTTATAGTTTGAAAAAGTATATTATTTATATTTTAATTTATATCTTACATTTATTTAGGCATCAGCTCCTACATCATCTACAGGTGGATTTAACTTCAATGCTCCCAGCACTACCCTAACATTTGATCCGAACACTCCGCCATCGTTTAACTTCACCGGTGGAAATGCACCTCTTATGTTCAGGTAAATATAAAATGAAAACAATTCTGGGAAACGTTTATGTTAATTTTGCATGTTTTTGTTTTCAGTGGTACACCTCAAGCGGTACCGCAAAGGAAAATTAAGAAAGCATTCAGAAGAGTGCGGTAGAAGGCAAATAACATGTGACTCTAATCGCGCATACGCTTGGCTTGCACTTTCACATCTATTCTATGCAACGGTGTATGCGAGGAGTATGGTTTCGAGTGTGTATGCCAAAAGTATGGTACAATGAGAAATATCATATAACGACTGGTCACATTAACGTGGGTGGTATACCAAGCACTTTATGTAATATATACAAGTCTGCCGATGGGATATGCTTGCGTGCAACCACTTATGTTCTGCAGGATCTGTAAATTATAAATTATTTAAATTATACAATAATAACGAATGGACATTTGACACGTTGGCATGAAGCCATTTTTACGAATAAGACAGAATGATAATGCGACAGCATTACCAATACCTTGCCCAATCGAGACGCTATGAAAACAAAAAAACGTATATATGTATATGTATATATACACACACATATATATACATATATCTATACTGACGTGACATACAAAAAAAAAAACTACAAAAAAGACTACTAAGCTGAAACAAGAACACCTCGATAACGAAACTTAACAAGCACTGAAAGCGTGCAATTTATCGAGGCTAATCGTAAGGTAAGTATAAGTCGTTCGCAACTCGTGACAATGTTTCTCATAACTAAACGCATTAGTTAAAAATAAGTTTTCTTATTTTCTAATGACTAACTGCAAAAAAACAAAAGTAAGATGAATTTTATTCTCACGTTATCTGATATTTTATCCGAGAAAGAATCAACCATTCTCGTCTGACTAGACACTCTTAATAAATTTCCGGAATGTTAGCTGGTCAGGTGGAATAAAAAATCAGATATCTGACAGGATCACTTTATTTGTTCATTTTCTGTTTCGTTTTGTAAATGGTGACACATGTTACACGAGTATTGTGAAACGACCGAATATCAATGGAGTCCCATCTAGACAGTAATTATAGTTTAATCAGGATTTTTTCGCGGGTAGTACTACAGTCCTTGTAGCGCTGCTCTAGGAAAAATTTGTGTATTATACACGGAAAATGGCATTCGGATAGTACAAACTCAACGATTATTGAACGACTCGCATCGAGTAGTCGAAAATTGTATATTTTTTTTATATATTGAAGGAATTAACCATATAAGTGAAATACTGAATGCCATTTTAATAGGATTAAATCATACAGTAATGTTGCGTGTTTTATCGTAGCGTGAATGGGGAAAAAAAAACGGAACGAGAAGTGCGCTGAATGAGAATAAATTATTACGGGACTTCTAAAGAGTTATTTTCCTTCTTTTTGTGGTTTTTTAATTTTGTTGTAGAACCGAACGTGTCTTTGAGTCTCATTTGATGAGAACGTATCAGTAAAAGTAATGAGATAGAAAAATTATAACAAGCCGTCGGTAAAAAAATTGAAAACCAAAAGAACAAAAAAGATATTTTAAAAAGTGTTCTCAACGAGGAATAACGTTGTTTATAGCCTTTTTATTTTTAGATCAAGCTTTTTCTTTCCAATGAGATGCTTATAATTTGTTTTCACTTTCGTATTTGTAACATTTTTACACATCAACGATTTTACAAGATCAAAGAATCGCGTGTTCTTTTACAACGAGTGCAATTTTACCGAGAGTGATATTAGCTTCTGTAAATGTAATTAGAATACAATCAATGTAGCAGACATCCTTTTTAGAAGTCCCCTAAAGCAAAAAGTAGTTAGTCGACGTATTAACGATTATTGAATTAACATTGAATCGTACACGTTTTATTTAAGATTAGGATAGTTATCTGTAATGTTGGCTTAAAAATTGACAGTAGCCAAGAATAACTCGGCACAAGACCCACCTTTTGCCATAATAGATGCGTACATATTTAAAAAAAAAAAAAGGAAAAGAGAAGAAGAAAACTGTTACATATTGTTACACTCTGTTCGTTGTGTAGTATTTACATTATAGATTTTAAGACATTTTTTAATTTTTGCGTACATTATTAAGAACCAAGTGAAGAAAAAAATTCAAACAAGCCTTTATTTTCTGTCAACAATTTACAAATTACTTGTTCCGCAAACACCCTTCGTAGTCTGTATTCGATGTGCTGCAATAGTGTTACGCAAATTATATGGAAAAAAGGTGTATGTTTACTTCTTTGTGTAATTAAAGTTACCATGTTTGTCCATAAAATGTAGAATCGAGATCTATATCGACCCTATAATTGAAGTTAAATAGTTGTAGCGTCTCCTAATGTTATTATTTGTACAAAACAAAAAAAAAACAAGAGAGAAAGGATTTTGTCTACGAAGGGTTCTTCCGCACCTAGTTATCATGGTAAAAATTCGAAAAAAAATTGTAACTTTGTATAAATAATTATTAGCTGAAATACTAATCAATGATAAAGTGAGGCTGCGCTGAGATATGTCTATGCTGCTGTCTTACACCGTGAACATTCTCTGTCAAGGCTGTGTCGTCCGTTTGTCTACCCCTAGACAAATTTCTAAATTACATCAATATATCAAACGCTGACCTAAAGGAGTAGCATCTTTGTATTAAATCTCGTATATGGCCTTAAAAGAAATGATACATAATGAGCGTATGACGTAGATGTATTAACAATTGTAAAGCAAATCATATTGGAATTGTTTTGTAGCAGTTTGTACTCTCCGTTGCAATATGTTTGCACACAAATATTTGAAAAGGATCGTCTCTCAAAATCATTCAACGATAGATACGTAACGTCTCATGACTTGTAGAACATTTGTTTCCATTTCTTTGGTGTACAGTAATCGTCATGGAGAAAACTATTTACAATTATCGAATTAATCATTCATTATTTACTTCGCAACAACTCTTGACTGCATGCATTATGACAATAGGAATTTAATTGAAAATTTACGTTTACCAAAATGGATAACTGTCAAGATATTAAACAACGTGGCCCGTACAAGGATCCTGCGAGTTATGAGATGCCCAAAGACGAGTCAAATGTTCCGAGGCCTTATATTATAATCTTAGTACACGAAAATTTATTGTATTAAATTCATACGGATATCCGTAACAATTCTATTGAGAATGTCCAGGTGATGGAAAGAGCAGTATTCGTACACCGTTGACGTTCGCTTTTTATACGTAATATAGTTTCCAACGTGACTTTAGATTAAACATGATTTGCATCGGATTGTTTATGATGAATGATTCCTAATGTAGGTACGATGAAAACGACGCGACGGTGTACTTGTCCTTTTTTTCTCCTGCTGCATTAATCGGTAATTTCTGGTAATGTTCACAGCATGAGAGAGAATTTGTGTTATGAAATAAGTCCAATGACTGACTGTAATTAAATACAATGTACGTGAGAGAATGTTCACTGTATGCTTCAGGTGCTTATGGGAATGTTATCGACATTCCCATGACATGATGTAACTTTAAGTAACCTTGTGTAATGGGAGTATCGGTGTTTCTCAACCCGATAAACCACTGACACGATTTCCAGTAATCTTCATTCGCACAAACGAAATAAGAAAAGAATATACGCTTAATCCGATAATCGAATGTTCTTTCGGGAAGAAGAGGTTGTAAGTGTTTTTATTTAAGTTATGGCCACAGCTGTTTATTTGTTCCTCCCCAAAAAATACGCGAACAATGGGACGAGCCGAAAGGGGTGGAAATAATGATTGTACATTAAACTAGAAACGGAAATCTATGTAATAATGTAATTATAGCGAACGGAACCCTCGATAGCCTCATATATTGTATAATTTATTGAGTAATATGCGACGTTGCTTAAACGGCGGTAAACAGTTTTGTGATGACGAGGGCTATTGAGCTCTGGGCGTTGAGAAACACCGTAAATAGGATTATACAACATTCACGTTAACATTATTACCATTATTCTGAATACTATCCTCTGTACCCTATGATACTTATATTATACGATATTAGGATATACGAAAATATCGATTCGAGAACAGTGTTTAATTTTTGGGTTATTATTTTATTTCGTAGCTAATAAAGTAACGATTTTAGGAGGGCATTTAGATTATAATAATAATAACAATAGTAATAATACTAGTAATGCGAATCAAGGCGTTTCAACTACGGTACAATTATAAAGTTTAATTGTACTTTTAAAAAAACTCCCTAAAATTAGTAAATTAAATAAATAAACTAAACAAGAACCCTTTGGTTCGCATTCGGAAAGTAAACTCGAACTCTTCGATCGAATGTATTTGTTTTACGATTACGTTTTCACGTTGTCTTTTTATTTCTGTAAGTGTCGAGCTCACTCCTTAACAGTTCCTCAAAGAAATAATACGAAGTAAGAAATCCATACTATATTCTATTGTAATGCTCGTGGTTTTGTTCGTGACTGATCAATATATATGGTACACCGTTCTACGTACTATTATTAAAAATATTTTATTTTAAACAGGCAAAGAAACTCTGATCGTTTTTCTTTTAGCATCTTGAACGTAATTGAAGTGGATTTTGTTTCGCGTTTTTTTTTTGTTTTTTAAGAATATTGTTCAAACATACGATTGACAAGGGCTTTTATTTAGCACGAGAGTCCTTAATTAATTATGAATCGAAAATTCCACTACATTATGAAATGTCGCAACATCTAACGGCGAGAACCATGTATTTGATTTTCGCTTACAACAGCTATACAATAATACAACGTAATTTTCTTATGTTGCACAGCTGTACGAGGAGTTATGCAAAAAAATAAAGATTATCTATGATTATGATACACTAAGGTGTTCGATTTATTTATCTAAATTCGATACGTTCTCTGTACAGATTACTTTCGACTTACGGTTAACGTTAATGCTCCAATCAAAAACATTTAGAGTTAATGTCCTGTACATTGGATTAAAGTAATATTGTAAATTCCTAAAGTTATTTACAAAATTTTATACAATCGATAGCTTGGGTTCCTAAAGAGTTCCATTATACGAAAGCATGTTCACACGTATGATATATTATAACTCGTGGAGATGATGAATGTCTATACAAATGAGAAACGATTTACAATTGAACATCTTGTGGGAGTTAGGTATGACAATGACGGTAAAGAACTGAATTAAAACTTCTGGCACGAATTTTATTCCGAGATTTACAACAAAAATGTTTTCAACTAGTTGAAATGCCGCTTAAACCTGGGATATGAAACATTGACACGTATATAACATAGGTAATACAAGACGATGTGGACAATTCAATAGTTTGCAATGAACTGATAGAATAGATTCATTTTTCTATTTACTTGTGTCTGCGTGTTGGATAGGCCTCCTGTGCTTCCCAGAGAGGCGGGTTTTTCCAAATCAATAGCAGGACTTGTTGGCTGATAAATGGAACAGCCGATCCTCTCTGGGTAGCCCATACTCCATTACTATTTTATCACTTCTATCATGATATTATAATTTAGGTACAATCTTAATTATTCAATATTAATGAGAATATTAATAATTATGTTTTATTTTTTTGCATGAATTAATTATAGATCGTAATTATAATTACTTTATAAAGTTTCCTTACACTAAGAATCATCAGACATGAAGGAATTTTGGGATTTTAGTTCCTCCAGTGTTTGAATTTGTTGACGGAGAAATAATATCCTAGAATGCCAAAGAAGAACAGTTTTTATCGTCTTCGATCTCGCAGAGCAACAGTACAAGCTGGTTATTTCACAAACAAACTGTTAACGCAGCCGATACAAACAAAACATCACTTGTTATTACCACGTACCTTTGTTCCTGTAGCGTTGCCTGAATTTCTGTCAGCCTCACTATCGACCGTGCCGTTTTCAATTCTGCCGACACTCTTGTACACTGCAAACTTCCCATTGTATGTGCTTCCTCGCTAAGTTTCTGTGCCTGTAGATCATAATTGCAAGAGAAATTTTTTAGTAGTGTCATTTAAGCCAGTACGTGACAGGGTTATTATCATTATTATATATTATTTTCAATATTACAGTGTGTTTACCTGTTTCTCGAGGATATCGGCAGGGAAGGCACGCACGTGTTGCGTTAAATCTTCCCGATAGTGATTAGCAAGTGACGGTGTTAAAGAAGGTGTTAAGGGAGGCTGTACTCTAGACAATGCCTGTAAACCTGTATTATTTAAATTTCCAAGGGTACCTAGTGTGCTAAGACTTTGCAACGAGCTTAAACCTTGTACTCCAGGATTCGTCCCCCCAGGGCTTGTTACTGTAGAAAAGGAACAAAGACATACACGTATTAGATGGTCCTACGACATCTTAACCCTAGTAGGACACCCCTTCATTTTTGGGCGTTAGAAACGCCGTGGGGTTGCAGGATATCCAAATAAAAACCATAATCACTAGTGGATCACTGGCAGTCTCAGAATGTCGTTCTAGGGTTAAATTTGTATAAAATAATACTAATAAATAAACCGCGGATCTTTATACTAAATAAAAGTTGTCTGCATCAATCGCAAAAAATCAGCAGCCAAATAGAAGCTTTTCTTCTTACGTAATAATCTTAGTAAGTTGAAAATAATGCATTGACATTCTCAAATTCTTTTAATATCTTAACTGTGGAAACTGCATGGAATTTTTTTAAATTTATCTTAATGACATAAATTTGTTATTTTTTTCTTTTTTGCTAACTTACATTTTCGAGCGTCAATGCAGTCCTGGGTCTCCGAATGTGTAGGAGTGGGTGGTCCCTCGCTTGTAACGATACCGCTTGTGTCAACTTTAAGCGGCACCATTACATCATTTCCACTATTATTTCGGTCACCACTTGATGACTGCTAAAAAAAGTCATAAACTCAAAAAATACTCATACTCACTATTATCTCTAGTTAATAATATTATGTACAAATTTAGAAACAAAAAAAAATCAAACGGAATCTACTCGAATAGAAAACATTGACGACAGTCTACAGGCGATACTATTGTTTTTCTCAATATATGAGCAACAACTCTTTCAATAATCACGTTAACAAGTCTCATTGATCACTTTCTGTTAGTGGGAGTGTTCACCAAAGCAAGAAACAAAATAATATTGCGCTTTTGTTTCGGAAAACGTCTACGAGTCTTTAGCAATCACACTGTATTGTTAATTACCTGCCGAGACAACAAGATGGCAGCTGTTTGGAGTGTTTGCAGAGCCTTTTGTGGTGTAATGTCAGGCTGTTCCTTGTTGCCTGTGATTTGAGATAATAATCTTGGTAGATTTGCTAATGAAACCGGTGGTCCTGGAGCATTGCTGTTCCCTTGCTGTTGTTGCGTTGGGGAACTCAGCTTACCAGGTGTTTGTGGTGTAGATGGGGGATGTGATGTTAATCGAGGTAATGCTGTAACCATAATCAAATCTGCTTATTTTAAAACTGGACTGACACGAATCGATTTAAGTCAATGTTCATCAATTTTTCATCTTAACAACAATGCTTTAAAATACAATTTTATTATCTAACAAAAATTGAATAAAACCCCTCTTATCGGAAAAACAAACTCTTTATATACATGCCAACTCTAGCATTTTTATAAACGCGATTATAAAAATGTACATATTCGTAGTAACGCTCGAACTTGAACATACCAGTGGCCAACAAAACAGGGCCTTGCGGCAGTGGATCGTGAGTACAAGATGTCAGAGGTTCGGAGGTCGGTGTAGAATCACCTGGTGAAATATCCATGTCCTGGGCTTGACGCTCCACTCCGGCATCTTCTCTACATTGTTCCCGATCTCTTTCCCGTTCCCGTTCCCTCTCCCGTTCCTTTTCTCTTTCTCTTTCTCTAACCGAAACTTCTTCTCTACTGCTACCGCCGACGCTTCCGCTGCACGAACTCCAGTACTCCCGTTTGTCAGACTGACGCGATGATTTACCATCTCGCACGCTGCTACTGCTATTTGACCGCGAGTTGGAATGTTTATCGTGACCTGAAAATAGAGAAAATCAAGAAATAATATTTTGAACACTAAATCACGCTGCTACTTCTGCGCTAGATCTGCTTAACGGGTTCTGTATCATGGTAGTTCTTAACACGTTCGCGGACAGTAAGAATTTTATGTGATTTCGCATCACAATTACAATGAATGCTACATCATTCACGTCACGTTATTCTTTATGAGTACTCTCTATAAACAAAATACGCGAGAAATTGTAAAAAGAAACATATTCCCTATTTATATGTACGTGAAAAACACATTTTTGTTGTATTTGGATGCACACATGAAACTGTATATCAAAATGAATAAACATTATACGATTTAGAAAGCTTAATAAATGCAGTTTAACGTAGCTTCTCTAAAAAATCAATTGAAATGAACAGTTGTATTATTACACTAAAATAAATCTACGACTTCACATTTCCCTATTTACAGTCGGGGAAAAAATCAAGTGGACACCCTTTAAAATCTAATAACCCTTCTACTTTTTTCCCTTTACTTTTTCTTCGCAATTTCGACCAATGGTAATTTAAAAATGTTGTACACTTTACCTAGTAAACTAGTCCTCCTAACATCTCAAAAAAAAAAAAAACTGAAATCATTCAGCCCAATTTTAAAAAAGTTATTAGTTTTTAAAGGATGTCCACTTAATTTTGTCCCTGATTATGTATGCTCGTTGCTGTATACGTTTTGCTGTTGTTGATATTAGTACTAACGTAGTGTTGTCTATCTCGTGAAAATTATTTATTGATATATGATTGTTAGACGTACTTGACCTAGAAGAATAATCATTGGACTGACGCTGTCGATTATCTGTTCGACTGATCCATTCCCGTGGTTTTTCCCACTGAGAGACCTCCGTTTTACAGTTGTAATAATACTTCTTGCCCGAAGAACTCATGTGCTCAGACCAATCACCGAACCTGGCCGAACGTTCCATTGTACCTCCTCGTTCATCACCGCGTTTATCCTAAACAGACTGTTCTAAAATGTCCGGAAACAATTGGATGAATGGAAAAAAATATTTATACGAATTCCAAAACTTGTGTCGAAAAGATGAAACTACGTTTGTCCACTTTGTTGTTTCCCGTTCACCTATCAAATATTACAATTCTTTGGAATCTTTTAACGTTTTTAGTACGATAACGGACTACATATTTCTGGCGTATTAAATATGACATTCTGAATTAATATCTTTACAAAGTTGTAGATTATTGAACATTTACTTTAATGACTGTACACTGATGTGAGAAGAACAGAATATTATTCCGATTTAAAAGAAAAGAATAACATTCGTATTTTGCAGACCCTGTTTAAAATCTTCATTACGAATTTAACTCGATATTATATGGCAAAGGGTTAATGGGTATACAGAGTGTTGTATAATATGTAAGACACACAAGAAGACAAAAGTACACTGAATAAATACACAACAAATTACTTTAGAACCTCATCTTCCCCTAGTACTAATTTAAAAAATAATATTATGAATCAAATATATAAAATAGAAATATAGCAGTGAGAAAGGTGAGTTTTTCAAGCAATTTTTGTGAAAAATTTTATATGCAGGATCAATACTCCAAAAATATTCTATAAGTTATGAAGTATTTAGTACGAGCTTATTTAATTGATTCAGTATTGTAGAAGCGATGTTACTGTAATCATGTATTGTACTCGCCAATGGAAGGTAGATAAGTGGAAAAATATTTTTGGATTTCATAAATACATTATCTTCCATTAATGTTTAGTAAAAGATACTTCATACTGACCTGACAGGAATTATGAGATGGTTTCCTCTGAGATGAAGACTCTCTTGACGAATTTGATGATAACTTTATTGGATGTAAGATCTGTAAACATGGAAAACATTTCAGCAACATGTTTTAAATAGCACCTAAACCATTCAAAGAGGGATGTGACCATGTGTAAATTATTCCACAGTCCATGAATATACAAAAGAAAGAAATTTTAAAGACAGCTGACTGAATATAATTTAAATATTGTGTTTAACCCTTTGCACTCCGAGCCATCAATTCTAGACTCATAATGTCCCCTTGGAGGGGACATTGGAGTGCAAAGAGTTAAAATGTTAAGCAAACAACACATAGATGTACTTTTAAAGTCTACAAACTTTTGTATATGCATTTATAAAATACATATGTAATAGGTATTATAAGGAAGCTTGTCACAAGGTAGTAAGATTTTCCAGGAAATTTCAGTTATATAAACGTGATAATTACAATGCAATGACATGTATTGAAATCATATACAGGGTGCTCTACACAACTAGGACAAGTTGCGTTTACAAAACGATTAGGGATAGAAAAATTACATTTGTCTAAAAATGAAATAGTTCGAGATGGAGCATAATTTAAAATTAATGTTACCCATTTTTGTGCATCCGTATGTCTGAAAAGTATACTTGCATATTTTTTAAAATGGGTGATTCTGCAAGTCAAATGAAACGAAAGCAAAGAATGATAAAAGTATTATGTTTTCACTTCTTAAAAAGACCACCACGTGCATTCAGACACCCTGTACATGCAAATGTTATACGTAATATTTATTGCAACCCAGTGTCTTACCTCTCCACTACTCCTATCGTGGTTGGTCCTGTGTTCTGAATCTCTGCTCTCGCGGCTTCTCTTGTCTTTTGGGGATCGTGCACAATCTACACATATGCAAGCAAGCATGTTACAGCTGAAAATGTTAAGACACAACCCTGTTTTTATACTGAAGGAAGAAGATTTAGAACTTTAATTCTCAAAGCAAAAGATAAGTTTGTACAGTTTACTTTGCCATAACACAGTTTCATTTTAAATATGAAAATTCTATTGAAAAAGTTTTAAACACCATCATTTTCTTATAATATTTGTGTTGTACTTCATTCATAATCTTATTCTGGAACGTATAATTTTTATTTTTCTATATAGACTTTTTATATGTATGCCCACAGATTATTTACATTTGAATATATATATATAATATGCACTGTCCTGTAAATATTTTTAACAGTAATTAGACTGGCCTTTTGCTCTTTTAAAGCTAACAGAAAATTTATATTAAGTCAAACATTCTGTTCCAGATTTCTTAAACACAAAATGCAAAAGATCTAATGATCTTCTTAAAATATCTTATTAAATATTTTCTTCTATTTCTGATATAATATTATTGTGTTGTAGCACAAATAACTGTACCATTTTTAGTCACCTAGCAATTGCATTTCCTAAACTTTCACTCTACTACATACAGTAGTATCTTATTAAATATATAATATATAATATGAATTTTATACATTATATATCTAATATACAAGATGTTCCAGCTGAAAGAGGCTGCACAAATATTTTCATCGTTTTAATAACATGAAAAATACTTAAAGAACGATATGAATGGTTTTTAAAAAGGAATATCATACAGATATCTCTTTAAAAATAATTTCTCTTCTACTTCATTCTACATCAGCTGAGACACCCTAATCTATATGTAAACAAATGTATTGAGTTAAATACGTAAAGTTGTTTGGCAAATATATAAAGTAATAAAAATTGTAGAATATTTAATTTTACAGTGACCACAAGCAGTTCTGCAAGCATCAACTCAGAATGTTTCATTTGAAACCTACATTTTCCACTACATATTTTTATAATTGTATTAAATATATTACTCTATATATTTATGAATGTATTCCACTAACTCAATTGAAATACTCCCTGCCGCTGATATTTAATTTTGATTAATCTTCTATCGTGTTAGTTATCTTGAAGGAAATATAAAAGTTTATTACCAGAATACTTGTCCCTAGAGGAGGATAACTTATAGTCTCTATTTTCTCTCTCCTTCTTATATAGGGGCTTGGATGTGTAGCTCCGAGGACTATCCCTGTCCGTTCCCATGCCCATACCCAAGCCCGTTGCTGGACTGTACGAGTTGCCATTTGGGGAATCCCGCATACGTCCTTCGTAACGACTATCTGACGACGCCGTCGATGAGGAGTAGCCACCCTTAGAACTGCTATACTTCGTGTTCTGCGAAGACAAATTAAATCATTAAATACAACTAAAGTTGTTTATGCCTTCAATGAATAAAACATATCTCATCGTTTCTAAATGTCTTTAAACTATATAAAATTATATGGTGCTTTACACATTATTTATAGTCTACAAAGATCCACTACAATTTATGAAATACATTTATCACTAGGTGCATAGAATCTAAGTGAATGAGACATATCTTACTCATTGCTAAACAAGAAAGTTTTTATTATATTAGTTTCCTGTTTAAACTAATTATAAATATATTGTAAATATTAATGATAGCCTAAGCCTTAGCTCCCTTACATGTCCAAAAGAAACTTATTTATGGTACATTTGAAGATTCTGTTTGTCAACATACTCTCTCTATGCTCATTTAAAACAAAATTTGTAACATGGTTATATCAATTGTCTTTTATACAAACACTACCTAAATATGTAACTGCTTATTAAAAATAATTTGACATGATGAATTTTATGACAAATATATAGACCAAACTTAATGTATAAAGTACAGTAAATTTGTTCTTAACATGGTGATTTTTATAAGAAAACAATTACGAACAAAATGTCTCAGGATACATTCAGATAACAATTCCAATGTACTGTCAGTAATCGACATAACATAAGGGAATGAATTATTGATTTTTTGAAAGTGAGGTTATGTTTACAAGAATAAGAAGGTTTTTACCTCGCAAACAAAATATTTTATGCAGCTCTGTATATTGTAATCAACATAATGAGAAATAAACACAATTAGCCTTCATTTCCGACAATAATTAATTGAATGTGTTTACCAAGTCAATATTAGTGTTCATTTTTCTGTTCATCTACATTTATTTATTTTTCCTTTAGATTTCTAAAAAATTAAATAAAAACCATTTGACATTTGATTAAATACATTACATTGTGTGTTACTATAATTAATGTCACTATTAATCAAATCTATACATAAAATACAAATAATTCAATCACTTTTGTTTTAGTGCTTACAACTCAAAATTGGAAACAAAATAACATATTAGTAGCTTCCCCACACATAATTTTATTTGTAAACATTAATAAAAATGTATTGTCAAATATCTACGTGATATTTCACATTTATGATTGCATATTTATAATGATACATTTAGTTTTATGAATTTATCAATGTGCTTGCTTATAGAAACAAATATAATATACCTTTTACGATATTCTTTTTATTCTTTACTTAGTGCAAAGTAATTATGCTAACAAGAAGTTCATGACTAAATAAAAATATGGCAAACAATGTTAATAAAAAGAATCATAATATCCTCAAATAGGTGATGTACTTCCAACTGTAACTTCTTTAATAGAAAATAACATGGTGATAAATTTAATATAGTTGTTATGTAGACATAGCTTTCCAAAATAAAGAGAAACTAAAAATAATCACAACCTTTACGTTCTCAAAAAAAAGTCACTGTAAAATTGTAATTAAAGACATAACACGCAAGTAAACAAACATGTATGAATATTATTTACGTTGCTAAGAGGATTATAGTGTATGCTTATTTTAAATAGTATTGCCAATAAATGAAAAATAGAAGATTTATTAACAATATGCAAGTAACATAAAAATGAAATAAAAGTGAGGTTTTGTAGCCCTACAATAATTGATAATGGTAACATAATTCACAGTAGTGTAAGCAATTATTTATGTTTGTACATGCTTTTCATTAGATGATGTTTGTATCTCATAACATGATGTTTACATCTCTTTACATTTGCATATTCTTTAATATTATATAAAACAATTAGTTATTCACTTTATTAAAAAATTGTAAGACCTACCATTTTGAATTATGGTAGTTTGTAGTTATTATGAAAGTTTTTAATACATGTCAATAGTTCAAACACAGCTTTAAGTTTATCAAATCAGTTTTATTCTGAATTTCAATTAAATTTGATTTAAAATCTTCTTCTTCTGTTCACAAATTATGTTAGTGTTATTTCCATTACAAAATTTACGATTAAAAATGACAGAAAATAGAATTCTGTATTAAGCAATGTGAAATTAAAATAGAGGAGCTTAATTTGTTGTCTTAATTCTTGCTATTGAAAATATCACCACCCCTGGCAAAAAATATGAGACCTAACAAAGTAAGTATTGATTACGGTATTCGTACACAGATGTTGGGAATGTTTTCATTAATAGTAACACAACCGGAATAAAATAATTATTGTACTATAAACAAAAGATCAATATTAATCATCTGGCATTTAATAATATTCAGGTATTGAAAAAATGTCCAGATACATTCTATTGTAAACGTCTTTGTTTAGAATATTAAAAATGTCACATCACTTTTTCATGCTGTTTCTATAGTTTCTTTCTTAATTTTATACTCTACTGGACAGTAGATAACTTTTCGTTTGATAAAAAAAAACAAAAGTATTCATTGTTTTCTTAAGATATTTAATGACATGTTTGATTATAATCTTTTCAATTTTTTTGTATATAGTACATAACGTATATAATATAGTATATACTTTGTATATGTAATGTGTACATATACATATATACATAAATGTATATATACAACAAAAACATATATATGTATATACATATGTATACGTATATACAGATGATGATTTTTTATATACACGACGCTATTTTCCGTTTTTGATATGTATGCAAACGATTTTGTTCTGATCACGTCAACACATCCGATTCAACACTTTCTGCCAGGGATAGCGATTTGAATGAATTTGTCTCAAAATTTACCTAGCTCTGGTGCAATCGTACCGTGAACGAAATTTACCCCCCTCCGAATACCCCCGACACATCAATTGCTAGAATGATATTTACCTGATAGGGATGGGCCTGGTGCTTTTCGAAGTACCTGAAATCAGAAAAAGCGACGAATAAATAAGTTTGCAGCGAGAAAGGAGGATAAAATTTTTATCGGGAAAATTTCTAGTACGAATGGCGGGTAGCAGTAATGTCGAACGGGTCGAATGGACGAAGTACGGGTGGATGAGAGGTTGGTTGTGTCAGGATTGGATATTTGACGGCGGTACCCTACCCATCGCTGATCCGTTGCGGTTTCCTCGCATGCATTACCATCAATGCCGGTGTCTGTGGGAAATTCGCGGCCTCGGATGTTCCCTTTTCGGTCGGTCAATGTCATAAAAACAACATTAACGCTTATTTAACAGTCAACTTCTCTTTCTACCCGGACGCCATGTCACATACGTGATCGGCCGCTGCCGGTGTCGGCGTAGCCGAACCGTTCGAGCCACGTCTGCGCTTCAGTGTGCAACTTCTCTCCACAGGAGCGTACATACTAAGGTCGGAGCCACTGAAAGACAGTGATTGACGTGTGAGGGGTGCATCCGTCACACATAACCCCATCTACGAACTATGTATTCCTCACGCTATCACAATTAACGACAGTGCTGATTCCCATATAAACCGTGAGATGTCTCGCACGAATTATCAATCAATGTTAACGATATTAAAAATATTTTAGTTAAAATATAAGACCAGTTTAAGAACAGTTAAATAAGCCAATGAGGACAGTCTACATTAGGTTGCAAATGCTCAAGACTCAAAGTACAATCTAGATTATTTGTCGAAACCTCCAGGGTAGTTTATAGAACTATAAAAATATATTTTTACAATTAAATAATTAATTGTTTACTTGCCACCGACCGGAAAAAACGTGGTAAACGTCATAATGTTAGAATATACAATATTTCAATAAAACACATTCGTTTAGCTTGTACTTCAAGTGTTCATCTAATTTTTAACTCATCGGTAAAAAAAAAGGTTTAAGTATTTTTTTGTAATGGATTATACTTATTTTTATTTGCAAGAGTTTTTACGATTATAGGAATAAACACAGGAATAATTTGGAAGTCAAAAACAATAAAGAAGTTTTGCAATTAAGATATCATGAAAATATAATATTTAGTAACAAATGCGACAGATGAGGGCTTCGATAATATCCGCGTTTAGCAATTAACAGAAAATTCTAGTACATTTCATAATTGTAGCTTGTATACCATCCTAAATGTTATTGCTTCTTTTTAACCTGTCTCTCCTTGGGGTGTTCACTACCCCTAATCCTTTGACAGCATTTCCCCGCAACGCACAGCTGAGAAAACAATGCTAGCTACTCGAATAGCACACAATAGTTTTCCATCCCACTTCTGCCTTTCCCAAGATGTTGCAAATAATAATATTCTCATTTACGACACATGTTTTGTAATATAGTATAATCACTAACACTCAGTCAGACTACTGGTTCACCCCACTAGACGACTACATGTGAGACGTTTTGTCAATACTTTTCTCTTGATATTTACTATAGCCTCTATAACAGAATTTATGAATACTTGGCATATGCATACTGATTAAGCTGTTAAAGCACATTGAGAAATCATATTTCCGAAAATTTTCATAACATACAACATTAAAAAATCAAACATTGGATTTTTTATTTGTGCAGAATTATTTTAAATATCATTGGTTAGGAAGAGTTAGGTAGATCGCGCTGGCAATCATGACGTGTACTTATGTTGGATGATTGTATGAATATGCAGAGGAAGAACTATTTATACGGACATTTCATAAAACTTGGTCAAAGAGTCACCTAAAAAACTCGAATTCATTTTCTGATTCTTTTATTCTATATACTGTTCTTTTTAAAGACAACATTTCTCATAAAGGAAAATGACACTATCAATTTTTATTTAGTGGAAAGCTAACACGATCTCTCCTATGGGGTATCTGTTTCGGACATCGAATTCATTAGCAGTTCGTTAGAAATCCATGCATTAGTTGACGGTCCTCTGCGCACCTCTCTTGCGCATCACCAATCGCCAAGTTGGGAACGGCATATACAGAGGAACTCACTTTATGTATATACATACATACATATACATACATACATCGAAACCATCGATATAGATTCTCAGATATTATACACACAAGAACCTACCAAAATCGGGATTAATCAATTATCAATTGACGACATTGATTGATACTAACTTTAAAAATCGTACATGTTTATAAGCATCAATGAGGTGTAACGATAACGAATATGTAAATATTTTGGTGTCAAAAATGTAACGATTGAGATAACACCGGTTTTTAGCTAATGCTGATATTGGTTAAATAGAACCCGCGTTTGAGATTTCAATATAATTCAAGAGAATCTTCTCTGTTGCTCATACGTGCTACATGGTATGTACTTATATCTGTATTAACTTAAGATTAGGCTAAACACAACAATAATGGCGGAACGTCTCTTCATTTGACAGCCCTTTTAGTGGTTCACTTTGTATAGGACAGGACCGAATAAATCAACGTATAAAAACGTTTAATATCTCTTCTATTTTACAAGCCGAACAATAAAATAAATCCTATTATTTTCTAGTGTAAACGATAGCGTCACGCTACGTCCCTAAAAAAATTAAACGGTTTTATCGTGTTTTGTTCTATATATAATTTTAAATTGAACTGACAGCACATACACTTAAAACCATTTAAACATGAATATTAAAAATTTGAACGCGTCATAAACGTTAATAAATAAACCTCTATTAAATATCGGTTTATGAAATTGTAAATGTAATTAATTAGATATGTAACAATTCAAAGTTTCATTGTATATATTTTTGCTAAGCTCGGGATGTTTCATCAGGATACGCTTTTGATTATAATTATAGAATATACAGGGTATCCCAAAAATGTTGTATTTCCTTGAAAGGGTTGATTCCTGAGGTCATTTGAAGAAATTTTTTCCTTCGCGGCTTTACGAAAAACACGGACCAATCAGAGCGCGGCTACAGCGGACGGATTTCGGCTCAGCCAATGTCAACGCCAAACTCAGCGGAACCTGTCGCCGAGCCGGGACCCATCCGGTGTAGCCGCGCTCCGATTGGTCCGTGTGTTTTGTTAATAACTTCTTAACGAAGCTGCGGAGAATATTTTAACAAGTGAAAAAAGTTACTTCAAATGACCTCAGGGATTGTCACTTTCAAAAGAGTGCAACGTTTTTGGGACACCCTGTATAATGCAATAATCAATTTTAATTCTGGTTGATCGTCAGTTGTTATTTATAAAGATTTTTCACATTCCTCCATCTTTCCTTCGCAGCAGGTCAGGGGTTCTCAAAAGATAGGGGCCACACCTGTGACCGCACATCCGCAACTAGGCTCGAAACGCTACGGTCACGGCGGCGTTCGCGTAGCGTTGACGCGAGACACTGCGTTTGTCTCGATCTTCGAAGTGAATTGTCGCGTAAGTTTCGAGTGCACCGACAGCAGACGGCGCAGCCCGCAGTGAAATAATTGTGCTGATTGTGCGCTATTGTGAACCCAAGAAAAACCAAAGCGATGAAAACGGTAATTTGAAAAAGGGGGTTGTCGGTCGCCCTCGTTTCGTTTCGTTTTGTTGGCGGGTATGTAGTAGTAATACACAATACAAACATAAAGAGACGCAAGAAAGTGGAGGGGGGCGGGCGTACGATGCCTCTGCGCTCTCTCGACACGCTTCCGAAAACAAGCTCGAATTGAGGGAAACTTGCGCACTCTCGTTGTTGACTGTCATCTGTCCAGATTTTCTGCGTGACGTACCCTTCCTGTACTGACACGCACATTATAAACAAACTGTCTCCACTTAAATGCTATGTCAGCATGTGTATGATTGTCATTCGTTTGATCTGATTTTGTTGTTTTTCGCGCGAACGGTGCGCTGCACTGGATTTGTCCGACGAAGAGTAGGTAATGATCCCTTTCTCTCTTTTTCTCTCTCTCTCTCTCTCTTTCGCTCTCTGTCTGTTTCCCTCTATCTTTCTCCCCTCTCGTATAGTAGCGTTTTACACATGCAGCTTTAAACAAACGTGTAAACGTAATACAATTGTTTATTTAAAACTAATATTTGTATCGCACATGTACTAACACTAAAAGTAAAGCAAATCTGTTCAGGTGGTGCATTTCTTACAGACTTACTGCGAAATACTAATATACAGTAACGAGCAAAACTGAGTCTACACTATTTGAAGCAACATAGCTTTTTAAAAATTAGATCAAATGACTTGAATGTTATTGAGAAGTTAGAAGGACTAGTTTATTAGAAGAGATGTACAAAATTTTTGAAAAAAATTTGAATTGGTCAGAATCGCAAAAGAAATAGTAAAAGTTGGTTTTCTCAGCTTTTTTATCTGAGCCTGTATTGAAAATTTAAAGAATGTATTTGATTCGCTCGAATAAATTATATCCATGCTGAAAATTTCACCAATATTGGTTAATTCGTTTACGAGTTATAAACGATTAGAAGTGCGATTTTAAGTCGAAAATCGTGAAAAATGGCAATTTTTTCACTTTTAAGCAAATTATTGAACCAACTAATATATCATATAGAACAAAACTATGTTAAATTAATCTGTTGCCACCTCTTTGGCAACATACATGATTCAAGTAATATATTCTGACCTTAAAATATTGAAGTTATAAATTATAATGTAAATATAGATGTATTTGAAAAGTTTTAAATACTTTATATTTTTTATGAAATTATATTTATAATAGCACTATTATTAGGGCTCTACTTCCAAAAACCAGTCACGTCCAATTTGGCTGAAATTTTGCAAATATTTTCAGCCAAATTTTCGGCGACTCGAAATTTAAGGCTCAAAATTTTGGGAAGAATGTTTTTATTACTTTGGTATCACTCTGTAATTTTGAACACTTTTATGTTTCGATTTCGCTGAAATTCTGAAAACAGATTCTCTTCAGATAAAAACAATATTTGCAAGAAGAATTTGTGGTCTGGGTTAGGCATGGGTTTTTAAAAATTTTATATTATGATTTTTGAGTCGCCAAAAATCTTTCTCGTAAACATCGTTTTTATACAAAGTGAGTCTATCTTCAACATTTCAGCTAAATCGGGCGTGACCGATTTTTATAAGTTTCACCATTATTAAATATATTTCTAATTTTTACATATTTTATAGAGACATTTCACAGTAAAGAAATGACAATGAGTGATGAAAACAGAGTAAACTTGGAACAAATACACAATGGTTTCATGGATATATCAGAACACTATAAAAACCAAGAATTTCTGGATAGTTCATCTCCAGAGGTCAAATATTCAGATGATGTATTTCCATGGCTTATTAAATTCAATAAAGTGATGTCTTCATCTGTGGGATGCCGAAGTTCTCAGTTGTTAGAACATCTAATATCCCTTTATACACAGTGAGTTGATTAGTTACTGCATTCTGATTAATTAAAATTTCTAATTGATTAGTAAAAAAGACTTAAATTATTTCAAATTTGAACATATTACATTTCAGGAACATTATAAGCAGCATAAATACATACTGTGGGAAAGCATTAGACATGATAAAATTAAAAAACCATATAAGTAGTACCTTAACATATTTTCACCTTTACTGGCATGATATTAAAGAGGTATTAGAGAAAGTTTACTATTTAACCAGTTCAACAACCAAAGAACTTATACTTGCAATTACAACAAGTTACTGAAAATGTATTAATCGAATGTTTTATAGTTTGTAGATGATTGTGAGTCATATCTAAATGCAATGTCAGTGTTATTAAGTATATACATAGACATGGAGCTTAAAACTTCTAGACACACTAAAGATTCAACTTCATTAGTTGCAAAACTTTTTTCTGCACTGTGGATATATTTAAGTAAGTTGATACGAGTTGTAAGTTTTAAAGAAAACAAAGTAGTCTAGCGAAACCATAATCTTATAATTTTAATCAAAATGTACTGAAAGCTTTATGATGATGTCATGAGTAAGACACATGAAAATTACCTAACATTTGATTAAATTTCATTTTAGATCATTCAGAGAAGCATATCTTCCGAGTGCTACTTAAACTTAAGCATTGTACTAAAAAATCTATAAAAATATGTGAGCCTATAATCATGTACGTAAATAATCTTTCTTCGATTGGAAATGATTTACACACAATATTTTCTTTGCAATATTATCTTTTATACCATTATTTTCTTAAATTAGGAAAAGTTTTAAATGCATGAGAAGAAATGTGGAAGAAATGTGGACAGACATAGAGTATGTCAGATATCTGCTAATGTTCAAAATATGGAAAAGAATGAAGGAAAGTCTCAGAGAGATTAAAGAAGTAAATAAGATGGCCTTGGCAATCTTAGGTCCACATTTACCAGAAATGCGTGATGAACTATTAAAGATTATACCGAAACCTCCTGTGGGACATGAAAATGAAACACTTTGGCTGCTACAGCCAAATGTGTTCGACTTAAAAAAGGCATGCAGTAATTTTTTAGCATTTGAAGACTCAGCATCTATCCAATCAAACAATTCTTATTTAATAAAAAAATCTGATTTAAACATCTTTCAACAATCACAGGTAATTTTCTAATAATAGTTTTTATGCATATTAATTTATACATATCCACTCAATTTTGTTGTCAAGTGTATATCAGTGAACAAACTTATGCTTTACATATATTTCATTTCTGATATTTCTAGATCGTTTCATCATGTGGTATAAATGCTGTTCGAGAACACAGCATGAATTTTGAATTGAATAAATGTGAGACGAATATGCTTAAAAATACCATAGATTACAGTAAACTCGCTGATCAGGCTCTTTCCACAAAAAGAAGGAACAAATTTAAGAAATTCAGAAAAGCATCGAAGTTAAAATCTGGGGAAATTATATTGATCGATTTAACCGAGGATAATGAGTCATTGGAAGCAGATAAAGACAAGAAAAAGAAGAAAAAATGTAAAAGAAAATTTGATTGGTCAAAAATGATGAGGAAGAAATATAGAGTACAAAAGCCAGTTGTTGAAGTAAAATGCAGAAACGAAGTGGAAATTGCAGATGCCCACAGCACAGAAAATTCTAAAAGTTTTGTAGACAAAAGCCACTTAGAATATTTACCAATTTCAGACAATAAAGTTAGTGAAAGTACTGAAAGCTATACTACAGTGGAAGAAGAATCACAGTTCCAAGATCGCACTCGTGTGAATTCCCAATGCAAGCATGATTACATTTCCAATAAACGAACTAAAGAACTAAAATGCGCGTTTCAACATAATCAGTGTGATATTTGCACTTTATTGTTGAAACAAAATGACATACAACACAACAGGATTTTATTTTTATTAAAATTTTTAAATGCTGTAGGTCAGAATATTAAAGAACCAAAGGCCATATTGAATTTATTTAGAGAAAATAGAGAACAAAGCACAGTGTCTTCTCAACATACGTTTGCTTGTAAAAGTACTGCAAACAAATCTCGTGAAGTAAATATTCAAGAAGAAACATATTCTCAGCCAAATAGTTCCGTACATTTCAAAGAGTGCCAAGAAAGAACCATGAACTCGCAATCCATAAAACAAGAGTTGCCAACGAGTACAGATTGTAATGTGGCAGATGCTGACAATACTTACTGTCAAAATAAATCGGTTTGCGTACAAAATGATCGCCATTCTCACGACTTCAGATCGCCAAGCATTTGTTCACACATATCAGAAACTATAAAGCAAAAGCTCTATGATAGTCACGAATGCGTGTGTCCTACTAAGAAGATCGATGTGAAACCCTTTGTCAGTCATAATTACAATATAGTTAATACCGCAAAGAGCGATGATACGGTGCAGACCGGAGTTGACGACAATTCCACCGATAAGAAATCATCGATCTGCGACAAAAATATTATCTGCATGCTGAGCGATTTGGATAAATGTATGGACGTTCTGAATCGAATCAGCGAACATATTGTCACTGTGCATGCAGAAAAACAACGGCTAGAATGTTCAGACAAAACCGACGTGTGCACTGTTTCAACTACAGTTTCCAGAGATCAGAGTATAAAATCATCACTGGGCTGGGCACAAAATACCAATTTGACAAACTCTGAGAAATTGAGTAAAATCCTAGAATTGTATGGGAGAAAGGAACTTCTAAACGCGTGCAATTGTAAAGATTCTCATAGATGGGATAATCAAGAGACTAATACAGTTTTGAATCAATTAAAGAACGAGTCGGACGACTGTAAAAAATTTCTAGTTTCAATGTCTCAGCCAAAAGATACACATTTTCGTGAGAAGACTAATGCTACTCTTTCTGGAAATAAACTATCGGACAGTTTTGTTTCTGGCCACGTGAAGTCGGAGTTTGAACAGCTTGTGAAAGAAGAGAACGTCGAAGTTTTCGAATCTGCAACGAATCAATCGGAAAAAGCAAATGAACGTAACCTTCCCATGGCAGTGAATAATGAAGCACACGCCAATGAATATTTTCCGTACGATCTAAAAACCTTTGAGACTCTCAACGAGAACGTTCACTGTGAGTCCGTGTTAGAGAGCCTGCTGCAAAAGAATGATACAACCGAAGCTCAGTCTGTGGAGGAATTTGAGAACATCGATATTTTAGACAGTATTTTAAACGGCGGTATAACTATGGAAGATGAGCAAGAATTGTTACAAGAGTCGCAGTCTTCGTTAATGTCACCTATGAGTTACGATAACTCGAATAACGTGTTGAACTGCATTACAGAATTTTTCTTACAGGCTGAAAACACATATGTAAACGACAAAGAAGATAAATATGCTATGCCGGATACAAAAAATACAGGAACTCCATTGCCTGAAGGTAGTCTTGGAACTACTGGAATACTGAATTTTCTATTGGACTTTGAATTAACAAAGATGAGTTCTCTGCCCAACGACTTAATATATTCGAATGTACAGGCAGTCAATCCACAATTAATTAAGAAAAGCTTCGAAAAAGAAAATCTGTCTAAAACCATTAGCGCATGTGAAGCAAATACTCAACTGGAAGAAGTGATTGTAGTTGGCAAAAATGGTGAAGAAGATATTCTATCACAAAAAGAAAATGAATTCTCTACCTTGAGTCAGTCGAATATTTCAATCAATTCAGATAGCATATTTTCTGATTTAAGAGAGTCGTTCACTAAATACAATCTTTCTAGTCCTTCAGATAAGTTTAGTAATAATACCGTAGCAGAAAAGGTTTCTATCCATCAAAAGGATGATGTTACTAATCAAGTCCAACCATTCAGCGATACAATAAAACATGTTTCGTCCAAAATGTGTGTCCCCAGTGAAACTACATCGATTGCGATACCAAATTGTAAATCATTGCATAAAGATGGATCCACGGAACATGAAAGAAGCGTTTTATTAGTAAAGAAACCTTCAGAGTGTGAATCATTGTCTTCCACAGATTTGATACCATCCAATAATACTACAGATTCACGGTGCGAGAATTCGGAATATGAACATATTCTAAAGAAAAGGAACATTCAAAAGGGTATGCAGAACATTTGCAAAGGAAAGCAAAATAACGTTTTACAGCATAAAATAGAAGTTAGTGTTCAAACCAGGTCGTCGAAACGAAAGTTAAGATATAGGAAGAAAGTGAAGAAAGATCAAAAAGAAGGAGAAGAAGGATTAGATTTGTTTAATATCCAACATAATCAGGATGAATTGAACTTAAAATATTCGCAAATTAATGTTATTAGTCCTACGAGTCATCAGGATGTTCAGAGCGCGTGCAAATTGCCATTATCACCATTTGACATATCATATCATCAGAAATTACCGCAGACTTTGTGCACATCTAGAAATATATACAAACAATTGAAGTGTGTAGGTATCCAACGGTTGAGAAACATATCTCCACGAAAACAGCAAATCTTATTAAACTGTCAAGGAGACTCTACAACAAGTGCTACCATCAAAGAAGATTACAAGCTGGAGGATTCTCACCGTACCATGGAAGATAACATCTGGGAAGATCCAACTGTGTTGGTTAGTTCCATGGAGAAACAACAACATACACCAGGAAGCATAACAGACTTCAAACTCTCTAAAACAGATGTGAAGCTCGACGCAAACGTTCCCAAAGTAAATCTCGTAACAGACAAACATATAACTGATATTTCGAATGATATTCTCATCGAGTCTGGCATTAACTGGACCTTGCAGAATATAGATGCACAGTCGTCGAAATTGACCACGAAGCAAATCATTGCATCCGTTGACGAAGAAACGCCTCTGAAGAGAAAGAAATTAACTTCTAATCACTCCTCAAGCTTCGAAACAACTGCTACCGTTTGTTCCGCGAGTCAGGAAGGAGTACAAAAGAAACATTATGCATCCATGAAGAAAGGTAAATTCATTTTGATCGTGTGCACTTCATTTTGTCTCGAACACGAAGTGGTGCTTATTTAAAGTCTTCCGTTTACAGTATTTAATTTCATAGTTTCATAAATTCATTGTTTCAATGAAATATATGCAATGCAACAAAGTGGTTGATAGTTTGTAATATCTACATGGAAGATCATCGCCAGATAGATTCTATCACACCAACTGGAAGATGTTACCTCATTATTTGAAGTGCCTTATAACTGTTGTATAAATCTGCAGTTTAAGAGTGATATTTATATTTAAAAATTATAATACTTCTAACGTTTGCACAAATCAAGAATTAATATTATGGCATTCATTTATATAAAGTATTTAACTAAAATCGTGCAACGATTTGTTTCCATCTTTTAACAAAATATTAAGTAGAATATCAGATTGCAATGTCTCTATTCTTCACATAATGGATCACTGTTCGTTTTTATAATGACCCAAGTCAAATCGTTGTTTAATATAATATAGCTCGCCTGAAGTCAAATACCATGCATATTTTAAATACAATACTAAAAAACATTACTTTGAAAAGTGAATTTTATTCGGTAAGTTTGTCATGTCTGTAGATATAGATATTTGAATATAGATACTGACATGTTAACTGCCATGGTGGTCTTCGGTGACCGGCGCTATTGAGTTGCATAAGAGCGATTGTTATAAAATTAGCGGCACTGAATATTAATCTATTTGTTTTAAAATGAACTAAAATTATAGTGTAAGACTAGTGTTAATAACACAGATCCTTTATACAAGTGAAATAGACAAGACTTGTCTGAAACGCACAAAATTCACACGGCAGTCAACGTGTTAAATTATGTTTAGTCATATTGCAAAATATAAAAATATATTATTTTTCGCTAATAGTTTAAACGAGCTTGTGGTGATATATGCTAACGTTAGCATATGGATTTTGAAAATAGAACTATTATCTTTTCCAATGAAGCAATCTTATGAAGTGTAACGTAAGGATTTTAAATTGAAAAATTTTTGTTCACAGGTTTAATATGTACAAATGGAAGGAAAAGTATGGTAGGTGAGTGAACTTAAAACATGTACAATGTTTCTAAAATAAGCCTTACACACTTGTTAACTTGAATAAGTGTTTTAGATATATTTGCAAGTAAATTTCTATGAAGTTTTACAAACTTTATAGAAATGAGAGTTATTGCAAAAGGAACATTGCATAAGTCTATGCGCTGTTCTCTCATTCTAAGATAAGTTTTTGGTTCCCAAAGATTTCAAGAACCGCTGTTGCTAGTGGAGTGATCATATATGTGATAACGTTTTAAATCAGTACTGCTCAGCCATACGTTCATTTATGCACAAAGACATACAATACATGCACTATGTCTTTTGTGGACAGTACTGTTTTAGATGATAAATCTCGACTACATAAATGATCATGATAATTACTTAAAATTTTATAATCATAAACACTGATTTAACATATTTTTATTGTTGTCAGAAAATAGAATTTGCAGAATTGTAATGTGTCTAGATCAACTCCTTAAAGTTCTATTATTTGTAGGATTAATCCGATGAAAGATTTACAATCATGATCATATTTTTAATGGTGATATTGTGATTATGAGACTTTTTCTTTTCAATTTCAATGGACATTCAGTGCATATACATATATACATATAGATGTATGTAAAACAGATTTTAAAGAGGAAATATATTTCTCAATATTATTTAGCTTTCGTATTATACAGGGTATTCAATTTTCATCTTTTTCGTCGATTCTTAAAATTTTATTTGCGACTTTCTTTATTTCGAGGCTCAGTTTGAGCTGTTAGAGCCGTCTCGAGAGTGTTAATTTACCGACACAATTATTTTCTGAACTATTTGTTATTTAAAAAAATCTTTTA
Organism: Halictus rubicundus; assembly: GCF_050948215.1. Lineage (NCBI taxonomy): Eukaryota > Metazoa > Arthropoda > Insecta > Hymenoptera > Halictidae > Halictus > Halictus rubicundus. The sequence goes on from NC_135154.1 coordinate 13,061,098, forward strand.
TCTAAAAGTTAGTTTGTTTCGAGAAATATATTGTGTGATGGGCCGTCAAAACCATCATAAGGTATATCTGAAAAAGCAAGTTCTGAAAAAGTTAAGTAACCAATAGTTTTTAGATAATTGCGTAGGCAAATTAAACTTGGACACTCTGTACATATTAGAAATACTGTTTAATACATTTAGTATTAATTATCATTTTTAAAAGTCATAAATTAATACGTGGGTTAGAATTTTTAGAACCGTGGAATTATAACTTTTAAAATTTTGATTCAGTACACCTTATGGAGAAAACATACATAAAAATATGTGTGTTTTGTTGAAATTGAAAATAAAAGTGTTCGTGCGACTGTACTATAGATTACACTTAAAAGTATTAACGTGTCCTCTGGTAATGTACTACTTCCAAAGAATGTTTAACAAACAGGTTATTGCACTTGCAAAAATACTCTATTTTCAGTGCAAAGGAAAATACATATTGTAAATATGCATGTGCACTTAACTACTTACTTTCTAAGGTAAAATTCTTGAATAGGTAGAAGAATGACCTACATGTTGTATACCTGATTGTTTCGAACTTTTCGATTTTTTCTAAAATAGTCATTTAGAAGTGTACATACCTGTAAATAACAGAAACGATGCTTTTGGACATATAGTTTATATAAGAAAACACATTAATGATCTCGTCAGAATATTTCTTAATTGTATTCTTATTAGATAGTTTTAGTTGTTATTGTTTCATTTATATTTTGTGTGACTATTATTAGATTTGAAACAGTGCGAATTATCGAGCTGTAACAAATTTCTAAGCACCCGAATTATTGTTTTCTTATAGATTTATAAAAAGTTTGTTTTCCAATACTCACATTTATTTTAGACTGAATATGACGCAGTATTTTCTAATGATAGTGATACGTATTAAAATGCTAGACGCTTTCTCTTCAAATTATCTTTTTAAAGTTGATTTGAAATGCATAACAAAGCGGAGAAAGTGCATTGAACTGCTAAGTATTAAACGAATAGTCTGTGGTTCTAAGTTTACAATTAACAACAAATATGTCTATTAATTTATCTTCAAGTATTATGTTTTAGGTTTTGCTGAATAAGTTCTACCTATTATGTGTTCAAATATTAAATTATTGATTACAAAATCAAAAATAATTTGCAAATCTACTTTTGAAATGAGGTAGACTATTCTTTGTTACTTTCTTATATTTAGAAATTAATTTCTCCAAAAAACTCAGGATTATCTTTATTACACACATAATTATATGTAATAACATCACCGTATTTATTTTAATAGTAAGTGGAAATAACAAAAAAATATTTTTACTTGCTGACATTAAACAAATAAGTTTTTATTAAATTTGAAATGGCTACTACTTTCAGAGCAATCCTTATAATCTTTTAGCTTTCTTTTTGTAAGTAATAGTAACAAACGAAGAGAAAAAAGTATTACGTTTTTTCAAATATTTGGTAAAAGCTCGCGAAATTATGCACTAATTTTTAAAGGAGATAAAAGTTAAACGAATAATATAGAACAATATATATTACCAATGGAATTGTTATTCTATCTTCTAAAACAAAGATTATTTAGAACTCTTAACAAGTTTTCTTTTAACAAATATATTTATTACAATAAATTATTTTACCGTCAACATTATTTTTAACTTAATAATCAAATATAAAATAGTGTATAATTTCATAGTGATGCTAAAACGAAATATTTTGTTTTTGTAGCGTTTAAGGAAAGCGACAAAATGAACATGTGTACCTTATTGCGTTTGTAGATATTACTTAAGTGTTGAGTGGAGTAGGAAATGCTTTACAATTGTGTGAATGATATTCGATCAAAATGTGTTTAGCATTGACAACTTCATTGATCTATTTATGTTTAATAATACTCAATTTTAGACAACAGACATTCCACTCGATTACATTAGGGTAGTATCTTTTAATGTCACTTTTTCTTAGTCTCAGCTATTTTATAGATTTAACGATACACCTTTAATGAGATTATTAGTCTTATTATTTAGAGATTATTCCAAGGTTTAATATTATAATAATGTCCCGTAAAGATATAGATAGCATTAACTTCAAATCCTACCAGGAAAATGTTGTTCATCTCTAACTCGTATAAAAACACATTTAAAAGAAACTATTTTATATCTTGAGATCAATAAACAGCGACATAAGTATACCAAATGAACAGTCATTTGTATTTTGTAGAGTACTGTATTCTCGTTAAAGTATTTATAAACTGAATCTAAACAAATCTTGCATCCGCATAAAAAATTGCTTGTTAAAAAAAACAGACACGCGCATCTAAAAGGACATTACATCTATACATTGCATATAGAAGTAAGACTTATTTATGTTGCATAAAGGAAAATTTACTTATAAACCGCGGCACTTAATTTAAAGGAGATAATACAGAGTTCGAATAAGTACAATATGTACAAAAATCTGTTTTTCTCTTGACATATTTTTTAAAAATTCTATTGCTGGAAAGTTGTTACGGTGAAACAGTATACAAGAAATTTCAATACGTAATGACACATTTTATCTGACAGAACTAACCCATTAGTGCCTGGGCTTATTATTACTGAAAAGCAAGCTATATGTTGTATTTGATAATTTTAATGTTGTATGTACAAACAGTATTTTAGCAGCTGATAGCAACAGGCTTGAACACTAATGATTTATGATTATAATTTATATAAGTCTCCTTTTAATTTGATTATGAACATACGGAAGTAAGAATTGTTTAAGTAGCGATTAAATGTAGCATTGATTTCTTATACGCACATTTTCTTTTCGTAAATTTTTTTACTTTTTTGTTATTATATGTTACTAAAAAATTAGTAAATGAAAATTCCTAAAATAATTACTATTAATGCTTAGAAACGTCATAATTAATATAAAATGATTAGACTAGTATGCACAAAAATAGAAGAACAAGCATTTCATTAATCAATCATACTATACACGGTTGCTTCAGGAAGTAAGTTAATGTTTCCATTACACTGTTCTTAAAAAGTAATGCAAAAATATTATTACAGTTTCTATATAAATATATAAATAAGGTTTGCAGAAGTTCGAATACTTACTATACGTAACAACAAGTGAAAATTGGAAATTTGCAATAATAATAATAAACGACAATATGTTTGAAAAGGCGTTGACTTACTTTCCAACGCGACTATATTCTTCTTTTTATAATGCTACATATTTACTGTACAAATTGTTCAAAATGATTTTGTGATAAATAAAAATTTCCATACTACAATTAATCAATACTATTCTGAATGAAAATAGTACACTGGAGAGATATTTAATTCAGTCAATTACTTGGTAAAATATTCGTACATATGTATTTAAGTTACTGAACTCGTTTTACAATATAAAATGTTTATAGAATTGTATAACCAAAGTGCTTAAAAGTATACGTTGAACTATGATTAAGGAATGATACATGCCGAAAAGTATTTTACTTGAACCGAATGAATCTGTAACCATTAATTTTCCAAAGAATAATATATGTATATGTAAATACAAAATTGATAGCATAACAACATGAGTTTATATACGAGGAATGGGGTATGTGCCATTATATTTGATTATTTTCACTATGTGTGAAAGAAAACGTAGATATTACTACTCATATTATCAGTTTGTATACACTAAATGCCAGTTCGTAATTTTACATGATTTTTGTAACTGCTATAAAATGTAAAATTACATTAGGTAACTCATAATGTACAATGCAGAGACTGAACAAGAGAATAAAATTCCTCTTTTTATGAAACCATGGTTGTTGTAGTTTTCTCCACCCTCTAGTGTACCAAATATTGTATATGTACATATATCTTCAAGTGTATTCTAAGAAATTAATGTTTTATTACATCCTTGATATCCTGTTTATAAATTGTTATTCATTTAATGGAATGCACATAAATGTAAATATATTTACAATTATTATACACAAAATGTTATTATACATATATATTCCTATACATCATCAAATCTAAAATTATTTTAGTAGTCGTACGTCTACTTCGTTTTATACAAGCCTACATAAAAATATTTTTAATGCATACACAAAAAATACAATTACATATATTTTCTATATTTTTGAAAGTTCAAACAGTATCTTTCATAATATTAAATTATAATATTTAAAAAGCTTTGGAAATACTATCAAAGGGAAACAAATCGATTAATAGGAAATGATACAAGTATATGTTTTGTGATGAATGTATAAAATAAGTATATTAGAAATACGTTTTACACAATGTATTGAACGGTACAGTCAGATATCATCATAAATTAAATGAACATTTCTTGGAGTTACGGTAGTTCAAATACTTAAACAAAAAACAATTAAACGTAAAAAGTATATATTAAAATATAAAAAAATTATTGGAGTAATTACCCTGTTAGAAATTACTACGTCTAACCCTATCGTAAACGTAAAATATTTACGCCGGGGACGTAAACTCGAGGTAAATGTTTATATGTAATATCATTTTTTTTCTTCAATAAATCCAATTTATGCATCACGAGATGCATGTAATTTGTAAATATAGGTAAATACAAGTTTATTCGTCATTATGACAAAAACATTCTACACATACACAGTACTCAATTTTTCTTTTCATGAACACGAATGAACGGGATAACGGATGCAATGTTGTTACATTGAATTAAAAATTTCAGATATCAGACTTTTCTTAACAAATTTACAGTATAATTTTGTCCGCTAACCACTTTATATCCGTTCCTTGATGGAACATGAAAATATTTGGCAATATTTTTGATCATAGACTACATTAAATTATAAATTCATTTATGTTGAACTTAAAATTATCAGACTTATTGGCATGAAAATTAATAAATAATTTCTTAATGTACATAAGTCTTTTTTCTAACCAGACGACAGATCTATGACTATCGGAAACGTTTATAATTACAACAAATAAATTATTTGTACGAAAATGCGATTTACCATGAAGCAGTATAATTTTTTGCAACCATTTTTTATGACATATAAAAACAATATATATTTCTGTTTACCATGAAGCAGTCAGCTAAACACGGTTTTTCTTTAAACAACACAATAGAGTTATGTGTAATCCGATGTTGAATACGTGTAAGTATAAGTTTAATGTTACTTAATAATCACAGACGAAATATCATGTAACAGGAATATATGGCACTAAAGATACGTAAACTGTTCTCTATTTCATAATGACTAAACCATAACTATTATATTTAAATGAGAACACTACTTCACGGTGAACATGATTGAGTTCAATATTATTTGTTTCTTAAAAATATATCTACTTACAAGAATGATTGCAGTGAATGAAAATTAAGTCATTGATTTCTTTGAGCAGTAGCTCTAACTTTTAATTTACGATTATTTCACAAAGATTTTAAAAAGGTTACGTCTATTCTCTTTCCGCTTAGAATTTGTACAGTGAGGCATACTCCATTTCCATGTTTGGAAAACAAGTGAATAATTTTTAAAAATATATGTCTAATTTTTAAAGCATAAATTATGCAAAGGCGCTATAAATTCGGGTGTCGTATCAAATGACTTTTCTTGGGACGAAGCTCTATCGTTTTGATATCTATACAAATTCTAAAGTATGTACTTTAATTCTACATAATGTTTTTCCCGACTTTTTAATCTGAAGTTCATCGCCATATACATATTATTCGGCTGTGTTCCTTTCTCCTGATAAAGTAAAAACCAATGACTAGTTTATACTACCTGCCTTTTGATATCTATAAGTATATTTATAACAACTCGTACTGCTATATGTAAAGAGAATTTTATAAAATTGAAATGTAGTTGGTGTTTTCTGTTCTTCTGCTGTTGCATAACGACTTAGTTACTCCTATGTGATTTGGCAAATTTATTGACATCACACACTCTCCAGAGTTATGTAAACATTCTCCTGTGGCATTCAAGTTGCGGAAATAGTCTGTAACATAACATGCTGTTAACAGAGTTATTTTCTCTTAATGTATGGCTTGCATATACAACTGGGTACAAAATTAAGTGGACACCCTTTCAAAACTAATAACTTTCTCAAAAATTGGATGAAATGGCTTGAATTTTTTAAAGATGTGAGAAGGATTAGTTTACTCATTTAACATATCAAAAAAGATTCAAGTCGTTTGGTCAAATTTGAAAATGGTTATTAGTTTTTAAACGGTGTCCACTTAATTGTGTCCCCAACTGCAATTAATTAATTGATATTGACATCCAATTACTATTGGAAAGATTAACATCAGTTATAAATTATATCAATTTTCTAAATTTTACTTACAACATATCTTGTGATAGTAGATGCAATTTAATCTTCAACCAGGACTTCTAATTTCTCCGAATTTGCATATATTTGTTTCTGTAAACTGAAAACCAACAAAATTTGTTTAATATGAAGATTATTGATTCAAATGATTACAGAACTAAAGTAGATTATATTTATGTATGATCGCGCACTATAACAGTAGTGATGTTTACTAATTTAATAATAAATTAGTTTCACAGTTTAAATATATGATTTTTATGATGAATATACGTTGTCTTTTAGATCTCCCATTTCCCTAGCCTACTATTCAAAAAATAAACGTCTTACCTTCAATATAAGAGTAACATAGCAATAACTTCAGTGTGTAATCATTGTTACATTTTATGTACATAGGTATATACAAAAGTAGTTTTTACGTCGTGATAGATAAAAAAAACTTTTGTGAAATTTTCTTGCAAATTATTATAAATTAATTAGTTTAAATAAAATTAGCTGCGTCTATATTGTAGTTTAATACTAATAGAAATAAAACAGAATTTCACGTAATACTGCATAGTTCTACATAGAATATTCTATGAAGAATTGGCTATCGTTTTTTTTTCGCGTTGAGCTCTCTAAACCTAACAAAATAGTTTCTAATATCTTCTGCGTCGACGTTCTGAAATTCTTCAGAAAATCTTCACCGATGCTGATCTTCAGGTTGTTTTACTGGGTCCAGAAATCGCCAGTATCCGGAATCTTCAAAATCACGATTCATCCCACTCGTTATTTACAGTTTGTACAATATGTCACAGTTTTACAGATTAATATATATATTTCCTCTTGTTTATGTTCAAAACACTCCCTACAACAGTGAATTCTTACAATGAAGCGGTATCGATCATCGACTAGTCTTCTTACGCTTGCGTTTCGATTCACCGGACGGATTCCATTCTGGATCAACATCGGTGTAAGAATAATTTACTTTAGGAACGTTTCTTTTTGAGCTTCTTGTTTGCCGCAGCGGCGACTGCGTTTTCTTACTTTTCTTCAACGTCTCCTCCTCCCGTTCTATCGACTCCGAAGAATTCAATCTTTTCAATGACATGCCGTTCAGCATGTTAATCTCTTTCCGTTGCGCCGGTGTTTTGAACGATCTCTGAAGGCAAGAATCTTGATACGCTGCATTGGGCTGATCATTTGTTGATCGGAATTGACGTCCTAGCTTTCTCATGCTCTCTTTCGCAAGACTCTGATGCGTACCGGACACGTGCACGTCCTTGTAGTAATCCCTGCGCACTAAGTTCGAGTTGCAATATCCGTCGCGAGGATCTTTCTTCCCGGGTGACAACTCGTACTCGGATTTGACCATTTGTTGAACGGACCGTTTCTGCGTGTTGTCCAGCGCTTCCAAAGCGGCTATCGACATCATGGGTATAGCTGGATAATTGTCCACCTTCTCGGCTTTGATCGACATTTCCGTGTACGCCATCGCGTGCGCCTTTAATCTCTTCTTCAGAGGTAACATATTGTCCGCGTCCTTCTTCTTGAACACTTTCTCTGGGTCGCGTTGCACCTCCAGCTGGCTACTCTGCGAAAGGCTCTTCTCTATTTTACAGAACAACTGGTCGTCGTACAATTTACTGATAACTGCTTCGTTTTTCGCTCTGTCGTGCTCCTGGACGGCGGGGTTTTTAACCGGCGAGTGTGTCGGCAGAAAATATGGACTACTTTCGATGCAGGATACGCGAGTGTCCGTGGTCGGATGGATGCACTGCCTGTAACGAGCAACGATATCGTACGTACAGTTCAAACACGAGCAACGTGGTCGTCCGCACGGGCTGCCCGATTTCGCGTGCGAATGGAGAGAACCGTTGGTGTTGATCTGCAAACTGCATGACACCGAGTTGCAATGTTTATGGTACGACATGCACAAGTCGGCACTACCGGCACAGTTTCCATAGATGGTCGGCAAAGTCGTCGGATGCGTTACTGGGATATGCAACTGGGAACCATCCACTTCATGAGTATGCGAATGAACACTGTTACACCCTGAAATAGCACAATGATGAGAAATATTGTTCAACTCTTGTTTAATATTTTGCCGGTACGGCAGACTCGATTTTGAAGATTTCAGTTTATCTATTGGCTTGCTGGCTATGTCCTGATACATTGACGAACTGACAGAGATCAGGTCTGCAGGTACCTTCTTAGTATACAATTTGCTGTCCGAGAAAGTGCTTTCTTCCATTTCCACCTTGATTCCACGTCCCACTGAACACTTGCTCTCCTGGTACGGTAACTCTTTGCTACACGAAGTTAATTCTAAATTATATGACATATGATCCACAGAAGCAACTGCTTCGAACGAACCGCACTCCTCTGTGGATGGCACCCAACTCTTCTCCTTCAGTCTGCTAATTTCTTCGTCATTGTGATCTTTCGAATTCTCCACGGCTTTGTTTATGATATACAAATTGCTGTTCGGTGACTTCTGCAGCAACATCACAGTCTCCCCGTTCAATATAACGTTAGCGTTCTCTTTCGTAGCTTGGACGTTGTTCTCCACAGATGTTAAACCATTATACAATCCTTTGTTCGCATTCTCAGTCTCAGAGTCGTTCGAGGTCACTTCCACGTGAAGAGCTACTTTATTCAACGCATCGTCAGGATAAATTCCCACGATTCTGTTGATGATTTCTGCAGATGGATTTTCAAGCAGTTGAGAAACAATGTTCGATGAATCGTTCTCAGCTTGGTCGTCGTCGGCCTGACCGCAACAGGTGTACCTCAAGGAGGCATAATCCTTCACCTTGATTTGGTCACACTTTACTTCCGATTCTGGCTTCAAATGCGGTATATGTTGCGAAACACTGGCCAACAACGAGAGACCATCGATATTGCCTTGCAGGTCAGAGTCTTGGACAACATATTCGTTCTGAGCATTGCCGCATTCCTGTTTATCCTCTATTCTTTTGTATAACTTATCAGACTCCTTTCTCGGTGTTACGTCCAATGATAAGTGAGATTCGCAAGAAACGTCTGCCTTGTCGAGATTAAGATTGCACTTGTCGTTCGTTACACTCTCTATGGACTTGCTAAAGTTTTCATTTGGGCACGTTACGTTAACTTTATTAGAAATATCTTTCTTATCCGTAGAATAAGATCCGAAAATAGATTCTCTGATATTAACGACGCTCCCCTTATTTTCTCTTATACATCTCGCTTCATCATAATCACAAATTTCTAATTCTGCTCGTTCAGAAAATTCATTTTTTTCCCTATTGCCCACCTCATTTGTACATTTTGGTGATTTTACTTCAACTCCCAATTCAAATTTCCCTTGTATACCTGGATTCTGTATGGGTGTTTGTAACGATTCTTGTCGTTCATTTTGCAGCGAAACATCTGTAACAATGAAGGTCTTGGCAACATCTACTGTCTCCTCGATACAAATTGTATTGTGTTCATCGCTGGTTACTTCTTCAGATGTAACCAATTCTTTGCTTTGTTCTTTGGAGTTAATCATATTATCAGAATACTTAGATGCAGATGTTTCTTTATTTAACGTTTTATTCTCTGAGGCGGACTCCGCTATTATTATTGACGATATTACCCTTTCAGTTACTCTACTGTTACTTAGATTAAGATTAGAACAATTAGAATTAATAGCATTATCTTTGGAATCATTCCGAGTACATATCGCAGTATTATTTACAATTGGGCATTCTGTTCCTAAATCACAGACTGTTTTGAAACTTTCAGCTCTTTCGCGTGTATCAGGCTCTGAGAAAACATCTGTTTCTGTCAGACGCTTGATCACAGTTTGTTTGTTACATCTATCACCTTCCCTCTCGTCGTTTTTTATTCTCGTGTCTATGCAATCATTCGTAGAATTGTCATTGATAGTGGAACTCGACGCTTCTTCTGTTGAGAGAGATATCTCGCTTACGGGTAATTTAGTGGTTCTCGCAATAAACGGCGTCATGCAAAACGTTCGAATATTCGACTCCTTCGAATTCCTTACATTTTCCGTATGATCTAGTAATTTGTTATCGATTTCCATTTTGCTCTCGGTATTTTTAGTATCAACTGTGCAGCATGTACTGGGATTCGATCTTGAACTGATGTCTTCCTGTATCTGTGTTAACTGTGATGCATCTTCCGACTGATGATTGACTGTTCTTGAATTGCTTGGTGAATGTGTACAATCGGTACTCGCCTGTTCCTTCTTCTTCTGACCTTTCGTTTTCTGTGACGATCTCGCTATCTTCAAGTCGATCCTTTTCTTGGCTTCTTCCAACCATGGTAATTTCCTAGATTTCCTCCTCTTTATGCATTTCTCAAGTACTATATCACTAGTCAAATCGATAATTACAATTTCATTGGATTTTTTACAATTCCTTCGCGAACGATTTTTATTCGATTTCATTGTTTTAGGGATAGCAAGCTTTGTAGAAATATTATCCGAAAAAGTTCCTAGACATTTAAAACTACTTTGTTCTTCCAAATTTATAGATTTAAAAGTTTTTAGCAAAGAAATAGACTCATTACGCTTATTTTTATCTGATATAATTGAATTTACGTTACTTTCTATATACTCTGTATCTTTACAAGCATTATCTTCTGACTGAAAAGAGACAAACTCATTAATTTTGTCCTTACAGAATGACGTGACCCCTTCATGCAAGTAACATAAATATCATTAATATTTTTAAGACATTAGGTCATCTGATAAGCAGTCTAATTTTGAACGAGAAAGTTAATGCACTTACGTTTATTTTTAATCGTCTTGATCATCGACCAAATATTGACCATCATTTTCTATGACATTTCTCTATCTTTCAACTAACTTCCTTATACCTTTCTTAAACAATACATTAACTTTCTCGTTCAAAAATAGATTACAAAACGACATTACTTATGGGAAGAGCTAATGTAACACTTGACAGTTCTTGCATGTAATAATTATTTTATAAAAATATGAATTTACAGAAAAATCTATCGTCTAATAAAATGTAGAGTTCATTACCATTCATATTACTTACATAAACAATATTATGAGACAGTTAATGTAAGTTTAAAAAAAAAACAATCTGTGCTTGCATAATAATAGACAATGATGTTGTTGAATTGGTAACATGTTATAGGAGAATGGAGAAATAAAGAAATAGATACCGTTTGTGAATTAATTCTATTGGACGAATCAATGGGAGTCGCAGGTTTGTCCTTCTGGCATACACTTCTTTCCTTCTCTTTGCAATGTTGTACAAAGAGTTCACAATGTCTTTTAATGTCGAATTTATGCTGTAGCAGAGTTTTTGTAGAATTTGGTTGACTCTTTGGCACTTTTGGCAATACATCTTCTAATGTACATGGCGAGAACGTAGATGGCACTGGCCCCAGAGATGCAACCGCAGCAGCAGTTATCCGAGCTCTCACAGTTACATCATCATTTATTTTCCTCCATAAACGATAAACAAGAAAGTAACGAAGAAACATAGTGCTTGATTCCGGATGCGTAGGAATATTTTTCATAATTTTCCTAAGAGAGAATACCGTACATAATGAATAATCAATACTATTTTCTGGAGAATATGTTACTACAAAAAATATTCTAGAAAAACAGAAACAACGATTTAATCAAATACATATTTTAGTACTTACATTATTATTGGATCTAAAATAGGATGATAATTACGACACATAAATTGTATTTTCAATAATGTGTCTAATAAATGTTGCGTGGAATGTTCTGAAAGAAACATATTTTTTAAATAAAATAATATTAGCTTCTCTGTAAATTGTAAATTGATTATAGTAAAGCTGTGTATGTATAACCATACCTAGGTAAACATAAAGGCAAGAAGTGAGCCTTGCAGAAATTTTCTCATGCTCCTCTTTACTTTTTTTTGATGCTTTTAGTTCCATGTCTATGTACAATGCTAATAAATCTGACATATTATTGAAATAAATAGATCTATTGCAATCCTAGAAAATGAAATTTTATTAATATATGAATGTAGAAGAAACTTGTAGATTTAAAAAAGAAGAATACTGCTTACCTCAGAAATCTCGCGATATATATACATAAATAACAGTAATGTCTCACTAATAGAATCCTTCAATTTTGCAGCTCTCAAAGGCCTTGTATAACATTCATTTACACTAATACTTACATTTCTGTAAAAGTAATTTGTATCAGACATTTGTCAAAATTGACAAAAATTAAATGTTATAATTTACTATTACACAATGAATTTATACTGTAATATTCAGTCGAAAACATCTGGACCAAGCTATTTATTCCAAGTTGAGGAAGAGTCATATAGCAAAATGTGAGCACTGGTTTATGTTGAGATTATGAATATTTTAAGAAAGCAAAAAGTGATTTAAAATGATTTCTCTAATTGAATTTTTCATGGACCTAAGAATTATTATAAATTTATATTGTACAAATAAATAAATACACATAATCGCTTAAAAATACTATTAGGCTATAGCATATGTGTAACAAATTTATGTGTAAGTATTACTAAGCAACTACAATATTTACTGTTTCTATATATATAATAAAATTGATGTATTTATTTTTTCTGCCGTTTATAAAGCCAGAAATTACATGATTTTAGAATGTAACTAAAATGTGTGCCTTTTATCACCTTTATTACACCAGTTCCCAAGAACAGTGTTACTGGTGAACTAAATATTAAATTAACAATTTAAATATATATATATATATATATATATATATAATAAATGGTACCTCGCATAAAATTGCATAAGTTCTGTTAATGATGCCATACTTTTCTCTGTATTTATACACCTGCACATCCTTTTAAACTCTAACATCCAAGGAAATAAATCAGTAATCAATGACTTTGATTCATCATTGTTCAATTTGAGCCTCCCATCAATGTAACCCATTTCCTTTTTGGTATCTGTATAGTGATAAATGTATTTATTGGGTAAGAATATATTTTGAAGAAACATATAAAAATATTATGAATGAAACACTTAAAAAGCAAACACAATTTATTCTTATGAAAATATAACAATGTTTAATCGTTTTGAGTTAAAAATCTTAGTACTAAATTAGTTTAAGTTTCCTATATTTGCATATTATGACAAACTACATAATTAATGATATACTATTCTATATTTTAGAATATGAAGTTTGTACATTGTTTAAATTTATTTAATTTATTTTCTTTTTTTAGTTCATTCTTGAGTTCATTTGTGGTAAGTAGAATATTTTAAAAATTATAATAGCGAAGCAGCTAATAAAAACTAAACAAGCGCAAATTAAAAAACAATTTCTGCAGAATGCATAAATTTGCGTAACGTTCTTCAATAAAAATGTCGTCATTGACATATATCAGATGTTGATGAAACAAAACTGAATAACCGATAAGTATTACCTGTCACTAACAATTAATTCGTCTTAATTATTACTACAAATTCGCTCGAACACACATTCCATTTTTAACTTGTACTCCTTATTTTTATGCGCCGGATTTTGACCCGTATATCTATTTAAATAAATAAATTTCACTTCGTACACTTTCATCGTCGTTTTATACGAAGCAATTTACATTAATATAAAGTACTGTTCAAACTTCGAGTTTCTCAAGTTTTTACAGGATGCGCACGTAACTATACGTCAAACCACCCTAAAATTGCCAAATATTTCCGAGTGTCGCAGAACACCAAAAATTGTATAAAACAGAAAGAGAAAAGCGTAGGGCTGATAAATTGAATTCACGCCGATCGTTAGAAACTTCTACGGTATAAATTAACCCTCAAATGGTCAACCATCGAACAGTAACGCGGGAGACCGACGCCGGGTCTGTGACGACCCATGCTAAAACGATAGTAATACATATTTCGAAAATATTTCTTTTCTTTAAATAGTATTGCATCATTAATGGATTTATTTAAACGACACTTATGCGAAGTGCAGTTAGAGGAAAACAGGAAATAGATTTTCCGACTGTAGAAACATTTCTGTAGTCGCTATCCGTGGAATTTCAAAGAAAGAATAATGAAAACTGGGTTTTCCGATTGTAGAACAATCTAGTTTGCTGTAGAATCGATTATTCGGCCGTACATAAACATAATTATGCGAATTCCGAATGAGAAGCTACCCGGCATCGGCTGGCCGAGGGTTGAAACATCGGTCTACCAAGAAGGAGACACACTCGTGTACACGGGAAGTCGGTTTCTCAAAGAAAATTTGCGTGAAAGGTGCACCGTATATCATTATCAAGGTCTGATTTACATTTCTACGAGTTCGACAGACATTATCCGAATGTCAATGCCAATAAACGTAGAAAGAAATCGATCGAACGAGGCTCGAGAGGAAGCTCTGCGTGCGATCACTAGCGTGGTTCTACCACGAAATATTCGTAAACAGTACCGACCAACGTTTTCCAGAAAAGCAGACGTATAAGCGCGAGGATATATGGTCACGTACCTTGCATCGGAGCATTCTCACCCTGCGTGTGATTTCTCCGTTCTCCGAGAACACCATTCATTTTGGTTAGATTCACAAATGAATTGTTACGTATTACGTAGAAACGTTTTTCCCCGGTGCGGCGTATTTCATATTCAGAGACTGACGAACAGGCTATCGCGACCGCGTCTCACTACACACTGCGATCTCTCGTCAACGGCCATATTGACAATGGGGTTTGATGCAGCCGCCGCAAGAGTGCGTCCCCACTGTTACCAAGCTCTTGTAACTTAGGGGAGAGAGTCGCCTATATCGTATCACTAGACTGCGTGTTTTTATGCAGATACACATTTTTATAGACTGACTTGCACGACCTCGAAAATATCAACAAATTCGCTTCCTATATTAACCCTTTGCACTCCGAACCATTCTAGACGTTGGCTATCAGCTACTCAGCGCTATTTTGAGAAACGTGCATTTACAGACCCTCGTATTATTTAGTATAGTTTTGGAACCAAGTAACGTATTATAATGATATTGGACTTATATGAATTGGTTGACATCGAGAAATGTATATTTGCAAAATTAGCAATATTTTATTTTTTATAACTTTGTACAGTGTGATAAACCTTGAAACACTCCCCAATATGCATTGCAGGCTGATTTCTGCACGTTTGACAATAATAAGTCGTTTGACGCCTGCCACCAGGCGTTTTCCGATCAGAACAAACAATCCAATCCCGTTTTCTTTGTCCCACGTCGGGAATGTGTAGTTTATTATCTAATCTATTGTCCGCAGAAGAAGTGGATGGACGCGTTCTCGATTCACGAAAATCACCTCTCAACTGGTCAATGGGTGCCTTGACAAATTTGTGGTGCGTCATTGGCGTTTGATTATTTGTTTCTTTTGAGATGCCGTAAATAATGTAGGAGTTAATGGCACACATTTCCAACCCCCAAAAAAATAACTTCCTCCACCATTTCAGCGACTTACGGAGAAAACAATACGTCGAAGCGTCACTTTTCCGATTTTCTCACTCGTTAGATCTATCTATACCGCTTGACGCTTCAAACCAGGCTGAGCTCAGCTTTGAAAATTTTTTCCTGCAGTTTTAGACTTGTTTATTTATATTTATAAATCTCACTATACAGTGCGAGTACCGAACTTTCTTCTACAAACTCTCCTTATAACTGTTTTCAAGTGCGACATTTTTTTTATACACCTTAGTAATTTTACTATATTTTGATTTAATTTCTTGTGCCATTTTAAGAGACAACTTCAGGGAAACATGTATGTCTCAAAAAGTTGCGCTGAAGTAACTTAATTCCCCGTAATCACTAATAAACTTTAATGTCCCACGAGAGGGGACACCCGAGTGATATGCTAGACTTACGATGTCCCATGAGAGGGGACAGCGGAGTGCAAAGAGTTAAGACATTTTTCAACACCGACATAGAATGAAAATTCATCAATAGCATCGAAATACCATGACGAACCTTAATTAAACTATTCACGTATGTCTCTTAGGTGAGTTTTATTCTTCTGGCCTTATGTAGTAGTTCACGAAATGTTGTTTACACAGTGAAATGAATGTGGTATTAAAGAAAATAAAATAATATTATAGTCTCCACATTTACGTTGATTATTTTATATAAAATTTGCTTTAATGAAGCACTTGTTTGCGCGGTGATCGTATGTAATAATTTATGATTTTCGATAAGGGGGTATTATCTGTACTTTTTGAGCGTAGAGGGCAAAGTTCAATTAGCATTAACACCGGAACTATGGGACAAAGTAAAATGAATTTTTTAAACGAACTTTTTTATTGTAGCACATATTACAGTAATAAAAATTGTACGAAGTTCAAATGAATGACATTAGAATAAGTAAAACTAATTCAGCGCCCATTTAAATGTAAATAAGCGACAATAAGCTTTAAATTATGAATTTAACGAATTCTTGAAATCGGTAGTATCGAATGCTCGGGCCTTCAATTTTCTATTCGGCAAGTAATTGGTAGACAAGTTAATATTTGACATTGTAACTTGATTTAACCATCGAGCGACGGATGTTCTGATAGTGACCCGTCCGGCAAATGCCAGGTCATTTCTACCTGCCATTGCAATTTTAATATACGGCAGAACCTCCGCCGTTCGAAATAATAGGACACAATGACTGTCTGGATACCGTGAACTATGAAACAACACAGAGCATCCATTTTTCTACAAATTGTCCTCTAATATTCCACAGAAGAATAATTGCAAAGGTTGGGCTTTTTTATTTATTTATTTGCGGCTCTCGTGTTGTCTCTGCTGCTACGTTAAACTTTTTAATAAATTGTGCTGCTCCGTTCGCGAAGTGTTGGAGTTATTTCTCCTAAAATTTATAAAATCACGAATTGTGAATATCTTCATTTGAAATATTTTTCTTCAATATCTTCAAGACACACAGAACAATGTTGTCATTGAAAATCACGTTTACCTTTATTCGATTTCATAAAATAACAATTACCGTGTGAAATTCACAGAAATATTTCTGACAATCTTAGTATGTTTATAAACATTTTGATTGTGTACATGGCGAATGAAGAAAAATTACTTACTGTTTGTTAATCTATGTTTTTTCAAATATTCTGCATATAAATACATTAATACATTACATATTATGTATATAAATTGATGTAATGTAGTAGGATACAGTTTTGGTGGCAAACCAACACTCTTTGAATGTCCAAAGCACATGTTATTGTGAAAAAATTTAGTACGGGTCATAACCAACCCGGTACCGGTCTCCCACGTAGCTGTTTATCCAGCTGAAGGGTTAAGAATAGTCAATTTGTAGATGAGAATATTTGAAGGAAGGGAAATAAATGGTCCGTAGTCTTTTAATTTTGTCTCACGTTGGTTTATGAGATCAACCCCCTAAAGAGATGACCACATATGGTTACACACGCTCTGTACAGCAGCTATATCAAGTTAGGCGAGTGGCAGCCAACGTGAAACCTTGTTTCACTATACATACATATATGAAGATGCATTGTCCGTCACAACAAATATGCGTTTATCGTAAATATTCTACGACGAAATAATTTGTTGAAAATAGAAAATAAAATGCGCTGCAATCTGAAGACTTTTTGTTTGTATGTTTGCTGCTACACTATTTCACATTTTCTGCAGCGAATGGCGCCTATGTTCGTCAATTATAAAAATTAACGAGTCGGCGGACAAGTGCGGCTGAATATATAAATGCGCAAAGAAAAAAAAAAAAGTTGCAACCTTTCAGGGGGATGGAAAGCGGCGAGACTTTAGAAACGAACGGTTGATTCGCCGGCTTTTCAAATAATTCAACCAATGGAGTCGCCGGAAGCGCGTAGCGCTCAAATCGTGAACCGGGAACGCCACTACCCTTCTTCCGAACGGAGCCCCAATCAGGATTGAATAATTAAGCAAAGGCTAGAAGCTTGTCAGCGTATAAACGCGTACACCTGTTTCCACGCTCCCGTAGCGGCTTTCATAAGAATGTAATTGTTAATCACGAAATAAAATTGAACGAACCGAATATCGCACTACCGTTTCCCGCAAGAATTGCAAAGAGAAAGGAAGGAACTACATCTGTCCATTCTGATCGCACGTTTCCCACATTTACTATTCCGCTTACAAGAAACCAATTCTGCCTAAAGTGCCACTCGACCCTGAAACAGCCGGTGTCTGGGCTCATTCCAGGTTTTTCGAAGCTTCCACCAATTCCTCAACTTGTTCCGGCTACTTAAGCAGGCGGTGTGTTAAATCTCACTTGAATCGCAGAGAAGAACGCTCGGAGTAGAGTCGAGAGAATTTGCGATTACAGATGTTATCCGATGATATCCGGGAACGATGCTTTTTCACCACGTTCAATTGGATAAGATCGTTGAGAGAAGAATTCAATTTCTGTTTGGCATCTGTCTCTCGTAACCGATAACATTTTTGTATGCATAAATCCGCGATGTATTGGTCAATATGAACCTGAAAGTATGTAATATACTTTTAACCATTTTCGCTCATAGTCAATCAGTGAGTTTCTGGCGAATTAATTAAATGAACAGCTGCCGCATTAGGGACAATACAAAAATTAATAAATAAAGCGGTGAAACTAAACATCATCGATTGTTAGATATAAAAATGGTCTGCCGTCTAGGGGGTTAATCTTTCTGCTGTTATGTTCCAAACGCATAAAATCCACTACCAATAACTAAACGGAGGACAGAAAGCAGAAAGTACCAGAGTGCACCGTCCGAGTGTTGCACAGTTTATTGGTCGTTTTAAATCTACCAACTGGATGATTTCCAACGTTCCCGTCGACGATTCCAGAATGAACGGACGCTTCCTGCGCCATGGTCGCAAAACAGCCCTCCGACCTACAGGGCAGGGCCTAATTTACGACACCCTTAAGTGTCGCTTTCCCTTCCTGAGTTCCCTGATGAGGAAAACTAAACGATCGTCCGGGACGCTCGGAACCTTTGCGTTCCGTCGCAACATCTGCTGCGGAAGGGTTAAACAGTCGCGTTTGTTTACAGAAGCTGTCGTAAAAATGTATGTTCAAAACGCGTCTAGCATGTTTGTCGGTAAAAATCGCCGAAAACAGAACAAAAACCGACAGCATAACCGTCGGTCGACGGGTGTCGCACGTATCGGACGTAAACCGCGAGCAACGTCCGTCGAATTTCAATTTTCGTGGAGCGTCGGCGATCGTACCAGACGTAATTAATTCTCGGCCTTCGTGCATAGGGATTGAACCGTTCAATACAAAAGTGATGTAAGCCAATTTACTCTATTGATTTTTTGTTTTCGTACAAAGAGGAACGGTGCTCGATTTGTAAGCAATTTTCTTCATCTTCTTATTAGTATCTTTCAAAATGGCAGTCTTGAAACTGCTGGGATTAAGTCATTTGCATCATTAGCGTATATATACGCTTAATTTATTTTTTCTTACAGTGCTGAAATATGAAGTTCTTTTACTTGTAGCCATTTTTGTACTTGCATATAATAAAAAAAAAGTTTGGCGATGAAGGCCTTCTTTTCACATTTCCTCGTGATGCAAACGGGTTAACAAGTCAAGTTCAAGGATCGTCGCGCAAGTCAAGTTTGACGATCCCAAAAATTTGCAATCACACGAATACGACGTTTTTTCATCACCTTCCAATCTAATTTTACATTTTCACTTTTCCCGAAACCTCATAGACTTCCAGGAACCGGACCGTTGGCGAGGTACCTGCAACCCCCCTAACGCCTACGATTTCGGACGGTCCCCGGGTGCCGGTATCTCGGCGAGTTCGAAGAAAACAAACAAAAGCGGCGGGGTTGTCGGTAAGGTGAAAAGCAATCGATCCGAAATCTAATGGTAATTTCAAGAGCGGCGTGCAGGTTGTCGGGTGGGCGCTTGCGCACCGTTATCTAGAAGGCTCTCGGCTGATTCTCTCGGTCTTTGTCGGCCGCAGCCGCGATCCTCCGTGTTCCGGCTGTGTCGCCCACCTCGGGCTCAGTGAGCCGATGTGTGAGCGCCGCGACGCCCAGAGCAGCCCCGACACGTCGAGCATCGTCGACGTGGGTTTGACAAGAGGCCACGCTTTTGTTGTTTTCATTTTTCTCCGTCGTCTGTCGTCGTCGTTGTTGTTTAACTGTTGTTGTTCTACATTGTCGTCGCTTACATACTCGCCATTCGTTCTTCTCGTTCATCCATCCCCGATCGGCCATCGTGGCGCGGCGCACGCGGCTACACATCGCCGATCGGTTTGATGTGTATCGAAAGGGTGTCTGGGAGAGGGAGATGGAGAGAGAGAGAGAGAGAGAGAGAGAGAGAGAGAGAGAGAGAGAAAGAAGGAGAAGAGGGAGGAAAGGGCAACGAAGAGAGAGAGAGAGAGAGACAGATTAGAGGCGCGTACATGTTCACCTTCCTCTTCCAACCCGCCCCCTCTCTTTCACCGAAAACCACCCCCTTCACCGGATTAACTCCATCTTTCTCTATCTGGACATTCGCACGTTCCTACGCTTGACACGGTGTGTCCCCCGCTGTTTTCTCCTTTGCATAGAGACCGGTGATTTTTACGTGTCCCCCGTAAAACGTTCAGGCGTCTCCTCCGTTCGTGCCGTCCGTCCTCTCCTCGACCAGTCCGGGCCGCTCGCTCTCGTCGCGCAGGAGGAGGCCACGAGAAGCCAGAAAGAAAAAGGGGATTACCGTGGTCGAGGAGAAACGATCGTTGACGAGCCATCCGCCGGGAAGGAGAATGACATAACACACGGCCGAAGGGTACATTAAGCGGGGTTCACACACGCGCGCGCGTAACAACGAACCTTGGGACGGTACGCGACGCGCGACGCCACATAGTGTTCGGGGGCGGATTCATGACGCGCGTCAAAACGCCCGCGTGCAACCCCGGTCCACGTCGATTAGTGCACACCACGTTTACTCGCCGGCTCCTCTTCGTCGTTCCGAACCACATAGATATGGAGATCAACCTGTTGACCCGGGGTTGATGAGTCTCTCATTCAACCGGCCGGACAGTGTCTCTCCATTTTCGATCAGTCTCGAGGTGCAAGTAACTCGCATTCTTTCTTTCGCGAGCGACTCTCGGTGGCGTGTGTAGACACGTTTAAGACAATGCATATCGAGCCGGATCAACTGCTAGATGTATTCGCGCACGCCACGAGAGTCGCTCACGCGAGAAACGTCTACTTGCTGCTGGTGTATTCGCAACTTTAGTCGTTCCTTATTTCGAAGCATGTTCGAGCGGGTGACCGAGAGAGAGAGAGAGAGAGAGAGAGAGAGAGAGAGAGAGAGATTAATAGGTTGCTAACCCGCAGCACAGATGATAAATGAATTAGCGTCGAGGGTCGCGTTACAGAAGTGTGAACCCAGCTTTACATGCGACTAACCCTTGTGCTCTTTCTCCCCCATGTAAGAAACGAACAACAAAAAGATAGCTGGCTTCTTTCGTTACCTCGTTCGAACGTGTTGCTTTTCTACTTTTTTTCTTGTTGCTATCCCTCTCTTTCTCTCTCTCTCTCTCTCTCTCTCTCTCTCTCTAAAAACCGGACAAAAATTGATGGAACAGAGGAGAGAGGGGAAGGGTGTAATGTATTGTGCGTACGGTCAAAGAGAGGGGTGAACAAGAGAGAGAAGGATGGAAACAAAGGGGGCGTACGACACGGGTGAACAAAGACTGCGATGATGGTAACATGTTAAAGACTTTGAAAACGATGGATGGGAAACTTTTTTTCAATTGCTTGATCCTTCGCGCGACTTTGATTCACCATTTTCTTCCCCGTTGTCTCCGCTCGTCGAGCTTGAATATTATTTTTGTACTCGGGGAGGAGGTGGGGGGTTTCCTCGTACGCCAATGCATACGGATAATAGATTTGGTTGAAAAAGCAGCGTTCGGTGAATTGCTCGATTCAGGACCACTGCCACGGGCCCGACTTTCATTTCATTTCTTCCTTTGTCTTGTTCTCTTTCCTTTTTCTGCCTCGCATTGTGCTTTGGAGCACGCACTGTGCCCGACATCCGCGGCACAATGGGAACTAAGGATTTGATTCCAGGTTTGACCTGTTGATTCTGCGGTGAATACGCCTGTCGTTACGCGAAGCATGCACGCTTAATAATTTACCCCTTTCGCCCTCCGATGCTATCAATCCGCGACATGCATGCCGGTGACTGTTATCTTGTGAACGTATTTCGCTGTTCTACATACATAATACACTCGTCTACGTCGCGCGATACCATTCACGATTTGCATCCCGCGTCTATGTATGTACGCTGCGAGGACCGCCTCTACACAGTCGAAAACCAATACACGCGAACCGTTCTTTCTCTATGGAAATGATTGTACTGTACCGAGGCCCGCCGGCAACGCAGCTTCTCAACGTACGCTTGTGCGCGAACTGGTATGATTGATACTATGTATTTGGTTGTTTGATGTACTTGTCACGTTGAACAGATGGATAAAAAAAAACATACCAGGAACAAAAACGGAAGGTGTTGCAAGGATGTTGTCACGTTTGTCTGTGTCTGCAGTACGTAATAAAATTGTATCATTGTTACTGGTTGTTAAGGTGATACGTTGTTTGAAATGTTCGACACATTCTTTCATGTTGAATGTTGTTTGAGCTGTACCACAAAAGGCGTAGTACGTATGCTATAGTTAAATAAGAAGGTTGAAAATGCTCTTAAGCTAGATGGATCGTTCGATGAATTGTTAGGAAAAATTATCTTTTTTTGTGCGTTCATTTTGAACAACAGGGGGATAATTCACTTAAGAGAATAGAGATAAACTCGAAAGGTTTGAAACACCCCTGTTGTCGCGGTAAATGCTGTAGTCATTCAATTTTCTGTAATGAAATTTTTTCTACCTTCCACCTCTTTAAAGCTACGACTTGACCCAGATGCTTGGAGCTTCTTGTAGGCATATACAGGGTGTGGTATTTGAAACAGGCAACTTGAGCAAGTCGAGTGCTCCTCGCGATACGAAAACATGCCAATATCATGCTAATTTGATGGTAATATTTTTTCGTAAGCCGAGACGCACGGTAAATGCGAGGATTAATTTCTTTTTTATATTGCGAGACATACTTTTCCATGAAAGAGATATATCGTTTAATGAACATTTCCAAGATACATTCAATGTTCGTCTGGCTGAAGGTCGTCCAAGGTTATTTAAGATGAAACACGTTAGCATACCTTTTCTCACGAGTATGTTTTTCAAACTAAAATATTGTTGATATATTTTTAAAATGTATTTCAGTAAATGATGATCCCTGTCACGTAGTTGGGAATTTGAAAAATATATAATTGTATGATGTAGGGAACAGCAAGTAGAGTGAGGGAAAAATTGTCATGCCAAGATGTTGTTATTGTAAAAATATAAATATGTTCATTTAGAAACATGAATAAAGAAAACGTACAATTAAGGATTTTTTTAGCACTTCTCCTCTTATACAACTATCGTTTTCAGCCATAAAATTGAAATAAATTCCCTGACACGAATCTTGATAACAACAGTAGCTATTTATTAAATAAAAAAAAATGGGTGTCAGACTGTTTTTTTTTCTACTGCTACCCTCCCGGTCGAGATATAGGGTTGTAACATCGAATGATTTATAGCAAGTTCCATTTACTTTAAGAGCATTTTTTATTTCATTATTCAGTTATATGTTACGGAGATATTCTATATAAATTCTAAAAAGCATTTATTGCGTGATAGCCCATGTACAAACAATTGTTGATCTTTTTTCAAATAGAAGCTGTATTTCGGCTTCTTTTATAGGAACGCGAATAGTTTATAACAAGATCAATTATTTATTACGCGAACTTTAAGAATAGAAAATTACACATCGCTTATCTTAATTCGAGTGAAGAGTATAGCAAACGGATTTCGTTTAGGGAACCATGTATTTTATTTATGAGTTATTGTATTAGAGTTTATGTGTTCGGCTGTATTTAGTAACAAACAGTTGAGATTAAAATCGAGCATATGCGGCGCACTAATAATTTATTCCTCACGGTCTTATAAAAGCAATGAATTCGCTATGGTTATTTCAACACTATATATTACAATAATTGTAAACTACTCGCGCTAATTTAATTAGAGCGCTGAACAGTTTCCAATTCGAGTACCCTTGCGTGCCGTCTCGGTAAACATAGCGAGTACTATTAATTTAACTATTTCGCAGAATATTCGCGGCAGTAAAATCCGACATGCAATTTCCATACTTTTGCTTTCCATGCTGACCCATCTCGGTTGCTATTATTTCGTACACAATTTTTTCTTATCGTATCTGAATTTCAATTTTGATTCATCAAACACATCGTTAATTTCTGTCAACTCTACTGGGGTCCTCGAATGAGCAATACATCTGAAATTGCATTTTCCTAAAATATAAGATTATGTTTACCAAAATGAGGACTCGGCCCCGAACAAATTACGCGATCCTAGTGATAAAATGAAAATGAAATGAATGGATCGAAACAGACCGTCAGAACGTAGGTCGACGTAAAATATTTTTCATGATTTTAACTGCCATAAACGCAGAAAGATCCGCCAATGAAATCCCAGTTTCGTTAGCGATTTAATTATAGTACACGTTCTGCACGCTGGGTAATGAGAATGCACGATGGAGATGTAAATCGGCCCGAATTTATTTTCAATATCGACACGAGTGTGTTGCGTCAGTAAACCGGTTGCATGGTCTTCTGCGATAGAAACATCGCAACGGAGGAGGCCGAAATTCACGGATCCGCGAGAATTCCGCGTGCCGCCGGGAAAACCGAACGAATCCATGGACGCTGATCGTTTGTTCAAATATTATCGGCCCTGAGGAGAGTTCTCTTCTGCGTGGCAACCGCGTGGTGAGTACTGCTTATCTCTCTTGCATATTTGTTTCGTCAGATTTCTCAGGTACCATCCGCTCCACCGATAAAAGTAAAACCTGTAAATACCAACCTCGGCGATAAAATTGTTTACTCAGTTTTTCCATCCGAAGTGTCCCCGGTATTTCGCGCGAAGAAAACCATTTAAATGGTAACAACAGTATGTTGTAAAACCAATTCCCAGACTCCGTAGGCTTCCTGTCTCTGGGAAGAAAATATCCGAAACGTTTTCGTATCATTAATAATATCCTACAGGAAAAACAAAGTTCGGTAACAAAGAAATAGAATTTTATTTTGACAAAAAAGAAACGAATAAATCAAATAACGTAACCTGTCCTTGCTTACATTATGATGTCGCCAGTAACCTAGCAGTTAATCCGGCATAAAACGATAAAATAAAGAAAAATATATATCGTTTCGAAGGTGTGCAGAAAATCATTAGCGGTTGAATACCGACAATAAGTTACTGGTTGACAGCCTCTATATGAGATTTCGTTAACTCGTCAGCAAACGGAAATTGAAGGACTGTTATTCATTGTGAAACAGCAGACGTCGAATTTGTATGCACCGATTCACACCGAATGGAATCGACCGGACATAAACAGCTCGTTAAACATTATAGAATTTTTTATTCGCCTGAATTCTGGATACCGACCGAATCGTAAATACGTAAACAGCCGCGGTTTAGTCGTCCGGATCAGATTGAAACGCGTTAATAGTATTTAAAGCATCCTTGACAGAAAACCGATTATTCGCTTACGTTCTATTTCACTCTATTCGATCGTGCGAATTAATTAAAAAATATCTCAATCATCGCCCATCGTTGAAATTCCTGTTGGACAATTTATTTCTCGTTGTGAGCCCTAATTAAGTGAAATAAAAGGCGTTTATACATTTCGCGCGACATTTTGATTTTCTGTGTTTTCCATTTTAATAGAAAAATTAAATAGGTATCGGAATGGAAGATATGAAGTAAACGAATTAATTAAATTTGACAATTTCAGTTAGGATAGGATCAATCAGAAAAAGTTATATGGCGACAAAGCGTCTTTACTGCTTCGCGATACGGGTCCATGTAGCAAGAAGGAAATAACGAGAAATTATGAGAATATGAAAACAGTAATTGCACAAAAAGCAGGATCAGCTGAACCGTAGCATGAATTTCACGCGCGTCAGCAGTATTCGCTAAACGTTGTGGCAGCCGCGTGTACGCGACGCTGAATTATAAAATAAAAATTTTTAAATCTTTTGTGCGTGCGCTACCGGTTCGCATAACACGTCCGCATTGATTTCGATCTTCTCTACTAATTTTTTTGCGCATTTCTCTCGCGCATCGCCAATTCCATTAGTAAGAGTGTTCACTGACGCGAGAACCTACTCCATGCGTGCTGTACACTCTAGGGAAATTGCAAAATTAATTGTGTCTCGTGCATGTTTGCATTCGCACAATGAAGCGGGCGTTATACGGCTAAATACAGTTAAACACGTGTTCAAGGATACTGGAAATTAATTAGTAAAGTATAATACGTATGATCGTGTATTGTCTGTAACGTGTCAGACGAATTTTCGTCTGCTGGCACCGAAACGAACGTTCACACAGACTCATGGATATGTTTTACAAACTAAATCTGCCAGTTGCAAATTAGACAAAATTATTTTATACACTGTTCGAAACAATATTAACTAATGATAGTTTGTCTTTATTTTCATTGTAGGATTTGTAACAATAAAATTTTGACGAAAGAATTTAATATTCTGCAAGTCTTTTGTTGTAACAATTACATTGTACAAAGTGACTAATTTGACAAAATTGTTATACGCTGTTCCGGAATATGTGCTTTGCTTTGGATAAAAAATGTCAACGCAACAATATTAACCAATGGTAAAGATTGACTATGTTTTCTTGAGGACGTTGTCTCTATTTTTCTTGTAATTTAATATTCTGCAGTTCTCAGAAATTGTATGCAACAAATATTGTATTCTCACCTGGTTCGTTTTCTCTCGAGGATAAAGATAAAACACCATAATCGCTCACTTGTATAGAGAGGAAAAGAATACAGTGCGAATATACGACTCGGTGTACAGTATAATCTGTTATTGCTGTGTTAAATATTGACAATATTTTACTGCATACAATTTATCAATTTAACTTCGTTTACCTACGTTACGCGGATAACGCAGTACGCACACCTACTATGGCGTTTGCTATTATCTGCGGTTACACGTAACCGCGGCAGGGCCTGAAACACATTACCCGCGGATACGGTGGCACTGCTGTGTTTATTACAAATAAAATTATAGCAATGCTACTTGTCTTAATGTGCCAACTAAATTGACTCAAACGCTTTATTTTGACACTAACATGAACATTTTATTGTTCAAAAGAAAGACGGGTGTGCTCTATAAATTCACCTGATAGCTAATCAATGTTGTTAAAAGAAAGAGAGTTAAAAAAACACAGATTTTAAATTAATTAATAAACGTTTGTTACTTCGACTGCGGATCTTTATGCAGAATAAAAAGTTTCTGCATTGATTTTGAGAATAATACCTATGCCGGTGTCATTTCTGACCTACACCGATATTTGTTATATGAGCATTGTATGGTTCTGCTAATAGACTCATTATTAGTTTCAACATATTTTTCTATTCTTTGTTCTTCATTTTATATAATCTTTTATCCATTATTTTAATATTCATTTGGTTAATTATAATAGCATACCTTAGTTTTAATTTGACAAAAGCATTTTCATGTATAATCTCTCTTCCATATAAACTACACAATTTTATTAACAATTTTATTTACATTTTATTAACAAAATTCTAACTTGAAAATTTGAAAAGAATTAATGAAAAATTGAAATCGTTTTGTTTTTTGAAATTCCAAGTTCAGAATCGTAATCAGAGTTACCGAAAACATTCTATTACCAAATATTTATGGAAATTAAATCATTCTTTCGTATTGAATCCGTCATTTTGTTTGTTGTAAGCTTTACATCAGATTCACATTCAAAGGCACCAGAAATGTGGGATTACCAATTTTCAAGAGAGTCCAATGATTTTTTGTCTTACGTATCCGCCATTTTGTTTTCAGTAATTTTTACAATCAATTCATAATCAGCGACCCGAAAAACCACAGAATATCAATTTTTAAACAAATTGGAATACTTTCTATTTTGGCCACGTTTTGGCGATTTCCGACCACTGTCCGACGCGCCGAAATAATCTCGCTCATTGGCATGAATTTTTCGGAGACATAAGTTTCCCTCGTTCTCGCCGGTGGTAGGGGAAATCCGGAGCTTGCGGTTCGATGACCGTTCCAAAGTTGTTTTCTAGTCTCGATCGCAGTTCGATCGTTATCGACTCTGTTTTGCGATTAAATCGACGGGAAGTATCATCGCGAAACTTTCGCATACGCGGTGTAGCGTAACCCCGGGTAAGTCCGAGATAATTTTAGCATTTTTCGGTTCAATGATAATATTTGCCTGTTTTCGAAATGGGCCAAAAATACACGAGCGCCTGAATCTCAGGCGCCAATCGAACGCCACTTTGTTTATCTAATAAACATGTTTGATCTTCGTCGGTTTCCGTTGCGAATTTTTTCTTTTTTCTTTCAAATTTTTTATTTTATAATATATAATAGATATATAATTTTTTACCTCATCATATAATTATGTAAAGATCAATTTGTTTGGAACTTTAACTCTTTCGAACGAAGAGGTATTAATTATGATGAATACGATATTATTAAAAGCGAAAATTACTCGAAAAACTTGGACCAACGTGAAAATTGCAAGAAAGTATGTTTCAGCGTAATTGCAGGGTTTTAAACGAGAATTACTTCGCTGTATCAATATTTAATTCCCGATTCCGTGCTAGACCGACTCCCCCGGGATAGACATCATAATAGTAACTTATTCTCGGTTAAAATCCTTTCCCTATGAGTATACTGAATCAGCGTTTTCTACAGTATGCTCTGCATGATCGCTGTACACACCCCCGAGCCGTACGAGCACGCGGGGCAATCTCGCGAACCGCCGAGAGATAACGAACGTGGAAATGTTAATGAATTTTTTTCGTAATTCGTACGTACCACCACCGCGGGAATCGCCACGGAAAATCGGAATACATTTGAATATACTGCACCTATCTTTCCTGTTGCACAAATCTCATCGTTTCTGCATAGTCATACATATGCAACGGGCCCGCGTCTTAAATGGAAATGGGTTATTACTCGCACGTAACGTCATTCCGACACCGAAAATAGTAATTGTCTCGCCTGCTGCGAGACAAAGCGCGAGGGACGCGCGTCTTTACGTTGAACGCCATGTTAACGTTTCTCGTATATGGGAACACATTTATTTCACCCTGTCTAGAACTGCCATTGAACCGTTTGCTCTCGGATAATTTAATGTACTAGCACATAACACGTGAAATTAAATTTTTGTTCCATTTTCGTCATGCTAATAAATTGCACAGGTTCAAGGAACATATACATAAATTATAGTATAGTATGAGGAATAAAATTAAACGAATGATTTTAGATTAATTGCATACCTTTACACATGTATAACCTTTGAACTACTGATCTCCTAGAATTCAAACTTGGATTTTCGCCATTTTATCGCCAAAATCTACAGGATTATATAAATAAAAGTTTTAAATTTCTGGTTTCCCGAGGTGAAGTTTAACCGAAATTTTTGTTCCATTTTCGTCATGCTAATAAATTGCACGATTTAAAGTAACACATTAAATTGTAACATAGTGTTCCTCGTTGTGTGTTTCGTCTATGATTGTCTAAGCGTGCAAGCTTATTATTAGCAAAATTATGAAAATAATTTCAAAAATAGATGAGACCTTTTAACGAATTCTTTCTTAAATGGTGCCAAGTAATTTTACTCGGGTAAAATTTCATACACGCATTCGGTGTGTGTTTAAGTATAGAATTTCCGATCTGGTCGTGTCTTGCGGGCACGTCTTTTTTTCATATCTTTTTGCGGTGACCCGTATTCAGACGTCGAGGCGTGACACAAAGGACTATAGACACATGATCTACGCAACCTGTGTAAGCATATACTCGAATCCCTCAATTTCACTTAACTCTTTTTTTCTGAATCCCGGGGTTCTTGTCATCCTGTTCTCCCACTTTCTGTTTCCCGTCACTTCACGTTTATAGTGCCTCACATTCTTGAATACATTATCCTCGCTCATGTTTTCAGGGTATTCATGCGAGAAGCATCCGTTTTGATCAGTCCACGCAGGAGAATATCAAATTGATTTTTTGACAGGTTCGTTATCGGCGTTTATTTCGGCAACGGTTTCCATAGCTATTTTACTGCATGTAACGAATCTGATTGTCAAATCCGGGAAACAACATTGTCATGGAAAAGTCATTCTTGTCGGACATTGTACCCTGTGCATTATAATGTATTACAACGTGCATACATTGATTTCCTCTACTTAGAAATATAAACTAACGATTGTCAAACATCCGTTATACTTTTAAATAATATGCATACAATTAATTTGGTTTTCTTTACTTAAATTGTCAATTAGCGATTTTTAGAACCACCTTTTATTTAGAACAATAAAGAATACTCATTCGGAAAAATGAAAGAATCGGTAAGATTTCAATATTCTGTGAAATAAGAATAATATTCGAACACTCTTTTCGATGAGAAGTATCAGGAAATCAGAAAATGAATTCCGTCATTACTTAAATTGATTTCCTATAATGAATAATGGATATTCTATGAAAATAATAATTCTTTAATTACCTTTCAATTGGAATAAGGCCAGAAACTAATTGCACCATTCATTTTTTTCGTTTACTATTTGACGAATGATCTTTATTAATATTTCATTGAAAATAATAACGAAATCACGAAAAGTAATAAATCAGGTTTCGAATCTGTACGTATTTAATAATTTATTTATGGAAAATAATCGAGAGTCACGTTTCGGAACTTTTTGAAATTGTTTTTTTCCTTCTCTATATTTAACCACAACCATATTTAAATATCAAGATCGGAATATATGTACATATAGTTCCCTGGTCAGTCTAGCACAAGGTGACGTAGTTCCTCATAGACATTATCAGTTTAATTAGTACGATTCCCACCGGATAGTTCACACGTGGAATTCCATAGCAGCAAACATGGATATGAACAAACATTTAATTTTCGTAGCACATGTACTTCGAATTTTATTGTACTAAAATATGCATTTTACAAAGTGTAATATGTATAATACAGTAAATGAATTTATACAATAATGAATTGAATTACAATTAGCGACTATGCTATATTTAAATTAGTTACGAGATATAATAAAATATATTAGAGAATGATAAAATCGAAATTCAGATTTCGTTTTCAAGTTAGTAGCCGTCAAAAGTTCGTCTGAACTACATATAGTGATCTGCTAATATTGGCGCACGTGAGTTAGGTTAGTACACTCTCGAATTTCTCCTTTCGTTGACTTCTGGAACCGCTCCCTAAAATGATTTCATACAATCGAGCACCTTAAATATATATGAAAAGTGATCTGATTAATAATTGAAATAGACAATATCAGAAACTGATAAAAATATTATAAACTGAGCATTCATTGTTAAGTATTAATAAATAACCACTACTGCATTACCAATGTTTTTAAATTGACACCAGTTATCGTAAAATGTTATTAATAATGGTAAGAACCTTAAATAAAATATTTTTCGAAATAATTATGATCTTGGACAAATAGTAGATCGATTTAAAAATATTTTGAACATTTACAAACGTTTCAACGATTCTGCATCCACACTATTTTCGGAATCCTGTCCAGTCACGTTGCCAGAACGGAAATACAAGATTCAGAAATGTCTCCTATGAATTATAAATATTTTTTGGCGTCACTTTATTCCGCACTTCAATTATTAGGAAGCGTATGCATCTTTAATATTGCAAATCACGCGAGAGCACGTGTAAAAAACCATATAAGATATGAGAGGGCAAGAGGGCACGGATGCAAAAGAACTAAATAAAAAAAAAAAAAGAGATTAAATGTGCCACGTACAGGAGGATGTAATCTACACCGAAATGAGTTTTTGCATTTCGAGATGACACTATGTTGCATTAGGTGGATGAAGAGTGGATAAGGGTGGCAGAAATATGTGTTTCAAATAACCATCGTCGAGGTTCTGCATGGAGTTTATGTCTCTGCAGTTGTGAACTGTTGGCACAATTTTTCCATCAATAATGTATTTGATTGTTGCTCACGTATAAAAATTGTAAGAAATCTACGTAAATTCAGTCTCGCGATTTTTATAAAACAAGAATTCGTTTTATATCGTCTGCAAGTTTTACCGTTGCGTTTGCTTCAGTCGAAAGATCTTCCACATTGAAAATACGAATTATTTGCAACAATAGACAGCTGATACGTTCGATCGAATAATTTCTGCCGGGGGAAGTGGTGGTGGTGGTGGTAGATTCTTATCGAGGAGTTTATGAAAAAATTCAATGAAAAATAGTCCCCTGCGCGAGAAGGCAAAAGAATTGCTATGAAGAGTTTGGCGGTCCTTCAAATTCTACCGCAACGCACGGCTCTGGCTGTGACGTTTCGCGAACGAGTATGATATACGCCCTGTGCGAAAATTCAAGGTGAAATAGCAGACGCAAATGGAACCCTGGGAAACAACCTCGCGCGCAATTTAGCACGAACACTAGCCGAACAAGACATTACCTAAGCAGATTTCTACAATATAGACGGATCGCGTTTATTTTGGAAGTGTTCCACGGAAAACACTGCTCCATAGAGCTGAAGGATTCGCTGTCGAAACGAACCGAAGGGGGTGCGGGGTGGGGAGGGGATAAGAGAAAATAAACAGAGTGACCGTTCCGTTCTGTGTAAATTCGCCTGGCGCGTGCAAGTTGCCATTATTGTTCATGAATAAGTATGAGGAACATTGTAAACACACCTGGCTCGCGAGTCGGCGGAACTTTTGCAACGGACCGGATTTTCCAATATTAAAACGAGAGAATGTTAGCGGAACGTCTATCGGTTCATAAGAACCAGTTCTTACATACAAAATACTTGATTTCTGTCAGTAACGTTCAATAAAATTAAGACTGCGGATCTTCGCGTGAAATAAAAATGTACTGCATCGATCCCAGCAATAGGAAGTTACATAAAAATTGATTTACTCTGTGGCTTGTCAATAATGTACCAGTAACATCAAATTCATTTGATATTTCTCCTAATTTGTATTTCATTTATTCATGTTTCTGATAAATTCATAAAATGCACAGTCTAGGCATAGGTGCGTGAAATCCGATTTTTTGCCAAAAAGATGGCGCTGGGCCACAAAAAACAGGCACACAGATTAGAAAGCGCTGCGACTGTATGAGAAAACTGCGATAAGCCGGAAATATTGTGCGGGTACGGAATATATTAGGTTTTCCCCCGAAAAAAATGCAGAATGGTCCTTTAAAAAGTTAAATGGCGCGGCTAAGAGGAAGCTTAAGAAAAGATGAGACATTAATGAACAGATGATCGCGGTTTTCCCTTGTGCTCGTGTTATCTGACAACATTGAACGTGCGCATCGCGAAAAAAACTTCTGGGACGACCTAGTGGAAAATGGCGCGGAATAATAACAGGATCCCCGGAAATCCCCATCGGTAGGTTGAACAAAAGCTTAGCCGGAACCGAAGGAAACAATAACACCCGGCGAACCATTTTCTGCGATAGCATTCGCAATAAGCTGGGCGTGCTAATGCAAATGCAAATGCAAAAACACGCTCCCGACGTTTTTAACAACGCAGGCTTTGGTAGGTAGCCGCTCGTGATTCACTAACGGGTGGAATAACCTCGAGCACACACTTCACGCGTCGATACGTGGAACGTTGAACAAACGGGTCATCCGATAGAGACGAAATTCGCTTCGCTTCACAATGCCTTTTACTTCGGAATGTTTCCCCAATGAAGTTCAAATCCACCGTTCAATTTTCCGGCACGTTGATCCGCAGGACACATTAGCGTTTAATTCAACTCGCCTCTTCGAAACTGTTATCTCGTTCGGAGCAACTTCGAGCGTAATTTGTAACATTACATTAACCTTTGAAACGCTGAGCCGCGGCCACGAACAGCCTATTCGCTGGGAATCATACTTTAACCACACCGAAACGTTTTATCTACTGAGAGCCTGTTGTTTGTGCTGTTCCAAAAGAAAGCTTGAAAATCTCTTTCTACATACACAAATGAAATTGCTATTGAAAGATAAAATTCGTTTAAAAATCCTACGGCGTACACTTCGAAAAATGACGAGACACGATTTCGAGACGCAGTCCCGTTGATTGAGAGAAAAATGAGCAATGAATATCATTTGGTTGTCGGTGATTGGCAGCAAAATTAATGTTAGCCAGGAAAGTTTAAATTTTAGTATGCAGGGAGCAGTTTCTTCCTGAAATTGTTCGCTCTTCCGTCACGTGGAACGCAATTAGTATAAATCTCTCGAGCACCGTGATAATTGGCTCATAATTCAGACGAAAATTGCAAACCGGGCTCAATTATATGTATGTACGTCGATGATTAACGCGCAAGCATGCTCAGCAGATTCTGTTTCAGATTCCAATCGGGCACCGACAGCTACCGAAACAATATTGTGCGTGTAAAAAGGAGCTATAGTCCATCGGGTTCTTTCGATTTATGTGATAACGTTCCCTCGAGAGTTTTGTTCCGCATCGGTTTGTGACTGCGCGGCCCTCGCAAATTAAACAGGACAATAATAGTAAATTTTATTTCGTAGCATAAATCAGAGGTGCCCTGGCAATTTGTAAACGAACACGAGGGGGCACTAGATTTTCAAAAATAAACACAACAGTGCTTGCTATCTGGTATTAACCAATGTGTTTGATCTTCGTCGGTTTCCGTTATGTTAGTACACACTGTGATGGTTCTCGCAGTCCACCGGTGATTATCGTTTAGGCTATCGGTTGCAGAAATCGGCCCGGTTATCCTGTTACAGCCGAGCATTGAGTAGTAAGCGTTTTCGGCATTGAGCTATCGTAATCAATATTAAGTTACGCACGAATTACCGCGTAATCTGAGGTAAAACATACTAAACGCCCGGATACGTGCAATTTCCCTGGTAATGTCCCCGTGTAGCGGAAAATGGAGGGAACGTAGTTAGAGTGGACTACTCGCTGAGAACAGGTCGTCGCAGATTGGCTTATCGTTTCCAATCGATTGGGAAGCATCGTTACGCGGTGCTCCATGACTGCCTAACAATCGTTTCGAGCCTGCTTGAGATGCAAATCTTGATCGTGAGCGAGCCACCCAGTGCTTTGGTCCACTCAACATACTTCCTTGTAATTGTATATACGTATACGTATTATACGCGGGACGCACATAGGGTGTTCGGCTGCGCGTGGTCATGCGTTTAGGGGGTTAATTCTGCAAGCCGAAGATGGAAATTAAGGGTGTCGGATCTGCTGTTTCAGCGTCGCTCGAGCGATTCGAAATCTTCCTTAACGATAGAACTACCGAGCCCCAAACAAGACTGGTGTCTACGGGTTTTGCACTACAAATTAGCTTTCGCACGAACTTAATTCATCCCCTTGCAAATCAAATTCAACTTGTCGTGATTATGTACGTAATAAAAGCATGTGTACATGCCCTAACAGTAAGATAAAAATAGTTTGGATAATATTTATTTTTAATATTAAACAAACTTTTAACTCGCATACATGATGTGTACATAATAAATGCTTGTACACATGCCCTAACAGTAAAATAAAAATAGTTTGGGTAGTATTTACTTTTCATATTAAACAAACTTTTAACTCGCATACATGATGTGTACATAATAAATGCTTGTACACATGCCCTAACAGTAAAATAAAAATAGTTTGGGTAGTATTTACTTTTCATATTAAACAAAATTTTAACTCGCATACATGATGTGTACATAATAAATGCTTGTACACATGCCCTAACAGTAAAATAAAAATAGTTTGGGTAGTATTTACTTTTCATATTAAACAAAATTTTAACTCGCATACATGATGTGTACATAATAAATGCTTGTATACATGCCCTAACAGTAAAATAAAAGTAGTTTGGATAATATTTATTTTTAATATTAAACAAACTTTTAACTCGCATACATGATGTGTACATAATAAATGCTTGTACACATGCCGTAACAGTAAAATAAAAATAGTTTGGGTAGTATTTACTTTTCATATTAAACAAAATTTTAACTCGCATACATGATGTGTACATAATAAATGCTTGTATACATGCCCTAACAGTAAAATAAAAGTAGTTTGGATAATATTTACTTTTAATATTAAACAAAATTTGAACTCGCATACATGATGTGTACATAATAAATGCTTGTACACATGCCCTAACAGTAAAATAAAAATAGTTTGGGTAGTATTTATTTTTCATATTAAACAAAATTTTAACTCGCATACATGATGTGTACATAATAAATGCTTGTACACATGCCCTAACAGTAAAATAAAAATAGTTTGGATAACATTTACTTTTAATATTAAACAAAATTTTGACTCAGTGAGTACAATGCCATAAAAAACACATGTAGGAAGGTAAACAGTATTTGAGAGTATCGATAGGAAGAAATTAATTTTTATTTGGTTACAGAGTCTTCTAAATGATGCATACAATTTTTATTTCTCATAGAGATCCGCAGTCTGCACGAGACTAGTGTTCCTGATTTCTCAACATTTTTCATTTCTCGAGAAATGAGAAATAAGACTATATTTCTCGAAAATTCTCGAGAATTTTTAATGAAATAAAAAAATATTAGGAAACTTATAATATTTGGAATATCGTTAATAATATTTATCGAAAGGGCAAAAAACTTTAACTCAGTGTTTATTCCTGTTCAATATGTACATAATTTTAAAAACAAGGAAAAAATAGACGCTAAATATAACCGATAAATTTATTTATTTAAAACCAAACTTTTATAAAGTGAAACATTACGCTTTTGTTTTGAAATGACTTCTTTTTTTGTAACAAAATCTGTGGCCGTAGAAAAATTTCTTTCATTTTGTGTGCATGTTGGCTTTATCGTATATAGAACATCCAAAAGTTGCTGAAGATTGGGTGTCCTTTTGGGTGTGCATGACCTCACATCGACATGCGTTCGCAACAATTATTATAAACTTTCACATTGCAAACATGCACACGTAGGCATTGATATGCTGCCTGTAGATATGCTTATACGTACGCGATTGATTAGTAATATGCAATTTGAGTTAGCTGAAAATTCATTTCCGAAAATATGTTATAAAATAAATGAGATTCATAGAAATACTGGAATTTCTCGAGAAATGAGAGATAATCAATTATAAAATTTCTCGAGAAGGAACACTACACGTGACGTATCAGAGGCATCTTTGCTGAATAAGGAACATAGGTTTCTTGATTGACTTTTCATGGTTTTTGACGGGCGAATCTGCAAATAGTGGTGGCAGGTAGCCGCCTAGCGTCTGTTTACAGCAGGGTGGCGACCCTAACCCGCAGCTAATGGCAAAACACCGAGTGCGTCGATGGTCACTTTGACGCGCGTCTGGCTATCCGAAGTGTTGGCGTGACGAAACCGGCCGCAACAAAACAATGAAAAACAATCTACAAAATCCTTCGGACAGCTTTCCATTCCCGGCGACCAGACAGCGTAATAATAAATTGGTTGCTGGACTCCTAATTCCGGTATTAACTTCTCGACGACTGAGAATATCCATTAATCTGTCCGTTAACTTGTCCATTAAGGGAATCGTTAAAAAGGGCGAGCTCCATTTACCGATATCATAACACCTGACAGTTCTGAAGGTCTCGACGACATTTTGCATCGCAACAGATTTATTTCTCCCCTTTTTTTCCCCGCGAGAATTTTAATATTTTAGTCGATGCAAAATATCTACCTCCATTTCCGAATTTCATAAAATAATTAATGAAAATGGAAATTTGTATTCAGATCCATAGTCTAGTCACAATATTAATTGCTCGACTGCGGATCTCTATGTAAAATATTGATTTTCAATATTAGCTACAAGGTATAGGAAACAAATAAAACTTTATTTCTTCCATTAATCATTTCGATAAGTTGAAGATGATGAACTTTTAAATTCTGTTAATTCCTCTGGTGTTTTACATTTCAAATCCACAGTCTACTGATTACAATAAAACATTAGCATCGGATTCAATGGTTTGCCGTTATAACCATTCGTGTTATGTATTTTTGTTTCCGTATGCAGTATCAGAAATCGATCACAAATATTTAGGGGGCGTAAAGCGAAGCAATTACAATTGACATAACAACAATTTTGTCATAATCAACGCAAGTACGGTAAAGTTTATGCTAGTGTGGATATTGACACAATACAGTGAACAAATTGTTTGTTGAATCAAGAAAAATATTAAAAATTCTCGACAGGCGAATTAACTTGTCATTCCCAGTTGAAAGGTTAATCAAATCCATATTAATACTAATTTGTGCTGGAAATGTCTTTCACTGAATTGTACTTGATCACGCCAGGAAAATGTACGAAATAAACTGTGTTCGGAGTACGTTCACCCATTCTCAGGCGAAGGAAAACGTAACGCACGTAGTTTTGCTTTTTGTTTTGCCGACTGCACCCGCCGCCCTTAATACTAGCTGCACTTAAAAGTATCTTTCTACTGTTTCTCACTGTTCTATGTCGCAGTGAATTTCCACTCTTGTTTAAACGTTCGTCTTCCATTGGTTTTCCGTTTGCAAAACAGGACGCGAACAGGGTAATTAAACGAGTAACAGAGGCAACTCAAAATCACTTACAAAGAAAGTTTTGTAAGTGGTAAGTTAAAGAATTCACACTGCGGAGGAGTTTCAATTTGTTCGAGGAACTGATGTTCTCTGGATCTTACAAAATTAATGAAGGGCTACGAAACCAATTACTCGTATCGAAAGTTTCCCTTCTTGGATCATTATCGTTGGAAAGCAAAATTACACAACCCTGACCCAAACAGAAATTTCGGAATAAATAATGTTTAACTTGGGGTAGAGGGATCGATCGACGTGGGAAATTAAATTCTCGAAAAATCGGTGGACAGTCCTGTCAGGTCAGTTCGTACGGAATCTTTTCATTAATTTCTTTAAAAATTTTAAACGTTTTTCGTGGCCTGACTCGGTGTCATAGCGCAACCGGTCATCTTGGGAAGTAGAGGGATCGATCGACGTGGGAGGTTGAATTCTCGAAAAATCGGTCGACAATTCTGTCAGGTCAGTTCGTACGGAATCCTTTCATTAATTTCTTGAAGAATTTTAAACGTTTTTCGTGGCCTTACTCGGTGTCATAGCGCAACCGGTCATCTTAGGAAGTAGAGGGATCGATCGACGTGGGAGGTTGAATTCTCGAAAAATCGGTGGACAGTCCTGTCAGGTCAGTTCGTACGGAATCCTTTCATTAATTTCTTGAAGAATTTTAAACGTTTTTCGTGGCCTTACTTGGTGTCATAGCGCAACCGGTCATCTTAGGAAGTAGAGGGATCGATCGACGTGGGAGGTTGAATTCTGGAAAAATCGGTGGACAGTCCAGTCAGGTCAGTTCGTACGGAATCCTTTCATTAATTTCTTGAAGAATTTTAAACGTTTTTCGTGGCCTTACTCGGTGTCATAGCGCAACCGGTCATCTTGGGAAGTAGAGGGATCGATCGACGTGGGAGGTCGAATTCTGGAAAAATCGGTGGACAGTCCTGTCAGGTCAGGTCGTATGGAGCCCCGTCCCATCGCTAATTCCGCGTCAGCCTGTAGTTCGCAGGGGCGTCGATATTCAAACGTCGAAACGTCGCAACGCGATTAAGCCTTAATCTGCATAGTAGGTCCAATCACGATTCGGAATATTATTAAACGCTGCTCAAACAAACCGAACGCGAATCAACGTTTGCGTGCCAATCACGTTCGAACGCGTTGAATGTCTGCTTCCACGCCACACGATCGTGCCCCGACTAAACTGCCAGCGCAAATCGGACCTAATTTCTTCGAGTTTCGAGGGAGCGTACCGATTGCCGGGTCTGTTTCATACGTTTCTACTCGACGGCCCCGGCCATCGAAATCCTGATGCAATTACTCGAACGGGTACGGTATTTACATGCATTTACATTTTATCGATCGATCATCCCTCTATCAACGAGTCGAGTAGGCAGAAAGTAAAATGAGCGTGTATATTCAATTCAATTCAATTCGGTTCAATTCAATGCGGCTGATTCCCTTTTTTTTTCTCCGTCGCTCTTGTAATACGGAAACGTGTACGAACAGTTTGCTGATCGAGTTTGTAATATCGGCTTGTTATTTTTTGGCGGCGTCGGTCTGAATCACCATTTACGGATCATCTGCGTCGTCATAAGCGATGAGAATGACCTGGATCGTGCGCATCGATTGCCGGGTTACATGCCTTGTAATCCACCTGAAAATAGTGGGGAGGCTTAGGTCACTTTGACCGTGTCGAAATTGCTCGGAAAATACCCCGCCTAAGTCTGAAAAGCCCGTAACTTCTGTTTTATCGATTCTTGCAAATTTTACTTTAGCACAGATTCCCTTGAACCCTTCAACTTTCCCTAATCACCTACACTATGGATTTTATGCACTCAAAATACAACTGCGTCAAACGTGAAATAGGTAATATGTCAGAAGAATTTAAGGATATTGTTATTTTATTTGCAACTTGCTAACACGTTTACGAAGAGAAATTAACTGCCACATTACTCCTGCATTTCTAAATTGCTTCAAGAATAATTTTTTTTCATAAAAATCCGCAAGCTAGTTATGTCACGTTTTCTGCTTCCATGATAACGATTTAGTCTAGGAAGCAGAAGAAATTATTAAACGAGAAATAATTTCTGAATACTGATACAACACAATATTTTTTACGGAAATAAATAATAAAAATATATTTGTTGATATTTCATATACTATTTGGTATCAAGTTTATAATCTTGCATATTGCAGCTGATTATTGATAATTATTAGGTTGGTCTCGGAACTGTTCTATCTGCATTGAACAAAAGCGTTGCCAGATGTACAAAGCAGAGAATTTTCTCGGCGATACGAAACATTTTAGTGCACGGACGGACGTTGCCACGAGTTTCGTGATATAACATTTCGTAAATGTGAACAATTACGTCGCGTGTTCCGAAATCCTTCAACTCGTTGGATTTTATGCACCAATTATAAACCTCAAAGTTCTGCAGAGTGATTTCAACAACTTGCCAAGCCATAGAGCACCGTGCCAACTAAAATTAGCAAAAAATCCCACGAAGACACTTTTCTGCTCTTGAACAATCTACGGTGCGCAACGACACAATTTTCTCGCGAGTATGTTGCTGAAAAATGAAACCACTGAATGTTACGTTCAAGACGATTCCTTAGGACGTTTCATGGGCAACAGGAAAATTTCGTAAAAAAATGACGTTAGAAGTCGTGGCGCGCAAGAACCTAATGCCCAATGCCTCGTGCCTCGGGGGAGGTGGCTCGAGACGCTATCCCGTTAATTTTGCAAGATATGCAAAAACGTAAGGCACGTTTTTGTGGGGCAAATACCTTTTCCTAGGCCACGTCTTTCTCTCCCTATCTAAGCAGCTTGTTCCCTCTTTCCGTCGACTCTCCTCCTGTGCACCTTTTGTTACTTCTCCGTCATTGACTATCTTCGCCTCCCACCCCCTCCGGCGACCAGTAGTATAACTCCTCCTCCTTAAAACTATCTGCTCTGGTTTGCCAGGCTTTCGGTTATGGTTGATGGAACACGTGGTGTAAAATTCGCCGGCTTCGAAAAACGGCTGACGGCGGAGAAGCCGCCGGTGGTTGCCCAGCGAGCCTTCCAATCGATACAGCTTCCGTTCACGTACTACCCTCCCACCTTCTGCCACGCAGTCTGGGTGTGGTGGTGCCATACTACCTGTTAGACGCTCCGGATCCAATATGGTTGTATGTATACAGTCGCCGGACAAGATTTACGCGAAGGGTATGTTCTGCATCGGTGGGAAACCGCGTAAATCGAATCTCCCACTATAAAACACCGTATACCAATAAGAGGGAAAGAGTCGGTCTCAGGAGGTATACGACACGTGTACATACGCAGCCGACATACAGGGTGGTACCACATTTCAAGTCTCGCATTCGATTATCGCCCGGACCAAGTCATGGTACATATGGGAGTACGTTCGTCGTCGGAACCGTTTTTTTTTTTTTTCGTCGGATCGCCCAATTTTAGCGAACTCGTTCCTGGGTAATGTCCCGAATCATGCGAAAACTTTGGGACCGAAAGGTTGCTTATATCGCGTGTAGAGGGCATTGCTTGATCTCTTGCGGTTAACTTTGAACGGAGGAAGGGACAGTAGGTGCCGTAAGTCGGTGATAAAACTTTGGTGGTTTTCATTATTTTCGTATGGAACTTTGATTAACACATTCGCGACATTTTTCCGTTTGAAATGATGCCAAACACCATCCATATTGTCGACGTAGAGTTGCAAGCAAATATTATTTAGATATAATGAAAAATAGAAAATTGTTTTTTAAATTCAACAAATATGACAAAGGATTAACGCTTTCAAAACCGAACATACCGTTCGGACGTCGATGTCTGCATTTTTCACGTTTCTCATTCATTTTACACGAAGTTCCGAAAATTTTACTGTTTTATCGACTACTACATATTTCAGTGACGCCAATCGATAGACTTCGGTTCGCGTAGTGGGCGGACGTTGTAAATATTGCAAACTATTACTACGTAATTCAATTTCGAATGTCTCGTTTCTTTTTAGTGTCATCGAATGCGTCAATTACCGTCGTATTTTTCATCCGGTATTAAAATCATCTTTCATTTGTATAATCCTATGGAAGCTACGGGATATAGAGTTAGAAACCAGGATTGTGAGCTAATCAATCACGCTTTGACTAGCATTGATTGAGGTTGACAGGATCAATGACTGACGTGATCCTTGTCGACGGAGCAATCGAGGCGTATGCTCCAGGAACTGGTACTATTTTTGTTTAAAAATCTTCTAAGTGACTTTTCGAGAGACTTTGCGCTACCACGAAGTTGCGGAGATTAGGTCATCAAAATTATAAAGACAAACATCTTTCTAAAGAGCTTATGTATTCGTAACATTGCAACTCAACATCTCTAATCACATTAAGCTATTTCAAGCTCTCATTAACTGCAACAGGATTACAAACGATTATCTACTTCCGTGCACTTTAATCTACAACGATCTGTTACATATTTAATTCATATGCGATTAACTTTTAATCCATTTACATCCGGTAGACAAATTTACAATTATCACGGCATTGTAGAGTGTAATTTATAAAATACATTAAACATTTTTCAACTTAGTATTACCATAACAGGAGATCTTTATCAACACTCCAGTATTAATAAAAGATCTCAGAATGATCGTACATTTCTTCTTTTCATTGAAAACTAAATTCCTCTCGTATATTTTTCAGATGGAGATTTTCCTTGCACTAAATTACAAACTATTTATAGTTTATGTTTTTCCAAAGTTTTTTGAAATACAATTTTCTCCAAACATTTTTCGATAACTTTGTCACTTTATCCCAATATATTAGAAACTATCGAAGTCGAATTAATACAAATTT
This sequence comes from Halictus rubicundus, assembly GCF_050948215.1. NCBI lineage: Eukaryota > Metazoa > Arthropoda > Insecta > Hymenoptera > Halictidae > Halictus > Halictus rubicundus. The sequence continues at coordinate 13,104,903 of NC_135154.1, forward strand.
GTTTCTATTTGCAATCGTTTCTGAACTTTGAAGCGTGTTGAACTTTGGAGGGTGGTCTCACCCGTTAAATTAATTAAGGGGCGCAATCTAACGTTTCTGTCTGTTCAAGCCTGCAGAGTTTGAAACTGGTTTTCTCGATTAGAAATTAAGTATTCATATTAAGAGCCATCTTCGCGAAAGTCTTAATTGTACGCAAATAAATTGCAACAAACTTCGCGGTGGTTGAAAAATATTGTAAATGGCTCGGATAGCTCCCCGGCAAGTTGGCGTGTTATAAATGGATTTCATGAAAGTTTCAGACACATTTGACCATGCTATTCTCGTGAGACAATTACAGTCGAGTCGCCGCATCCGAACACCCATTATCCGAAATACCCCAATGCACGAACTGTGTTCTAGTATGCGAACAGAGTGTGTTCTAGCAACAGATTACTCGCCGTAGCAAAATTTCAGAATATGGCAACGAACAAGAATAAACCATGGATATTGCAATGGAGTTTTTAAAAACGAATTATTATTTCTCTGTTAATTGGCACACTGAAGTCCCTGTTCTATACAGTTCTGGCATTTCCGGGGAAATATTGTGTTTGACCGAAGGTAATACGATAGACAGGCATCAAACAGTCAATATTTGAGGACATCTATCAAAAAGAATAAGTGGACCCTTATTTGGTGTATTCAGTGGTTCTCAACTCGGTTATTAGGAAACTGCGAATCAAATAAAAAAAAAAATAACAATTTTCTACCCGAATTGCAACAAGCAGGGATTCAATAGAATTTTATTTCCTTTCTTCACAGTCTCAGTAACAATGTAACATTATTTTAACATTGTCTTAATCTTTTTGGTACTCTTATTTGGTTGCCTCTTCAATTTGTTCAAGCGGATATTTGGTAAATTTTTCAAACGCTTGAGAACTGAGTATTTCTATGTCAAATGTTGCTTTTTCCAAACTATCTTCAAACGATTGAAGATCAAAATGAGTTTTCCTTACATGTATTTTTATAATAACTACATTTACTCCTTCTTTAAAATTTACTTCATTTTCAAGGATTTTCAAGGTTCTGCGCAGGTCTTAATTTCAAGTGTACCGTGGACTATAGATGATTCTTGTAAATATTCTTGATTGTACTCTAATTTAGCCACTGGCACTTTGCCAATGTTCTCTACAATGCTGTTCCGTGCAATCAGCTAGGTTTTAGTATGGTTTCATAGATTTTCAGCTCATTTTCCATTCTACTTTTAAGTTCTTCACTATTTCATTTATTTTCATTTTATTAATATATTTCGCCTGTTGGCTTTAACGTTAATTTGGAAAATTAATATAATTTTAATTCCATTCAATAATTTTCTATACCACTGTTATTAATCTGTAGAGTAGACTAATCTGTAAACTTTTGAATATATTTATATTTTTAATATAATTTTATATTTTTCCAAGCACATTAATAGTAATTATATCGACATTCTCGAAATTTTTGAATCTTTTCACTGTTTTAAATTACACCTACTCGTTCTTGTCATAAATGTATGAAATCCGCAGTCTAGTAATAAGTCCCATGAACATAGTCATATTTTTAAAGAGTTCGAACATGTTAACCTAAGACGTAGATTACTAGTTGATCTAGTGACTCGTCACAAAAAATTGCTAAACGACCCTGACATTATACCTAAAAGTTTTGAACTTTCGAACTCCGAAACGCCAGTCGTAGATCATTATATTCATCCTTTTTTTAGGTCAAACTTTTTTAGAATAAGCATATCGCTCCAGGATCTTATTACTCGGGTTTGCACTTTCGCTAATGCTATTCCTAGCATAGCAGATTTTATCTGCACTCATTTGATTCACTTAAACGCCCCGTTACAAAACACACATCGATACCTAGTGCTTCTTAGATAATTCGCTTATACTATGTAGCTTCATTATGTTCGGTTATTCTTGGTACACAAATTTTCCATTTTTTGGCCTTTTAATTATTCACGTGTCTATTAACATAGCGTGTTCATTATACATGTATACGCTTGAAATTACTTTGTTTCATTAACGCGTCTACTGCCGAACCATAAAAATTCCATAAGATGTACAAATTAATTAATCATTCTACCAAACAAGAGACTGAAAACGTTGGTCTTAATTAGTCTGCGGATTTTATGCATTTATGATAAATTGTACGGAATTCAAAATAGTAAAAATCTGTGGAATTTAGGAATACTGTTACTCGTATTAAAACGAACACATTCATTATCAGATGTTACACACGTGCGACGGCTATGATTTTGAATTTCATGATTTAGATTTTAATTAAATATTTCTTTTTGAATCCACTGTAATTACGTCAGCAAGGCAACGTGTTAAATTAGGAAGCTTATTGGCTGCAATGTGTACAAATTGCTAACATTAAATCAATTTATTGCCGGCGTTTGCTGTTCGTGTTCGGCGCGTCTGTCCCGAGCCAAGTGAATCGTGCGGCCCTTTGAAACCCGACTCGAAAGGCACCGGACGAGGTGAAAAATTTCGATATAAACAGCCCAGGCTCCCGTTATTTACGTTCAGTCGGTCGTGCCTAACTCGCGTAACATCGATTTCCATGCGAGTTGTTTCCAGGCGTTGCCGAAACGGCAAAAACAGGCCACCCGTCAGGTCGAGTAGAGACCGTTCCATTACCGCTGTTAACGTTTCTTCGTGACCGAGTAAGTCGAAAGTAGAGGACGAACATTCTCCAAAGACCGGACACGGACACTAGCTCACGAACTGAAGAAGCTACTCGAAACGAGCGGGGTGAACCAGCCTAAACCAGCCTGACCAGTCGAAACGTACTGCGTTTTCCGCATTTTTTTTCGTGGATAATTAATTCGTGAAAAATTCCGGGTTTTTTCGACGATATTAACGTAACCCTTAACTTTATACCCCATTTCTTTTCACACAACAAAATATCATCAAATAGTCGAATTATTCGCTGCTTTTTTAGCAACGGTATTCTAAAAAGAAGTTGAAACGATCGAAACTTTATATTCAAAGCGACGCCATCTTGTTACTTTTCGATACCTTAGCCAGAGGCATACTGAATAAGAATCGACTGGATTTTTTATTTCAGGTAAGCAGAACCGGAATTACGGCACCCCATCGACGTACTGTATTTTTTTCATACACTAGTTTGACATGTTCCATTGCAGTAAAATTTAATTACCTTCCAGCAAAAAATTTGCAATCACCCTCTCAAAACAAGTAATTACATAGGAACAAAGCTTATGTTGATGGTTTTTACTGAGGGAAATTTTCAAAAAAAAAAAGCTTAAAAACACAATGCTACACTAGAATACCCTGTGAAGGGCGTGTCTCGAGATTTTCCCTTATTTCAATGATCTACATTGTTCAGCATACATCATTCTAAATAATATACACTTTTAAATAAATTTTATGTCAGCGTCAATCAATACGATTGTCTTGCATACTTTTTATATGCGCGTGAAATCGGTGATTGTATTATGTGAATTTTGGTCAAAATGCGATTATCGATCAACGTGCTTCCTAGATGGTGAAAAAAGCTACAAAATGGAGACGACAGTCTCGAAAATGACCAAAAAATTCAATTCCTACCGTAACGCAATCAATAAACTCGAAATTCATTGACAAAATGTGTCGATTACAATGGTGCTTGCTTTGATGATCCTTCGGACATTATCAATAATGGATTGGACTTGGGCCACTTTCAAAGTGATGGTTTTAATTATCGAACGAACTGCGACAACTTATGCTACTTATACTCTGAATACACTTAACCGCAAATGTTGTTTACGGCCGCCAATTTGAAGTTGTACACGTAATTACGGACAGCAAAAAATAATTGACGAATGGACTTAGGCCACTTCCAAAATAAACGGCTCATTTATTTGTAAGAAGCTAAAGAACACATTAAATCCGCAGTCGAGTAATAACACCGAGGGTCTACCGGTTCCTCGAAGTCGAACGGGTGGCCGATGGAAAGAGAGAGAGAGAGAGAGAGAGAGAGAGAGAGAGAGAGAGAGAGAACGCGTGAAACATTTTTCCGAGCACTATCTCCCGAACGAATTTCATCAAAATCGGTGTGCGCCGGCTGGGAATGTTGACTCGCGAGTCAGCCAAAGGGCTGGGATCTGAACTTTATTAGAATCGCGGCAGACAGGCGTTGCATCGCCGAAGATGCGTTTCATCCACCTGATATGCAGGTACCGTGTGTGTATATTGGCTCCGCGGTTCAGCTTTGAAATCGGCCACGCAACGTTTATTTCGCACGGACCACGGAGCGTGAACCGAGCACATACTGGACACGTGTGTATGTATGTATGTATGTATGTATGTGTGTGTGTGTGTGCGAGCTTCGCGAAGTTTACCGGCGAGATTGGCTATAGCCGGAGGAACAGTCGCCGAGACGAAGTTTCGGTGCGTTGGCTCGGCTAATAAGCTAGCGGCAGCTCATGCTTGCCCGGAAGTGATATGGAACGCAAAATGCGAAATAATAACCGAACTGCTGCTCCGTTCAAAAAGAATCGCATCGACGAGACGCGGGGTCGTGCGCAATATCCGGACACCAAAAGTAGACAATATACATTCTTATCCGAAAAGATCGTCGCAGCATCGACGGGCGACACTATAAAAAAAAATAATCATCCGACGAACGTGCTGAGTCCTCTCATTATTTTCGCCTCGAAAATCACTTTCATTTCGACGCACTTCAATCCTTTGTAGCTTCGCGTCACGTCGAGACCAGAGAAGCAATTTCGGAACCATTTTACTGGACCCTTTCACGGCAGGCAACAAGTAACTTTGAGTTTGCAGACAATACACTTCGCGTAAACTCGACGCACGAATTACAATATAATTAACGTAAAACGCTTGCTTATTCTGCATTCGAGATCGTTCGACATTTGTTGACGCGTTCACTACGAGTCGTTGTTTCGGCAACAGCCTTTATGGTTCCAATGAATGCAGCTCGTGAAGTATACAGGGTGTCCGAAAAATGTTGTACTTCCTTGAAAGCAAAATAAAGGGGACGATGAAAGGAATAATTCCTGAGATCATTTGAAGTATTTCACCGCGGCTTTGTTGCCGAGTTATTCACGAAAAACACGGACCAATCAGAGCGCGGCAACAGCGGACCGATTGGTCTGTGTTTTTCGTGGATAACTCGATAACAATGCCGCGGAGACGATTTTCGCTAAGGGAAAGGTTACTTGAAATCACCTCAGCAATCAGCCGTTCCAAGGAAGTACAACTTTTTTCGGACACCCTGTAGAAAGGGTCTCTTAATTTCAATTCGTTTTAAAGAATGTGCAACCTTTAGAAATTAATCGTGAAATATTAAATTCTACAGGTTTGCCAAGCAAGCTCGAAGTTTACGGGGGTTTATGGAAAATTAGCGGGTGGGGATGAAGCTAATTAGTGGAATAAACCAATAGTGGGAGGGCCAGGGAGAAGTGCTCGAAGATGAAAAACCTTCGGAGGGAGTTCAACCAATTATATCGTGTCTATAATAGTGACTCCGGCGGGGTAATAAATATAAAGTACATTTGCAATATTAACGTTGAATTTTCTGTTGCAGAAACCGGGACGCTGAAATACATGCGGCTCGAAAACGTAAGTTTTCAACCTCATTCATTATGAAAGATCCGCAGCATCCTCTATTTATCTAATTTATGACCACGGCTGGTTCCATCTCTTTGGCTTTGGTATTGTGAAGCTACGATCGTTTAAATCAATATACAGGGTGACCAGTAGACTGCGGATCTTTATCCAAATAAAAATCTTCCCGTATCGATTACAAGAAAAGGAGGTTACAGGAAAATTTAATAATTTTAATAAGTGCATAATGTGCCAGTAATATTCGACTCGTTCGATGTTTCTTCCATTTTGAGTTTCGAAAATGTAGAATAGAAGTCGAAAAGTTTAGAATAGAATTTTTTCATACGAGGCTCTGTTTTTGAGAGGATCGAGTTTGTCTGATCATGATCTACCGATTCTACTTGTTACAAACGCTGTTGTAAACGCGCGAACTTGACGGAATTTCAAAGCGAACTTTTTCGAAAACAAAATCTCGTAAGAAAAAATTTTATTCTACACTTTCGACTTATATTTTTCTATTGAATCACCCCCCTTTCCGGGTGTGCCAGTTACCACCCTATTTAATTAGACGCACGCGTGTTCCTAGTTACCGTTTAATGTTCCTCCAGCGAACGCATTTCTCAAAGGATCATTTCAATGTTTTTACCATCCTTCTGCCTGTCGATTTACTGCATACTATTCTTTCGCTGCACTCAGGAGAAAAGTCTGCCAAACGTTTTTGTGATTTAACTGTATATCATCATCGTCCCGTGAAATACGTAGAGTCCTTTTCCTTTGCATTCACCCATTACATTAATTCCTTTTGTCGTTCTTTGTCGTCCTTGCCTGCCTTCAAACGTGCTTTACAGCCTTTCAAACATAACCATTTCCGTTAATTGCATGATGAACGAGTTGTGTCCCCTTCTTCCTGCTTCTTTTATTTTCATTCATCTCGTTCTTACTTCTCCCCTGTTCCTTGTTCCACTTTTCCACCTCGTATTTTTCTTATGTTTAGCTCATTAGAGTTAGGTATTGTAGCAGCAAAAATATTTCAATCAAGATGTTCGTCAGTAGACTGAAAAAAATTGTCTGCTTTAACTTCGTGACACAAGAGCTACGTAGAAATTAATTTTGTGTTCTTCACAATTTTAATGAGTTTAAAAGTGACACGAAATTATATGCTTGAATTTTCTAAATTATTGGTCCGTGTATTCATTCATTTTTGCCATGAATGCATAAAATCCGCAGTTTACATAAACGTCTTCGCGCATTTGTCCAAAAAATGGAAGCTGCCATCTTTTTTTTCGCGCATTTAACCGAGCATCAGTGAGATCATTAACAGTGTTTTCAGGATGCAATTACGCAAACTGTCTTTGTCTTCCAGTCTCAGGATGAACGCGACGATAACATACACGAACGCGACGAGCACTTTAGCTGAAATGATGGGCTTCGAGCCGGATGTTAGAACAGATAAAACCGAGAATGCGCTGGACAACGACCTTGATATTTCACCGGTGACATTGTCCTCGGCCTGGTCCAGAGTGGGAAGACTACTTTTGTTGTCATCAATGGCCGTCGGCGGAAGCGTCGGGAACGTGTTCATGATTTCCGCGGTGATGGTCGAGGATCAGCTGAAGAAACGAGGTTCGCCGATTGTCATTCTATCCTCTCACGAATCTACCGGTATCACTATCACGCGTCACTTGCCCGTCACGCTCACTGATAAATGGGGAGACGCTAAGTATATCGTATCTCTTGAGAAACTTTATGCTAGCCATTTCGTACCGTGGCGTCGCATACCTTCGAATGGTTGAAGAATCAGGAATATTCAACAATTTTTTTATGTATCAAATTATCGTTCTTTGAAATGTCAACGGGTACATTTTAGCATGTGACATTTGAGCAGTAAACTGGAACATCCTAGCCGCCATTTTACTAAAACCATATCCGCAAAAGCTTTTTAATTTTAATCTTACATTAAATTAGACGAGAAAGCAATTTTTAGAAAAGTTACAGCTAACTTAGTTTAGTCTAAATAATCCGCGTCAACTGCAACAAACAGGATAAAATTTATTATTCAAATTCTTCCAATTTTACTTCATAATTTTAACGATGCGGAAATACTATTATCAATTTTTAAATTCCGTAATTATTTACTGGAAAATACCACCCTCGGGTCTTGATGTTTTCATGTGCTGTCGAAGTCAGTAGAGTGGTGAAGTTTTTAATTGGCAGTTATTGAAGACTCATTAAAAAAGTCATCGAGATCGAGTTAGAGTCTAGTATTTTTATCTCGTTATGAACAAACAATTCCTTTTTGTTTTTTTTTTGTTTTATGCACTGACAGTGTATCAACGCCAAACTGATGACGAATTATTCATAACGGTGGTTCTACATTTGATTACAGTGATGTTCAGGCAGTTTGGTGTAATGGATGAATATTCGGTTTCCAGGGAACGCGTTTCTGGTGAACGTTGCATTGGCAGACTTATTGGTAACGGGTGTCGTGATACCGGTGTCAGTGATCGTGATCCTGGCAGGACATGAAGAGTCGTTGAGCACATGCCGATTCGAATGGACTCTCGTGGCACTCTGCGCTTTGGTCACGATGTTGACGTTGGCAAAGATCGCCTCCGAAAATTACACTCGTCTTTGTCTACCGCCAGAAAAGTAAGGACAGTTTTAATACCCGCGAATTCGAGTTTCGGTCTATCGGTCTTCTCTTGTTTCATCAAATCGTCAGACTAACAGTAAATAAATTCGCCGAATTGAATACGAACTTATACACGAATCTTTTATTTAATATTTCAAAGTAATTTTCTTAACTGTCATTAGTGCCATCACTTTCTCAAGCGGCCTTGAACTAACAATTACTATTTAATATCCTTAGATGCACAACTATTTGTACCTTTAAGTGTTCCTCCATTGTCTGGCAGTGTTTCTAATACACCGAAGCAGAATTTAGTGCCAATTGGACAAGGATTAACACTAAATAAATTGCTTCGCGCGAGGATTAAATATGGGGATATCTTGCTAGATTGAGTTTCAAACATTTTTGAGAAAAATATCAATAAAATCTCGGACCTCTCCCCTTTAAATTGCGCTTTTTTTTTTAATTCGTGGACAGCAGAATTGTGGACAGAACAGGCCGACAAAGGCCGCAGTGAACGGTGATTCAGGTAGACGCGGTGTTCGGTTGACCGCTCTTCTCCGGTAGAGTTGGTAACAGCGGTTGGCAAAATATTTGAAATAGTAAATAGTCTGCTTTATTCGAAATTGTGTCGATGACTTTCTAAATAATGTATTCTATTTCCCGGCAGCGAGTCTACAAAATTATATTTAAATATAATATTTCATTCGAGAGATGTAGAAACGGGGAAAATAAATTTCAAAACATTGTCGTTTCTCTATACTGAAAATGCTATTGAAACGCTGTTTAACGTCGCTGGACGGAATCATAACAGTTTTATTCGAAACAGTTTTTCTTTTTATAAAACGTGTACAATTTCGAATCTTTTCAAATTCATCGTGCGCAATTCGCGGAAATTCAAACAATTTTTCCCTCCTTTCGGTTCCCACCGATGCGGAAGTGTCCGCGAAGTTGCACAATTTTCAAAAACGGCGCGTTTCATGCATATCAAAGGACGCACGAAACTGGATAATACGTCGGTAACAAGCTCGCGTAGAACAGTTTCTAATTTCCCAAAAATCAAGCCGAGCTCCAGTAGCCGGTAATCGCGTTACATCCCGATTATTCATTAATCCGATTAGCTGATAATCCAATCACAGTCTGTTTAGTTGATAACGAACGTTGCTTTGACCAGCAACCGAGATAAGTTTTGATTTTCCTGGTGTAAACAGCCCTTTAAAGGAACAAAATTGACACTTTAACCTATTGTACAATTTTCATTTACTATTTTCTTCGTCCTTTTTCACGATCCAGCTAACGGGTAGAAATTGCAAGGATTAGCGATGTAAAAAGCAATATCCTCGTGTCAAAGAGCGTGGTGTGGGAATCAGGACTGTATCATGTCGTTCGTTGGCCCTGGACATTTCTTCCATTTCTCCATTTATTCAGCACGTTGATTAACTCTCCCAACAAACTTCTTTTTTAATTCAGTTCTGTCTTCCTATCTCCTACAGCCCCGTAGAATCTTTTTGAACGTTCTAAAATGTTTCTTTTAGATCCTATATTTTTCCGTAGGTTTAAAAACGTTTCCTCTAGATTCTACAATTTTCTCGCAGGTTCTAAAACGTTTCTTCTAGTTCCTACAATTTGCCGGTAGATTCGAAAACATTTCTTCCAGTTCCGACAATTTTCTGGTAGGTTCTGAAATGTTTCTTTTAAGTTTTATTGAGTCCTATAATATTCGTCGTAGGTTTTAAAATGTTTCTTTTAGAAGCCACAACTTTTTCGATGATGCTAAAATGATCTTGCAGATCCTACAATATCTTTCTACGGTTTCTTCCGGCTGTATCTCCTGTAGGTTTTGAAATGTTTCTATAGTTGGTAGAATTTTCTCCTAGGTCCGAAGCCATTTCTGCGGATCCTACAACCTCTTCGTGCTTTCTGAAACGTTTTTGTAGACCTTAAGATTTTTTCTAGGTTCTGGATATTGACCTAAGGCGTGCAGCGAGTATGGCGACCCAGCCCTGATTGGAATATCTTGGCCCTCAAAGGGACGGTTAGCTTTTCGGAGAAAATAGTTAGGTCGGAGAGAAGCGTCGCATCGATTGTTAGCAGGTCCGCTTCGCCGTTTGCTTCGGCGAACATTAACAGAGGCGATGTCGTGACTTCAAGCGTTATTGTTGCCCATGGCAATAGGGAGAGATTACCGGGGCTTCCCGGCGAAGTTTAAGGGGGACACGGAAAGGTGTACCTTGCCGATGTTAAATTTCCTACGTTTTCCTTTTTCCCAGAAACCCTACCAGATGCTTCTTACGCCACTTTCCAACGCCTCCTCGGCGCTTTAACTTACATTTACACGATGAAATTACAAAATATTTCTCAGAGGAAAAATATAGATAACTTCTGAAGCAACCTTGATTGTATTCTTAAATATTTTTGTTTTCAGTCCCAAGAATTGCTTACCCGCGACAAAATATTTCCTGATTTCAATCAATCACTTACCAGCTATGGACTGTGTGTGATTTCTCTTGAAAATTGATTTTTTCATACAATTATCTCCCCTATACTCTTGAAACTGGCCCACCATAATTCCGTACCGGGTACTCGTATACACAAAATATTCATGCGATTGTTCTGCGACAGAATTATAGCGAGCGTGCAATTTCAGTAAATCATCGTAATCTAGTTTGATAACGCAGACAACGCAGTTCGCATTATATAGAAAATCATAAAAATTAATGTTGATGGCTTCGGGGGGGGGGGGGGGCGGCGGATTAGTAGCCCTAAATTATCGGGCATTATGCAGGGATTCTTTTTGCTCGGGAACACGCGGGCGAATCGATCTTCGTAATTCGTCGTCTGGGAGCAATAACGATCCGAATTCCCGGTGGCGAGTACTCCGCTTCATCAGCGCCGAAAACAATAGTGCGTTTACGAACCAATTCGGAGTCGTCGGAGCTCATTAAATTCCGCATTGATGCGTTAACGAAGCGAACTAACTCAGCAGTCGCAACTCTCGTAGATTGCGTACAGCGCAACCCCGTGTCGTTCATCGATCGATCGAGTTTCAGGTTGTGTTTCACGAACGTTAGAAATTTCGCGGGTCGACGATCAAGCGGCCGGCCATGTACACTCCTGTACAGCTATGTGGCACATATACATATGTACCGTCTTTAATTTCTCGAAGACTACGTAGAATCTCTGAGCGGAACACACAGTATCATAATTGTTACCAAATAAAGTTCGCCTCGCTGACTTTCCGAGCAAGCAGAAAGAAAACGGAAACGAAGAGTTTATAACATATATTCTTGCAAAAAAGGAAGGTGCATAACTACTTGCCGCGTAATTAATAACGGGAATATTTGCCTTTACTTCTTTCTATTACTTCAAGCGTCTGATTTCACGAGGATTTCTATAGACTTTGTGTAGTTCCTATTTGTCATGGGTTCTAACGTGAGCCTGTATACCTTGCAATTTTTTTGTTGGCTCTGAAACGTTTTTTCTAGGTCCTACAATTTATTCGAAGGTTCTCAAACGTTTCTTCTACATTGTACAATTTTTCGCGAGAAATTTGTTTTTACAAGTTTCTCGTTATACTTCTCGAACGTTAGACATTTCGCGAGACGACAGCCAAACGACCGGGTACGCATGTATAGGTTTGCCGAGCGATTTCGAAGTTTGTGGGTGGAGCCGAGGGAAATTAGTGGGGTGGGCCAATGAGGCATGATGGGGAAGTCCCACGGGGAAATTTATGGGAGGTGCTAAACGGAATTGGTAAGAAATGCTAAAGAAAATTAGTGGCGGACGCTAAGGAGAATTATTTGGAACCCGGGCAACTGGGGAAACCGGCGAGAGAAAGAATTTCCGGGCGGTGAATTTACAGAAAAGTGGCGAGAGACACTAAACGTTTGCTGGAAGTTCGACCAATTGCATCGCCTCGATGATTTACGTGTCGCGGATGATCGTAAATACACCGTGGAACATTTTTTCCGAGAAAAACGAGCTTGGTCTTGCGCCAATACCATTTAGTAGTGGTCGGAGCGAAACGTTTCCGTTTCCTTGGCCTGGACACGTGTGGTACACGCTCTAATCCTCGGCATGACGAATCACGTTTGACCCGGGATTTAAAATAATTCATGAGCCAGGAATCTTAGGATCTTTTCACAAATTTTCTTTCGCCTTCTGTTCGTTGCGTAAAAATGTTTTTTTTTTTTGTGAAGATTTTATTGGATGATTGCAAAAATTCCTGCTCGATTTTTACAGAAAAACCACGCCATTTTTACGAAAAAGAAAAATCCACCTGCTCGTGTTTTTACAAAATACGTCTGAATAAATAAATGCATCGGATAAGTGTCCACAAAAACGCCATCACAGTCTCAGTAATTGTACGATAAAGAATCTGAAATCCGATTCTCAGTAATTCTCTCCGAGGCTCAGTAAACATTCCGAAAGAAGAATATATATGAATGTTATGTCTACTTTCTGACATGACCTTTGTCCACCTAAAATGGCAATTCGCGACACTGTGGAGCGTTCCGTGTCTGTGCGGATAGTATAAATCGACCTTTAATATTAGGGGGACCCATAAGTAATCAATTATTTTGAAATCTAAAACGAACTTTCTAGTAAATTCAAGTTTTTATTTCTTAATTTATTATATAATCTCCATCATTATCAAGGGACAGTTTGCCATCTTTCCTGCAAATTTTCAATCCCCCTCTTATAGAAATCCAGTAAAAAAACATTATACTTTTTGGGATATTTTGAACACAGGCTGCTTCACCGAAAACTGTAAAAGAATACGCGTTTCCTCTTCAACGATCGGCACAGAACTAAAGGCAAAACAAATTCTTTGCAAATAGTTGATTGCTTACGGGTACCCCTAATATAAATACAATACTGTGTGTCGTGCATGTATGTTTACATAAAAAATCGCTCGTTTCCAGATACGCGATCTACACACCGTGTGTCGTGACAGTGTTGATCATACTGATCTGGCTGATATCAGCGACGGCAGTGTTGCGGCAATCGTTGCTAAACAGCGGGCCGGACTTCTGTCGTCGCCGCTTCAGCGGTATAACGTTGGAGCAGATAATCGAGGCGAGTCTGCTGTTAGGCGGGCCGACGTTAACGATCATCTTCTTCTACACCAGACTGGTGATCCGTGTCCGACACGCCACCAGGGGTTCGTATAAGCCGCCGGTCGCGTTCTCCTGGGACTACGAGCTGACCAAGGCGAACATATATAGCTGCTTCATGTTCCTGACGTTCTGGCTGCCGTTCGGCGTGGCCGTCTGCGTGAACTCGTTCTGGCCGGTGAGCGCGCGCGTCATCTACAACCTCGCTTGGTTCGCAGTCTCCAAGTCCTGCTTCAACAACCTCCTCTATTGCGTGGCCGACAGACACTTTCGGAGCGCGTACGTCAAGCTGTTCCACTATTGTTGCTGCAAGACCACGGTCAGCTTCTCGAGGAGGACACGAGGCGATCCTGCGAGGAACACCAGCGACGTACGTTTCAGGGTCCACATCATCCACTCGTACACCAGCCCGGCGTCCTGCAGGTCCACCAGGGAACTGGGCAGGCCCAACGGCCGTGACGTCTACGAGCTCTAAAGCCGGAACCGCATCACGGGATACTCGCGGGAGCGTCCTCCGCGACGCGAACCGATCGGGCGCGCCGTCCAATTCAACAATTCTTCTTCTTCTTTGCTGCCTCTTCTGAAGCGCTTCTGAGACTGACTCGCAGCCCACTTACGCTGGATACCGTTGCGTTTTGCCCGGAGAGGTCCGCTCCCTTTCACGCCGACTTCTTGATCATGCTTCTTTCAGATCCTTCGATCGTTGCGTAGATCAACCCCCTCGTCTTATCGAGTCTGACGCAAGATTAGACTGCGAATTTTATGCGTTTAGGGCGAATATGGGTGGGTGTAATTTGGAAGAGTACAAAGCTTTGAAAGCACTTAACAGTATCAATGTATTATTTTCAGGTTTCCGAAGATATTAAAGAAGGGAAGAATTTTCCACTTGCTATCAGTTTGTTGCAATTGAATGTAGACATTCTTTATTTTCCATAAAAATCCGCAGTCCAGTCGTTTTTCGAAGAGTACTGCTATCGGTAGTTCGTCGGAAAGTCAGCGTGACTTGGGAAGCTTCTCGCGAGCAAGTTTCCGAAAACTGCATCGGAGCGTTGACAATGATTACGTTTATGAACGATACGCATTTGTGCAAACGCTCGGATATGTAATACGCGTTCAGCAGGAGATGGCAGTGAGAAACTTCGTGCTACACATTTTCCGCTATTGGCCGAATCGCTTGACAAAGATAGCAAAGCACGTATCGAGTGCGCTGAGCACCTACTATGTCTACCGTTCCCGCCAGAGCCTAAGCGTAAGAGTGGGATCTCACAGATCACCCTGCCCCCCACTGTCGAAATCACTGCCGTCTCCTGATGGACGCATTGTACTTGCTTATTATTCTTTTGTGATCGCCCACGAGAAAATCCGCACGGATCGGTGACCACGTTGCCGCGTTATTTCTTGTAAGAAATCGCATCGCTCGCTGTTTCACTATCGAGACGATAGTGTCCTAATTGCTGATTATAGTAGACTAGAGACGGGGCGTGCTCGTGCTCAGAACCGCATTCAATGCGAAAGGAAACATTTAGGAGATTGTGATCAACACCGAAACAAACAATCGCCGTCCACTCAAAACTTTACTCTGCTCACGCTCCGATGTTCAATCTGCGTGCACTGTTTAGGCGTGCATCAGCGTTCGTACAGTCGATCATTTTTTGTTAACAATTTGGTTGCACATTCCTTAACCCATTTAGTCTCGAAGTCACTTCAGTCAGAATTTTGTGGAATTTTCGTTACAAATATGATTAGCAATGAAATGTTCACTCTTTCGCGAATTCCTCAGCATAATGAACTATTTTTATAGTATTGTTTATCCCTTCCACTGGATGCCAAGCTAAACTGATACGATACTTGAGCAAGAATGTCAGTAAATTATTTTTAATCTACCGTATATGGTATGCTAGGCCTAAATGGGTTAACTACGTAACAACGAGTGTACAGAGTGTGTACGAAATATTTATGTGTACACAATGGATTTTGTAAACACGTTACATCCATTTCGCACATTTATAGGTGGACAAAATCCAAATTGATTTTTATCGACATAGAAAATATACAAGTATTAATTTAGTATACGATATACAGTAAGAAAAACGGGTATTCGTGTATTTATATTGTTTGATTTTATTTAACAATTTATGACAATTGGCATGCTGATAATTATTCACATAAAGAAATTCTATTTCCACCTCAATTAAATTGTTTTTCATTCACTATTATGCGATACTGTGAATAAAAAGAGCTAAGGCTGAAATGAATCTAAACAGTGCACAAGGATCAAGGAAATCCTTCCATTTTTTTTACCACATATATTATATATTCTTCCAACTTCATTCTTCCATGAGTCGACTGTTTTATATATTATACAAATGATACGCAGAATTCCTTCGAATCGATTTCGAAAAAAAAAAGAGAATCACTATACAGCTGTTTGGTTTCATAGGTGGGATTGCAGAATGATATTTCTATTTTCTTATAGAGTGTTTTCTATTTTATTAAAAACTCTATTTATTCCTTACTACAGCAAGTTGGTTCACAGGACTCATTTAAAAAAACAAAAACAAAATGTATATTCAAATTCTCTCTGTGAAGCCTGTTCTGTGAAAAACAGGTGAAGCTAAAGTTTTGAAGACTGAAAGAACAAAAGCAGCGAGAGACTCAAACCTGCGCAGGTTCGTGAGTGCATTCGAACAGTCCATAACTGAAGTTAAACACACCTTTCATAACACAATGAATATTTGGAGAATAATGATATATTATGTAGCGGGTAGGATCGAATCTATAAATGTGACTGAAATCATGGCTAAAAACATGTATATCGTGGGAGCTGAATGAACACGAACTAATATGTTTATAATAATGTTGATAATGGTAATCGTGATGATTTTACGAAGAGGTTTTTGTTGATAATTTCGACTAGCTCGATGTGAAAGAGTTATTGCGACGAGATAGTAACAATTATTTGGGCAAGAGAAGTGAAGAAGAATATGAAAAGTTAGTAATTATAAGAAGGTATGCATATCGTGCAATTTCGTTAATATCAATTTCTTAATCACAATGTAAAATTATTCCTATTAGCTTTTAGCGACTTTATTGAAAAAGCTTAGCATTAAAATTCGTTTTGACTTCGCAATTCGAAAACAGCTTATTCTATATAGTACAGTGACGTCTTGATCTAAGCCGAACGGAGCTACACGATCTTAGTCAGTTCGCCTATCCCCTCCACTTGGGGACATACTTTATTTTTCATTGTTTATTTATGGGACCGTCGCCAACTTATACGTGGAATTTTCCTGATTAAAATGACACTAGGCACGATATAATTTAAACTGTATTTAGTGGTTTAATTGACGGTATGTAGTGCGCCACAAGAAAATAGCAGCCGTACACGATCTATGTGACAGTACGGACCCGAGGATTGGGCTTATTGTTAGATCAAGACTTTACTGTGATAACAATTATTATTTACAATGACTCTTTGATATAAAATGAAAAGTAACGTCAATGAGCAGTCATGAAGTGAAACCAACACAAACGAAGAAAAAAAAAATGTTTGCGAACCTAATCATGGAAATAAATAATATATAAAATTTAATGAAATCAAAGAAACGATGAGAATAGGAATACGAAGTTTATTCGGTATAACTATCGTTACTTAGAATTACGTGTGCATTATTATTTTTTAATTTATAACTTTGCATACGAATGAGAATTTTCTGTCGTTTCAATGTTGTTATTATTATTATTTTGTCAATGAGAACCAGAAAATATGGAGACGAGCCTCATGTGCTTGTACTTCAATTCAGCAATATCTGTTAACACATATTTATTAATGTTTTAGTAATATTACAGTAATCTTATTCAGGTTTTCTAGTCGTTAAATATTAATATGTTGTAATTCTTCTGAATTTCCATTTTCGGCGTGAAAATGAAAGCAAGGTGGAATTATACGAAATATTAATCGAGCGTAGAAAGCCTACGCAGGTAAATGTAAACGTTGTCACGTAAAAATAAAAACTCCTATTTGGCGAAGAAGACACGACTGAAATTCAACATATTGTATCTATAATTAAACAATTTTTAATGTTAATTTTTATAAGAGATGGCTGATCCTTCGACATTATTTATACATTGGCTGAAAATATCAAATTTGTCCGAAATTGTCAAATATAGTTCTTGGAAGCAAAAACGACTACGATTATGTATAATATTTAAGAAATCGGTTACTCTTGCTTATCAGGCAACGATGATACATATTTTATATTTTGTATTACACATTTTACCAACAGCAAGAATAAGTCTTCTTTTTCAAATGACGATAGAGCAATTTATCAAACATTGCGTCGAATTCAAAAATTGAAATTCGGAAACATACAAGCACACAACTCGAACCATCAAATTATGGTTTAGCAAAATCGAGCTATTGAAAGTAACAAAAATATTCTTCTCATCAATTGTCTACTAACAAACGAAAAACAAATTACTTTCAAACTCGCTTGCTCCTGGAAAATGAAAAATTGATTGTGACAAGAAATAGAAAGTGCACTCTTCTCGTTCCACTGTACGAGGAGTATTAAAAGCGCAAAAGGGAAACGCATTCACTGTAAATACACGATACGTAGTAACTCGTACACATATACAGTAGTTGGTCTCGTGATTCTATTTATTAATTAATATAGTTATCGTAGCAACGTATCTCCTGACTGTGTGTATAAATATATTGTATGTTATAGATCTCCCGTAATGAATTGATCCAAACGAGGAGCGTCTAGGGCCGGCTGGCATATGAAAGACAAGTGCTTAAGAGAGCCTCTACGTACACCACCATTTGTTCGAGACAATAGGTAGCATGCGGCCTCTTTGGCTCAATTCATTCCAGGGCAGCTATACATGCCTTCTGTCCATCTGTGATCACACTTTTAGGTATGATTGTTCGGTAATGCGGCATAATGTACATTGCGGTCTTAAATTTTGCACAGGCTTGGTAATCATATCGTTCTGATGGATCGTTTCATGAATCGGTCATTTTTGTACTTGCAATCCTACACCAATTCGATTATTTTCTACTGCAGTCGGAGCAGTCAGATTTATAACATGAAAATGTTGCCAATATTCTTATACTGCAACGATGACTTTTTAAATAAAGAATTAAGTATAAAATAATAATTTCTTAAAGTTAAAACGAAAAAAAACGGAGGTTTGAAAGTTCAATAGTTGCAGAAATAAAAGTTCTTTTAATAAAATCGGAGGGAATTGTTATCTTTGAAGTTCTGTATTTTGTAAACTATTTTGAAACAGACCAATTGGTGGAACTTGAAATTCACAGTTTAATGAAATTCCTCTCTCCCATTTGTAATACACTACATAGAGTAAGGGACCCAGTTATTGTGGGGGTACCAATTACTGTGCCTTTATTAAGTATTCTTATTTTTAAAGAATAATGAATATTGAAAAAGAGATATTACATTTTTTTAGTACCCACTATGCTTTAAAAATAAGTATAATTAATATAGGCACGGTAATTGGTACCCCGACGGTAATTGGGTCCCTTACTATTATAATTGAAAGGAAATACAAAGGAAATACAATACAAAAATGATGGATTCAATACAAAAATAGTACTTAATTTATTAGTACTTAAAGGAATTCCTTCTGAATTCTTATATGAACTGTCTAAACTTAATAATCATTTTTAGGAGAGAATGAACTATAACACATTGTCAGCTATAAGCAAATCAGTGTTATATCCTGATGACTTTACAGGGTTGCAGAAGTTGATAAAATGATCTCGAACACGCATTTTTACATTATGAATTTTTGTCTATTTCGTGTAGTAACTCTTTTAATAGACCATTTTAATAGTATTCCTGTAATGGTAAGAAAGTTTAAGAATCGTGGTGCTAGAACAAAATATTCCAACTGCGAGAGGCAGTGAATATGTTTAAAAAAGCAACCGATCTACTCGACAATAACACGAAGAATAAATTATCAATTTTATTACTACTCTGTGTAAGAATTGCGACACCACAAAAATAGCAAACTAATTTAATCAATAGTTTATGTAACTCGATGAATAGTGAAAATGGCAATTGTAATGATCGATTTCGTCTACTAGACAGACTTTGAAAAATTGATTGCATCGTTGCGACTGTAGACGTGCATTTAAAACCACTAAATATTGTTACTCTTCAAAAGCTTAAATCCGTACTAAAATCTGACATAATTTCCAAAGTATGTTAAAAATCACACGAAATGTGAATCCTTAGCTTACAAAATTAAAAAATTGTTAAGAATACATCAGTTACAAATGCATTATCGTATGTTTCTGGTTATCAATTGTTATAAATAGATTTTTTAAAAAGTTTATTAAAACGATTTGCAAAAATATTGAAAGATCTCTATGAAGTTTTAAAAATATCGATTGTTTCACCTTGATACGCTAACAGTCCAGGGCCCCCTTCGCGGTCAAAAAAAGAAAAACTAAATAAAAAAATTAAGAAAAAATAAATAATACAAAAATTTTTGGTACTTGAGTTAATTTGGGTTAATTGAATAGGCCCCCACATGCCTTCCGTCGCTGGCCAAGAATGTAAAATTTTATTTAAGTCTTACTTTTCGAAAATTGTTTAAAGCGTAAGCATAAACGTGTGCAATCTCATTATAACGTTTTTTTCTCTCGGTGTTGCAATTCTAATGCGAGTAGGCACATTTTCTCGTCGCGCCGGCCTCGTGCAAAATTTAAGGCTGACGTCGAAACGACGAAAACTTCGTTAAAAGTTGCAACAAAAACGGATCACTCTAACACGGGTACAAAAATCTCGATTGAACGTATCGGGAAATTCTAAGGGAACGCGGGTTGTTCTAACCAAAGACAAGGGGACAGGTAACCGAGTGATAAGAAACGCCGATAAAGATAGTGCTTGAGAAATGGGACCAGGAAAAAGTTCGTCGTAACCGTTTTTTCCCGGCTACACTTTTATTATACAGTTTTTCTTGTTCTGCGACTGTCGCAACTTTCAAGCCGGTTCGCCTGTCATTCGGTTGTCGCCGTTCTAGGGAGGAGATTGTTTATATATATATAAAAACAAGATAGACGCCGCGCGAGTGGTCCCAAATCATGGCAACGCGACGAAGATCATCATTCATTAGAATATTGGAGTGGTTGCAAATTGTCACAGATTTACTGGAATTTTTTCTGGATTTAAAATAATATAACATAAAATAACTCATTCTAATTATTAAGAAAAGAAATAAACATCTACGCAGCTCCTCCATTTTGAAATTAGTACAGACGATTTTTATTTCCGTACAAAAATCCGACATCTACTCGCACTACTGTAATCTTCCATCGCGTATTTGCAGTTTTGGACCACTCCGGAAATCAAGTAATTGTATAATTGTTTCCTCCGATCGCAAGACGCGCGACGGTCGTGAAAGTTCTGTTTTGTCTAGGGAAAGAAACTATTCTAGTCGTGTAACCGTTTAACGTACTCGTAAATGTGCGTATATACGTAGAATATCTCACACGGAACAAAGAATTATATAGCGTGCGACGTAGAGGTGCAGCAAAGTATGAAGTGGTCGATGATTTATGCGAAAACAAACGAACAGCGTGTAGGAACATTTTCATGCGAATTTCGTTCTTGAGAAAACTGAATTGAAACGTGCAACAGTTTCCAGCAGACCTCAAATTCTCTGAAACTATGTGTAGCACTGTGAAACTACGCGCGGAGTATAATAGACTTGCTAAAACGTGCATTATACTACTTTCTTTGCTCGCTTAAAGTAGAATCAGCGAGTACTGTCAGACACACTAACAAATGGTGCGCTCCCCAGAGGCTCGCTACAGTGTCTCCCTTAGCGTTGCGTCTTCATCACCACCATTTTGTAAAGCAGCCAACGACGATGCAGACAGAATAGCCTCCACTGCTCTCGAACGTCTCGCTGTGCTCTTGTACCGCGTTACAAATGTTTATTTTCTGTTTTCTCGAGAACGAAAATGGAAATGAATCGCGGAACGTTGATTTGTTTTCGCACGAAAATCCTGCTGACGCGAATTTGTCCCGCTGTCGTCGTCGCCCTACGTACACAAGTCGTACAACAAAATATTAATATAACCGAGCATTCACGAACAGATACACGAAACGAAACACTTATTCAAATCATAATATCACTTCGATGACTTCTCGCTGGTCTTAAACGTGTCTGCGACACGCGTAATTATTATGTTCGAAAAGATCCGCTCCATTACGAACACTCGCGCATTTATCTCGTTACGTAATAAGCGAATTGAGGAAATCTACCGGGCAATATTGTATATTGTATACCGTGGATAATATAGTGTTACATAACGTGAAAAGACTAATCTGTAGAACTCGTATTCCGTCTATAAGTGTAAACGTTAATTCGCGTTTAATGATGGCCGTTGTAGCGGTAGCAACGCGTGACGTCATGTTTCTCGAATTGTACTCGATCATTGCATTATTCGCAGCATAATACCATCGATCGAATTATGTTGTGAGTATTTTTAGCCCCGTCTGCAAACAGGTAGCTTCACTCTGTCTCGGAGGGACGATGGAAAATATTTGTCTTTCTTTTTCTTTTTTTTCCGTTAGTATCAACGTTTCTTGAAAATGATCTGTTGTCTGTTGACTGTTGAAAATGAATGTTCAATCCTTGGATGTTTTTGACAATTTTATGGCAGTTTCATTGAAATCTTTACGCATCAATTTGTACACTATGATCATTTTAATACGTTACACTCAATGATGCACTTTTACATTACGCCCGACGGAAGGTTAAAAACACTCGATCTCATTATACAAAGTAGTCCGTAATTAACTGTGTTAACAGAGCTAATTACATTGCGGAAAAAGCAGTCGAAACGGATATAATAATTATCTCGCACATACGTATATCCGTTCGAAATGCCTTTTAATTAGCAGACAGAAGCTGGAATTTATTTACATTGATTCAACCCGAACAAATCTTACACTCTGTTCTCAATTCATTTTTACCTATACAATTTCTCCTCTTTTCATCAGATGTTAATGTATCCATTGTTCGAATTAACAATTCACTTTTCCGTTTCTTCGTCCACTATTTGCACATCCAATGTGCAATTTTTTAAGAATCCGATACTTTCCGTTTCGTATTGACCCGGCACTCTGGCTTCGGTATCGAGAAGCTAATGCATAAAGATTGCTCTGGTAACTGCTAAATAATGAAATTGTATCGAATCCTGTGAACAATGTACAGTTTTACCGAGTGAAGTTGAGCTAGAGGGGGGAGGGAGGAGGGAGATAGATGGTCGCTATTAGTCACCATTAGTTTCCAACACTTCTCTCTATTTTCCCCCATCAATTCTCCTTAGTTTCATTCGCCGATTCTCTCTCTCTCTCTCTCTCTCTCTCTCTCTCTCTCTCTCTGTCTCTCTCTCTCTTTCTCTTGGCGCGCAGACTGCAAATCCCCATTGGCTTCTCCCATAAACTTCAAGTTCGCTCGGTAAACCTATAGCACGATAAATAAGCGCAACTGAGTTTGTACGGGCCGATTATCCTGTCGATTGAACCGTTTTCCGAAAACCGGACAGCAAACAGATCGCCGCTATGATTGTATGGTGCTACTTTCTATAAACCGAACAAACGTGCAGATTAACAAAGTGCGGAACCAATTATTCTACTTCGCGGTAGCTTAGTCGTGAACGACGATAGAATTCTAGGTAAGGTGTGTATATAAGTGTGTCTTGTAAATAACCGGACTGCGGATCTTCCTGCGAATTATACAAACTCCGAACAGCTGAAATTTTAAAATATATATTCCCCTCATAAATGGTGTGAAATTATTCGTTAGAAATTCCATGGAAGTTCCGCAGTCTTCGAATAACAGTAACATTCCCGACGGCTTTCCCTCGTCATGTTTATTACAACGAAAGCCTTCGACGTCCTTTATACTATTAGATTATTCAGATCTGTATTTATTGTTCCCACGTCGTACTCGTACTCGAAATTGATAGAAGACACTTTGGAATTAACACTGATTTTTCAAACATTTAGCGAAGCAATGATTGTAATTCAAGTAATTTTATTGTTTCAACTCTACCAAACGAAGCGGAGATGACATTTTCGTGTTCGCAGTCTTGAGCGAAGTAGTTATTATAGTCCAAGCATTTTTATTGTTACAACTCCACAAGTCACAGACGAGGTCTGTGCAGATGCAATCGCGGCCTGTGTGCACGCATTGCGTTCTATTTTGGGAGGGAGCCGACATCGATGTAAGATCAAGATTGTTTTATTCATCCAACACTTCTGGCTAGCTCTTGCGATAAGTTGTTTCCTTACAGTTTTAATTCCTTCTGTTCTCAACCAAGTTTTAATTCCTTCTGGTCTCAAACCTGCTACATCTAATTATTTTCAAATGGCTGCTCCAGAACAAAGCTATGTATGCCTAAACCGAATAGAAACGTACCAAGCTTGAATCAGAAATTGAACGATTGATAACATTTGTGCGTAAACAATTTTATCTTTCTATACGTGAAACTTGCAGAGACTAATTCATTATTTCTTTTGTGATGAACATTTGGATGTTCTTCGTATTATTCAGACTTTCAGAACATTTAAAACATTCTACTACAGACTGCATAATAACAATGTTCCGCTAAATATATTTAGTAACGTCTACGATGCCTAATTGTTGAAATTCCGAATCGAGAATTTCAACTTCATTGATCAACCAGAACAAAAACATCGACATCCGCCTAAAACCATAGTAAACGTTTGCAACTGATGAGACTAACATTGTAATTAAGTAACAATGCACCAATACATGTAGTAAGTCGTGTAAAGTCACACGCGATTGAACCGAAAGTCATTCTCAGAAAATAAATTTCAAAATGTTTGAACTTTGAATTTTCTTTCATAATAGAAAATTCTGTTGTTTTAACTATTGTCTAGAGAACTTCGTATTTCCACTTAATCGCTAAACTTTGTTTAACAATTGACACTACCGTCACTATGATACCTCATAATCGACTCGATCGTAACAGACATATGGATCTAAATAATGAATACCCGAGTAACTTTATAGAAATACCGTTATAGACACTCGACTTCAATTTTCGCGACACAATTTACGAAACTGAATATCGCAAAATTCTCTGGTTGCCAGAACCTGGTAGCCAAGACGAACGAAATTAAATTTTCAATATTTTTCTCCCTGTGAAATTCTTATACTAAGTCGCCGCACATGAAACTCTGAGGACCATGAACTCACAATAAAGTTTCTCCGTTCTCTTTTGTAGTGATCGAAACTTTTTCATATTATTTCACTATAAAACGATATAAAGTGGCAAAAAAAAAAAAACAAAAAAAAAAGAATAAAATAATATGAAATCGATGTTGTATTAATGCATGTCCAACTACGCGTGACGAAACGTGAACTGTTTATGTGACTGTCGCTAAGGGAATTCCGAATTAGATTAATCGCAGTGTAGAATAGCGAAAGTCTTATCACGTAGACGTGTTAGGGTAGACATGTTAGCGACACAATAGAGTCTAAATTATAATATGAGACATTCTCATTTGTAGCACATCGATATCCGTGTACTACGCACGACATGAACATGTATTTATTTTATATCGGATGTATTTCGCGTTGATGTATCTTTTGCAAAACCTCGTCGTCGGCGACGCCATTTCGGACACTAATTATGAAAATGAAAACAACGCTTCGTTTCGTGGATGTATTGTATTTCATCGTGGATTCTGTAAATGTAGATTTTATAATGTTGTAATAAAAAGATTTCTTTCTATACGATCTGGTTATCCGTTACCGTGACCAGCGCACTTATTAATTTAAATACATTTACATTCATGCGTATTCATTCAAGACATCGAATTTGTAATTTTAAACTAACAAGAGACATTACAAAATAGACAGAACAAAATAGAACTAAAATGTAGCATGGTATGGGCCGTTTCGCTTGCTGGTCGAGTGGTAGTGTACAGGTGATTGTAGCAGTACCATGTGTAGTGTTGACGGGAATTTCTTCTCTTTCTGAGGAATTGTTGCTCTAATAATTTTCCTAGCTACACAACTCGTGAACTATAACACGAAAACAGTGAAAAAATCCAACTGAAAACTATTTGTGAATATTACAAGACTGAATTGTGAATTAACAAAAACTGAATATTCCATATACTTTATTTTTACTACGGGTCAGTAATATGATTTGGAGTCTGTATGTATTTGATCAGATTTTATCACCTATCGTGGATTTCATCAGCGCTAAGGAAAGATGATGCAGGTTCTGGTCCAGCCTAAAAATTGATGCAGGTTCTGTTCCAGGTTAAACAGATGATGCAGGTCAGTGTTCAAGATTCTTCCGCTGGGTGGCGCCACACATAAAGTCCGGCAAAATCTGCAAACAGCGCCATTCCTCGTTTTGCCGCTACGGTCTAGTGGCGCTATTTACAGATTTTCAGGAGCAGATGATTCTTGCCGCTTATTGCACTACCCCTTATGGGAATATCGGCAAGAATCATTTGTTCTCTTCTTGAGGGGTTGGATATTTTAACAGCAGAGAGGATTGGTGTGAGACACAAACCCCCATATGGTAATTGGCCTAATTGGTACAGTTTTTGAAATACTACTCCTATACCTTATCTATGATCCAACGATTGAAAGGTTATTTTTGAAAAATTCATAAACAGTCATAATTACGAATAATTAGAAATAATTAGAAATATTTTGAATGCAAGAACGTTACGTTTGAGCAACTAGTTTCCGAACTATTTAAGTTTTTCTTTGTCGATGTTTCTATGTGCCCCTATCTCAATGTACTCCATTCTCCACATTTTATTTGAACTCCTTGAAAGTCCGAAAATTCCTTCGGGAATACTGCATCTGTAGCGTGTTGATTTATCACTGATAAATCATGTTTGGATCATTCTGAAATTACGTCCGTCAGCGTGAACCTTATCATTTGTCTATATCACCGGCAAAACATGGACTTAACCTCCACACGTTTTAATGATTACGCTACATGTGATGCGTGCTAGATAAATTGTTTACTTATTTTCCATAAATTAAAATGAAGTTCAAAACATACACGGGAATCACTTGGTCTTTACTGGAACTCACGGGTCTGCTTGAGGACGACGAATCTCGTGTTTATTTCGAGAAATACAAAAAACATTTTGGTTTGCACCCATTCCATTTAACCAATCTGAATACCTCATTGAACGAGATATTAAGCTCAAATTTGAATTCTTACGATGCTGAGTACGTACTTAATTTATATAATTTTCACTGTATATTTACGAACATAATAACTTTCACCTTAATAGCCATTAAGCAGCAAATACTCCAAATTTACATGTTAATTCTTAATAATGTTTTTTCTTATAATGATCGCAGATTGAAAGGGTTCCTGTTGGCTTATCAAAACCCTAAACTATTAACACCATTAGGTGAAATCTTTTACGATACATGTTTCATTCACATTGACGTAGAAGCAGAGTTTTATGTATTTAGACCAGAAGTAGGATCTAGCATAAAAGGTAAAACGTTAACTTGTTATATCTCTTTGAAGTATATAATTCATTATTATCATGTACGGATTTATAGGTATTGTAAACAAGAAAGGAGTTGACCATATCGGAGTCCTTGTACATAAAGCATTCAATGTATCTATTCCAAAGCCAGATGACGATGAAAATTGGTTAGGCAACAATCTTGAGATTGACCAAGAAGTAAAATTTGTAGTGACTCTTCTTGATCTGAATAGTAAACTGCCGTTCATTCGTGGTACTTTAGATCCAGAGTAAGTAGTAAATTGTAATCTGCTATCTTTGATTAATTATTAAGTTAACTAGCACTAGGACAATATTAATTGTTACTCTTGTTTCAGCAATTACTTAGAAGGATGTAAATTAATAGAGAAGACATTTAGTCCCAAGACGCAACATGAGAACGTCAAGAATAATGTAAAAATTGTACATAGCGTTAAACAGAAGAAGCAACATACATTTTTTGATTCAGAAAATAGTTCTGATGAAGATACAGTGCAAGTTAAGAAAGAAACTCCTAAACGAAGTAGGAGAAAGTCGTTTGAGCAGGAAGAAGTGATTGAATATAATGAAGATAAAACGAATATTAAAAAAGTGAAAGAATCTAAATCAAAAAAGAAATCGAGGGATTATAGTTCTCAAAGTAGTATTGATGAACATGTTGATGTCAGGACCGAAAAATCACCAAAAAAATTACCGAGAAGATTGTCCAGTGTGGAGCCTGAGGATGAATTCAGGAAGATTAAAGTAGAGATCGCAGAAAATATTAATAGAAAACAGATCAAGCAAGAAATTGTATCAGAAAGCGGTAGTAAATCAAAGAAAAGTTCTGCAAAGCGAAAAAACTTGGATGAAACCGATAATTCGGCAGAAGATTTTACTGCGGATAAATACATCAGGAATTCTAGTAAAAAAACTTCCAGAAAACATAAAGTATTGGACACAGATACTAATGGAGTACTTAGTAATGTTAAAGTGGAACAATGTAATAATCGTTCTCTTAATGACAGCCTTGAAGTAGTAGAAGAGTCTCCCAGTAAGAAGAAACATAAGAAACAGAAAAATGCTAAAAATATTAAAGAAGAGGATTCCGCAGAGATTAGCTACGAAGAGAATGAAGATAATGCAAGTAAAAAGACACGAAAGAAACATACGAAAAAGGTTCTCCTAGATATTAGTGAAATCAAAGTGGAGCCTACATTTGAAAATGTTGTAATTAAAATAGAGAAACCTGACGATACAGGTTCTTATAATGAAACAACTGAAAAACAAGTTGACCACGATGTTCACACAAATCGTTCAAAGAAAAGAGA
Organism: Halictus rubicundus; assembly: GCF_050948215.1. Lineage (NCBI taxonomy): Eukaryota > Metazoa > Arthropoda > Insecta > Hymenoptera > Halictidae > Halictus > Halictus rubicundus. The sequence goes on from NC_135154.1 coordinate 13,133,124, forward strand.
TTCTGTAAACAAAGAGTTAAAGGTACACAAAGCAAAAATCAAGAAGGAAAAATCTGTATCAAACACTATATCAGATGAAGACCAGCAGGAGTTAAAGGCACACAAAGTAAACGTAAAAATGGAAAAATCTGTGGCTTACTCTATATCGGACGAAGATCAGGAAGTGGTCAAGGTAGACCAAGTAAAAATGAAGAAAGAAATGTTTGTAACAAATATTGTATCAGATGAAGATCAGAGTGATACACATGACCAATATATTCAGAAGACGAAAAAACATAGTAAAAATTCCCCAAGGAAACAATCAAGTGAATCAGAAGTTGATCATAGTAGAGTTAAAGTTAAGATTGAAAAATGTACTGATGGCTAAGATGTTGAAACATTTGAGAATGTTTCATTCAATTCACATTCTAAGACATGTGTATACACATACACTCAAATACACTCATAGATGTAAAGATAAAAACATCTTATTTTTCTATGCTAGCATTGAAATTGTACATAATATACATACTTTGTCAATAAATTTTAATAAGTGATTCTTCTCAGAATACTGAATCCTATATATAATTGTCTTTATAATATACTGGTGAAATCCGTTTATACATTATGATATATGTATTACTTTGACACATGGTGCATACTTGATAAATTAGAGTACAAATATGACTTGAATGCTATGTACTAAAAGATTTTTGTAACATACTATTTCCATATCTTTTATATTTATTCACCCTTCACCTCGAGTTTACCGTCTGCAAACATAATTGACTACATAGTTTGCTTCTGTGCATTACAGGTACTTAATTCTTATGTCTTGTATGTATGAAACCTTTCGTGTCAAGGTTTCTAAATATAAATATGGGACCAGTAACAGTTGAAGTTGAGAAATGTAAAAACATGTTTATTAGTACATATAAATTTACCACTTTACATCACAATTATTGCATGTCCTGTAAGTTTAGATTTCCATGACAATTTTACTGTACAGATAATTGAAAAATTCTGGAGAAATTCAACTTCAATTTCCAAGAACATACTACCTTACAAAACACTTATATATATGATTTTGTACTTAAGAATGTTAATACCATTTACACTCCCGAACAAAAAGAGCACACGCGTGCTATTTTTAATTTCTCATGTTATATTGATTATGGTAGTAATCAATGAGTTCTCTTGGTAGAAATTTAAACACACAAAATGATAGCACACATAAAGTACATTTACGAGTATCTCACGACATTTCAGGCAACTAACGCGTTCAGCTAGTGATCACTGCTTTTTTTAAATTGATATTTTCATAATGGGCCATGGTAAAAGTCTAAGTGACAGTAAAGTAAACATATTTCTTGCTTTAAAGAAGCAAAAATTCTCTCCGTAACTGTTGAATATACGGGTCTGCCGAGCTACAGTTATAGAAGAGGTACTACACAACGAAAATGAAAGAGGGACTGAGGTTCGGGCGTTTGGCAAACGTTAAAGGATTCATGCGAGCTCAGCCTTTTAAATTCAAAAATAAAAGTTCCTTATTTTTGGTTTTTCATCATTGAAACTGTTACCATCATATACGGGAGTGATCTTTACGACAGTTATGGAGAGAATACTGTATATACATACAAGGTAGTGCAGCATGATATGCTTGATATATTTCACATACGTACAACGAATTCATATTCAATTTCTTACAACATAAAGTGTACGTAATACTTTCCAGTTGTCTATACATATATTCCAAATTTTCTTCCTTTTACAAGGTTGTAGAAGATGTTAGCAAATTACTTACAAGAAAACTATTTGCAGCAATTTTTTGTATTTACATAGTTCGGCCAGCACATTAGAGAACAACCACTGTAATGTCTACACTGCAAATTAATGAACTTTATCTTGTTGCTGTCCTGACTTCTGTCAACATTTTTATAAGATTATATTTTTGGTAGTAAATGATTAAGTTTGATGTAAATGGAACACTTTCTTCGAACCTCGATGATGTTCTAACGTAGTTTCAAAGCAGCTTTCAATGTGCTTTATCACTAGTTAACATTAAAAATGGTAAAATTTAACATTTATAGTTCATTTACATCAACATATTTGTATAATAGCAATCATTTGTTTATTTCGAATGACATACAATGAAAAATTGTATATAAAAAACAATTATGACTATCAAGAGTTTTTTTTTCAATCATTAGTGTATACACACTTTCTTATATAACAACGTTTTCTCTAAAGTGCCATTTGTGTTGTGATAATATATATTTATTTACATATACACTCTTTATGTACATTACTTGTATATATAACATTACTTTTCCAATTGATTAAGTTGTATAATGAAGTGGCTCCATCAATTTGTTTCAAATGAATGCTATTTTACAAATGAAATTAGTAAAGAAATAGTGGGACGAATGGTTCCATTGGAATGCTTATACAGCCTGCATACAAATCTGCGTTGTTGTTTGCTTAAAATTTTAAGCACTATGTTAACATAACATTTCTTTCAGAAATAACAGCATCCAAAACTAAAGATTTATCACCCTTAGAACCATTGCCTAATTAAATAACCAGTTTTGCAAGGCTGATTATGCATTCGTTGCATACGAGAATGTGTAAAATACAATACGATTTTAATTTTTTTAATGGAATTTTAAAAAGTTTCCTGTTTAATACATTCTTTCCACAGGCTGCTTAATAGCATCTATAAATAAACACGGTGGACAAATCACAATGTTAAGTTATATAGGACATTTTCACCATTAATGTTTTTAATAAATTTTATAGGCAATGCAAAAAGTAGAAGTTACAGCTGCAATAGGGTACAACAAGTCACAAAATGAATATGGTAACTTGTGTCTTCGTCCAACTACGTAAATACAGTGGGACTTTTAAATAATTGTAGGAACAAATCTAATCCTTAATTCTGTGTTCTTTTAATAATTCAGTTTCCAAAGAACTTTCTAGATCGTATATTTCAAAGAAGTCACCCATTTTTCTATACATCTTCTAAATGCTGAATTTCATTTTGAAAAGTAATCTCATCTTGCCTACAGATTAATAATGGCACTGTTCGATGTCCCCCGAAAAGAAACTTCCTTTATACATATACAGTCGGGGGTATAAATTATAGTAGTGTTCTGTTGTTGTTTTCCTAAGTGTCCTATAAATCTCGACATTGTTTTGTGACCTGCTTTATCACAAGATATCCTGTTAACATAGCATTCTGTCACTTAACAATCCATCACAGTACGCAGATGGCATCAGTTGTGCTCTACTCGCTAAGGTCGACGATAAGATCATCTTAGCTTCTTAAAATAACGTATGGCATTCTTGCTGTCAATCCTTATAATATAATTAGGTACGCTCGGCGTTGTATCACGCATTCTATCAAATACATATTTACACATAATCTGTCACCAATGAGCGCGGAAGTGTGTTGGCCGGTCTATCATCTACCTGTACATTGCAGTACAACACATATACATTTAGAACTATGTAAATTATGTTTAGAATACATATATACAATGTTAGCTTAGATCTTCGCTTCAGGAAACTGTCGATGTACAACGATTATACATGGAGTTGCTCGTGAAAGTGTTGTAATCTAATGCTTGTAATCTACATATTGTATATTGTTGTTCAATCAACTGCATGTTGTAACTTTGAGTTTTCGCAAGAAGATTCTAATTGAAATATAATTCATTCAGATTTCAATGGAAGTACTACTACGAATTATGTTGATTAAAAAATCATTAGAGGTGTGCGAGAACCTTATGGTCGAGACGGGTCGGGATGAGTTGAGTTCTCATATATATTTTTGTGTAATATGTTTGAAAAATTTAATTCTAATACAGAGAAAATGTCAGTGTTCAACAATATAATACTTCTTAAATGGCAAAGGAATAAATACTATATATTATGTCGCATATAATACATATTCCTTTGAATACAAGCATCCAGATACTTTGGAGACCAACTATATGTACAGGGTAGAATCCTTTTTTATCCTTTTTTACTTTAACATGGAAACGAATAAGTAATGCATATTATTAAAACGGAATTGGTTTTCAATGTCCTGATAAATAAGTATTAAATTGGTAATAAATTTCTCAGAATGTGCTATTCTTTTTTAATCATCCTGTACATACAAATATCCATATAATTCTTCATATACATACAGGATGGTTGAGTTTGTAAATGTTAAAAAAACTATTAAGTTCAATGACGTTAATGGAGAATCATTCTGCGAAGGAATCAGTATTATTGCAGACTCTGCTTTAGCATTACAACATTTAACACTTGTAAAGCCAATATGATCCTTTCCAGATTCAAGATACACTGCTAAAGTATTTATTAATTGCTGATTACTTTTTTTAATGTAAATATCACAATTAAGAAAATATTGGTCCGAAGAGACATAGTATGCTTTTTTACAAGAACTTGTTTGCAACGTTACCGTTTATCGATGTACTTGTACAAGGTAAATGTTAATTAAACCACCCTGCATATCGTTCTTATCGAACATAAAATTAAGATTGATGGGTGATGATGAAACACAAATTGAGGTAGGAGACCTGTAATCACACAAAGGTCTTGAGCGAAACATTGAAATTGACACCTCTGAAGAAACGTTTTAACTACTTAATAAAATTATCTAGAATTAAACTAGAAATATGTATGTTTAAGGAAGCAAACCTTTCGTAACAGATCGCCAAGAAAACCTTATAATAACTTTGTACACGATATTCGAAAGTTACTAGCCCTGGTAAATAGTATGCAATCAATTGTTTTGACACGATCCTTGCGGAAACTACTTACCATACTATACAATGTAGAAAATAACATTAAAAGGGAAAAATATTGTTTATTAAAGGAATACAGTAGAAAAATCGATTGTACCAGAAGAAAATATTATTACAATAATGACTATTTTGTACCTTATTCAATCCTATCAATTTAATATAACACAAATATAAAAATTGTAGAAAATTCTATAAGAACTGCTGTAAGCTATTAAAAAATGTTTCATTCGAATCCACATCAGATCGTTACCTTCTTCTATTTAATGTGTAAACAATTAATACTGATGTCTTCTTTGTTCGATCAAATACTTCCCAGTTAGCCAAATCTGTATCGAGCAAATTTTGTGCAATGTTTGTATCACACTTTGCGAGCAAAAGGCTTATCCATTTGATACCAAACCCTGCTTGGAGCAGAATTTGGTGCCTATTTTCTATGAATTCGGCACCAAAACTTGTCAAATTCCGAGTCAAATGCGGAAACAGATGGAAAGGAATTTCAGTGTAAACTTCTAAATTATATAATTTTAAGTTTCATCTATTTCCAACAATTTAATTCCATTTTTCCTCCTAGAGCAAGGTTTACTCTTGGAACAAGTTTAGGTTCGCTCTTAGTGCGACCGACCTGCCCTCTATAACGAAGCCAAGGTTTGGCCTCGATTTGGTCTTGATTTGGCATGGAATTCTGCCTGCAAACTTTGCACTCAAATACCGAGTCTAACGCGGAAACAGATGGATCGAATTTGTAGACAAATTTTGGTGGAAAATTTATAGCAAATTGCTTACTGGGTTTTTACCAGGGTTAGCTTCCTTTTCTCATTCAGAGTCAAAGACCAATCATTCGCCAACTGCCTGCACACGCCTAACACTGGAACTACCAGACAAATCAAAATGACCAATTACAAATTCCTCGTCCCACAACAGTTCAGATATCAACGATTTCTTCAGTTCATACATCAACAAAGCTGGAATCCAGAACAAATATCTCTTTTATTCATCCGAAGATACGTTGTATCAGAAACAATACAAAGTTTTCTTTTAGGGCCTTGAATTTTACCTAGAAAAATTTGATACGTACAGCTTGAAAAACTACAGATTGGACATTTTGGTTGCTTGGTGGTTCTAGTGACAGTGTCTCTTCGTCATCGCAGGAACGATTCGTTCCTGGAACAAAACACTTCACTACAAACACAACTTGGAAACAGCACCGTTACAGCACCAAGCACACTCTAAGAACCAAAGTCAAAGGAAATCATCTGGTCGCACCAGTTTCCGGGAAGCGTGAGCATTACAATAAATGTTCACACCTAGCTTGGTCCTCACCCGATGTTATATATACACGTGGGGTTAGTTTCTAGAAGAGTCGATGCGAGGGGCTTCACTTCAGGCACAGGAGAGTTCACTGTTCACGCCCGGAATGGGAATGTACTATGGTAGTGGCCAGGGCAAGCCAGAAAAGTCCACGGGACCACCCAAGCCAGCGTCAGCTTCAAGGAGGCTCATTATCACTGCCATCGCTGCCTCGTCGTTGCCATCCGAAGGGACTGGGTTCGGTGATTCGTTTATGGTCGTACCACCGATCATGTCCATCATGTCTTCGTCCGGTGAGGCTCCTGCAAGGAGGGGAGATGTTACGTTATGCGCTACATTCGTTAATGTATCGATGTAATTTAGCCTGACAGAGCAAAGTAGATGGATTCGAGACATGGGAGAAAGGAAACGTTGACCTGGGAAAGGAGAAGTTAGTCATAAGAAGAGAGATCACGTGAGTCAGTTATGGGGACGGTTGGTTCATGAAACTATTTACTCTGCTTTGTCAATAAATATAGTCTGTAACACCTGGACAAGATATGGCTTTTTAAAATTCGATACCAAATTTAGTTTAGCTTAACATCTTTGTTAAAATGAGTGACTAACTCCAGAATGTGTCACACCTTGTCTGAGGTCTATATCAAGACTTCTTTAAACGACAGTGCTCTAACAAACCAGGATCGTATGTGGACTTGATTACTAGTTGTTTAATCCTTCGGATGATCAGTCTAGGTTCGAAAGGTTTACTATCTATGTTGTGCGAGAAACAAATAATATTGTATTACCCATGGTAGAAAGCGTTCAACTAAAATTATTCGAATGAACGTGGAAACTAGTATGATATATGTGGAAAATTTAGTCGTGCCGAAGATCAGTCAATATATTGTTCTACAATGTGAAATCGAATCGTGTAAACGACAAAACATTCGAATATTTTAAGCATAGGAAGTGAAAATGGGGAATGTCGAAAAACTGATTCAACGCTTACGACTAATTGAACACTTTCTCAAATCAGTGTTCAACTCACTTATTTTGTATTTCGTAAATAAACAAAGATATTGATTTGTATATCAACATTTTATTTATAATTTTTCTGACAGGCGCTCAGCGTATTCTTTCAAGTACTTTTTGCCAGGGGTAATATGTATAGCGAAACGTGGAAAGAAACTTAAGTGGTTTTCCATATGTTCGAACATAATTTTCTTTCGCCTTTGTTAGCTCAAAGAGAAAAAGAAGTGCGTCGGGTTTAGGAGAATCTAAAATTTTCTCCGAGCGACCTAATCGTTTTTTTTTTCTTTTCATAAATCCGGCGATCGCACTACACACCAAGAAACGACTCCTTAGAGACAGTAATAGCTATGACCTTGGTCGTTCGCGATGCTGTTCAGCTGCAAGTTGTTTGCTATGTGGTTGTACGTTGGTGTTGGATTGCTGCTGCTGTTACTGCTGCCCCTAGTTACTTGCGCCACATCCTGGAGTCTCTCAGGCGATGCCGTTGTTGTTATCTGTGACTTAGAAGAAGAATTTATTGTTGTAGGACGGACAAAATATTAAGAGTTTGAGCTATTACACTAGCAGGGCCTAGGGAAGATACTTTGTGCCCACTATGAAATATTTTACACGTTTTTGCTAGAAATTCTGAAGAAACTGCGACTATTGTTTAACATTACAAGTTTTTTGGTGAAAGCTTCATGAAAATTAGTATCTGGTCACCATGCAAGTAAAAGGCAGAACTAGATCTTTGAGGTGGACATAAGATGTTCAATGGGGAGGATAATTAGTATAGATGGAACTACCTCGGTGTTCAATAAAGATGGTTCCGGTCCTGGTCCAGGACTACTGCCAGAAGAGGAGTCCTCGCCACGCCTTTGAAGATCCAAAACCTCTTCAGCTATTTGTCGTCCGATTTTACTTACCTCTATGTGACTTGAGATCAATCTTTCTAGTCCGCCATTACCTTAAGAGAACGAAACTTTTAACAACTTTTATAGAGGAGGCAATAGAAGGTCGAATTTAATTTCAATAAGTAACGGTTAAAAGGAGTATCATAACATTTGAATTCAGTTTATGCTTACTTTGCGTGAAATAGTCATAATTCCCCTGAACGCTGGAGTCCTCGGACCTGGCTCCGCTATTTGTGGCTGATCGAGAGTCACAGCTGTGTATAATAATTTGCCATGGATTAATTGTGTTTAGTTCACTAGAAAAAGTGTTCATATGTATGTACTTACGAAGCAACTGAATTCTTAGCTATAAGATACTCGATGTCTTTGGTCCACGGATTTCGGAAGGACTTCCACTCGGACTGTAGCCTTACGAAGCTCGCACCCTTGGTCCTGAACTTGTATATCTGAACAAAGAAATTGATAGCTAGTTATATTTGCAACTTTCTTCCTAAATTCCTAAGTTAGTAAATATCTATTGAAAATATTTTAATCCAATCCCGGTTAACTACGTTGTTAAATGTATAATACACACGATCCTGGTTTTATACTCTTTTTTTATTTATGTATGTTAATAATGCGACAAACTTATCAAATTAGCCTTATAGATCAACTTTTCAGAAATCTTTCAATATAAAATATTGCAATAATTTAATTATTGAATCTTTCTTGAACGCAGTGAAATGAATTGGTAGCCTTTAATAGTACAGTTAATATTAGGTAAAATTTAATATTTTGTATTAGTGGGTTTATTAGTTGTTTCAAAATGAGATATGTGTGTTTCAATAAGAATAGATAACAATGCCAACATAGTTCTTTTATTTATGAAATTCAATGAGTATGGATAACGATACGAATATCTTTTTTTCATTTCCGAAATTGTAAAGTTTAATTCATAACACTTGCACATTGCAAGTAGAAGCATATTTCCTTGCAGTTCTCAGGAAATTCTCAACAAAATTATCAATAGACGAAACAAATTTTTGTGATGCCATTCTTGGTAGTGAATTTTCTAAAGCCATACATTTTCATAAACGTCTTTTGCCCATTAATTATTATTTTTGTGCAAATGCATCGAGAATTTACATGCTTCATATTTTTCTTACAATTAGACGTTGCAACATTGACTATTCAGTTTTACTAAATGCATCTTTGCAATTCATAAGACATAGAAAATTCAAATAACATCATTAACATTAGTATCAGTACATTGTGTGTGTTTGTGTATTTACAGAATATATTGTCGCTTCAACACTAATTTCAAGTCATCCATCGACTTTCGACTTGTTTCTATAATAATATCAATAATATAAATTTTAACAAACAATTGTTTAATTTACACAATAGATAACAGATATCTATGTATGTTTTTACTTCAGATATTTATCAGCAGACATTCAAATATATAATAAGATGTTTTTTAGTATTTGGGGTCCGATACCAGACTTATCGTATATTAGCATTTTTGCAATTTTTATGCATGATGCAGAGATACTACAAATTTCAAGCGAGTTTATCGCGAAAGAAAAATTTCTGACACTATCCTCTCTGTACTGCGTTCTCTCGAAAACTGTCAATGTAACTTCTCTGTTCGCCTAGAAGCAGTGTCGCCAGATGAAGACTTGTTCCCCCACTCTAATTTCCCCTTCTGCCGCGCTATTCCCCAAATGTCCGACGCGTTCCATTTCTGTCGTGCATATTTCGGTGCTGGCAGAGAGAGGGTAACTCTTTTCGTTTAATTCGTGTTTCCTCCCCTCATTTGGCGACACTGCGTCTGTGGCTCGCGAGCCACCAGTTGCCCAGGGCTGATCTACACTCCAGAGAAGGTCAGTGGGGAGGAACCAGGAGTAGGGAGAGGCCTGCTATAGTTGAATACCCTTAGGAGAACGGTAAAGCGATACTCACTTGCGTGGTGACGCACTCCGAGGCCTGAAGGGCAGCTTTATGAGATTCAGCGAGATGGGGAATATCATCGTGGTGATAATATTCGTACATGCTTGTGCCCAGTAATTCTTGCGGAAGGAAACCCAACACCAACGTTGCCCTGGAAATATATATATATTATTAAACAGCAGTATCCAGTTATTATATTGTCGTATTAAATAATTAACATAGACCGAGCGGGTGTTAAACACAATTACGATGTCTGCGTTTCAGATGTTAACACGCTATAAGATATTTCAGCTTTTATTCAAGATTGTAATCGGTATTTAAAAGATGAAATATGAGATCTATATCAAATTAGATGAAACGACGGAACGAAACAAATACCTGAAGACATTAATCATCGCGAGACTAGGAATATTATGTTCATCGTAACACGTCTAGAGCAGGCGACCATGAAGCGCGAAGAACTGTGTAAAGCGATGTAAATCGATGAAGTGATCGTTGTATCTCGGTCGTCGTCATGATGTTAATAAATTAGTTTTTTAAGAACGAGCAAAATCCTACTGCTATAACACTCTTCCATCTCTTCATTTATAATGTTAAAACAAACGTTCACACTCTGACTGACAAACCAGATACTTCAAAAATTCCATGAAATTGACGTAATCTACATAAGATAATTCAATGTGTTCCCTTTCTCAGGAACCATGAGCGATATCTTCAAAAATTTTTGTTTGTTTGATTCCTTTTGTTTCTCTGAAAAAATATTCTTGACAAATTCTCGAAGTTTGGTGTTAAAACAATTAAAAAACGTTGCACTTACTGCGAAATAATTTTTTAAGAAAGTTTTCGAAAACCCCCCGTGCTAAAATATTCAGGAGAAAGTAAGGAGTCAAATAAAAAACAATAGTTTTTCAAGATGAGTTCCTGAGAAAAAAATTTTATGCGAGTAGAACACAATTTTCAGATAACTTGACTCTAAGTCTAGGAAAGAATATGTTCTGCAAATATTTGTTTCAGCAAAAATTTTTCACCAAAATCAAAGTCCGACTGCCCTTGAAGATTGCGTAACAATTTACAAATAATCATCTTCGAATTGGTTGATAGAGGTGGACGCTGACCTTTGGTCGACGAAAAGAAATTTTCCATCCATCGCGTGTCGAGAGACAAACTTGATGGGCCTCAATCGCGGCTTCTTCGGCAAGGATGTAGGTATCGTGGACTGCAGTCTGCCGACTGCGACTAAACACGATAAATTGCACGCGTCCCCGTCGCCGTCGCCTTCGCTTTCCTCGAGATCGATTTTCGCGGGCGCCCATGATTTCAGGTACCCGGTGCACTGGATCACACAGTACTTCCAATCTGGGAACGAAACGTGTTCTCACTTACTTCACGCTTGCATGTATATTATTCTGTCAATTGAATTATACGAGCACACACTTTAAATCGGAATAACTTTTTCATAAATGGACCAAACGACTACACTTCTTCTGCCAAGCTAGACGGATTAGATTATCAGATGATCTGTGGCGAAAATTTTTGAAAAATTGCGTTTAGTCTGAATTGTGATTTTTACATCTTTTTGGTTCGGGCTTGTATCGAAAATTTAAAAAATGTGTTTCGCAGATACATATAAGTTTATTCGGCGCGTGGAAGATGTATATCAAATGAAAGAAATGCGAGGGAGCGCCAGAATCTCTTTCACAAGAATTCGTGTGCCATTGATTCTTTTTTGCCGTTCCTTTGAGATGTCCTCTTTTCCTGTAAATTCCCAACGCGAATATTTTGCCGCGTGAATCGTCAAACACGAAAAGTGGACTGCGTTTCGGCGACCGATGAAAGAATCCTCCTACCTGTGTTCAGTTTTTAATCTCTTCTTCTTTCTCCTTCTAACTCTGTGCCCATTCACTAAATCGCCAGGACGGATTTTAATTGTAGAACATTCTTTTATATATCGGGGAATTCATTACTGTAGACTATTCGCAGCGTAGATGTTTCTATATGTAACTCGAGTTTTTTTAAATTTTCACAGTATTTCTACAATAAAAATTGTTGTATTTCTGTAGATTTTGTGCGTTCTCTACCAATATATGATGCTTTTTACACTGATAATTCTGGGATTTTTTAAGCGAGGGCGTTCGAGAGATTCATTATGACTCGACCGCGGATTTTATGCGTTTATAGCAAAAATGAATGAGTGAAATACAAAACAGTGAAAATTTGCCGGCAACTGGAGTAATCCTGTTCTTTTTAACTCGCTACAATTATTAACAGAGATTTTTATTCTGCTTCCCGTAACTGAGGAAGACAATTTTTCTTTTCGATTGTTATTACTAATTAGGAGCTCGATCGACCGTCAATATGTACAATTTTATTTCGATATAAGACGACGCTTTTTATTTCGAAATAAGAAGGTCGCTATCCCCTCTTCTCCTTCTTCATCCGAAATACGATGAAAGGAAACTAGTGAAATATCGGCGTGGGTCAGAACTGACTCCGGCATAGGTCTAGAACTCGCAGGACTCCGAGGATTAAGAAACAATCGATTCAACGCTCACCGACATTCTGCTGCTTTTTTCGCCGATGACACCCGCTGGTAGTGTCCGCTTCTTCTTTCACCTGCAGATCACCGCAACGAGCACTCTCCACTTTTCGCTTCATCCTGCAGAAAAATGACCGCCGCGCACCTGGACAGAGTCTCGAAACACCTTGCGGCACGTCTGTTTTCACTGGTAACATTGCTGGAAAGATAAAAAGCAATTGCTAACAATTGTGAATGTTAACAATTCCATCGACACGTGTCGAATCTTCTAATACGTATGAGAAAAAATTTAATCTTGAACGTCCCCGCAAAACAGTCAGTAGAATGAGACTAGAAGAATTGTTGTTCATGTTTAAAATTATCACGGCAATAATTGAATGAAAAATTTAACATTTCCTTTAGCAGTCGAAGTAGAAACTGACTACTGTTTAATATTTTATTATTTAAAATTTGTATTTATTGAGACGTCATGTCTTACATTCAAAAGTATCAAATTCACAATCATTTTGGTGGTTCCCTCGATCGTCGCAGATCACAGGTTTCCATCGTGATTTTTCTAATCTCTTGGGGCTAGTACGAAGATGTTTATCGACAGGCAAACGCCGCCATACCACTGACATTTATCAGATATAAAATGCACCGCGGGATCACTAGACGCGGCAAACCGGCCCGGAGAATGTCGAAAGGTGTCATAATTAATGGATTCTCAGGTAGAAAGTCGATGAAGCTAGCCGTAAACCGCGATGGGGTTAATTTTTAGCGTTCGGTTGACTGGAACGAGCGGACAGCCAATGAAATGTCGTGTATCTCTGTTTAGAAGAACATGTTTCTGCGCTGACCTTACTGCACTGCAAAAAGTATTGCCGACAACATGGCACGGATATAAAGTACTGTGCTACATTCTATCTATGATAAATTAAAAAACTCACTTACCCTACCTTTACTAATTATTATGAGAAAATACTGAATAAAGAAACAATTTGTTTCAACGAGTTGTCACAAGCCATAATTTTGTTGAAAAGTAAACTGTCCATCAAACTGGCTTGAAATTTGTTGTGCAAAGTAAACCAAATTTGAAAGTTTTAGCCATTTTTAATAGTAATTTAATGAATACTGCTACTGCTACTTTTTTATTGTAATTAATTATTTTTAAGGGTTCTCCAGTATCATTCGTAGTACCATTCGTAATACCATTTCATCGCATCGTTGCCGCATCATTGTAGTATTGAATTGATTCTATCGAAAACACGTGGAGCAAAGAAATAAATTTTCATTTGCTGCGAAGAATGTCGAAAATGTTTAACATCGATACTTACTTTTTGCGTCTATCAGTCGTTCGCGTGGGCTGAGATCGGAGGAGGATAATTGTTCCTTCACTTTGGCGACGTCCTTTGGATGCAGGATATCGAACCAGCTTTGACCCAACAGATCACCCTGCGACAAAAAAAAAACAGATTTCACTCGATTATTTTCTCGTACGTGTTATGAAACCGATCACAATGTTTTTGTATAAACAGATTTATAAATTTATCCAAGTTTATAATGTATTGGTATTTCAATGGTTGAAAAAAAAAAGAATTACCACGGAGTTGTCTTTACGCAAAGGAATCACTTACCTTCAAATTGTTCATATCATAACCGCTAATAAGAAATAATTCGAAATTTTTAGAATGAATTGTCACACTTTGAAACTTACATTGCAAAATTTCAAGTTTTGACGAAACTCGAGCGACAACGAATGGGACTGTAGACATCGTGTCTGTTCATTATTTCCTTTTCTACTTACGCCAATGATTAAGTTCGCGAATGTACTCATACATTTCTAATTAAAGTGTAGATACATTTGTAATTAGGCGTTGCATATTTGTGTAAACCCTATATTTTTCCCGACTAGAATCTTTGCTGAAGGTTAATGGAGTACTTGCTTTACGTTCAGTTTCAAATTTTAACTATCGTATCTGTTATGAATATGCGCATACATGGCATAGCTCATTGCCTAGACAGACAAAATAAATGAGCGTCTAATATATTCACTTACCGAGAAACTGTCAAGTTGAATATAAGAAAAAATGCACAGAGAGGTAAAAATGAAATGAAAAATTTTTGAGAAATGAAGTTGGGTAGACCTTAACAATCTCCTTTCCTTTGTAATAACCAGTGCTGTAGGTATACAGAAAATAAAGAAATCAGGATCACTAAAGTTAAATATAAGGAAAAAGGCACGGAGAGAAAAGTAATGAAAAATGTTTGAAAAATGAAGTTCGATAGGGCTTAACTATTTCTCTCGATACAAAAACAAATAAAGAAATGGCCAGGGTAGTGATAATATTAGAGCATTTGAGAAGGAAACGTGTGACCGGTTACCTGAGAATAATTGAGTGTCTGAAGAACGGACTCGGACACGTAGAGTATCCTCCCGCGATCACAGCCCACCACGAAGACAAAACCCTCTGCGGCCTGAAACAGGAGAAGCCGCCTTTGATTACGTCACCAGGATCAAATATTAATTGCTATCACGTAACAGGTGTTGCAGTAGTGAACATCATCATCGACTATGGATCAACAGCGTTTCAATTACTAAAGCTTGGAAAAGAAGTATTGGATGTTTTTTTTCGAATAAACAGGATACCAAAAACATGAAACAAAATGCCCTATTCTTTTTTTCGGTTTTATATATTTTATTCAACAATTATTGAAATTATAAGAATCTTTTCACGGTAATCGAGTGATCACATTTTTCCAATCAATATTATGATAAAATCTGTCTACAATCTAAATAAATTTAATCTTGTTATTTTTATGCCAGTCATTTTTAGTGCTTGGTAGGTTTGGTTACATTGTCAAAATGATTAATGAAGTTCCTGTGACTGTCAAGGCATTCGATGGGTCAGAGTTTTACGTTACCAGATATATTTATTAAAAAGCATTTGTAACGCATTCCCCAGGATTTTCAGCAATGCGAACACTATTGGAATTATTTCGCTGAAGTCACACTTGACTGCATACTAAAGATGTTTTGCCAGCACCGTTAGTAAACTGCAGGATTTCTGCATAAACTGCAACCGCAACCGAGTAAAACAGACATCACTCTCTATTTTGCACACTGAAACCGTTCACTGATGTAACAACTATACAGGGAGCATTGCACAGCACAAGAAACTCGATTTTTCATTCCATAAACAAGCTATTAGCAATCTTTTCCTTCAGCTTCGTGTCAGAATTTAAAAAAAAATAAAAAGAACGCTGTATTAATGAAAAAACCTGCCCAATGAAAAAAATTTGCTTCACCTATAAACAACAGAGAGTTCGATTAAGCGAAAAGGTTATTGCATCGATCGATCGGTTACATCATATTTTGCCATCGAGCCGTAAGCTTTCCAATTCTTAATTAGTAATTAATAAGAACGTATCCTAACATGGTCAAGAACGCGGAACCGCTTTCCTACCAACCTATTAACCAATTTTCCTTCGTCGATATAAACATTAGAACCAGTTCACGAAGCAGCCTTTATTTCGTTAAAAATTGTGCGATGCCGGTTCTGCGGCTGAAGGCTCGATCGCCAAATTCGATCGAGCGTAAATCTTTCTCGTGCCGACGAATTAAAGAGCCCGGCCGCGCGTAGAACTACACAGTGACATTAATGAATGTTGCATACGACCGAAGATATATCGCCGCAGGCTTCGCGGATGCCGATTATGCAATTGCGACGCACTTAGCTGTTTTACCTGGTACGAGATCGACGATACATGTGTGTACACGAGACCGATACGCCGCGCCGTTGATCGCGCTATCGCGATCGACGGATTCTAGATCCGATGCATTCGGGAACGCAGGGCACATTTGGACGAAATCGGATTCAAAATCAAAGAACTTTCGATAGAAATGAGGTAGAGCGATGAAATTTTTTTGAAATGAAAGCTGAAACTTTGTAGAATATGGGAAAAATAGGGAGATTATTACCATCCAATCATTTCAACGAAAAAATGACTTCATTAGTTTTTGTCACAAAAATCTATTTTTTGCAAAATCCTGAGGTCGTAGACAAATGTTGAGACCAGATTTGAAATTAGCGTGAAAAAATCTATGGGATATGATGTATAGCATGTTAAAAAAAAATTTTTCCGCGCGAGGTATTGGAAAAACCACAATTTTCTTGAAATTGTGCAAGTTGAACGAATTTTCTCAAGGTTAAAAAGCGTTCGTACCATAATCTCCCTATTTTTCCCATATTCTACGAAGTTTCAGCTTTAATTTAAAAAAAATTTCATCGCTCTACCTCATCTCTATCGAAAGTTCCTTGATTTTGAATCCGATTTTGTCCAAATTGCCCACTGTGCGCCGCACCGGGGAATCGGCATTATCATAATGCCATTATGGCATTCGCTGCCCTTCGACACTTTTGCTTTCAACCTTCCTCCGAATGCTTATTGTGACAGACTGGGCCACATAATATGCATGTGTGAAATGGTTTTATAATTTAGTCGAAGAGATTCGTGGCAAGAGTAAAATAAAAACCTTCATAATATGTCAATTTATTTATTGAATTTCTGTTTATTCATATGATATGAATGAGCGGAGAAAATAAAATTAGGTACTTGTACTTCTTCGAGTATTTCTCTACCTGAGAAATTGAAATACTTGAATTTTTAACAATCACGTTTTTACGACCTCTCTGAGAAATTTCGGCGATCAAGAATAATTAATTGACGTGGATACAGTTAATGTGAAAACCAATCTTGTACAATATTTATTGTAATATGAGTACTGCGTTACATGCTGACAAGGAAATCTTGCGTACTCGAGCGTACGAAGGAACGTTACTATCCGATTTTTACATTGTAAAATCATGCGATCGTTACGCATTTACATCGTCTGTTGGGGAGAATGTTTCCGTAATCATTTTTCAGACGGTATGTTTTCTTTCGATCTGTTACGTTATCGGCGAGCTATTAGTCACCGTTCATTGAGCGAGATTAGGTATTGAAGTAGGTGAAAGTAGAGAGCTGTAGGGATATCCCGAAGGTAAAAACTAAAATCCTATGATTAATGTTGTGTTCCGTAGCGACAAATTATGTTTTTACTAGATTCTGGCCCCAGTAGAGATGAATTATTGTTATTACTATTGGCATCGAGCAGTTCTTACAGATACTGTATCATTTTAGTAGATTGGCGCTTACGACATGGCCAATACGCGTAAAGCAGTTTGTATGAAAATCTTTTTTGCCGTTCATCCAGTTCGCTCAATCAAAATAGTTTGCACTGGCTCGTATAAATAATTTACAACGAGGGACTGTTTTGTACAGCCTCGTATAGCGGATATCTCATAGTAAAAAAATGTTTACGATACCCTATGGGGATAATGCATAACAAGGATGCTTAAGAATTGCTTTATGCACTCTTAACTGTTTAAATATAAAGAATCGTGTATATTTACGAAAACTAATATTCTTATAATTTTTCATTTGGTCGTACGAAATAATTTATAAAAGCGAGAATGTGCATACAAATCTGCAGTCTTGTCATGTAATCTATAAAAAATTGCAAAGATAAATTTTTACGCAGCTTCGCATCGTTTTTAACGACTAAAACCACTTATTACCTTGTTACTTAAATTATTTACAGTCTACAGAAATCATTATAAAATACGGTGATTCATGGGAAACAGCTTCTATAAATCTCTACACAAAAGTCGGAATTTGCATAAATATCTGCAGTGATTTATGCCGAGGTTTATTATACACGTTCGATTAAGCTGTCACCGTGGGGGTCATAGGTGACCGGTATTCGATTTGCTAGTGACACCGTCGAGGTCAACGATTGCGGGTATTTGACCGAGATACCTTATCGCAATGGTGACCAATGACAACAGTCATGTTGTCAGCGGCGCCAAAACTTGTCTTACAAGTGGAACCACCAGTGACCGTTGCTGTGAAGGCCGTAACACGACGAAGGACATCGGTGATCGGCAACATCGTAATTAGTTGGGACATTTGCTTTATGGAGCTGTTGATATTTATGCGTGGACTGCGAATTATTATGCAAATTCAAGCGTGAAGGAATAATTGACGAAAACAGGTATCAATGTAATCTAAAACCTTGCTATTCTAGCGAGCATATTTTCCAGATACTTGTTCAAGCTTGTTCGCATTTTTATATGTAATTACACTGGGGATCTTTATGCACTTACGACAAGTGCAAATTCGTATTACCACGGTACAATTCGTATTACACATAAACGTACCACCACCGGTCGAATGACCGGTTCTAGATTTTTTATTTGACAATTTTTGAAATTATTAAGATGCTTCCACGAGCAATGATTCAATAAATATCTTTAGTAGAGCACGCGTTGCAATGAGAACCGCGCAAAGTCTAAATAAATTAAATCTTGTCATTTTTATAAGGCAGCACGTACCTGTTACATTTATAGCTCGGTACGTTTGCAGTTAATGTCTGCTGACCAGAGACTTCCACCGAAATGTAAACTACCTGCAATTTCGACCAGTTGCAATTTTTGAAAAAATTTCATATCGTGTGTAAACTGTTCTAACTTCTAGAAAGAACCTCAAGTACCTCTTCTTTAAATGGACGAATATTAGTGGGCATTACTACAACACTACGTTTGCGAGTGAAAAGGCAATTTACAGTAATCGACCAGTCTTATTATGCTGTGATATCGATACCAATCTTTCGGTATCATCGTACAGCTTTATTAGCGCAATGTCGGTATCAAAATCATACCGATCTTAAGTGCCGGCTGGTGACAAACGGAGGTGTCCCGATCGGCAACAATAAGTAATCCGCAACTACTTCTTGCGTGGCATTAAAAAAACAAGAGTAAGACAACAAAGAAAAAAAAAAAGAAATATCACGCGTCCGGCTTTGTCGTATCGGTGGCTGTGATCAAGGATTCCGAGTTTACAGTTAGCACGTTCGTCGCGCGATGGAATTGTTAATTTATCAGCGAGCCGAGCCGGATACCGGCCGAGTGTATCGGGAGTAATAAACTCGGCGCTCCGGCCGATCGACAATGAAAGTTTCCGCGGTAATAATGGAGCCGGTGCCGATCCGAGTGCTGGTATGCCGGGCGTGGTCACTCGTTCTCGGATATTTTACCCGCCAAGCGGCCGGGTACCGGAGCGAAGCGGGAACCGAAGTCCCGATAAAAGATAAAACGTATCCGCGGTACGTGCGCGACAATGAAAAATAGTGGCCACGCAGCCGACACGGCCAGTCGCGTGACGGAATCTATTGTGTAAGGGAACTCCGGCCGTTCCATTTTATTAGAACGACGCGTTCGTAACCCGTTCGAAACGCGAGAAACGCACCCTAGCCGCGACGTTTCCCTTTTTTCTTTTTTCTAAACGAGATCTCTACACTTTATTGCGCTCATTATAACGGCTGATTGTTGTCTTGTACGTGGGTAGGACTGCTGTTAAGGGGGCCGGCAGGGTTTGAAATCCATATACGTATGCATGGGTCAAAACCTTTTCAAACTATCGCTTCAATATTGCAATGAGCAGTTTAGAAGTGGTCAATTGTGTTTCCTAAAAGTCCAATTTATGTCTGTATAGAGCCCAAATTGCGAATTTCTACCTCATCGTGGAGTAATTTGTAATATTCGGCAGAAAATTCGAATTCTGAAGCAAGTATGACGTCACAAGATGGCTGCCGCTGAGAGATTCTCTTAATTTCGCGAGATTAAGAGTTCGTATCGAGAAAAGGACTCTATACAGACATAGCAAAGACATGTACAAACACGGTGGCATGCATTTTTAATTGATTACTTACTTATTTAAGACGTAAAATGTCTAGAAAAAAAGGCATAGCATAACATAGCGTGACAGTCAAGGCCAAATACCTGCCGGCCCCCTTAACACCGTGCTGCACACCTGGCAAAATCGCCGGGTTTCACGATTTTTTTTTTTAGGAAATTGATTCAATTTATTAACCCTTTGCACGCGAGTGGTGACTCTGAAGCGCCACTAGAAATTGCTGTGGCATTGTTTTAAAGAAAATACAAAAAATATTACAAAATATTTGTTACATTACGAAATTTGTATTTAATAGATCACTAAACATTTCAGTATTATATGCAGAAATCGGATCAGTTGCGTACGAATAAAATGAAAATATTCTAAGACGGAAGAAAAATTTAGTTTTAGATTGAAAACAGCGCCGAGTGCAAAGGGTTAATTTAACCCTCAGCACTCGAATGGCGACTGTAAGGCGCCAGTAAAAATTGCTGTATCATTATTCCAAATATTTGTTACATTGTTACATTTGTTTGTATTTAATAAATTACTAAACATTTCGGTACTATACGAGTAAATTGCACCATTCTCGTATGTACAGTATGAAAAAATATATACAGAAAGGAAATATTCTAGGTAGGAAGAAATGTTTCGTTTTAGAGCTAAAATGGCTTCGAGTGCAAAGGGTTAATGGGTACATAGTAACATGAATCTGTCCGGTTATATTCACTATCTCCGTTTACTAATAAACTGCCGATATCCACTCGAATAATTCCTAACTTTCAAGTGGCTTTTTTTCCGATCACAATTATGAACGTTTACAACGAGTTATAACTAGTCAGCGGATTTGATGCATTTTTATGACAAAAATGGATCGGTCGAAAATTGTGAGGGCGTTAAAAAAATCGAATAACGAAATGATTACGAAATGCATTTTCATTTAACTTCTGTTTGTTACGATTGTCGTAAAATCCGCAGTTTGGCGACAACGAACGACTTAAGCCACCACCCTTTCGAATCCTCTTTTCCTATTCGTGTTTCTTTCCCCCCATAAATTTTGGACGGCGTGTAATGAGTGAGGTATCGCCGAAATCTTCGATACAATCGATGATCGAAAGCGCGAGTCAAGTACCGCGAGCGAGGTGCATTATCGGGATCGTGCCGGTGCCCGGCGTCTAATTGCAGATCTACACGCTTCGAGCCCATTCTCTTTCGCTCGTCACGAGATCGATCCTCGTGAAAAATGTGTAGCACGCCGGAGAAAGGTTCGCGGCGACTGTTAAGCACAGTCTCGGTCCGCTATATAAAACGATTGCGAAAGACACGCGGGACTGCCTTTTACAAGCGGCGCGCCGCGGCGAAAAAGAAAAAACTTTTCTCCCGCGTTGCTCCCAATTAGCGGATCGGCGATTTCACTGTACGCATGAGAAACCCCGGACTAAACGAGCAACGAACTGACGGGGAGTCGCAAGCTCCTTTTCGGATCGACCTGTGCCTCGATAAATGACACTTCCGCGATCCTAACGTGTCAAACAAGCTCGTTTGGAATCTGCAGTGACTCCCACTCGTACCCGGACGCTTTTAAAAATCGCATAACTTTGTTAATATTGGACCGCACGACTTGGATTTTCTTAAGAAGTTAGCGCAATTGGTTTGCTACATAAAGAGAGAAAAATTTTTTACAACAAACTGCAATTGGTCGAAATTGCGGAGAAAATACTAATAGTTGTATTTTGCGACTTTTTTATGTGGACTTACATTGAAAATTTAGAAAGTACGATTTGTAGATCTGTATGAATTATACATGTTCTGAGAATTTCATAAAAATCGGTCAATGAACTACAGATGTTCCAAAATGATCACATAAGGGCGAAATTCCCTGACAAGGCCAAAATTCTAACTCGTTTCGAACCACAGTTACAGACTCATAATCTCACAGCTCACTCGAAGATCGTCAAATTCATTTTACCCACCTGTTAACTATTTCAAGAATACATGATTTTCTTCTAATAAATTCTTTTAGCATTTTATAGAAGGTTTCATTAAAAAAAAGTTAGATGAACGATGAGAGAAGGTCATAGAAAATGATGGTCAATACTTCGACGATTAAAAATAAAGTGCGTTGACGTTCTCGTTGAAAAACAGATGCAAATGATATTACAGTAAAGTCTTGATCTAAGTCCAATCCTCGGGGCCGTGCTGTGACATACAGTGGATTCCCGTTATAAGTCAGTTGCGCGGTTCTGGCGAGAGACATTTAAACGAAATCTGATCTGTGCACGCTGAAATACACAGTCATAGATTTATGACATAGAGACAGATAGTGACAAGAAGGCTGAGAAGGCTGCCAAACTAACTAGTATAGGCAAACTAACTAAGGTCGTGTAGCTCCGTTCGGTTTAGGTCCAGACTACTGTACTTCTGGGATGACCTAATCCGTTTCGATTGTTCCTGGTTGAGGGTGTTCGACTCACCTGAAGTATCAGCGTTTTCAATTCCTGATCGCTGAGGAACGCCGGTTTGTAGTGACCTTCCGTGTAGGAGGTGACAGCCCCAAGGATGGTCTTCAGATGCTGAACAGCCATCCTGAGGACAGTGAGCTTGTCGAGTTTACGGGACATCGCGTGACACATCGGTATCATCGCCGACAGCTCCGTGATGTAGGTGTTCATCTTGTCCCTCCTCCTCTTCTCGATCTCGCTGTGATTCTGCCTGTAACACGCGTCGAAAATGGAAACGTTCAATTACTTGCAAAGGACATGTCTGCAAAATTGCAACGTCTGGATACACAATGAAAAGTTCGGGATCGAAATGTTGTATCGTGTGCAATCAAAACCTTTTTGTTTTCAATTGCACACGTTGTCTCATAACTAAACTGCGAATGACGATGCAAGAGACCATTGAGGACTATACTTTATAGCGATTGGGACCAATCGGAGATTTATTTAATCTATTTGCGACGTTACAAAAGAAATCAAAGCATCGTTAAACTTTGTTCAATCTTTTGCAATGCTGTGCTGAATGTTAGACAACCGTGTGATACGACGATGATGTTCGTGGTTTGCTTGTAACACTTAATTCGCGTGTCTGACCATTACCGGTTATTTCTACTTCCACGAATGTATTACGATATTCGCGGATAGTGCAGAAATGTCTTGAACAGTGGTATTTCTAAATAATTTACTAGAAACGAATGCTTTGTTAATTATTAAGTTTACTTTGCCAATTATAGTAAAGACACACTACCAATTATAGAACATTTCTTCAAACTTTGTTCTTTCTGAACCGAAGTTTTCGACATGTTTAACCAGTAAATTTTTCTCGTTCGAAAATGTAAATCAGGCATTTTTGGTATATGGTGAATCGAACGAACTGACGGTAATTCGAGGCCAAAATGTTATAGTACACTGCAAGGAATTTGCTGACGAGAAATCGATCAAAGTTTTTTGTGTTCGTTCGTGTTATCACAGAAGTTGTTAGGCTTAACAGGGGCGGCCCTGATTCCTTGATACTTGACACAATTAGGAGTCACTAATTGACACAATTACGATACACTTTGTCGTGTATAAATGTGAAATGTGAAAATCCATAACTAATTATTAGACTGCGAAAGTCTAGAAGAAAGATTAGAAGAATTAGGAGTTGTCGATATGTAATTATCGACTTCTTAAACTAATTATAGAAAGAAGGAGATTTCTGTTTGGCTCCTATATCTTTAAATTGATGGAGACAGCATTAATATACATAGCATAAAAATCCGTAATCTAGTAATTGTCAAATCAACGTGTTAATTCTTGTTTCACGCAGGTTCGTTCAAACGATTATTTTCAAAAATTTCAAAATATTTTACTAAATTTTAGCACGAGAAAAGTGTCACCATATAATTCTCCTTTTAATATATCTGTGTGTTTGCGAATCCACAATACACGTATTTCGATACGGTTGAATGTGAGTGCGATTAGATAGACGCATGGAAACGTGCAGAACCGTCGGTATATATTATCAACTACAAATGATGAGCTAACTTGTCTCCGCCAATTAACAGGTCAAATTTCACGCTGTCGTTTTGTCGTCGGTTCAGACAACTCGCTCGACGACGCGGCGACCGGCAGCGTCGTCAATCAATTATGAAAGACGAATCAGTTAACAAACGGCGCTTTTGTCAGTGCAGATTCGCATTCAGTGGCCCGGCAGCCCGTCGACGAACTGAACTGCAGAAGGTCGCTTCGAGAAAACTCCGGTTTCGATTTGTGAATGGGCCCTGAACCCTTCTTCTCCCTCCTAATTGTTAAAATGAACTCAGACCTTCGTTTTCAGACCTTCTATTCCTCCTAATGGGAACGAATGCTAATTTAAGTAATTCTCCAGTAACGATTTTTATCTTCTGGGTCAAGATGGACCCAAGATCCTCCGTCCGAGGGTTAACTGCGACAGCTTCAAATTCATTTCTCGTTCGGCTCACAGGAAGAAAATTTGCAGTACACTTCATGATCTGTAAATTCTATAAAGCCCCATTCACTTTCTCGTAGTTTTCGAGGTCATCATCGTTTACCGTAACTTCTTACGTCCGCTTTTTCTTGCCATCGTAAAATACATTTTGCCCTCGTAAAATAAATCAAAGACGATCCTGAAGAAGAACTGTCGAGCAGCGTGATTATTTCAAAGGCCTGTTGGAACTATGCCAACCAGAAGAGAAACATCATCGGTGAATAAAGATATCGCGTTTTCTCGGTGTCGTTCGTTTAATAGTGACTCCGGTGGTGGTTTAGAGTACTTGAACGACGCGTGCCACGTTTTTCACGATCGTGTCCACGGACACGGCGACACGAATCGGATTAGTGACGTCGCCGGTGAAGCCAGAGCAAAGAAATCATGGTAGGTCAAGGTGGAGCTACTTTGCCCGCACCTGACATAATAATACGTAACCGCTGACCAGGATTTAAGCTTCACCGGTGTAATGCGGTTTTCTTGATACGACGGGAACGCGCGACGGACTGGTGTCCATCACCCTCCCCCCATCCCCCGATTATTTAAAGTGCATCAAGTGCACGTGCATCTTCTTTTATATAATCGATTGACCGTGAATCTCGTGGATTCGATCCTCGCCTCACCACCGGTAGGGTCACTTGTGACCCACGGATTAATCCTCCGCTTCTCCTCGATTGTTTCGGGCGGCGGACAACTTTTCTCCTCTTTAACCTTTTAACCCTTTGCGGTCCAACGTACGCATTATGTCGGACGTACAAATTAATTCGTAGGCTTTTCCTCGTGGATTTATTGATTATTCAGAAACAACCGAAATACATTCTACCCTGCAAAATAATTTCTCTCACTTTCCATTAATATGGTGATTGAAAGATTTGAATTCAAAATACAGTTGCAATTGATTAACTTTGAGAGCCACGAATCAATTTGTGCACCTAATATTTTAGATCTTGCTGCGACATCATGTAACTGAGCAATATATATGAAATGTTTCACTTTCCTCTTAACATATGTCCATAAAAGTCACGATAATATCCAAACAATTTATTCAATGAACCTATTGTGTTTCCGAAATCGTGGTACAATTGGAAAAGAGTGGACTCTTCACGCACATACTATACGTCAGTCGAAACTGTGGAATCATACTTTTTTCTTTTCAAGATCATACCCTTCGAAATGATAGAGCATTAATGTTTTCTTACATGACATGATACTTAGCTCATTAGTCTATATGAGAGTAGTGAATATGTAGCTTGTCATTTGTTGTAACAACAGAACAAAACTGTTTACTAACAAAAACCATTAGGTCAAAGTATATTTTAATTACAATAATCCGTATCCACGTGATGTGGTACTTAATCTGCAATTTCTTTGTAGGCGATTATAAAATATTAATGTTTTACTCTAAATGTAAACTTCTACTAAATACTAAAACCAAAATAGCTTTCTCTAGGCGATAAATATGTCTACAAGAATTTTATTTTGAAATTGAACTGTTACTACAAAATATCCTTGAAAATAAACATCGACCACTTCAAAATGATAGCAGAAAACAACCTTGAAAAAATCCTTTCTATCATGATCATATTCATCCCTTTAAGAAGAGTACTTTTTTCCTAATTACTTTCTTGTGTCGTCAGAGACAGCTGTCGACTATGCTAAGCCGAAAAGTGTCTGACAACAAGCATCCTTATTTTCAACGAAAAAGTTCAGAGCTTCATTAAACACCTTGATAGCCTCATTAAAGGTGAAGGTGCAATTTATCAGGCTCGCCCACGCTGGACGGTGGGGTTTGTGCCCTTTCACTTCGCAGTGGAGATACGAGAGAAACTTTGCAGTGCTCCAAACGGCTGCTACTCAGCCGAAATCATACTAAGTGTTACGCATACGTTCGTACTTACAGGAAGCAGTAAAGGCGTGCGATGCGGAGCGTCAGCAGAGTCCTATTCAATGGCACGCGTACCCGACGAACAATCGATTTCGATATTCTGAAAAACGGAGTCCTATACCAAACGCTTTCTTCCTCGTCTATTCTCTAATTTACTTTTTTCTTTTTTTTTTCGCAACGATTCACCCCCTTTCCAGTTGTACCTCGATTTCGAAAACAACCTGGATTTACTTTAGCAGAATTATAACAGTTCCACTAAATCTGCCCCTAAAAGTCTATCAATCGGAGAGCATAATTCTACTCACTTCTTACTGTCGTCGTTTGTGCGAACTGATTTGGCATCGTCCCCCGTGTCGTCTAACAAATCACTGCCGTCGCTGAAACAAAAGATAAGCGGAGACGATTTAGGCATTTCGTTGAAAAATCTGCGTCCCTTATCCCAGTCTTATAAAAACATGTTGTGGTAATTAAATGCTTAAGATACTTTCTCTTTAAATGTTTATCGGGAATTAATAATAATGCGATCGGAGAGGGTAGAAATAATTCATATGCTTCATGCTTTTAAATTAGAATGATATCGGCTCCTTCTGTCCGTAAGCATCCTTATAGACTGGTTCGTTGTAATTTTAGTCGACGCGGAGGAAATAATGCGGAACCGCGGAATAATTGAGGAAGACTTATGCTCGCGCTTCGAAACGTCGAAACACCGAGAAACCAAGCGCCCGCGCGCGCGCGTACAAGCGAAACAATTTCTTCGACGTGCAACCCTTTCGAGGGTGCGACACACACCTTTTGATGCACAATTTCGCCAAGTTTCGCTCGCGTACAGCTTCCGCGAGCCTTTTATTGCTCCTCGAAGTTTCGTGAACCGACGACAAGCATTCTAGTCGGGATTGTTAACGCGATCGCGACAAAATATCATTTGAATACGCGAGGTGTCTTGTAACCGGTGATGTAACTCGGGAAAAGATCAATCTGCATGAGAAACTCGGTCAACAACGTTGGAGAATATTTTTCTGCACGATGCTTCGCTTTCTACGGATTTCATTGTCACTTGGCTATTTTGACTGTAAATTAGGTTGCCCATCTTTGTACATTGTGCAAAACAAAAGGAAACGCGAGCATTCGCCTAGAGCAAATTAACATTTTTAACATCCAAACATAAGTATACAATAAGTGTAACATAAATACCAATCCATAGTATAGAAATGAACTTACTCTCCAACGGAAAAATTAGTGACCTAGCTTGTATTAATTAAATTGTTTTGATCTCACGGGGATTTTTGCGATACTCGACGCTTAACGTATTACAAAATGAGCTAATATTTTTTACTATGTTGCTAACTACGCGGAATATTGCGGACAAGGTGGGAAACGGGACCCGGGTTTGCGCCAATTACCGAACGCAATTTCGAGAGGCCCGGTATCCCGGGGGAGCGCAAATCTTCGGTGTTCTGTTAATGATTAAGTTAACCCTTTGAGCGGGTAACCGACACCTTGATCGGTAATTACTTGGAGTTGCGGTCGTTTAGCGGGAAACGTCGCGGGAACGGCAACGGAGGGGATAAGGGGTGGAAAGATGTTTGTGGATGGAAATGTCAGTCTTGAATACATTTGGGAGGCTTCGTTTCCGACGTGTTCTCTACACTTCTACGCGGGTTAATGTGTAATACACCGACACTACTGTACGACTTCCGCCCACGCGGCCCGTCGAACCGACTTTGTTAGGAACACGACGGATAACAAAAAATATCTCCCGTTTGTGTCCCCATAAAAAATGCTCGACCTTATCGATTTCTTTCGTCAAGTTTGTATGTGCTTTCAATTTTATAACTCTTGTCTTATAATAACGATTAAGAAAAACTTGACGAGGACTTCAGACATACTAAACATGAATGGCATTCGTTCCTTTTAAATCGAAATAGAATTTGTTATTCATTTTCTACTAGGAAATAATATTAAGAGCCAAGACGTTTTAATGATTGTAGCTATGAAGAGAATCACACTGCAAGAGGTCAATAGACTGCGGTTCTTATGTATTTTGTTTATAGAATTTAGAAATACTGTTGCATTGTTTCTAACTCATTAAAATTATTAGGAACGAGCGTCTTTCACGGTGGGGTGTGAAAAAGTTGTAACATATAACTTTCAGTATTTTCCCCGTAATTCCGATCAATTGCAGTTTCTCCAAAATTTGTTTTCCACGTCATGTAGTAAACAAATTGTTCTAACTTGTCAAAAAGTTCTAACTTGTCCAATATTAAAAAATATGGTAACTATTTAGAAAGTACCACTCGTCTCCGATTGGAAAAGGAAAATGTTGTTCAAAGTGTGTAGCTGCACGACATATTTAAATTTCATCAAAATCGGAGACGTGTGGTACCTTCTAAATAATTACCAAAAACTTATCGTCCTTTTAAAAATATCCAAATGTTACTGTGATTCATTGTACACTATACTAGTATCTCTCTTTCGTTAATTCAATTTCACCGATGGTAATTTATCCGACTGGAGATTTAGGGTTAAGTGTTAATTGGCAAAGTGATGGTCTTACTGGCATGACAGTTTCCGTTTCCTCGGAATCGGCGTGAACTCGTCGGACGTGTCGGTGTTGGCCTGGCCGAGGCTCGGTGTGGTGGACGCGCTTCGTTGCTGATTGTGTCGATGATGATGGTGATGATGGTGATGATGATGACGGTGATGGTAGTGATGATGGCCGGAGGCGGGTGCCTGGTCGGGTACCATGGTCGGGGGTGTCTCCATAGGCTGGGGCGGTTCAGCCCCCGTTACGACCCCCTGGTTGCTGTTATCGTTCCCAGTGGCTGGTGCAATGGTGCTGGTAGTGGTGATGGTAACGGTGGTAGCGCAGGTCGTGTTCGGGCTGGTGGTGGTGGTAGTGGCGGTTGTCTCGTTGGTGGCGGGGGTTGGAGTCAGGCTGAGACCATCGCCACCCCCCGCCGGGACCGCGGATACCTCGCCCACGCCAGAGGCCGCGCCTATGTCGCCGAAGTAAACCGTGGAACAGGTGTTTCTGAAACAATAAATCGCGTTTCGATCGATCAGACACACGCCAGCCGTCGCCGCGGGGTGCACGGTCCGCTCGAACTGGAACCGTCTTGCAGTTCTCGCGCATTCGAGTGTATAAACCTGTGTCCTAAAGGAATCGTTCTCCCCACGTTTCGCCAGCATTGCAGCTATTACACTACTCTCTACCGTAACTGTCCAAATTTTATCTCCAACCACTGCGGGGAATCCCCCTTGGAACCAGTCTGTAAGCACGCTCGATGACCGAGTCAGCGAGGGGTCGAGCATCGGTGAGACTCGTGCCAATGCAAACGAAGCAAAGATTCCAAGTTTCCTCATTTTTCTATGAAACTTTTACCATCGTATTCGTCTCGCTTTTCTGATAAAAATGACACCAAACACGATATGGTTACGATCTTAATTACGTGTGTAACCAGCGAAGTTAAGAATTCGTGTACCTTTACCGTAAACGTGAAGTCGGAAACTTTTAATCGTTCGTCAATTTCTATCCTTGTCTACGTTCGGTACGCTACAAAGAATGTGGCACTTCTTCTAGAACTGTCGCTCGACAGACCCGAAGAGACGACAGTTACGGAGAGAATACAGTGCATTCTCGTTACGAGTCAGTGCCAGCCTTACGATTTGGAGTCAGTGGAACTCTACCCACGCCGTCTCTCGAGCTACGTGCAACGTTGTATCGGAGAAAGACATTTTCTCAGTCTTCTTGTCACTATCGGTTAGTAGTCACAGGCTTATGACTTACAGACGGATGTGACTCTTAGGTTTCCAGCGTGCCCTGTGTACTTCAAATGCGACGCTCGGCGAGAACCTCAGATTTCGTCTAAGAGTCAGTCGCCAGAACCGCGCAACTGACTCGTAACGAGAATTCACTGTACTGTATTGGGAGCTGCAAAGAAGCCACCTGCGACGACACAGGGGTTAGGGGGGTCTCTCGCTTGTTCAGGGGTTAGGGTAGTCTCAATGTTTAAACTTTGGTTTTAGGCACCCTTCGACTCATCTTGAAGAAGAGATACAGATAGAGAGAGTCTACAAATACTATTTCTTAATCTCTTGTTTCTAATGTCGAACATAGAAAAAGATGGCGATGGGACTATACTGTTTTTTTTTTATGAAACTTTTACGAACATTTACGTTCGTAACACGTTTCTATTCGCGATACAGTAGAACCTCGATTATCCGAACTAATTCGAAACTTGTATAGTTGTAAAAAGTATGTCTGTTTGAAACACTATTTAATAGTAGACACCTTTACAGGTATAATAAATCATACCGAAACGACACATACAAAATTGCGATACACATGCGGATACGTGTGTACGATAAAATATTATGTTACACGTAAAATGTATGACATATTTGACTGATGCTTCATGCCACTTCATGCTGCTGTCATGATCACGAATGGTAAACCATGGTAAAAGAATTGATAAGTGTACACTCATAAAATAAATATGGTTATCCACGTGATTGCAAACGTTTCCATCTTCTATGTTTTAATTGAAATACACAAAAGATATTGATAAAAGATACCTATAGATACTTTATTAATTGATAGCGGGTCGTTCTACGTGTAACGATGCAAGAGTTACTGGAATACTGGTCGACTGATTTAATACTTCGTACTTGTAACGAAACCCTAAACATTTTTTGTCTGAACAAATTGTCCGTAACATAAACTGAAGCACATGTAAAAACACTGAATTCGATAATGCTCAATCATGCGTCCATTGAAATCACTGACTCCACATAGTCGGCAGCCATATTGTCGCGGCCGAGACGCCACGGGATTGTACGTATTTTTCTTAAAGATTCATCATCAAATTAACTAACTGTATAAATCGTCTACGACTCTTTAACCTGTGTATTCATTATCTAAATTCCGGATTTTTACAGTACCCGTGATTTTATAAACATTTACTATTTTGATTACAAAAACGGAGTAAAAATATTCAATTTCATAATGGTATCAATGACAATAAACATTTAGACCACATGAATCTGCAGAACTATTAATTCTTTGAATGGAGAATCCTTAAATTAAACAATAATCTATGCAAATATCGATACACCAATCTGCATTGTTTTGCTGTGACTGTCGTTTCCACTAACGTGCAACGTGTTTTCGAAACTATCAAAATTGCATGCATTTAAGAATCTAACACACCGATTACCTGTAGCTATCAACTATAATATCGTCTCAACGTTCTGTATAAAATAATAAAATAGCGATTAAAAATGTTCATAATAACTTCACTTTTATTATTTTAACGTACACCAACTGTTCCGCGAGTAGATCGATTTTTTCGAGAAATTAATTACACACGACGACAGAATTTTGTAAAACATCAATTCAGCGAGTGTAAAGCTCAGTAACCACACACATATTCATGCGAACTTCCCCTTCCTCGGCGAGCCTAGCCTTCGATAAAACACGACAAGAACGCATGTATTTCCACTTACTCTTGTACAGCCGAGAGATTATAATAACAGCGCGGGGGATGGTGTTGATGATGCTGATAGAGCTGGGTCCCGGTCGAGGACATACCGGTCACCACTTGGCCCCGGTTGCTATGATGTTCCTGATGGATCCTCGGCTGTAGCTCCTCCAACGAGATGAACTCCTGCGGCTCCTGGCTCGGATGGAGGAGCTGCGTGTAACTCTGTGCCATTTCTTGGGCCACCATCTCCTGGTCCGGTGGTCCACGAAAGCACAGCAGGTCCTCCAGCTCCTCCTCCTGCCGCTGCTGGTATTGCTGGCGATGATCCTCGAGCTGCGTCTGCTCCCGATAGTAGCGGTGACGCTGGAGACGTTGCTGATGATGATGATGATGATGTTGAGGCACCTCGCAGCTGTTCACGCCGGCGCCATCGCCGACCACAACGTCATTCTCCACGACACCGCCGCTATCTGGCAGTAATCCACCCTCGTCTGGGGACCCGCAAACAGCTGTTCCTTTATCCCGATACCGATTTTCGGGACCGCGTGGTTGCAACGCGCGGACGACCAACATCAGGACCGACGCAGAGACTCGGGCTCAATGCTAGACTAGGATCAGTATTTGGATCGGAGGCGCGACCAAGATTACCATGATTCAATTCAGGACTTCTTCTAGAAATAGGAATAACGCCAAGATAAGGACGAAGACTCGAGCTGAGATCAAAAGCTTAGGATCAAGGTCTTTTTCAAGTGAAAAGTTCTTCATGCCATTTGCATGGTGGAGTGTTAAATGTCTGAACAAAACCTTGAGTCCGACGCAGAGACTAGGGTCAAGATCAAAGTACCAACATAGAGACTGGACCCGAGGTCAAAGCCAGGACATAGAGCCCAGACACCCTAATCAGAAACAAGGTCCCAGCTATCTTCAAGTTCGTCGATATTTTGACCGACCTATGTGCATGATGAAGTTCAAAGTATCAGAACCTTGATTGATAGTGCCCCCTTAATTGTTAACGACCATGGCTATGTAATTTAGATCTGAGAAACAACACAACATGAGAAAAGTCACGTGTGCGTGACACCTGTTGGAGGACGCTGATTCAGCGAAGTCACGCACGCGTGACATCGGCCGTCCGTGTGGATTTGACTTGAAGAATAAATTGAAGAACAAAATCGCGAAAATTCTCACTTTCTAATCTTTCGTTTCCATCAAGTTGGACCGAAGAAATATTGTCGTTGACGAGACCATTGCCATTCTCAATCGGAGAATCTTGTCGGGCGTTTTTCTGCCAGCGAACGATGAGCACGGATTTTGCGTGTTACAGAGTTTGATAAGATTCTAGTTGGCAGATTACGTAAGTGGCTGTGTAATTATTCATCGCGGACCGCGTTGATGTAAAACACGACTTTCTAAATCACTGACCTCGTATTTGAACGTGCCGCTGATTGTCATCGGGTTCGGATAAACGGTCCCTTTGTGCACCGGTCTTATTTATTCGCCTCCCGATCACACCGGGACGATTACGATAACAACAAATTACACTAACAAATTACACTAGTTATACCATGACCCGGTCAATCAAATGGGCGTCACTTAAGAACGTATTTGTTTTGAATTTGTTCAGCATACTTAATTCGCCAGTCCGCTCAATACACTTCGTCAACACATTAAGGGAAATACATCCGTACGCTACCTTGCAACAAATTAAGCATTGAGACACTTGTTACAAATTTTTTACTTTTTAGCTCAAAACTGTAATTATTTGTTCGTGAAGTTTGAAAGTGACTTAAATCGATATTAAATTGAAAAAGTTTTCTTGTAGCGAGGAATATTTCTTATATAATTAGTTGTTGCATTAGTATCTCGTACCAGTAGGTGTTACGTTATTTTCTAGGATAAATTGTTGACAGTATATTTTCTTATGTGTATGTTTACAATTTTTACCGGACAAGTGTAAATACGGTAGGTCAACAGTAATTACGCGGTAGACGGCAGTGTAAATAACAGATTGAAAAGTCTTTAGAGGCGATATGAATCTCGTTAAATGTAATTTACTTTGTCCGCAAACATCATCGTTGGTTCCACATGCGTGATCGCAGCTAGACACGCGTGAAATCTTATTAGCTGCCGGTTCCAATAACTCCGAAATAAAAGTACGTTCTTCGGTACGTTTGAGTAAACCGTGCTCCTAAATTGCGCTTAGAGGCAATTAAATTTTCGAAGAGACAATATGGGCACGTGGCCACGAACAGACAACTACATGACAGTCGCAATCACTTGCAGCCGTTGGCAGCGGGCTGACAAATTGACGACGAACGAAAGGCCGATCAAAGTGATCTATGGCGAGCCGTGCACCGTCTGACAGACAATTTCATATTTTTATGACATTTCGACGGCCGTTCGCGGAAGAGCGTCTCGGCGAGCTCATGTAACTTACTGTGATTAGGGTAATTGTTGCTGGTACTATGCACGTCCGCCGAAAAGCTTCAACTCAGTTTTGTTTATTTACCAGCTTACATTATTTACTATTTACTCAGTTTCAATAAGTAAAAATATAATTTTTATTTAAACCTATTTTAGGAGTTTGCTGAATTGCTCGTCAAAAATCATCTTTATAACTCTAGCACTTGTAAAATGAAAAATTTCAAACCACTCTGACGACGAATGTTAGAACTAATTTGTATATTGCAAAGTGGATCGTAATGCAAAAATGTCGTACAAGGCAAGACCCTCGAAGTGTTTTATAATTATTGATTTATTTTCAAGATAGCTCAACCATGTGTTTTGTAATTGTTGATGGTATTGTCCTCGGAATTGTGGAATAAATAGGCTGGGAGAAATGGAACAGTAGCACTCTATTATCAGAACGTCTAGATGCTCTATTATGCAAATGTCTTATCACTGGACTGTCCTATTATCTGTAAAGCGTATACAGTATTTATATTCTTCTATATATATTCATATACATGTACACTACCATTAAAACGAAATCTTCTCACAATATTTCAGTAATACATTTACATTGAATGCGTTCACAGAACTGTAACGTTGTCGTCAAAACGGAAATGCATGTACTCTTATCAGCTGAAACGACACGTGAAGTGACTGAGAAGTGGGAAACGACGAACGTGTGCAACGAACATGCTGCAAAAATGCTTCCGCGAAGCCAACGCTCAGTTGCAAAAAATAATTAGAGAACCATCGGTTAACAATTTTCGCCAGGGTGCTGAATCATCGGACGCTACTATTGGCAAAGAAAAGTGTCATAAAATAACTATTTGTATATTGATCCTCGTCATTATTTAACGTGGACGTATTAGCGACATTAGGCTCACATACCTAATTTCCAAAGTAGCGAACGAATGATTTAAATAACACAAAAATTGCTGCACATTTTTCCACTGTCACTTGAGACTGCGATACATAATCTGCTTTTCCGAAAGAAACATTATGGATCGTTAATAAATCCGTGCCTGCGAAGGGTTAAATGTGCAACTTCATTCATAAACTGCGTATTCAGACACCCGTGAGAAAAAAAAGCTAGGTGTTGCATAAACTGCAGAAGTGCTAGTTAGAAAACTAAAATAGGGTAAACGACCGGAAGACCGACCTCGCATGGCAAAAACAGGACATGTTACGACGGTCGCCAGCTTTTACGGCTGCCCGGATGACGGAAAGCTTCGTACCATTTCCATATCGTCATGAAGTCATGCAGGAAATGCATTTCTACCTAATTTTTTGGCATCGTTACCCGTACGCGAGACCGCGCCGCGCCGGTCGTCGGGTTGAAATTAAAAATTTCCTGAATACACAATACATCCGCGAGCGTTGCGCCGTCGGGACGCCATTGTTAAGGAAAATTCAACGCGAACTTTGATACCGTTCGCGCGCAACGCTTCATAAATAATTTACCGGATTTATTCAAGCACGAATTTCCAAGAGTTCCGGAGATCGTTCGAAAACGTTTCGAATTCGCCGC
Organism: Halictus rubicundus; assembly: GCF_050948215.1. Lineage (NCBI taxonomy): Eukaryota > Metazoa > Arthropoda > Insecta > Hymenoptera > Halictidae > Halictus > Halictus rubicundus. The sequence goes on from NC_135154.1 coordinate 13,169,190, forward strand.
CGTTATGCAACCGAAAATGTGTCCGGGAATCGCGAAATTTTCCACGCTCGCCAAGGAAAGCGGCTGTTCGCGGTTGCGCAACCGAAAAATAACGTATCGCCGGCGCAATCAGTTTGGAACCGATTAGGTTGCGTTGCGTTGCTTTGATCGCGCGAAAAATGGGATCGCGCACCGTCGTCGACGACGACTAATTCGCAGCGCGCGCTGCACGCATGATTGTACAAACAGTGTCGCAGCGGTTGCAGAAAAACGGTCAGAAAGCTCTGTTAAGATCATTTTCAAACCCTTACGGCCTGCACCCAGTAGTCAGCTAACCGATGCATTCGTTTATGCGATACGGCGAATTGCAAAGTAGCAGAATCGCGCGCTAACGACGATCACCGGCGCGATGTTGTAACATTATCGATTACAATTTTGTAACGACTATCTTCCTCTGCGCGGAAAAACATTTCACTTGACTTTTCCCTTGCGCAAAGATCATTAACTACAAGCGAGACTTCTTCGTCTTCTCGCGGTCCGTCGCGCGCATGGTAATCGCAAATTAGAGTCGAGAGCCGGAGATGCTGGCGATCGGCGCGCAAAAAATCCCGGCGATCTATCCATCGTAATTTATAACTTGACAAAATTCCTGTGCAACGGCCACGCGATTATTAATACCCGACCCTAGGCTCCGAATGCGTTAAACTCATTCACTTCACGGTACTCGCAGAGAATTTTTCTTCGTCATCGCAGCCTTTGAAACGGAATGCAATGAGCAAATCAATTACTATTGGAGAAGCTACTACGTACTCTGTCGAGAAGCACACGATTCGCAAAAAGCAACGTCGTAAATTCAAAAGAATTAATACGTCAATAGGTAAGCTTTCGAAACTATTGTTTTGCGAGAAAGTAATGCCAGTTGCTAACGGCTAGTTGATCGTGGCTAGCCGAAACTCTCTAATAACAGAAACTTGTTATTCTTTTGAATGTTCGATAAATTATGAAAAATACCGCACGCGTGTCGCGGAGCTAATCGAAATAATGCCCGGAGAGTGATCTCGAATATGCGTTTTGTAAGTCAATATTTTTGTATGTACAGAGTTCACAGCAAAGATAACGTTAGATCAGTGATTAACCTAAAGTCTGATCAGTGAAACGAATATGTCACGAAGAGTAAATGACCTTTTAAAACTAAGACATCCACAATTCAAATATGAAAACATATTTTGCGATTGCATGTCGATGTTCATCGTGACGGGACTGCGAATTTTATGCATTTATGCCAAAAGTGACTAGGCGAAACATGAGAAGACTTTAAAATAATTCAGTATCATTGTTATCTACTTGTTCAGATCGTTGAGGGAGGAAACGAATGTTTATTTGGTTCCAGTACCGAGCAATCGATGCATTTTTATTTTTGCATGAAAATCCGCAGTCTAATGCAGAAAAAAAAATGTAGAAAATTCAATTTATTATGGAGATGTTTCGTTTTACTTCTTCGTTCGTAAAATGCTTATTTAGGCGTATTCCGCCTCCGTTTGCATTCTAATTCGTATTTTACATTGTAAAATGTTAACCGTAGTGTCAGAGGATCGGCAAACACGTTCGAGCAGACTCGAAGTGCAGTTCAAAATTGCAGCGAGCCTTATCGTCGTTCATTATCTTCGCGCGAGTGACTTATCGAGTATTCAGCTGTGAAAAAATGCTCGATATCGCAGCGGCCGCTATCTGACTGTAGGTCAATGAATAGAAAAATGAACAATCACCGGAAGATATAGACGATCATCCATGACGAGTCAACTCGTCGGCCTTCGTTCATCGTTAAAATCGGCATTACAGCCGTCATCAGCGCGCAACAACGAAAAATGAAAGACGCTTCTTGCTTGCCACCTGTTCGCTAACGTCACGGTACTCGAACGTTTCGTAAAAATTCGCGCGAACAGCTATTTTCACTCGATTCACCTTGGACACGTGTGAAAAACTAACACTGATAGCTGAAGTACAATGGTCCGATAAGAAGATGATGTCAGCTCGCAGCAAACCAGAAGTGAACGATCAAAGACCATTATCACGGCTGCAGGGGCTCGGCTGAACGATTATCTTACCGAGGCAAGGAGATAGAGGAGGACGAAGAAGAAGAAGAAGAAGAAGAGCAGAGGATATTTCTGACGGAGAAACAATAAGAGAGGGAAACAAAGTAGTTAACAGGCGTATAGTAACCAGAATAAGAGAATAGAAGAAGGTGAATGGGCGGAAAATCGAAGGAATATTCTCCGCGAAAAGGAAAAAGCAGACAGTTAAAGGGGATCATCTAGTATTCGTTGTTTTTCGAATAAAAATGGTAGAGCAAACTGAAGAGCAGAACAGATAAAGGTTCCAAATGATCCATCGATTTGGATAAGTCGAAAAAATCATTTAGTATTCGTTGCTTTCCAAAGTCGAAGTGAAATGTGATAGGGCAAACTGAAGGGCAGACGAAGGTTCCAAATGACATACCAATTCGGATAAAAGTCTCAACAATTTCAGATCGTTGCGGAAACAGTAACGGACTCATCTATCTATGAACGATTCAACTTACGAGCGTGTGTTACTATCAGATCAGTTTCGGCAACTGTATCCTGAATCAATGAAGAACTTAGGAAGAAGTACCTTAAACGCTCGCCGAACCGGTCCACAGGTACGCAGATCTATCCTAGGGAAACGATTCACGATTTCATCGACAGGTCTCTGCGGACCATTCACCGATTTATTCACTAATCGTCGAGCCTCACTATCGATCACTTATCTCCCACATATCTATCACCGTATCTTCACTAAGTGACCGAAAGAAACCGATCGGAAACCTCACACTGCCACCTTCCGATGCTATTCGGCGAGTCTCTCAGGCATTGGTGCCCTAAGAACGAAGACCTCAAGTACGATGCACACGACACTGCTGAGAAAGGATCGATTCATCCTGCTTCGATCGATGGACAGGCCATGGGGAATAGCTTGAACACAACCGTCGGCGATGCACATGAACACCGTCGAGAAATGATCGATTCATTCAACATCAATCAATGGGCATGGGGAACAGCTTGAACACAACTCTTGGCGTCACCGAAGACTGATCGTGTTCAATTTAATCCAACCAGGATGGCCAATTCAATATCCAAAATGGCCAATCTTTAGGATTGTCTAGGAGGACGCTTCTCTTCCGTCGGGAGCCGACCGAGTTCGGTTTAGCTCCGTCAGATTTGGGTCGAGTTCACCGCGTGAACACTTATCGCCAACGACGCGACGTTCAACCGTACCGGAAGAAACAGGACAATCTACATGCAGCATCAAATCTACTTTGAACAACTCGGCCAGTTAGGACCAAGTTAGGCATAGACGCTCGTAACCGACGCATAACGAAGCACGTATCAGCTAGGACCGAGGCAAGAATACGCAAACACTGATCACCGGCCGCAAACGACACTGTCACAAGACCGAAGAAACGTATCACTGACAAGTGCGTACATGTACTGATCAGCTGTGGATAGCATTCAGAGGATGAACACTCGGCACTGTTGCACGACGAACGACACTGTCACCGAAGCATGAAGCTTCGCTGCGAAGCAACCTTGTCACTGTCATGATCAACTGGACTTTCAAGACACAGGGATCTGCCTCGCACTGATAGCTCTAGCACTGAGCCTAGTCCAGGGGATCAATGCTCATCACTATCCTGATCAATTGGACTTAGCCTCTGAGCCTAGTCCAGTGGATCGGCGCTCATCTCTGTCGCGTATCGCAGAGCACACGATCCTAGACGAGCCAAAGGAGTTGAGTGGCCGGGTCCGCGCGTTGCAACCACGTGAACATTGCCGATCCTGATCAGACGAAATAGGGTCGTCAATTCGCGCGTTGCAACCCCGCGAACACTGCCGACCCTAGCAAGGTAAGGTCGAGTCACTAGGTGTGACCTAGGAGTCACTAGGGAACCGAGGTCGAGTCGTCGGGTTCGCGCGTTGCAACCACGTGGTCTTGCGACGGGGGGCTGTCCCCCCAGGGTGCGGAGGATCCTCGGGGTCCGAGTCTTACCGAGAAGCGCGTACATCCACGTCGCCGTCGACGACGAGGAAGCGGCGGCATCCTCGAGGAGCGCGGAAGGCCTGTCGCCTTCCCTCCTCTCGGCCGATGCCCTCGTGCCTCGAGGGCGCCCGTTCGACGACGACGAGGTCGTGCCGGCCGCGGCTCACCGGGCCGAGTAGATATCGCGAGAGAGCCGGCGGGGCACGTGTGCTGCACACTCTGGCCACGAGAGAAGAGGAAGAAGAAACAAGCGGGAGGGCGGAAACGCGGTAACACGTAAGAGCAACGCGTCCGGCAACCTTCGCGATCGTTTACCGTGCCGCTACTGTCCGTGCAAGCGTGGTGGTGGTGGTAACGAGCCACTTCGCCGAGGCTGCCAGCGCGCACTCTTCACCTGACCGGCCAACGAACAACGAGTGGGGGTGGTTGGTTGCCGCCGGCTCTGGCGGTGGTGGTGATACCGCCCGATAGTGGTGGAGGAGTTAGGCGACTCGGCGAGGAGACCGCCACGTGCTCCCTTGTCGTACAGGTGGACATAGCCGTTCCCTAGCCCCTTGGCCAACGCACAGCGGGCTGGAAATCCGTTTTTTTCTTTTTTAATTACCGTCACCTCACCGACAATTCATTTCATCGACAATCGTTTCACCGACACGATTTTATCGGCACCTAACTTCGCCGACAATATTACCACTAGAACGACCGGAGCAGTCAACATGACTGATTCCTAATTTTTTTCTTTTACAATTACTGAAATTGTAAAAATGTTTTCATCGGAAATTTTTTAATGAACCTCTTCATTGAACCACATGTTACGATAAAAGTTGTATGAAGTCTGAATGGGCACAGTCTTGCCACTGTTACAAAGCAATATACGTCAGTCGCATTTATTGCTCGGTCGTTCTCGTGTTAACTCACCGACATTTGTCAGTTATTTCCCCGACAATAATTTCCCCGACAGTTATTTCATCGATCAGTGGTTTGTATGTAAACATTGTCGGCAAAACTCGGTATCAAGGAAACCATTTGTCGGGGAAATGACTGTCGGTGATATGAAAATTTCGGTGAGTTAATATTGCCGGCGAAGCTAGGTGTCGATGAAGTCGTGTCGGTGAAACGATTGTCGATGAAATAATTATTGTCGGCGAGGTGATGGTAACTCTTTTTTTTTTGTGGCCAAAATTACTTTAGCTTCATTTCAAGGTTTCAAGGTTATGGTATAGTAGGTCGTTGAATTTGTCTCGACATCAGCTAGAATATTATCAAGTCAAAAATATACAGGGTGATCTTGACCTTGGGTGAAACGGTTGACCTTTCGACCTATGTTTACTAAAGCTTTTTTACTCGGCACAGTGTATCCTATATACCATATAAATATTGAATGCTATTTTTTGAACACCCTGCATATTGATCACGAAAATATAAGCAAGTCTTCTTCTCGAATTTTAGGTTTGAGAGGAATTTTTAAAACATGTGAATGAGTTGTTTTTCTATGTATTGTTGTAATTCAGTCGATCAATACCTACACAGGGTGTCTCAGAACAGGTGGTAAGAGGGGGCATACGGTGATTCTATGTGCAAAAGTAAGGAAAACAAACGAATAACATTGTCTCGATTGACGCTTCGTTGTCGAAAAAATTGAGTTTGAAAAATCGACGGTTCCTTTTGCGAATGCTAGGATGCGCGAATCCGTCGAAGGAACTATCAACCGAAAAAATGTTACTCGTTTTTCTTTATTTATTTTTGTACTTTGTCACCTCATTCCCGCTTGTACCACCCGTTCTGAGACACCGGGTATAAAGCGTAACTATATTAGACACGCGTAATTGTGACATTCTATTCAATTGTTAATCGTGTTGACAATCTTACGGATTGGAAGGTGTATGCCAACCTTATTCCTTATTTCTGTTTCTCATTTTCGTACTATCAATATATATTGTAGCTTCTCAGTTACATCACTGCATATCGTTACGACTTGACCACGCTTCGGTATTACGAATCGGCAGCGCTAAAGAGTTACAGCATTATAGTGCAATAATTGCACAACGCTATAGCGCCTCGACTGGAGCCTCAGGCTTACCGAATCACATTAAGACGTGCCGTTTAAACTTTATAGCTTTGTAGTTTAACCCGTCTCGCCCGTTTTCCGCGTCAATATGATACAATTTTCAGCGATTTCACAGACGAAGTAAGTAATCGTTTTTTTATTACCAACTACATAAATAATCTCACTTAACCCTTCCACTACGGACGACGTGTACAAGCGACGAATTAGAGGTGCTTTTTCACTACGAATAGCGCCTGAAGGCGCCCAGCGAAAGACGCTCGTTTAGATCCATTAAATTAATTCGAAGTCGTTTACGTTGTAATTATATCTCGATGATACGTATTGCTTGGAATGTCTGCTAGGGTGTCCAGTAAATTAATGTAAATGAACAAATGATAGTAACAGTTGCGATAAACTCTTCATGTTGACATTTATACAGTAATGTAAACTTTTTTTTTTTTGTTTAACCTATTCGCAACTGCATTAATTTATTCACCAGTTGTTCGAGTGACATCTCACGTATTCGATTAGCAATTCTAAGGTGGTTCGATGGTCCTACGAAAAAAGGTTTCATTTAATTCTATGCCATCAAGTATTGTTAGAATTGTGTTCCGGAACGTAAGAACTTAACAATGACACACACATACAGCCTTCTTATAGAAATAGCACTCGGGAAATGAACTGGCGAATACTAATTTCAGCAGACATGCAGTTTAAGTGTTCGTTCATTGGACAGGCCACCCTACTGCTATTGCTAGTTTCACAGTGCTCGAGTAGCTCTCCTCGAAAAAGCAATCCAGATCAAGAAACCGACGAATTCACGCGTCACGGATCAAGTTTCGAGCAGTTCCTAAAAGAGGAGGAATCGTTGTGAACGCCGATTGGTCTACTCGTCAGCCTTCCCAAGGGGTTAGACCTGCGTACTATTGTCCGAGCACCGTCGACGGCGTGCATCGCGTAGGTGTAGGGCGGATTTAGTCACTCCCACTTCCGCCGGCGACAGAGAACCACGTGGTCCGCTTCCTCGTGTCTCGCTCGGCGCGCTATTACGCTCGCCACGACTTTCCATCTATTTCTCTTTTTCTCTCTCTCCCCATTTGATTTCCATCCCCGCGTAAACTGGATCGTTCATTGGCGCTTTAATGACTGATATTTATGAAAGCTTCGCAGCCAACCGCGCTCCGGAAATATCCGGACACTAGCACGCTCGCCACTGAAATGTCTTGCAAATAGCTTCCCCGATTGGTACGCCAAAGTCAGGATTTTTGCTGGTCGTCGTTTTCGAAGCCTTCGCGATCACTATAAAATTATCTAAGCCTATCGTAAGGAACAAAAATGAAGTAAAAATTCTCCTTGTAATCATTTTAGTAACCCGAAAATGGCGTAATCGAGAGGATATATTGTAAGTTATTAAAAAACCGTTTATTTTAAAGATTTGTATTAAAGGAAATAAGCCATGTAAAATGAACGAAGTTAGGAGTTAGGTGTACATAAAAGTGTTTCAAATTTCGAGCAGAAACTTTTAGTAGAAAGGTGAAAATTATCAGGGACGATCTCATCTTCTCAGAACCGTAGATTCCTCTTATTCAATCATCTCCAAACACTCGAATGCAATTGTGATAACAGTCCTAGGTACGGATCCGAAACTGCGCACTACACGACGCAATTCGTATCGCAACATCGACGTTTCCTAATTCCAAGAATGTTATCTTCGATACGACAGTAATCGACTCGCACGTGAGATTAGTTTCCTTGTCGTCGAGTCCTATCAACGTTGACGCCTGTCTTTGCTATTTTATGAACTACTTGTTAATCGACTCTTAAACGAGAGTGCAACTAGTATCAGAACTTTTAGCGTAATTGCAGAAAACTTTGCACATACTAATTTAAAACTTTGTACACTTGTTTGAGTATGTTTCGAAGATACGCAAATTTTTTGTTAAAGGGAAAATGTCAGCTGCTCTTTTCCATTTGTTGTGCATCGTCGCACTTGTGCCAGCGCGTTAACAATTAGATATGTTGGTTCCCGATCGCTTCCGCGTTTACGTCGGTGTATGCTCGATTATGCGAATCGACTGTGCAAAGTGACGTAACACATACACAGTCGTTAGGAAGAGGAAGGAGAAAAGAAGCACCCGCGATTCTGTCAGCTCGAATTTGGACGGGACTGGGAACAATGAGCCGCTCGCCCCTAACAGTTTCTTCCCCTTCGAGCACAAGGGCTCCCTAGGAAACTCTGAATAAGGCAGTTCAAGGGTTGTATGCACGCTCCATTTTTCGGACCCGGTATTAAACCGAGTATGCCAATCGATGATACAGTACCGGTCCAATTATTGGCTGTACAAATTAATTCGTGACCCTGGCGATTGGTACTTTGTTCTAAATTGAAACCATCTTCGTTCGCCACGTATATATAAACTGTATTGTATTCACATTGATTATGGTAAAATTTTTGTCATCTTTACTTGTCGTTCCTTACGTCTTTGTTCATAATTGAAAAGTCACTCGGTTGAACGGTTAACGTTAGTAAGGAATTGTTTTTGGGGGTACATTTCTTAAAACGACAGTTGTCGGGAACAAGATTGAATGAAAATTCCGGGACGAGTTTTCCAAGTGACGAATTTTTCTCCGAATCAGGGAACTTGATCACCTCGAAGGCGAGCGTTTCGAGGGAAATTGTTCTGGCGGTATCTGGCACCGGAAGCCACCGAACTGCGAATTGTTCGGGACCCGACAGGGGTTAATGCATGCCGTGTGTGTACGAAGTTCGATAAGGAAACGAGGAAACACTTTATTCATCGAGCGCGTGGAGTCGTGCGGGAATTTCCTGAAACTAGCGACGAGAAAGGGAAATAAACGAGCATTCGGCTGCCTGGAACTTGCAGCGAAGTATTGCGCGACTGAAGAAAGTCTGTTACTTTTTATAGAGTAGTCTATTGTTTGCAAATCTATATGAATTATTAAATAGTATAGATCCGTTTCAAAATGGTTATATCTTGGCACACCTTGAGACACATTTATGTACAGCGAAAAGAATCAAATTTCAGGTCGGTGTATAAATAAAAATAAATAATACTATGGAGACTGTGTTAAGCGTTTCAAAGGTGGACCCTACAAAAGTGGACACGATGAGAAAGACGTCAAATGACGTTTGAAGAACATCTTGTACTGGCTCTGTAAACATGAGGAGATCGTTCGACAATATGTAGGAGACAGCAACGATGTTTTATGGAAAAAGTTTCCCCTGTAACGGTCAATATCTAACTCTTATTTACATGCAATTTTTCTCTTGCCTCTTCTTCTTTCGCTCTTTAACGTCGCATCGACAGCTCGGTCGTCAGCGACGACTATGTTCGTAAAAACGTAAGAAAACAAAGAGATTTTTGCATTGCCACATTGTTTGGGAACCATGCTCAGTTTTCCACAATATCTCGTTTGTTTGCACAGTATGTGACGCGAGCAGTAAAGACGTCCGCGAGATCTCTTGATCCTCTATCGACGCACAGTTTCTGTGGAGCAGCATTAATTAACGTTAATCACGCGCGAATTAATCCCGTTTCCAACGGAACACGATAATTGTTCTCTCATCGGTGCAACCGATAACTCCCTCCACTCCCCCTCTCAGCGATATATGATCGATGTCGATCGTTTGAAGTGACCACAGGAGAGAGGTCTTTCGCGATTCGCCCCCCTAAATCCCTGTCCCTCGATACTCATTAGCAGTGATTTTTCGGTAACCGGAGGATTAGCCTGCGTCGATTAATTTACTGTGATTTCGCACTCTGGCCCCCTCCCGATCAACCCCCTACCCCTATCTCTGCAGCATAGCTTATCCAATTATTTATTGCGAAAACGAAGCGCTTCGAATTAGTGGTCCTTGACCTCTGTTTGTGCTGTGAAATCGATGGAAAACGTTTCGACAACGTTTCTGCGATCACTGGATCCGATCGATAAGGATCGATCGTGAATTTTGTGCGGCGCGACCGTGCCCGGTGAACGTGCAAAAATTGTGCAGGTCGTTTTTTGAATTATAATGCTGCCAGGATTGAATTCCTTGCGTAACAGCGAGCCGAGAATTGAGAACGATGAATTAAGTAGAGTAGGTGGACGATAGACAGACGTGTAGCTTATGTGATTACTAGACTGCGAATTTTTATGCGTTTATAACAAAAAACGGCCAGGTGGAATTTCAAACTGTAGAGGAACTGAAGGAATTTGAGAATATCGATATATTCTTTGCAAATTCTAGTATTCATGACATACAAACACTTTACTTCACTCTATCTTACTTTAAATATTTGATACATCCACGCCATAGCCAGTCACAATTGTAATCATATTTACTAATGGCTTGTAATCACAATACTTCGTCAATTACATTATTAATGATGCATCAGTCGACCATACAAATGAATTCTTTAATGAAATTACAATTAAATAGCGGATATAAGTTGGTGAACAACGTTTCCTGCAATCAACGTATTTTAATTAGGTTATTAGATATCTGGAGTATATTCGTTTATTAGATTCTTGAATGACACAGCTCGTCCAGATTTCTTTTCCTCGTGTTGATTGGTAAGATAACACTGGTCAACTTTCTGTAACATTACACTGCCACCCATAATAACCCTCTAGCCCCTAAAACTGCCCTTCTGTAACGAGTGAACCTTGAACCCCAGCACTTCATTCTCATCTCATATATAACGAAACAAATTTGCGTTAACAATTGCATGGTTCAATAAATTCAACAATTCAAAATTCAAAATCGTTCAGTCCTTATGAACGATAGACTACACTCTCAATCGGTCAATATTCCACCCTTATATCTTACAATTTTATACGTCTTGCTTATACATAGATTGCGGATTTGTAATTAGTATAACCCTTTCACGTCATTCCTAAACGAGATAATTTATTCACTTACCCTCAAATCTACATCGAGCAGTACCACCTCCCCACTCATTTGGAGCCATGACCCATTTGTCTGTAAACAAAATGTGCAGATATTATTATATATACACACAATATATTTACGAAATATTCACACAAAATTCACTGAAAAAGAGGCTGTTCCTATCTTGTAATTAAATAATGATTACCGACTGAGGAATTTTATGCAAAATCAAAATTCTATTAATTGCAAGATATAGGAACTACGTAGTTGTGTGATTAAACACACCTACTACAATCATTCCTGACTCGCAGTGCGACGTTATTACGATATCATTATTATTAGGACTGATTGAGAACAGTTTACCACCGGGAGAAACAATTTATTGAGTTTCAGTGCTCCTGCGATTCCTCGAAGGATCGCGAGACAAATTAACGAATCCCCCTTTTTCTTTCGGTCATTGTACATTTTTATAATTGGCCCCGGGGAACTTGTTAATTAAGCGTCGTATAGTTCATTCAGCTGTGAAAGAAGACGAGGAGCGTTCTTCCCCGCGCTGGAATGAGTGACAGCCAATAAATCAACAGTAAAATATACACCGTACCTACTCGATGAACGCGTAGGCATTATGTTCAATACGATGAACATTAACGACTCTGACCTATTTAAAACGTAGTTTTCAAGAACTATGCTCAACACAATTTTTATTTTACTTTTCTCTGTTGTCGCATCCTTTTTTCCAATGTGCTTGTGATTTGTTAATAATTTGGACATTTGTCTTTCAACCTTAAAGAATCCCACTCTAGCTTCCCCTTCCACTGTGGCCCGGTCACGTGATGCGTTCGAGAGAGAGAGAAAGAGAGAGCTCTCTTTTTTCCCTGAATTCGTGCTCCCTCCCCTCCCTCGACCTGTCGTCGAACTGCGACCCCTCTGCTATGGCCGCGCTCTGATTGGTCCGTGTTTTTCATTAATAACTGCTTAACAAAGCTGCGGAGAATCGTCCCTTTCAATGAAGTGCAACATTTTTCGGATACCCTGTGTAGATCCTGTATCTCGCAATGAATCCGGACCATTTTTATCTCGCATAAAAATCGGCCAGTCTTGTGATAAATAATTAACGAGACGCAACGGTTGGTCTTGTCGGATTTCAAATAAGAAGCAAAATGTCGCCAGCGTTCGCTGCAGTGTTCGCCAGTGTATCTCGCGGTTTAGAGACAGACACGCTGTGTCTTACAAATGCATGAAATCCGCAGGCTAGTAATTGTCACCAAACGAAACGACGCGTGCATTATTGTAACAGGCACACATTTTCGTCGCGAGAATGCCGTTGAATTCCGGTTGCATAACCAGATCCGACAACAGTACAACAATTTCACCACGTGGTTATATAAACGTCATCGGGCGTGCGGCTGACAGATTACGTCTTGTCGACGACATCCCCCTATCGTGTCGCGTCGGCGGATCATAAAAACGGCCCTTTACGTCCACCCGAACAAAAGCGAATAATATCTGGAACGTATCCAGAGACTCCAGCTAAAGGAGCAACTGGTCAGCAGCGTGCAACAACGATAACAACAATTCGGAAATACAGTGGACCCAACAAGTATTCGAACACCAAATTCGAAAAATCGCCTATATTTAAACTGTGACAATTTCGTAAGAAATCATCATACGACAATCAACTTGGGCTCATTCTAAAAGCTAGAAGCCTCTAGTATCATAATTGTAGGAACAGGATTTTTCTAGATAAAGTATCTGCCCTTTATTGGGATAACGGTATACAATTTGTCAAAAAAACGCGTAACATTTCCGCATAATCCACCTTTTATTTTAATCTAAGATTTTTTCCCATGATTCCAGGGGGCGAGAAGTCTCGCTTCTCCTCGAAAATGCTATTACATTCTGTGAGAACTTTGACAAATTTTGTACGTGACTAAAACCACCGTGGAATTAAAAACTTTCTGTCTTCGAATTCGGATAACGAATGAAACTCAGCTTCCGAAAAATTCGGTTTGAAAATTCTCTCAGAAGCATATTATTTATTGCCGTAATGTAAAAAGTGTAGTAGTATTGGCGATACAATTTGAAAGTGGACGACGCCAACAGGGACTGAGAGTGACAAGAAAAACTGGAAGTACGAAATGGAATTTTTTTACACGAGGTGTTTTCACAATTTTCAGGGAAAACGAGTTTGGAAATTCGTCGTACGTGTCATTGAATAACTATCGGCTAAATGCCTGTCAACAACTTACCACGTTCCGTTTTCGTTACAAGACAGCGACGAATATTTATCGCAGAGTTTCTTGAAAAACAAAGATCCGTACCAAATATTATAATACATATTTTCCGCTAATTTTCTAATGTAGAATCACTCGTTGTCCAATGGAAAATGACGATGTAACTAATAAAAAAACTACTGCATTAGGTAGTAGCTACGTAGTAATACTGCAAATTAATTATTAGGAATACGAAGTAGCAAAATTAGTGTCATAAGTATAGGAGGAACTATTAATTTTAATATTAATAGTGGAGATATAAAAACTTAAGATATTACGTAAGTGTTTGTCAAAATCCAAAAACTTTATGTAATGTATGAAAAAGAGAATAAATTGGATTAATTGATTGTTGCTAAGAGGGAAAAAAGGTTTATTTCGTATGAAGATTCGCAGCCCAGTGATTATACATACGTGCTAATCTTCTAATTGGTTCCTGTTTCCGGTAATTACTTTGCAAAAATGTAAATTTGCGTAAATATATTCGTAGTGAATATTTACACTTCGTCGTTCACGCTCGTACAAGTTTTTACAATTTAACAATACTGTTTGACCTTTGCTTTGAATGGATATTCGAACGATCGCACTTCTGATGTTTACTATAGAATTATGCTCGCGGGACGCGCGTCCCTGTGTGTCAGGTGGCAATAAAGGCTCGTTAGAATCTTCCCATTTGACACTCAACAGCTGTGCATTCTCTATTATGTGATACAGTGACAAGGCAGCGGGGCAACTGTATAAGAAGATTCGCATTGTTCACCGCCGTGAAGAGTATTCGATGCTGTGCGACGGTGTGTGGGACGTACATACACGACGAATACGGGGTTCGATTTTTTTTTTGTGCCTAATCATTAACAATAACGCAACTCAGACGAGTGCGATATTACGCGATCGATCGAAAGATACATATTTCAGATTTACATACATAAAATACGTGTGTCTTTATTTGTCCCTTCAATCAGAGTACCGAACAAAATTTTAGTATTGACTGAATAATATTCGATTGGAGCTTATGGCTCTCCTGCTTGTACTCCAGCCTCAACCGATGTCGTAATCATCTCCTTTGAGACTGTGTTTCATGCTTTATATCTCTTCCATTCGCGAAATGCACATAATTGTCACGTCAAAATTCTAAAACGCCCCTAAAGCAGCCAGCACTGACACGCAGTTGTAATCGATTTGCAATAAAGGCCGAACGAGCTTGTACAGCCGATATATCACAGACACTGCGGCCAATCAAGAACAATAACCCATAAAAGAACTGTAAAAGACACGTTTCGAAATTCTCACCGGGAGAAAACATTCCTTCACGTAACGGGGAAACGTAAAAACCGTGTGCAATAAAGTGTTGCGCACCGCGGCGTAATGTAATGCAACGTAATCAACAGAACCGATAAACTTATTACACGCGCGCATCTTGTCATGCGGGTTTCTATGATATAATACTATAATACGTTCAATCGCGATACGCTATTCGGCTATTATAAAATCATCGTAACGTCTATGCACGATCCGCCGCCGTAGGTTTGCAGCTCGTGTTAACGTTGTTGCATAACAAACTCTCCCGACAATTTCAGCCGCGATGCAGTTCACGGTGGTTTATGGCGGTTCACGATCTTCGATCACTTCGTATCGATCGTCGGCGTTTGCGAAAATCTCAACACACATCTTTCTTTCACCTCCGTTTACATGGAGTCTTCTTTCTTTAACCCCTTGCCGTGCAAAAAATTTTAAAAATCAATGATACACACTTCCTACATGGAACGTGTGCTTATCGAGATTTTTAAATGCAAATACAATTGACGCACGACTGGCAAAGATAATAAAAATATTCATTTAGAAAGTACCTATAACATAATCAAATTTCATCACAATCGGAGATGAGTGGTACTTTCTAAATAATTACCAAAATATTTTATTGCATCTGAACTCGTGCATAAGACACCTTTTTTTTTACCACTGAAATTGTTATTGGAAGAGCTCGTTGAACGAGCTCGTTATTCGAAAATTTTACGCAACCGGTTAATCGAAATAATGACGTTACAGTCAACTGATTTGTTTATGTATCCATAAAACGAACGTAACTTTCTCACCAACCTAACATAACAGCGCTCGTAAACGTTGGCACGCACCATGCCTAAGAATACAATACCACATAATAAACAAAAACGAGGGTTACTTCAATATTCCGTTGCATGGAAAATCATTTCAGCACTGTTTACGATTAACTGCGACAGTCTAGCCATTCTTAATCGACGCAATATAGTTAATTGAACTTGGTGCGAACGGTTCTTACCTCTCACCGGTATAATACAGCTCCTCCTACCAATTCCGATTGGTTGCTTTCAACAGTTATTCATATCTCGGCTTCAATCAACTTTTTCTAATCCCCACTTTCAATTTTCTTTAGTTCCGTCCAGTAGGTCCCCTTAATCGCATATGTTTTACGCTCGTTTCGCATAGCAATCTCAGGATATTCTAATTAATGATCACCGGACGTTGCATCCTGAATGTAATCGCCTGAAAAAACATTGCAACAACGCTCTAACTAGCAATCTTACCCAATCTTTCCTTCTTTCCATTTTTATGGGGCTTTGCATGTGTGTACAAAAACTAAAGAAGCTATTGTTGTATCTCTTATAAAATATCTGCATAATCCAGAATCTCTGCAAAAAGATTCAGAAGGTACATTGTTTTATTTAACATCCAAGGCAGATATGTATAAAACGGCAAAACAAATTCTAAGCAGACTTTTTGGAAAATATAACAATGATTCTTATGAAAATAGTGAAACACTTTCAGATTCTCAGAATGAGGAACTATCACTGGAAAAACAGTTGGAATTAGAAATTGCAGACAGCCTTCAAGAATTTAGTGTCAAGAGTTTAGCGGCGGAAGAAAATAAATTCCGGACTCTAACAAAGGAATTCCAAATCTTTGAGTCCATTGAAAAAGGGACACCTAATCTTCAGCAACTTTTGGATGTTCTGTATACGATAAAGCCAACATCCACACAAAATGAAAGAAATTTTTCTACGGCTCCAGATTTTGTTACAAAAAAAAAAAAGAAGTGTCTGATTCTACATTAGACGCATTACGCTTCTTAAGAAGTCATTTCAGAAGAAAAGCGTAACGTTTCACTTTATAAAAGTTTGGTAAAAGTTTCCCAATATTTTTTTATTTTATTAAAAATTCTCGAGAAATATAGTCGTGTCTCTCATTTCTCGAGAAATGAAAAATGTTGAGAAATCAGGAACTGTTTATAACGAATATCGTATGACTAACAATGACAAGAAGTTTCTACACGTGTCTGGGAAAATTGACCGCCCCACTGAACTATGCAAACCGAGCAGGCTGAATCATTACTGCGGAGTGTGTAGGTTCGGTACTCTTTCTGACGACAACGCAAGAATCATCGGTAAGAACAAGCGGCTGGTATTTACCAGCCGGCAATGTCAAGGCGACCGGCTTACTTCCTTATCAACGTTACATTACGTAATCTGCAACGAAGTGCGGTGCAACGATACCGTGATCCCGCTGCTCCCCCCTACCCCCCCCCACCCCACCCCATGCATTGGTGGATTTCCGCGTCTGTGTGCATGCGTGTCTGCTTGACCTGTGACGTAAAAGTTGTAGGAACTCGCGCGACGCGCAAGGCCATTTCGAATATTTGCGAAGCGAGCTTCTCGACGACTTTGTCTACTCCGGTATTATGACGATGTTAAGCGGCTGTCAGACTGTTGTAGAAAAAGCATTAACGTTCAGTAGGCAGACATTTCTCTGCTAAAATTTTCTTCAAATGTATGCCTGCGCTACATGTCCCGGTTCGCGCCCGGTATAGTGATGATAGACTGCTCGTCTGTACACAACATAATATTTTCCAAGTTAATTGTAGGAAGCAGAATCGAATGAAAATGTTATTCTGCTTTTAATAAATCTACATACAATTTGATTTTCTACGAGAAAGTTCAATTAGGAACAGCAACTTGCTCCAAAAGATAAAATTATTTGAATAGGAAACAAAGAAGCGTTGTAATGAAGGACTAGGACAACTGTTATGGCTGCTATGCGAAAACACCATAATAAATCATAGTCATTGACTTCACATAGACACAAACTGTGAATTCTGTTTCTATGTTCGTGAAACTAGTTTTTTTTTTCAAATGATAATTGAATTACATAGGTGGTAATACTAACGCTTAGGGCTATCAAAAAAACTGATCGAACGACGTACTTTTAATTCTACACATGCCTTCTTCGCAGCCGATTACAAAAACTTGCGGCGAGAAAAAACAGGTTTCGTGCCGTATTATTGAACGATCGTGATCGCGTAAATGACAATTTTATGTAGACTGCGTTATCATTTATTTTAATAGACGTAAACATAGCAGTACTTCTTTATAAGGATGTTATGGGGTCTTATATTAACCTTCGTACGCCGTGCCAATACAGTAACCAAAATGAAAATTTTGTGTAGCAAACGCAAGATATTCCATTAATAATTTTACTGGTATTGGTACTCTTCAATTCTTTTAATGTATTTGTCGTTTTAGATTTCATCCACTCGTTTTTGTGACGAGTGACCGCATCGATTTCCGATCGATTTCTAGTCGGCATGATTTCGCGGTAAAAAGCCGATTAAAGAGTCTCGCTTCCGCCTCGGGAACTCTGAAATGATTCAAGCATCGTCATTGGTAGCGTGACCCAGTCAAGATCGCCGACGGCGACTCGGGACCCGGCTACACGGAAACATGGCGGCTCTCGCACGGCACCGAAAAGGTCAAAGCGTCTTTCAAATGCAAATAACATTTCGCCGCGGTAAGGGCAGACAGAATGCTGGCCGGTGATTGCGGGCACCGCGGGTCCGGTTTGGTTACCGTAACATCGTTTTACGTCTGATAATTATTTGCGTCGCGGCGAGGGAATATCAAATCAAATTCCTAAAACATTGGACGGGTCACGTCGGCACGCATGTTGCATTCACTGCCACGGCGCGCACACTTTCTCTCCGTTTGCCGAGATTCGCATGGTCCACGCTGCCTGCCGGCGCATAGTGCCTCGAATACTATACTAGACGGACAGAATTAATTTTCTAACACACCGAAAATATTTAAGTTTAATCTGAGCTTGATTGGCACATCGTAAAAATACTGCAAAGTATTTAAACGTTTAAGAGACATATTTCAGAACAAGTTACTCCGAACAGTGTACAATAATAATAAAATGACGTGTTAGAGAATTATATATTTTACGGAAAATTTTGTTTCATTTAATGTGTGCGAATATTTTTCTTCGATCCCCTAATGAAATTCTCAGTTACGTTTTCAAACTATTCTTAAAATATTGTAAAAGTGACTGCATCTGTTGGTGTCAAGTACGCGCGACGATGTAAAAGGCCATAATCACTTAAACGTGGTCTCCTGCAGCATTCCAATGATCGATACGCGTCGCGTCTGAAATGGCTTTTCGGAACAATGAGCAATGGATCCGATAAAGGGATCGATTTCGCCGATTTTCAGAGCATCGCGTCGCCGCAGGGGCAGATTACTGATTCAAGGTTTAACGAGGAAGCCATCGGCCATGTGGCAGCCTAGCAAGTGTAATCGATGATTCACTTTTCTACCCCCCTCCATCATGAACCCCGATTTCTGTTCAGCCGATGCAATGTTACGTAACAAAAATATACAAGCGAATACAAATCTGTGCCGATCGTTTCCGCGACTTGTGGTCACGAGCGAAGGAACAGTCTCTTAGAAAGCGAAGGTGCTGGACAGTTTCAAGAGAACCAGAAAATAGGAAATACTATGATAGGTAATTGAAGCCCTTTCTATTCCCGGACCCAAATGTTTATTATTCCAGGTTGTAAGAAAATCTGAAAAAATTCCGAGATACTTGTCGAAGTCTCTAATTCAAAGTGAGGATCAAAATTCGAAGGAAGAAATTATACGAAAAATTTTCGGCTGGCCCTAAACGACCCATAATGCCGGCGAAGGGTTAAAAAGGACATCAATATTTTGAAATAAAGCATTACATCAAATTCAGACATTGCAGTTTTAACAAGTAGTCCTCGGGAAACAGCGATTTTTTGCAAAGTTGTCGAAATAGAGACATCCATTATTCCACGTGTGATTTAATTCGCAAGGTATTATAAGATTGAAATGCCTTCGGACGATTCCCAGGCAAAAAATCGATAAATAGTCAGCCGGTTCGAAGCATCCTCCGCGCGGATAGGATTCAATCGAATCTCGTTGCTTTTTTGTTTGCATTTCTGACGTAAGGCGTTTCGCAAAATTTCCGCGACCGTGCAGCTAGTCACGAGCAGCCGTTTCCTCCGAGAGGAAACCGCGACTACAATCGCCAGTTAATAAATATATAGCCGTGTACAGGTTAGCCGACACGTTCGTACACACTCGAGGAGGATTACGTAACGTGTCTTGCGTGTTCCGCGCCGCGTATTACCTCATATCGAAGCAATTCTCGAGCACGGTGCGGTCATTTTCCCACCGTCGCTCGAAATATGCGTGAACTTGTTTCTTTCCTGGAGATACGGTACAGTTCCGCTTCACCCTTTCGCCGCGGAATGCGTTATCGCTATACTCGAACATCGATATCGCAAGCATTACAGCAAAGCCTCTGCACGCCCATTAAAACCGAGTAACTTTTTTCCAGAATACACCAAACGAACTTTTCACTAGGTTTGTTGCATATGAGTTTGTCGGATAATGTACAGCGACGATACCCAAACATAACTTTTGCCTAAATAAATCAACACAGTCAATGAATTACAAGTTTATATTACGGTACAAATTGAATCTGAACTCTACGTAACGAAGGTTTAACAAATACATCAGAGTTTACATTAACAACTGATAAATTAATTTTTCTAACATCTCGGAAAAAGCTCAGGTCATTTTAAAAAAGTTATTCTGTTTTCAAGGATGTACCCTTCCACCAACTGTGAAACAAACGTATTATTTTTGATGTTCAACATTAAACCCTCGTGTATAAAGCTCGATCGGAATATATAAATAATGTTGATTAAAATAGAAAATGAAAAAAGAAAGAAGAAAATGATCGAGATTTAAATATATAAATGACGACACAAGGACGGCTAATGATGACATGCAATGTGCGAGCTGCCACGCGTATAAGATGACATTGTTGCATTACGTAACCCTGAAGATTTATGTAATTATGGACAATGCATTCTTATCTAAATGCCGAAACTTTTACGAGCCAGCAATAATTGCTGCATAGTAAGAAGATACAGTAATCTGTATACAGCAAGTTCACAGTAATTGACCTCGTAAACATTATGCAATATAATGTTTTACTATCTTATATTATACCATATTTGTAATGTTACTCTGAGATACGCGAAAGTGACAAATCGAAGATGCGTCAGTAATTCAATTAATTAACAAGAAAGTGCAACGGTCTTCACTTTCTTCTTTATTTAACACTGGGTTTACGAAGCACTAAAAGTGACTATTTTACATTACTTTATAAAAATAACAAGAGCATGTGTTGCCCAAATTTTTAGCCATTTTTTTAAATAACATATACCCAAAGAAATAAATTTGTTGAATAATTCCTCATGGATGTATCTTCAGAATATTAATAATTGTAAATTAAAAATATTAGAACCCGTCATTTTTGACGGGTCCCGTAAACGTAGTGTTAAGGATGTCCATGAATCGCTTCGTAAACATGTCATAAACGCCAACCACTCGGGCGATGAATTACCGTTGGTCCTACAATTTCTACCGCAACAACAAGAAAACCCTGCTCATAAAGCCAACGTAACGTCCAAAGGACCTGTCATAGATATCCTAGTAAGTAAACAAGCAAAGCTGTTCCGCTGAACGCGTCCAAAAAACCAAAGAGGGAAACGCGCAACAAGCGTAAAATGGTGTATTTGTGATCGCGGTCGGTTGCACGGGTGTGCCCGCGAATTTCTTGCGAACGGAGGTCAGTAGTTCATGTCCGTAACAATACGGACAGGCCTGGAACAGTAGCGAGCACACTGCCAGTTACTACTTTCTCTCCTGCACCACTCTCTGAGCGGACACGAGACGATAGTAGCCGAGAGAGAGAAAGAGAGAGAGAGAGAGAGAGAGAGAGAGAGAGAAATCGTTTGAGCCTGGAATCTGTTTATCGAGGAAAATTCACTCTAAACGGTTATTTCTGATTATGTGCCTGATATGCCTGTCAGATTCTTTTCAGAATTTTAAATTGCCATTAAATGGGGAAAACGGGCCAAAAACTGGTTTTTCGATTTTCCTCTATAACTACCCTTACATATGAGATATCGGGCTGAAACTTGGCAGAAAGGTTTCTTTTTTGGTAGGCTATCGAATGGTTCAAAGTCGATTAAAATTGAGCTGGGAGCCAAATCCGGCTGTAAGCTTTAGGGTTGCCATTTTTATGAGGCAGTATTTACCAGATACTGTGAATGCTTGGTAGGTTTAGTGTCAAAACAGTTGGAAGATTAAAGTCTTTAACCTCTTGCTGTACGTAATATATTTAAGCAGTGAAGTAAATGTGGAAATATAAATTTTCTTTGCTAGCTTCTCCGGTAGTTTCAATTATTATAACCACGAAGAAAATAGTAAGGTTCCAAACAATGTCAACGTACTATTTTCAATCTATTAGAATAGTTAAAGGAAGAATAAGCTTGCTATTTGGTTCGGCTTGCTTGCAATTGATACAGAACATTTTTATTTTGCATAAAGATCCGCGTGTTAATCATATTTAATTCAATAAAACTGAAATTAGTTGCTATTCTTTCTTTAAAAGTGTATAGAAAGACTTCTCGATCAACCTTGTTGTGTAAATTGTTCGAGTAACTCCAAGATTGGAGGTTTGACGCGGCTAACTACAAAGTCAGCGCGATAAGAGCCAAGGCGGTGTGGACTCTGCTTAATAGAAGGTTCAGCTAGGTCGGCCGACCATGATACGGAGTGCATGCGTAACGAATAGTTCATGGCGATTGTGTGCACACGCGAGAGCAGGGACGAGGATCTGTGTGTGTTGTGTGTGTGTGTGTGTGTGTGTGTGTGCAGGCGCGCTCGCGCGATCTGCAGCACGAGTTTACGATAAGCGGCGACACGACGTTATATCATCGTCCACAGAGCGTGTTGCCGAGTGATTTCTGCAGTTCTTTCACCCGCTCGATTCGGTCATGCGACACAATTGCGATAGAAATCGGCTCGACCGCTAATCCGCGAACCCAGGTCGTAAAACGATTTGCCGATATTCGCAGGATCGGGTGCGACGGGTATTAACCTGCTAACAAGGGAGGACGAGTTATCTCGTCACTCAACACTTCCCTCTATCTCCTGACGATTCTAGAGGTAGAGGAATTATTTTTGCAAATTTGGAAATTAATTCTTTCGTGCCGATCGTAAAATAATTTACTGATATTTAGTGAAAGAGATACCACCGATATCAACCGGTTATTAAGGGAGGACGAGTTATCTCATCACTCTCTACTTCCCTCTACCTCCTGACGATTCTAGGACTAATTGGTAGCTGAGAGCTAATTGACTCCTGCCTCGTGCAATCGATGCAGAACTTTTTTCTTCCGCATAAAAATCCACAGTCTAGTCTATCGATTATTAGTGGTGAGGATATTTTCATTTCCATAACCCGATTGCCGGTCAACACGGTTGACCTAATCGAAATGATCGAAGCCAAGATCGCGTAATCTCTGCGGCAACTTACATACGTTGTTGCACGAAGATAAGAAATGTTTCCCTAATTGTTGCGACTTGTTATTTGAAATGAATCATTTGCAATCTACGATATAAATAGCTGTCATCGAATAGCCGATACCCGCTTCCCGAGAAACCGCGATCGCGTAGGCAACATTTGCTGCCATGATGTAATTTACGGATGTTCGTCGTTATCGGTGTAATTGTTTGAACGTCTGCTGTACAGTCACCCCAACATTTGGAAAACAATAATATCGATTGTGTATTCACGTAACAGAAGATGGTAAAAAAAAAAACAGAAGTGCTGAACAATTTATCGTTCATAAGTCGGCGCACAGAAACAATAGAGAGCGAGGACAGCAACGGCTCGAGTAGATATCTTTTGCTCAGGGTGTCTCGGCGAGATTGGCGCACACTATGCTTCTAATCGTGACGAGAAAAATGCTGGTTAAATCATTTGAGGAAAAATATTTCCAATACAATTTTGCGTAATCGTTCTCCTACAGTTGTGATCTCGGCATTTACTGGGAGGAGAAGTCGTTACCGGTATCCGTTTCTCAGATTTAAATTATATAATCGTAATTACCGAGTAACACATAGTAGTATACAGTAATTATGCAAATCACCCTGTAACGAATCACCTCGGAATAAAAACGCGAATGGAAATACATTGAAAAGAACTCGTGTTTATACTGCCCTGTCTTGGTGTTGTCCGGCGGTTCGTCAATGTTTTTTTTTGTCGCTTTTTGCGGAACTGTTACAAAACGTCATTATTACGTCTTTCCTTCGTCAAACGCGTTCGTCAAACTGAGCAACATAACTATTTTACGCAATCGAATCGATCATTCTTATTTAACCCCCGGAACACTATATGTAATCCTCTGCGTCGAACTCAGAGTCTCAGAGTCGCCAGATCAAGACTTGTTCCCCCACCCTAACTTCCCCTTCTACCGCGGCCCGGTCACGTGATGCGTTCCGTCTCTGTCGTGCATGCTCCGCGATACTGGCAGAGAGAGGGTAACTTTTTCCTCGGGCCCGGGATAGTCACGTGACTTTTTAATTCATAATTTCCATTCACAGTCTTCGGACGCAGACTTAAGATCCGTCTTGGGCTTGATCCGACGGGTTTTAACGGCGAACCTAACACCGTCGGTCAAATGACCAGTTTCATATATTTTATTTTATAACTGTTAAACTCAGAAAGCTCTCCCCGTGGCAAATGATAGAATAAATTTGTTTATTCAAGCTCGTGTTACAACAAACTCCCAGCATTTATGCATTTGTGATAAAAATATCTTGCTTCCCTTCAAAATTTTTTAGAGTTGAAGCTATACCGACATCTTTAAATTTTTGTAATTTAAATTTATCTAAATTCAATTTAAATTTTTCTGTTCTACTCATCTACATCTATTTCATCTACTCAGCTTTTCTGTAAATGCATGGAATCCACTGTAGGAATATAATTAGGTTCGCGAATTTGTTGCGTTCGCGAGTTACATGTAGAACAGGAATCGGCTGACGTGTCCGTTCGTGGCTTACCGTTTCTATTTCCTGTAAATGTGATACCTAAGTTCACACACCCGATGCATTTAAACTTAAATTTTCTATCTTTCTGCTACGTATATATTTTTCATAAGGAACATTTACATGCTTAACTGTACATCCGCTATCTAATTACAGTAATAAAATGCTGTATTGCGAATAGAAGACAATCCCAGCGAAGACAGTATATACAATATCGCATATCGATAAAAATACAATGAACAAAGAAAATAAAACTCGCCGCGACCGTCAATGGTCTTTAGATAAACCGTTTTATATTTTTTCAATGTATGCACGAACAGTGTGAGCCTAATATAAATAAACACTACACAAACTCTAGCATAACACGATAACAAAATTGTTTAAAACGACTATACATATATAGCTTCCGTGACAGAAAGTGTCCAGTCTATTTAAACAAATATTTTTATATTTCCTGTACTTTTACAGCCACATGAAGTACATACAGTCGCTCATAATAATATTCGGAGACTCTTGAAAGGAAGAATTTTTTAATATTGGACCATACGACTTCGATTTTTTTTTTTAGAAGTTAGAACAATTAGTTTACTACATGATGTGAAAAAGAAATTTTGAACAAATTGCAAGAAAATACTAAATATTGTTTTTCACAAAATTTCTATGTGAGCATATATTGAAAATTTGAATAATATTCTAGAATTCATTACGTTAACACTAGGTTTACGGAGCATTAAAAGTGAGTATTCTACATTACTTTATAAAAATAAGAAGAATGTGTCTATCCAAGTTTTCAGCCATTTTTTAAATAATATATACCTAAGGAAATAAGTTTGTTGAGTAATTCCACGTAGATGGATCTTCGCAATCTCAATAATCGTAAATTAAAAATATTAGAACCCGTCATTTTGACGGGTCCCGTACACCTAGTGTTAAAAATACATTGAACCAGGGCCATGTTTATACAAAACGGGCAGGCGTTATTCTGCAAATAAGTTTGCCCGAGTTCCGTATGCTCGTGGCATGGTAAGAGCCGACGTCTGAGCGCGGGAAACGCAAACTCGCGAAAAATGAGACGTCACGGTGCACGGTGGTGGGGTCGCGTCGTTTTGCACGCGCGTATGCATGAACGTAATGCACGAAAATGTATGCATGAACATGTTAACCGACAAGCTAATTTTGCTTGTCGCTTGTTTTCCATTCAATGCTTTTTGGTTGACATACATCGAATCAAAGAAAGTGAACTTGGCATTGGCCTTCAAATATAAGAAACAGCTTCCCATATTGAGTTAATCATAATGTTTCTCCACTTCGTCAGACCTCGTTATATTCATTTCTTAATGGCACTTGCCAGTTATCTATACGCAAGGTGACTCTGGCATCCATAAAAAAATAAACTGTCAGTACAAATCGCAAAACCGTTTAAAAATGACTAATTTGCTAAAATATGCGACGGATAAGAAACCTGCCGTAGAATTTATTGATTTGTTAGAAACATTTCTACTTGATTGCTGTAGTCCGAAGAAACAAATTACATAAAAAAAATCTCCCACAACAGAAGCTCAACAAACTCAACGATCATAAATTTAAAAATCCGATAGCCATCGCTCTGACGATTTGTTCCGGTGTTAATTAATAGACAAGGAAGATTAATTGGCCACTTTCTATCTGCGAGAAAACGAGCGATTGGAGATAGCAGCCCCGTGCATTACCAGTGACCATTCATGTCGCTATTTTTATAGTGTCGCGAGCTTTCGTTGTGGCTAGTATAGCGTGTGCATCAATAAATTATGCGGGGTTAAATAGTTCGTCTCGCGCCTCGATGCAGTTTCGTTCGCCGCAAGATGGATCAGGCTTGAACGAGTAACGGCTCGCGCAAGAAAACCATCGATAGCCTCTCGTGTTTCGACAATCGCATTATCTCGCTCCCAATACTATGCCAATCGATGCATTCGCATGTCCCACTTACGGATTTATCGTGCACCGCAAGTCCGTGGGCAAGTTGCACATGCGACTAATATTCGCACTATCCAGCAACTAAATTATTTTCCATTCTTTCAATTCCACCTCGTTCGTTTACTAATTTATGTCTCGTTTTTCTCGCGTCCACTTTCGTTATTCAACTGTCAGTCAACACGGACTCGGAACGGATTTCGTTAAACCAAATGAATTTATTGAAATCGTTCGAAACAGTCGCACATATTATTTCTATTATTGATATTGTTTGATGGTGCAGTTGTTTTTCAATTTCGCGCCAAAATAATGATAATCCTGCTGATTCAGTTATGGTATATTGGAATGACTGACTTACCAGACGTACAATAGTGTTACCGCCGTGGCATTGCACATTTAACAAGATCGCCGACGAAAAGCACACTTACGCGCGGAACACTCACCTCCAACGTACAGGGAAACTGTTTAAGTATAATATTAACTTTAGAAACGATACTGACAACCGAATTAACCGAACGAAAAAGAAGATCGTCCCGGGAAACTCAGAGTTTCGAACACGCGCATGCACCACGCGAACAGCGAACACTAACGCGACCTTACAGATTGCCGGCAGAGCGGCGGAATTTCAGAATGCATTAAAAATGCGCGCTCCTTAAGATGGCGGCACCTTCTGAGGGAAGTCGCAGATCCCTGCAGACGCTCAAAATCTAAATCACGTGGTACGGCCACAGACAAGACATATTATTACATATTAGACCAATCATCCAATGTATTTTTCTATCGCACGTTCGTGGGCCTGTAGATTTAAAGTCAGTACAGACATTGCATCTTATGAGCTTTTCTGATTATGTCTCAGGAGGCTCTAAAAGCCCTCGTACCATTTCGGTGTCGCGCCCAAAGTTACTTCTTAAATTCTTTCGGCAGAATTTGGTTACCCTGTTTTTGTATCTAGCGTTTATAGACCCTCAGCGTCTGACCTGCCTAGTATAATCTGACCCTTAGGCGTACATACTATCCTGGGGTCGATGCATACCTCCCAGGCCGGCAAGACTGGCTATAAAAGATCCCTATAAAAGAAGATCATGAACTACAGATCTAAATGCAAGAATAAAATGAAGGAAAACATGGTGTTTTCAACAACAATTTGCAATACATTCGTCTGCAAATTCGGCGCGAAGGGAAAATCCCGTTCGGCCGTAGTCGGTCCGAAGTTGCGTTTAATTTTTGAACATCGATGTAAAAGTGGTAGCAGCGGCAACACGAAGTGGATGTAGAAATCGTTTTTCGTAGGTTCGAAATTTGCCAAGGAAGCACACTGTTTGTCGTTCATTATAAAATTAATTTATTATAATTTTTACATTTAAAATATTTTAATAATAAATTTCAAATATCTGTACAAGTTATGCTTGTAATACTGGTCTTTCATGTTTACCTTCCAAGTGATCGTTAACTGCAGCATATCCAGTACCACCCTGAAAAGTAAAATTGTTAATTAATATTCTTATTATTTCTGCTATTGTTAAATAAATTCTTAACGATTACCCTTTGAAGCGGTATAATATCAGCTTCAGATAATTTTGTACTATCTAAAGGATTTATCCAGTCTTTTTTTAGAATTTTTTCTACACATTCCATTGTTATTACGTCACCACTGAAAAGGAAATACTTAATTATATTCAAATAGTAATTATAAAAGAGGGAGAAAAATGAGAAAGACGATAAGAAAAAATAAAGAAAAAAAAATTTGTAAAAGCAACAGGATCCCTCTGTAACTCGTAAGGGAACAAATAAATATATATACATGGTAATTGTAAAAAATCATTCAAAAATTAATATTTTGAATATAATTATATGTAAAATCATACGTTGTTCTTATAACTGCACAGGGGACACTATTACTCAAAATGTCATGAGTAATAGGACACATGTATCGTGCCTGCTTGACGATAAGAGACTTTTTATCATCCGGATCTTTCACTTCTGTGAATTTTACTGAAATGAGATCTTTTATTTTCAATGGCTTTCCACTTATAGGACAATAAATTGTTTTGTCTGGTTTTTGTAGTATTGTTTCTTTAGCTTCTGGTGTTTTAGAAGGAATCCAAAAACTAGGCAATATTTTATCTTTGCCATTGCACATGTTAGAAACCGATGAGCCTGATTCATCCACGCTACTATGACTCCTGGAAACAATATTTTTCTCTCCCTTCAAAAAATTCTGTAACTTTTGTAGTTCTTCATTAGCAGTTTTTTCATGAGTTTGTTCCTGAAAATCAATTATATTCAATTATTTTAGTTAAAGCTCTACTATAATTAATTGACTGTTTAGGAAAAAATGAGTAGGGCTAAGGAGAGCAAGATAAAATGAAGAAAAGGTACTTTAATTGTTACAAAAATCTAAATCAATTAACTATACGCTCTATAAATGTCTATATTTGCGAAAGCTTCTACTTCACTATTCTTTTGGATGAGAAAGTACAGGACCATGAGCTCTTGCTATTTTTATCTCCTAGATGCACATACTTTCTATTTGATGTAAATCATTTCGTATTTCTGTGACTATTTGTATTATCTATGATTATTTATATTAACCTCTTGTTGCTGTTTCTGTTTTTCATATTCTTTCAATTTTCTCGTGTATTCTTTCTTTTTAGTCAAAAAGTATTCCAAAATTGCCTCCTTATCGAACAAATAACCATCTTTCCTAGAAATAAAAAGACAGTAATGCGAGGCAAGAAAATATGTGAGAATTAAACCAAAAATACGAACGTTATAACAGGGTTTCTACAGGGCTGTAACGTAAGGCAACAACAGTCGAAATCTTTTACAGAATCCTTGCCCACTCTCTGGGTATTCGTACCATAACCAGACGCTGCTGCATCTTTCTTTTTCTCGTGATAAGTGTAAACTGCACCAGCCGTACAATTCCTCGCGTGTCGTGTCATATTTTGTTTACTAATATAGGATTTTCTAACCTATAAACGCAGAGCATTCGAATGATGGGTTTAACCATGAAGTAGAAAATCAAAGGGTGGAACTGTGGAACTTCTGTCGGAAGCTTTGAGGCGCAAAATTGAGGGAACGGACCGGTTCTGTTCCAGGAAAGACGACACGGTTCTTTAAAAATTAGTCATGGAACACTATTTCCATACACATGCGCTTTGAAAATTAGTTTGCAAAAATGCGGGAAAAGTACTGCTCTATACAATAGTCTTTACATGGCGGCAGATATTTTTTTAAGAACAGGAAAATAACAGCTAAATAAATAACATCTATAGGAACAGAAAAATAATATATAAAATATAGAGATATCGACTAATTTTTAAGCTTTAACAGCAAATTAAACCTATGAAAATTTAAAGAGAAATACCGATACAGGATGTTTAATATCAGTTGAAAGAAAATTTAAGGGATGGCTTATCTGAACAAAATAAAACATAGGCGAACTAAAATTATTTACGATTATAGCTTCATTTCTAAATTATACACAAATACGATCTAACAATCAGTTAAAAATTATATTTCCCGTTTTTATAAAAATTTTATTCAATTTCTTCATATTTATGAGTGTATGCATGTTTATAAATCATGTAACTTTATTTATGCGCACTGTATTCATAAGATCTGTATTTACATTATTGATATAAAAAATTATTTCTTTTTGTCATCGTCATCACTATCAGAGCTATTGCCTTTTTTATGCTTTTTATGTTTTTTGTGCTTTGACTTTTTCTTCTTTTTTTTATGTTTGTGTTTCCTTTTCTCTTCGCTGGAATCCTCTGTTTCAGATTCGCTGTCACTTGTCTCAGATCTTTCGTGTTTCTTGGATTTTTTCTTACTCTTCTTCTCTTTGTGTTTTTTATTCTTGGCTTCCTTGTGCTTTTTCTTCAATTCCTTCTCTCTTAGCTCGGTCAAAGGAGTTACATAATTTTCATCGCTATCAGAACTTGTACTACTGACATCTAGTACGATTTCTTTATTAGGATCAACTTTAATAAAATTACGACACTGATATGTAAGGTGTCCAGCGTATCCACATTTTTTACATGCTGGACGAATATGATCTTTGTTTTGTGGAATTAGTCTGGAAAGGAATTCTGGGTCCATACCTAAAATGAAATACAATAGAAATTAGTACTATTATTGAAGTACAAAATTAGATTTGTAGTGGAAAAGAATTAACATAAATATGAAAAATATATAACGGACAAAAGGGAAAAGAATATACAGTTACTCTTCAATAAATAGTTCTGAATAAATAGTTCTTGTTATTAACCTAACGAGACCATAAATGAAAACAAAAAAATGTTGAAATGAAATGTAGTATTGTGATATATTTTCATCAATGTATTTTGCATAAAATAATTTTATTAGCTAAGCACAAGTGTGAGAAAGGCTTGTCGAATTTGTGAAAAACGAGATAAGACGTTAATAACAGTAGATAAAATGTAAATAAAATTAATTACGTATTTATAAATATAAACAATGTGAACCTCTAGTTAATGGTAACGATTGTTGTACGACATTTTCATTCTTCAGGCACTGATCGCGAAATGTATTATTAACTTCGCTAAAACTGGTACGAACTTAAGTATAGATTCGTAAAGTATGCGTATTTATGTACAATCTTTTAACTTGAATTACTCTTAGTTTTCCCACATGAAGTTTACGCATACAGGTACTGTACGTATAACAGAAATTTAGTTTGTATATAGGTGGCGCTGGAAAAAAATTACTTCCGACACGATTCGTATTGCCAGGTATTACAGAGTACGTAAAAAGGAATAATTTATTATTATTTACTCTATGAAATTGAAAGTAGATACACAACTGTAAATATAAAAGATAAAAGTTTTGTATTCCTTTTATTCAATATAAATTTCATATTGCTGTATATAGACAAATCGATGTAAATGTTTTGTGTTTTCTGTTTTAAGTTCGACGTGCTTACCAAAGTAACGTATCTTCATCTACAGTTTAATTTTTAATAATATAATTTTACGTTGTTATAATTAATTTTAATATACAATTTCTTATTTTGTAAATAGTAGGAAACTTATTCGTAGAGTCTAAAACCGTCTAAATAGTAATAATTAAAAATAGTTGTTATAAAAAGACTGTTTTGTACTTTGACCCCTTTTTTTAATCGCAAACTTATCAACAGAATAAAGCATGAGGGACATTTGCTATAGGACAGGCACTTATTATATTATTAATTTATAAATTCTAAGATTTTAACATAATTTTGAAACTTGTTTAGCATTTTTGTTCATTTATCTTACTTTTTTAGCAACATTATGACTAGAAAAGTTGTCTGTGTTCATTACAAAATACAGGAGCTGCATAAACATTTGTTTTTTCTTTTAATAATGTTTTTGCTGTTTTATATTTGATCTATCCATTTTTGTCATAAATGCATAAAATTTGTAGCCTAATTAAGACTTATAAATAGCTGTTGCTGCTTATATTAGAAGAATCTTTAATTATTTTTTCCTTTCAGAATATTTTGAAAAATGAATCGATTTGTGTTCCTTCTACTCTTCGCTAGTCTTTTAAATATTACTCTGGCTTGGAGGACATTTATGAGAGGTCGAAGCAAACATGGTAATTTAGGTGCTCCAGATACGCCAGAGGAACATAATCTAGCAGAGGAGTTGTGGTTTACACAATATTTAGATCACTTTAATCCAACCAATGCATATACATGGCAACAGGTAATATAAGGAAGTACTTGTAAGGTCTGATTTTGTCATTAAATTAAATCATTTAATTAATCATTACAGAGATACTTTGTAAATTCTACCAATTACAAAAAAGGAGGTCCAGTGTTTTTATTGATTGGAGGTGAAGGTAAAGCATCTGCTAAGTGGATGAAAGAAGGTGAATGGATTGAGTATGCTGAGAGATTTCAGGCCCTTTGCTTTCAAGTGGAGCATCGTTATTATGGGAAAAGCCATCCAACACCGTAAATAACAATAATTGTTACTTATTATGTCTGAATACTTAAATAGTTACATTTAATGTGTTCGATATTTACAGAGATTTGAGTGTGAAAAATTTGGTCTACCTTTCATCGGAACAGGCACTTGCAGATTTAGCTTACTTTATAAAAAGCATGAATGAAAACTATTCATTAGGAAAAGACACTAAGTGGATAGTGTTTGGAGGATCTTATGCTGGATCTTTGGCTGCTTGGATGCGTGCTAAATATCCTCACTTAGTGTATGGTGCAGTTTCTGCGAGTGGACCACTATTAGCTAAAATAGATTTTCAAGGTAAATGTGCGAAAGCTATTAGTTCACTGAAAAAAGTTTTGCATTAATTATTAATGTTTACAGAGTACTATATTGTTGTTGAAAATGCACTGGCAAACTACTCTCAAGCTTGTGTGGATTCAATAGTGGAAGCGAATAAACAATTTTATATAATGTTACGTCACCGTATTGGTCAGAAAGGAATAACACAAAAATTCTCGTAAGTTGAAACTAAATTATATTTGTTACAGATTTTCGGATATGCCGTTAAAGTCTCCTTTATTTACAGTTTATGCGATGCTCTTGACACTGGACACACAACACGCAACGATATATCGAATTTATATGAAACAATAGCAAGCAATTTTGCTGGTATCGTACAGTATAATAAGGACAATCGTAATAATTCGGCAATGGCGAATTTGACTATCGACAGTGCATGTGATATTTTAACAAACAATTCATTGGGTATTGCTATTGATAGACTCGCAACTTTAAGCAATAAAATATTGAATGCGTCAAAGGAGAAATGTTTAGACTATATGTATAATAAAATGATTCACGAACTTCGAAATTATACTTGGGCTAGCGAACAGGCAGAAGGAGGTAACTAACTTCGGCAATAAATTTACTATGTTCTAGAATATTAAATTTTTTTTTTATTTTAATTACATTCTTTCAGGACGTCAATGGATGTATCAGACATGCACAGAGTTTGGATTCTTCCAAAGTTCTACAGCACAATCGAAATTATTCAGTGACACTTTTCCAGTAGATTTCTTTATACAACAGTGTATTGATGTTTTCGGGCCCAGGTTTGGTCATGTACAATATTGTCGATACTTTTAATTATTATACAAACTAATTTTATTTCAAATTTACTTTCTGATAGATACAACATTCATTTGTTAAAGTCGGCAGTAGATCGGACAAATACTTTATACGGAGCACTAGATTTGAAAGTGACAAATGTAGTGTTTGTACAAGGAACAATAGATCCTTGGCATACGTTGGGAATTACAAACTCAGTGGATCCGCATGCACCTGCCATTCTCATCGATGGTACACGATCATTAAATATTTTACATATGTAATTATATAAATTATTCAATTATTGAACTATTTACTCTTAAAATTTACAGGTACTGCTCATTGTGCAAACATGTATCCTCCATCCGAAAATGATTCACCTGGTTTAAAGAACGCCAGGGTTAAGATTGCAGATCTGATTAACCAGTGGATTGGGTAATTAAATACACTTTAAGTTTTCAATGTGATATACATGAGACTGCTTAACGATATGTCGATATTTTTTTTCTTAGTTCTTAATGAAATAGTAATTAAATTTATTTCAAGAATTTTGTTAAAAAAGTCACGTTTTTATTTCTCTTTATATAGCTTAAATATCATTGTTAACAATTAGGCTACATAAATATTTGTTCGATCGTATTTTGTGCATTATCGAGGCTAAAACTGACATTAGATGTTTACTAGTGTTAGTCATCCTGTGCTATGTTAAATGACAAGAACGTAAGTGTAAATATATTAAACAAGTTTGCCCATAATGGCACTATTACAATTTTTTGTGAATTATAATGATATTAAATACATGTACAAACTTATTCCGAGAATATCTTACTTCAGTCAATGAATAAGAAGATATCATTCATTCCCTAATGATAGTTTCAACAATATTGGACTGGATAAGATAGAACATATCAATATCTATATATATATAAATAAATCAGTATCGTCAACTTTGATACAAATAATTTTTTATATTATTAAATGAGCACCACAGCTACATAGATTTTGTTCTAAAATGGACAACATCGACCTTTCCTTAATGACACTTCCCTTAAATATCTTGTGTTGCTATAAGAAATTATTTCAACTTCTTTAAGGTGAGGCCAAGGTGTCCATAATCAGAGTTTTCTTAATCTCAAGTTCGAAATTTGTCGGAACACCGTACTATTAGATATGTTGTTGTAACAAAGAATCCCTATAAATATTTCTTAGAAATCGTTTGATCGGTAATTAGTAATTATCTTCATTTTTTGGCATGTCCTTTGATCAACTAGTGATCCTCCAACATTCGCGAACATCTCTCCTCCTCTCACTTATACTACTGCATATACTGTATTTACATTAGATAACAATGTAATTGTAAATAATTTACTGTATAACAGAACAATAAATGTAGGACGATTTTGTTCTATATCTTGTCCATAAATCGCGCTGAAAGTTTCCTCTACGCAATATTTCATCATTCACCACGTTTCTATGAATTTAATTATCGAATTCATTCGCATATTGCCTCTGGCAAAAAAGTTTTAATCAAGCACAGCAATATGGAACTACCCCAAATGTATCGATACCTTAGATACGCATACGTTGCACAAAGTAAATAATACGACAACAAAAATTTCCATTTGTTAAAGAAATCTGAGCAAGAGGACAAAATGTTGCATATAAAAATCTCGTCTGTTGATGGAAATTACTTGGATCAAGTTATCTAACAAAATAAAAAAAAAATGTTACATTTATCTGAGTACTAAAGTGGCTTCTCTCTATTTTATTATCTACTTCATACAAATTAATACTACTAATTGATTTCGAGTCACTGCTCGATTAAAAGTTCCTCGCCAGGGATAGCAAATTAATGTAAAAGCTTCCACACGTAATCCAATCGTGATTCGCTAGAGTATTGATTCACCGAATTTTTAACGAGGATTCTATCTAATCAAATCCGGTGTTCAGTATCTGTGATGAGATTGGGACTGCCTCCACTCGGGTGTCGAGTTACCATGATGATGGTGATGGTGATGATGATGACGTTTCTTGTCGGAAATACTCGCGTGTTTGCTGGACGGGTACGTGGCCACGTCGCTGACCACTAATTCGGAGCCGTCTCTCTCGGTGTTGTTGCTGTTGCCACGATAGTTCTCTCGGTAGCCTGGTTCATCCAGGGTTTCCTTGCGACGAAGCGGAGGATGACCAGCTTTCTGGCCAGCAGTTTCATGCAAATTCTCCCAAGCCTGTCGGTAGTATCGATTCAGGCCACCTCGACTTTCGGAAGAACTGCTACCGAAACTGGCCACGGTATTGCAATCAGGGGATGCACGGTGCCTGTAGTGTTTGCTGCTTCCGCCACGATTTCTGTGTGAGATAGAGAAAATTAAGTAGTACATTGTCCTCGAATTAATAACGCGTCCAGTCTACCGTGTTGATTAATCAGTCTTCTAAAGGAAACAAGCAATATACATTTCACTGTGTAATCAATTCGGTTCTTCATTGCTCAAACATTTTTTTTGTAACTCTGTTGAAATAATAGATTATTAATAAGTACAGTAATGTATACAGTCACTGCCCCAATGATATAACTTGTTTGTTTCTAATTATTTCTTTGTTGACACGATTGACATTTTTCTGATTAAAAACGACTCCGAGCACGACACAATTTGGGTCTATATATGTGTATATGTTATAGTTGGAACTAGAAAACCAAATTGATTAAGTGAATTGTAAAATTAAGCAGCTTATCGCATATATTACAATCCATCACCAAGCAGAAGATATGAGGAGCAGAACAAATATGAACACAGAAATATGGTTACTCCCTTGCGATATATATTTTCTATATAGCATATATTTCTATGGTCAAACTCGTATAAGTAGATTAATATATTTGCTGAAATTATCTAAATAAATGCAGTCATTAATCTACACAATCATCGTACGGATAATTTGAAAGGAAATTGGAAAGATTAATTTAGAATGGTTCAGTAGACACCTACTAATATTGTAGCATTCTTCATTAGAAATTTCTAATAATACAGTAAGAATACAAAACAGAGTTATTGGTACTATGTGCGTGGTGATTCAAGTAAAACCAATTCTATTCTTCTTTTACATCTACTAATTAGTTAAACTACAACTGCCCTTGGTTCTGTTTCTAAAAACTTTTATTAGGGTGTATTAATTTGTGGTACAAGTGAGCAGGAAGTGATCTTTCATTTACAAGTAGAATCTCCACCCTCTTAATGATTTTAACTAGCTGAAACTGACACATTGATATTTTTAAATTCTTTTAATCTGTCCACTGCCTTAAATTGCACTTACTCGTTTTTATCATAAATGCATAAAATCTGCAGTCTAATAATAAGATTCCAATCATAGATGAAATGAATTAAACCTCCAGGGACGATGCTTGAATCTCGTACGATCAGCGTTATGCAGTGTTCAAGCTATTCTCATAATACATTGATCAATTAGACATTAGATTTCATCTTTCTTACATCCGTCTTCAAGTTCTAGAAATTAGTTAATAACGGATGAAAGTGTATCGTACCTGGCCTCGTGTAACAACTGCCGAGACACTCTTTAGAGTTGGTACGACGCATACACATAATCCCTGAAGGGTTAAACAGCTTCCTGACTATAACAAGAAACACATCGCGACTATCGCAAACAGGGAGCAGCTAGTGACAATTAGTAGACTCGATTATTCTCAGCATCGTCCAATCAAAGTTCATCACTTCCCAAAACCATCATCTACCAAGGGACTTTCCTATCCAGAGAAGCTTTGGGTACTTCGAGGAGAAGTGCATGGGTTCCTGTGCGTTGTAGAAGCCTCTATCGGTGAACGGTGGTGAACGAGCTATCGCTATCAGTGCTCATTATTAAACCTTGCTCGTTTACCTTGACTAGAGGGTGGCGCATTGGGCGGTTGTAGTGGTACGTGGTGATTGTTGATGTAGTGGTGGGCGGTGGTTGCGTGGAGGGTGGAGGGCGATGGTGGTTGGCTGTATATATATATAGAGAGAGAGGGGGGGCGTATGGTTGTTAAAGATATTATAGGGATGGGTTGGAGAAGTATCCAGCGCGATGGGCCGCCGAGAGACCGAAGGAATAGGGATGATCGGTGCCGCGGCGTGCCGTCAAATCGCGGCGCCCCAGGTGCTGGTCGGGGAAGGGCAGCGCCAGTAGCGTATACCAACGCGAGGGCATCCCAGTATCACCTCTTCCAAGGCCACCACTACCGCCACCCCTCAACGCACCAACCCCACCAAGCCCCCTGCGGCGCCTTCCTCTGACGCTGCCACTGCCGCTAGCCACCGCAACGCAAACGGGCTCAGTGTTAATTGTTATCCTTGATCGATCAACTTCCCTTCCCTTCCTTTCTTCTCCTTTCTTTTCAATCTAAGAGGCCCATTCGAAAGTAAAACTCTCGATAGTGTGTCTCGCGAGTGGACACTGTGTCCAGAGTCACTCTCAAGTGGCCCGAGAGCGACAATTACTGTCGAGAACAACTCGCGAGAGTTTTACTCTCAAATGAACACCTAGCTTAACTATTTGGATCTGGGGTGATCTCGCCGATTCCAATCACTTTGAAGCATGTTGTCTAGAGGTACATCCCTCTTGAGGGGACCGGAAGCTTGATCGTTGAGAAGCGCGACATGATACGGGACTAGTCTCCTCGAGACAATGCTAATGTCTCCTGACAACACTTTTTTGTTGTTAATTGTTTCTTGGTGAAGATTTTATCATCATATTTAGGACATTTTTCTGATTGAAATGAGTCCAATTATGATATGGGCAGGGGGTGATTCTACATAAAAAAGAAATAGGAAAAAACTTCGTTTTCGAGAAAATCGAATTTGAAAATTTGGTAATGATGTTATTAATCTTTCCATTGGTCCTAATGCAGTCCATTTAATCAATTCGGCAGAAACTAAGTGTTACTAGATTAGTGTTGTTACGTTAACTCCGCCGATGGAGGGTCCCTGTTCCTCTTTTTGCAACCCACCGTCGTATACTAAGCTCGAACGTAGTCCAAACTAATAAGAAAGTATCAGAAATACTGAAAACACTATACACGTATAGTGTCCAATATATTTTGGTGAATATTTCAGAAACCAAAGGCGAGTGATGGCAACATGTATGAGAAAAACTTGTTCAAAACGATGTCCTAGACAACATAGTTTAAGGTTATTGGAATCAGTGGGGTACCCCTGTTCCAAATAATCGCGCTTTTCCTTTTCTTTCGCTTCCCTTTTTTGCTTACTTATTTTCATACTTAACGCTTTCATTGTTGAATTCTTCTACACAACTTGAACTCAAGTCTACATTAGGCCTTCTTCTCAGAGTGAAAAGTCAGCCAGTTTTTAATTTCTAGGCACTGTGAATTGTTTGATTGATTTGCGAAGCATACGAAAATTCTAACCGAAGTATGCGCTCGTAAGAGTTCGAACGTGCTCGATCAGGATTCCATTTTACTTGAAAATATCCTTCACATTTCTCAAAGTGTTTGTAAAAATCTTTTTCACCTGGATTTGAGTTTATCTAGAAGAGTATGTTTGAAAGTATCTAGTTCGAATTCGCAGAGAGTCAATTAAAATTAGAATGCGGGGATGCAACAATGAAAAGGTTAATGCGAATCCTATACATATCGTGATCTTTTGCTACTATTTTGTTCAATTTCACTTGCCTAGCATATAATGTACATTAAGGAATACCAGTTGTCATTGAGCATATTATTATTTGTCTTATTTTTAAAATTCATTTCAGACATTCGTTTCTCTTAAAGTAGGACAAAATTTGATCGCGCACACCGAAACTAATAGCATGACACTATCTACTAGCTAGAGTACGAAATAATAATCCTCCGAGATTTGAAATTTTGTACACGCTTTTCTCCGGAAGAACTAATATCGCGTGAACTTTGTTACATTACTTACAATACCTCGGATGTAATAAATTACAATATTTCATGAGAAGGTGACATGAAAACAGTAAGAAGGCAGACAAAGGTGTAGAGAACAGTTTAAACAAATGTAGAGCAAGCAATACAGTATACACACGTAGAATCAAAGGTAAAATATATTCTGAATATGTATATAAAAGCTAGTTACGTATCGTTCGTCCAAGAAATAATGCCTGTTAGGATGATTCATGATGCTACCGTCTTCAAAAAGAATACGAAACAACCAAAAATCTAATAATGCAAAATATTTTGCAATACTCTGAAAATTTGAGATGAATATATAATGAAACCTCCACCTATATTACGTTCGAAATATTCACAAAAATGTCAGTGATAGCGATAAATATAGAAAACCAGTCTTTCAAGAAGATGTTACTGCTCTAAACGATTAGAAGATCATCTTCTCTCGATGACTGTAACGCCTCTAAAAGAAAGTTGACTTCACATCTTCTATACAATATTTATACAACAGTAAAGTAATTAAATGAAATCTGAAAACTTTTACTTTATAACGTATGTTACAGAGAAATAAAAAAATGGTCAACCATGTATGAAGCATTTATCATATGCTACATTTTATGTACTGCAATATTTAATGTTGAAAATACCTATGATATCACAATAATTTATTTTTATACTTTTCATTGTATCTAGAATTAACATTTTAGTCAGTGCGTACATGTAAAATGTAGGTTCACATAAACCTATCTTAAAAATTCAGATCTCTAATGATTTTGAGCAGCATCTAATCTAAAACATATCATGCAGAATATTTCTTTGGCAATGTGCAACAGGCGTTACTTTTGGAACAACCTCAGCAACGTGATCACAGAAACTAGCAAGGGAGGTACACTATTGACAGAAGTAAACGAAGCTTCAATTAATGGTTGATAACATGTCATACATCTACTAACTCATTAAGAGCAAACGAAACAACAGTTCCACAAAGTCTATTAAAGCAATGAGCAAAACAGGAACAAAAAACATAACAGAGAAGCCTGTATAAACACGTAACAATATTTAAATATTACTTGAATCTTCGTTTCTACACATCAGTCTATCTTCAATCTGTGACTCATTTAACTCACAATTTGAATCACACATTGTCTACTCGTGTACTTCCCTTGCAAGATAGAGGCGATAAACAAAAACTCCGATTCACTTGAATGATCTGCACACAGAATTACCTGCGAATGAGTATCACAACCGTGGTAATCACTGCGGCGAGGAACACGAAGCCTCCAAAAACTCCAAGGGCTATCACAGCACCGAGGTTCAGCTTGGCCTGATGGGTGTTAGGTGGATCAGTGTTGTTAACTCTGTAAGGTCCCGATGGTTCTGGAACACCCGTTCCGATTCCAACTTGTGCATTGTCCACGCCACTACCAGAGATCTCGTTGTCCTGTGGATGATCGCCACTTTCGTTGTTGACAACGACTGGAGGCGACGCTGCTGGTCTTTGCAGACTGACAGTCGGTTTCCTCGCAACAGTTTCTCTGACAGATGCTGGCAATTCGCCTGTGGTGGCTACTTTTCGAGATGGAACGACGGTGGTCGTACTGGTAGTTGTTGTGGAACGCACTTTAGGTGGCAGGAACGTGTGTCGTGTCCTTGCTGTTGTTGGTCGCACTGTTATCCTTGGAGGAGCTGTCACTGTTGTTCGAGGTTCCTCTGTAACGCAGAGATTCAGTTTGTGAAACACTCCATGGAACATTCAGTGTGACCACCTCACTTTTGTTATTAATGGATCAAAATTGTTGGCAATTATTAATTTTAGAGGAGATAGATTTAAGGACCTGGATCTTGATGTATATTGTCAAGGGCATCTTCTTCATCATAAAAATTGAAGAATTATGACGATAATGAAAGCTTATGATGAAAAGGATTTTATGCAATGCAGCTACCATAAAAGGAGTGGAATAATGTAAGAATTGATTGTTTAGGTCAGGCCTGTTCAACAAGGTGGGAAGTGACATTTCCCTACTATTTTGACACGGCCGTATCGCCAGAAGCGCATGGCATTTGTTTCTATCGCAGACCTATTCCTAACTTATATTGTAACTTAGGCATGTGCAGGCCGCCCGATATTCGGGTTCGGGTCGGGTCGCAGAAAGTCGGGCGGGCCCGATTCGGGTGCGCGATACTTCACGACACATCGGCTGCCTGCTCGACTTCGTCGGGCGGGTTCGGAAAGAATCGAACAAGTTTGATACCTGAGATTCAACTCTGCGTTCTTATGAAATAGATAATGGTAATAGTGGTATTTCTTTCATAACTTTTAATATACTTGGTTTTTTTTATAATTACAGTGGATATATTTGGCATTTGTATTAAATTTTGAAATAATGCACGTTACACGTGAAAAATTTAAGAAACAATATTTCTGGTATTCCGGCGAATTTTTTCCGAATGAACTTGCATATGTATCGATAATATCATTAAAATATCCTTACGAAGTTACATACACCTAGAAGGTATGAAAATACGGTAAATTGTGACAAAAAAAAAAACGAAGTATATTAAAAATTACGTTATAAGTTATGAAAGAAATACCATTATTACCATTATGTATTTCATAAGAACGCAGAGTTGAATCGGGCGGCCCGCACATCCCTAATTGTAACGTAAGAAGGAGCCTGTGGGGAAACGGACAAATTGATGGTGGGGACCGTGTGGAGCACAACGAAGAAGAACAGGCCTGGTTTAGGTAAAATTAATTAGTATGTAGACAATATTACCTGTACACGTCGGGGCGGCATGATCGTACAATCCAGTAGGCAAGCACAGTATCTGCCTAAATCCAGAGAGCCTGTAACCCTTCTCGCAAGTGTATGCGACGATGCTGCCTACGAGTAGGCTTCGATTCAAACCAGCCTTTCCTGATATCGTCTCTGGCTCGTCGATCTCGTCTATTTGAATGTAACTGTGTGGAACAGGTGTTGGAGGATCGCAGAGAATCGGCTCGCAACGAGGTGGTGGTCCGTTCCAA
This sequence comes from Halictus rubicundus, assembly GCF_050948215.1. Classification (NCBI taxonomy): domain Eukaryota; kingdom Metazoa; phylum Arthropoda; class Insecta; order Hymenoptera; family Halictidae; genus Halictus; species Halictus rubicundus. The sequence continues at coordinate 13,211,632 of NC_135154.1, forward strand.
CGTTCATCGATGTCGCAAGTCAGTCTTGCGCGGCCTTCGATAGAAAGAATTATTCATCTTTTATGTAAAATGTAAGGTCTGACCCATTTAGATCTGCCGCGTGATACGCTCAACGAGAGTATCCTGTGATTATTATATCGACAACTAGTTATTTTGACTTGTTACTTTTGTTTGCTACGTCTAGTGGTAAAGCGGTGCGTCCATTTAGTACCTACCATTTTAGAATGGCTGCCTTTCTCAGTCGGAAGCATTTAACATATAGATCATTATTAAATTTGAAATGTGCTCGGCGATTTAAAATCTAGCACTAAACATTTTTACATCGGCTGTCTCGCAGTTATAAATAAACCTGACACAATTCTTCCTCCAGATTTGGAGATTAATTTCTACAGCATCACATTGAGGACAACATGGAGGATTAAAGTAGTAATCACTGTTACAAACCATGACTTCGCAGTTCCTATTTCATTGACCAAATCGCTTCGATTTTACTGTACTTTTACGAGCACTTTATCAGTCAGTGTGCCAAGCATTGAAACGTTTTTTTTTTCAAACCAAAGTAATAGTACATCGGATAGTTGCTTTGAAGCTAGAAGCGCTAGAAATATTGATTTACTCTTCTCTCCCGAATCGAGATCGGATTCTCCCCCCGATTCATGTCGGATAGCGATGAACCAGAACGGATTCTTACCAGTCATCTCGTATCCTTCCTCGCAGGAATAAAGCACCTGGCTTAGATAAGTAACGGTATTGTTGATAAGTGTGTAGCCACCGTGTTTTATGCTCGCTGGATAGCCACATTCGATGTCTGGAACGAGCAAGTTCGAGTTTAAGATCGAGCGGACTGTATATGGTCCAGTGTGACGGGACTTGTGCTTGACATTGCCGGTTTCTTACATTTGCACACTGGTGGAAAATCGTTGTAGAAGCCGGTGTCGAGGCAAGTACGAGTCGACGGTCCCACATGATAGCTCCCCGCGTTACAGGTGTACTCTACCGTTGTCCCAACTTCGTAGACGCTCGCTGGATTCTTGTCTGTCGATGTGGTCACGCTCATCGTGGAATTAGGCGGTTGTTCCGGACGACCGCATGCACGTGGCTCTGTAAATGATCATTCCGATCCTCTAAATCACACCCCTTCAATAGCCCACAAAAGTCCGGTTTGAAGGAAATTAATAACATTTATCATCATTTTATAAAATTCTGTTTTCTTGTTGTCAGAGAGTATACAATAGATGTAAATTTTCTTCTTCTTCTAGGAAATTATGATCGGCAAAGAAGTTCCAATCACTGTGCAACAAATCGTAGTGGAACGGGTTAAAAATACTACAAGCTAAATAAATTTTGTTCTGTTCGGACAGTTCCCCATTGTTTGATAATTATTGCAGCCCGTGAGCATACAGTGGAACTAAAGCCCCAAACAGAGCCACCACCAATTACTATTTGATGTATGTTTGCAGAATGGTAAAATGAGAAATTTTATCGTGAATGCAGCAAGTGTGACGGCGTTCCCATACGATCTAATAGTAACGGAAGAGAAAGATGTATGGAAAAGTGCGTTTCGAAAGTCGATACTCACGATGCTGACAGATGAAATTTAATCGAGCGGTGCAAGGCGTATCGGACCAGAGCCAGCCTCTGCTGCCGTCGTATCGGGCGCAATCCTCTTCCGTGCCTTGAGGTAAGCTCCAGAATGAAACTGAAACCTCTTCTCCGCTTTCTGTCCATCTCCAAACCGATCGATCTTTCTGATCCCTTATCGCGCCCATCCAATACTGACTCGACGTGTCGCTCCTGCGATAACGAAACGTGTTTGTACGAAAAGACAGCGGAGGAAGAGGCAAACTCTATTTATATATTTCACGGTGGGAATCAATGAGGATATAAATGATATTGAACTGAACGGTTCAATTCAAAGTGCAACAGCTCCCACTAATTCATTTAACGTTGATTTTTATCGAATTCCCAAATAAAAATCAATTTTACCCGACAATGTTAGAGGTTGTAGCATTATAGAGGGTACATAAAACTATAAATAGTTATGTACATTTATAACCGTTAAATAATTATTAATTTGAAGATATTCTGCGAGGGCACCAGTAGCCAGCTGAAGGACTAATTTGAGGTTTACGTTACGCAAGAATGTGTTACCTATGGCGTCTCCACAGTTCCCAGGATATGAATCCTTGCAACGCGGGATTACTTTCGTCCACCAAAGTACCACCTCTTGCCCGACAGAACGCCAATGCTTCTCTGAACACCATTGGCTGACGGTTGTAGAAGATGTAGCATTTTCCGTTGTAGGTTGCTGTTGATCCTGGCGGCTGGTCCCTAAATTGTGGACACCTCTCTATCGGGAGAGCCTGCACCCAAAAATGTTACGGCGCTTAATACTATGAAAAGAGAAGAACGCTCTTTTTTCTTCATCTTTCACTCCTTTAAGCATTGAAGGTGACATGCTGATGTTAGAAAATCCTGTAGCAATTGTCTGTACAATGAAGCTTTTTATGAATGAGAGCTCTTTAGATTTAGGAGTGAGATGTAGTCCACGACTGGCTCTTTTCGAAGTACTGTACCTGGTCGGTGTAAACGAAAGCCTCGCATAGGGAAAGCTGCACCGGTGTAGGTGTCGGCGTGTTTGCCTCCAGGTGCACAGACACGAAAGCTCCAGGCATAGGTGGGTTACAAGGTAGAAATAGAGGTTGTCCTTCTTCTTGGGGCCCGGTGAATCGGTTGCAAATTGGATTGGTTCCCAAGTCCGGCCGGTTGTTACCGACACGAACGACAATTGTGCCTGGTTGCCCGTCGCCTGTAACAGCAAAGTGCATAGAATGAGGAATCGATAGCAACATATTCTTTAAATAATAATAATAGGGTTTAGTAACACATTGACCCTGTCTCATTACCCATATCTGGGCAACGCAAGTCTTTGTGAACCTTTCAAAATTAATTTCGGATTTTGTTAGGATTTGGATCAGAATTATAAATTGAAAAATTTAGAATCGGTCATTTTGACTTTGTGGAATTTTTCGGGTTGGTAGCAGTCAATGTATTAAAGAGAAGTATATTTTCATGTATAACTATGCTAGTCATATGCATACATTAATTAACAGAGGGTGTAGTAAAACAAAAGAAGGAAGGTAGAGTAGGAAATAGATTGATAGCAATTTTGGGAGGCAACGAAGCAACGAGAAAGAGCAAACTGAAGAAAAAAATGGTAGGAATGAAGATAAGATGTTGTTAGAGTGCAATTAAATGTGTTAAGTAAGATCAGCATAAAGGGAGGCATAAATGAATACAAAGCGAATAATAATCAGATCAAAAACAAAGATTCCTTATAGTAGCAGCAAAGTAGAAATGCCATTATTGTTTCTTAATGTGAACGTTTTCTTGTAATTTACACATTTCCTAATATCGTGATTGCATAAAGTTTCACAATTTATGTAAAAGTGATATCGGAGATAGGATCGGGGGTAATAAAATTAAATTAACAAACTGCTTGAGAATAAAGATTTTAGTAACTGACAACGATATATAGTAAATATTGTTATTATATATATTAAAGAGGTAAACATACGATTCGTGAATAAGGGAAATTAATTAAGAACGAAATGGTTATCTCTTCCTAGAAATTCAGGAACTTGTTACAATTATTTATGACTTAGCAATTCCGTTCCGCCACGTTTCGAAGTTTATACATTCATTTACACATACCATTATTATTTACTGATCATTTCTACGATATATCCGTAACTCAGAAAGATTCGACATTGCAGTATGTTAAGAATATGTATTCGTAAACGACGCTTGTGTAATGCGTCATATATTTTAATTACGTGACGATTTAAATATGAGTTATAGAGTTATGTTTGTACATAAAATGTAATAGACAAAATGATACTCTTCATGGCTAAATCTGAAGTAATTGGAGTGTGATGGTCAGCTAACATGACTTCAGGTATCTTCTTCTGAAGAACCACCGATGAAAACAGCTTTCATTTATTAACACAGTGACACTGCTAATAAAGACAGCAAATACAGAAAACATTGGGGCCAAAATATCACATATTGCGTACTATACACAAGAAGACTATTCACAAGGATGAAACTGTCTTGTTTTACGTATTGTACGAAAATAAAACGAAACAAATGTTTTAGAAAGACACGTAAGTGCATCTTGCACGATTCAAGTATTGCTCGTGACAACGAACGAATCGAACGCGACTGTCACGGACGAATTCGATTAGCGTGGCCAGGGGCATGATCGGTGATCGAGAAATCTAGCGTTCGAACGAAGATCTAAATTCGTCTGAAATAATCCGGAGCTCGACGAGTACTACATCTTTCGTCCTGGAAAGCACTTCAGGCGTGACCAGATGGACAGCCGTCGTTTCGTCCACGACCATCAACTCCAATTACATGCTTTCCACCTTTCGTTCCTTGTAATCGCTTGTCCGATGGTCACAATTTTCTATTCAGCGAAATCGTTCGGTATTTCTTTTTTTCTGTTTTATTATTATGTATCGGTCGCCATTCAAGACGAATCCTTTCGACACGCACGGATCGAAAGAGGGGTAAAGAGACATAAGTACATCTACCACAGAAATGACAAATGACAATCCAAGTAGTCGAATATTTCATGCGAACTATGATCGCTGAACTGTGTATTTTAAGCAACTATGACAAAGATGAATGGGTGAAGTATGAAACGGTGAAAACGTTATAAGAAAATTATTAAAAGACAGAATACATTTTTACTTGACTTATAGAATGCAAATTTTTTAATTTCCACGTTCATAGCACTGAAAGAGTTAAGCTCGATCGTTATAGAATTAGAAAGACGCTGCAAAATCACTTATTAGCAGATCCAGCAATGCTATTGTTACGGTTATTAAGAAATCATTTCAACTGCATCAAGTACAGATGATCTACGAGTCACGAGCACGCTAGCATCGTCGAGTTTTTCTTCGGCTATCTCGCAAGAAACACGATAGCAAAACGATAACCGAACTCCTGTGTAATTAAACGCACTCGCATCGGCCAAGATGCAACGTGAAAGTTGCACCTTGTTCTTTCCTGCCGAGGCAGAAACGCTTTTAAAATGGCTAACCAATCTGACCACGGCTATCATCATGCGTGAGTCAGTTCGCAAAACACGATCGTGATCGTTTCGTGGATGCCAGCTGAATTCCGTGCAGAAGAAAGCTGTATTTATTCAGAATCGGTACGTTTTTCTTTCAACAAGAGCAAAAAGAACGTGCAACGTTCGGACGCATTAGGGAAACGCAATGAAAGTAACGTTCAGCTGACACGATAATCGCGCGTCGAATCTTCTCATTGTGGACCGGTTTAAATGCTGGAGATTAGCTGATCTATTAATTACCCATCGGAGGAAAGAAATTAGCAACCGTTTAAGGAGTCGCGTTATTTATTGAACAAATTCTGTATCATGAACGCAGTTGTTTATTTTTAATTTTAGTTTATTCTTATTAAAAATAGAGAAAATATCATGTCCAGTAGAAATTAGAATAAAACAAGGTCCAATAGACTTGTACTGTCTAATAAACTAATACGTGAAATATAACTTTGAGGGCTAATTTGACTCTCCTTCAAGACGAACAATTGCACACATGCAAGCATATGTGTCGAATATTGTTTTTGACAAGACTATGCGAGATATGTTGCTAAACGTTTGAGTATTGTTTCTTTGCGCAGGAGTTGATGCGGTGTTTCGTGAAATCGCACGAAACACGAGACTGAAATTGCGAATCAGTGTTCGAAACGTGTTGCCAGACGGTTCAAGATTATTTCTTTACACTAGAATTGCTGCGGTGTTTCGTGAAAGGATAGAAAATGGGTTTCCTTTCCGCGAACAACAGAGCACTCTCACTCTTGATTTCCGTGTAAACGCGAACGTCCGTCATTATTATCGGACGTTTCGTTTAACGGTGAAAGTTTTACCCCTGTTTGATCGGCCATTTGCCCAGGCAAATCTATTCCAGACACCGCGACAGAATCGCGGAACTCGTGAAACCGCTGGCAAATCTCGCCGTGATCGTAAAAGCTTCGATAAATGTTCTCATGAAACGTCCCGGAGTCATTTGACAATCATTCACTTTCCCACGCGGAGAATTTAATGAATCTGTTTGATAGATCCCTACCGGAAGATTCTTGTCGATTTGTTAAACGATCACGAACGCTTATGGCGTTTTTTGCAAGTTGCAGGAACTACATAGCCTTCTTAAACTTTGTTTAGGGAGTTGAAGAGAGTGCGGCAGTATTTTTAATTTGTTTGAATGTGCCCACCGTTTTGCACTTGATCCACTAAATTTTTCATCGCGAATCTTTTACTCGCAAGATACAGGAGCTACGTAGACTGATCAGTTCAATGTTAGAATCTTGAGCGAAGCACGGAAGTGATTAAGATGTAATTGTTTCAGTTAGTCGAACTAGGCACTTCGTGTAATGGTACACTGTAACTTGGTCGTTTGGTAAGTCATTCTCAACGAGACAGTAAAATTGAAGCTCGGGGCAGAAAATGAAAATGACAGCGGCCGATGATAATATGCAGGAGTGCAGAGCGACGCATCATTATTCAGCGATCAAAAGTGAAAAGACTCTCACTTTCGTTCTGGAGAGTTTCTAAATATTTCTCGCGTCCGAACAATGCCCACGATAGGCGAATTTACGACCGGATTTTACGGCTCGCTGAAGAGACGCCATATTTTTTACGGTTTCGGTCGTAGGCCTTAATCGCAATGACCGACTTTTCGCATAGAAAGTGTCGCTTTATTACTAATTGCCAGTTTTCCGGAAGGCGTTAGCTAAACTACCAGGAACTTGAATTTGCCAACATTTTCCGGGATTTCAGGAAGTTTTTATTTAACACTAGGTTCACGGAGCACTAACAGTGGCCATTTTACACTACTTTAGAAACATAACAAGAATGTGTCGGAGTCACGTGATGTATCGGAGACGTCTTTGTACGTGAATGTACAAAACTGGAAAAGTTGTAGTTGAAAAAATAGTTCACGTAAGTTTGAGAAAGTAATAAAGGAAACTAGCTGTTTGATATTTGAATATGCAGTGGAAACTATACGTTCGATATTTTAATATTTACTTTCCTTTTGGTTTTGTAATTGCTTCAAGTATTCTTGGCATAAAATTTACTAAATTAGATGGTAGATTGGACGGGACTTTTCCAGTGGTACTAATTAATCTATACTTTTTCCATGAAAGCGGCTTTCAGATTTGCTTGTGGTGATAGTGTGGCATTTATGAATTCACCATACGTTCATTAATAATTCAAGATGAGCCCATGAATTATCTGACGCATCGATATTCAAAAATTGTGCGCAAGCCTTAAAAATTTTGAAGTACCACATAAATTGTATAAATACTTTAAATTTATTAAATATTATATAATTGTATAAATAATTTAAAAATTGTAAGGATGCCTTTGAATATTTTCAAGTGCTATACTATAAATATTCAAAGCAAATGTAGCAAATACTTTCCCTTATGGAAATGATTTTGTTCCAGCAATGCATCGCAGTGTTTATGCGCTGCCTTGTAAATTCCGACGTGTTCTTCCGGGCAGCATTAATCATAAACTGCTTCTTGCTATCTCAGACACCACGGTAATTTTGAGATTCCATAATAACTCATTTTCACTTTTATTTCGATTTTATATTACTTTGCACATAACTATTCGTCCGCGGTATTTCTTAAGTTTTTGTGCTCGAGATCGCTGTAGGTATATTTTGCGTTCATATTTTATGTGTCCGTAGCATATGAATATTTTTGTAAAACGATCACACAAACCCTAATCAGATTTATTACCGCGTCACTTTGCTTTTAGTTCGGTGCCACCAATCGCGAAGGCAATTCATTTTGTTTAGTATCAATAATTCTTCGCATATCAGACCTTGGTCTCTTTATAGCATGAGTGGTGGTTTGTAGAAGACAAAATTTGCATTTTACATTGACCATGTGGGAAATCTTTTGTCCTTTTTTTTATTGTTTGGGAAGCTTCGCGAGCCATACCGAAAAATAATTAGCCGCCCTCTGATTGGCCTATGTTTTTTTCTTAATAACTCCTTAAATGAAATACAATATTTTTGGGTCACTCTGTATAGTGGAAGGTAAAAATTCTTTTCGGTGTTACTTACCGCAACATGGCTTCCCAAAATCGAGCCGGACGAGCTGCACCATGTATGGTTCGAGTAAATTCACGTACCACCATGGCCTAAGTTCTGGCCTGGTTAGGGTGCAGGTTTGGGGTGTGTAAATTTGACCGCTGCTACCATCCACTGCCCGTTGTGGAATACCACCCTCTGAGCTGCTAGATTGCATCGGTGCTTTTCCTCCAGCAACATTTAAAACTGCAATGAAAAATAAAATAGTCACATTAATTACCTATTTATTACATTACCTATTAATTACCTATTTATATTTATTTTTTTTATTTGTTTTACAGGCAATCCTAATCCAATGACAGAATCTTTTATTTTTGATCATTTTTTTTATGAAACCATTACCAATTCCATTACCATTCATTAAAATCAGTATTGCCTTGCATAAATACATGAAACACATTCTGGACATTTTAAAAAATATTACGTGGCTCTGAAGCAATATGGTTTGAAAAAGTTATAAGAAAACGCACCGTATTATTTTCCAGTTTTGTGGAATTTGCTATCGTTTATTAAATAAATACCGAAGTTCAATACTGGCCTGGCCTCGAACTGGAGAATGTCTCGAGAATGTGGAAAGAAAGTGGATATTATTTAAAAAATCTCATGCATTCAGACCACGAGGTTCACAGCGTAAAATTGACCTGATTGCAAAGATCGGCAAATTCTTGGAACGGAAATCCATCTTCTACATTCACAAGATTGAAATTTTTATTTCTGGCTTTGCGTATCGTTCGCACACGGTTCGCAGCTTAAGTTACGACGCGAATTTCAACCGTCCAAAGAAACAAAGTTTTATTTGTCCTCATTCAAATACTTCTGTGGTTAGTGCAGAATTGAGGTAACTGTACCCCGTTACGATTCAAAAGCAAATGACATTCTTTCTCCCGTGTGCGCCCCACCCCCCCTCCCCGTACACGCAACTAAAAAGTGAACGGCAGAATGAGCGATGAGAAACACGAATTAGTTTCTTAGTTTCCATTGCATTCCTAGTTATTTGTGCAGTTGGAGCTGCCCCGCCCAAATTGCGGTACTCCCGACACGTGCTCGTGATGTGCAAATCCTAGGTCGCATTAACTCTCCTCGTGTACGCGTTCTGGAAACTATACTGGGTATACCCGTTTTCGACGCTATTTAAATCGCGTATCGTATATTTTTTGTGTCACCGTGACCGCCAGAGATATGTAATTAAGCGATGCATGTGGGACCACCTTGTATCACTCTAACCGCACGCGAAACTAGTTATACTGGTTAATTCTTCGCCAATTATCTCCTGTTTCTATCCCACTTATTACCCGCATTAACCATACAAATGAGCAGAAAAGGACAAACAGATCTATTCCATTCAGAATCCAGGAGATTTCTCTTCTTGAAAACGTCGCGAAAACGCACGGCTAAATAAAATTATGATTTCTAATCTTTTCCGTTGTCGATGCGAACTTTATATATTTGTGCACTGCAACGGGCTGTCAAACAATTTTTACCTTAACGAACTCGTTAACACAATGTTTAAAGTCTCTTAGCATTTTTCAGACTTGCGAACGCTATGAGCGCATAATAAAAGCATAGCAATTACCATCCGCAAGAAGTTATTCAGCGATTCGACGTAGTCACTCGAGAGCGTATCGTCGAAGGACCTGGGAAAATGTTGGCGGCTCATTGCCGTTCCCATTAAATAAAAAGAAGGTCGCAGAAAGAGTCACGTCACACGGTTGAACAGCCGTTCGGCACGCAGATGCGCAAACTTTTGTATACGCGGTGTGTGCCGCTGTTGCACATTCGCGAAACAAGTTGCGTCGATCTTGCGGTAGTTTTGCTGTACCGTAACGGGAGAATTTTATCGGCGCTAACTGGCACTCGTGCCCCGATGTCGGTAGACCTCTTTTAACATTGATTAGTGTCCCAGTCGATCATCGCCGCAGAATTAGCTTCGCCGCTCTTCTCGCCATTCATAGCGAGAATTTTCAGCGAACTCTTAACGCGGCGAGAGAAAGTAGTCGAAGTGCTGAACAATTCTTTTACAATCTTTTTTCTATTTATTCTCACGTAAAACGAACGATTTTTGTGTCATTCATTTTATTCTGTATCGATGCTTTATTTCCTGAATTCTTTCATTTTCCGTTAAATCTTGTTGCCGAATAAGCGTTGGAAAAATTATCTTGAGATGGGTACGTTAAGCGATAAACAAGGTTTAAAGTGGTGTGCAATGGGCAGTATAAGAAGCGTGATCAAATAGATTTCGAGCGGACGATCGAAGTGGTTTTTCTGAGATACAGTAATGGTTAACGAATCGTTTCTAGTGGTTTCAAGGTGTTTTGAATACGAGCGGCATTAGAGTTGTCGAAAACGGGCCGTGAATCATATGAAACCGGTTGACTATGGCAGCTCTGCTCAAGATCTAAGACCCAAGAGAAGTTGATCGGCATTCCATCCAGGTGTAGTTGAAGGAACATAGATAATCGATGCGTTCTCGACCTAAACCTACATACCGAGTCCCGTGGAGTTACTATACACCACACGCGTTCCCACAAGCCTAACACGTACACGTACACGCACACACGCGTGCTCTTTATTTACAGTTATACTCTTCGCGCGAGCTATCACCGAAGATTTCATCTCTGTCGACCAAACTATTTTCCGGTGCCAGATAGTGAGACTTTGTCTAGTCTAGACAGATTAATGAAGACATTCCAGATTCTTCTTAACCCCTTTGGCCCAGAAAGACGAAAAACTAATCTTTTTCATTTTACCCCATAACTACCCCACGGTCGAGATTTAGGGTTTTTCTGGTCCATTAGACTTTCAAGTTATTTAGGATTATGACGCTGTTCTGTGACGGACAGGTAACGTGGGCAGTAATTATATACAATTTTGATTGAAGTAACTATATTAGTTAATTGTATAATAATGCACTTATGTCTCGAAACTGTTTAAGAAAAGAAAGTAATACTCCAAGTACCTATACGAGGAAATGAAATGATGTAATTAAATCCAGAATCTGATTAGGAAAAGAAAGTAATACTCCAAGTACTAATACAAGAAAATGAATGATTTTAATCAAGGAGACAGTCCATGTAGGAAGAACAAGACCAATTTGATATACCGCATAAAACACATTACAGCTCTTTGTAATTTACCTTTTTGCTCATATAACACGCCCATATGTAATCATATAGTATTTTATACCAACGTTTTACTTTAATTAATTAACAGAAATGTTTCTTATTATTCTCGTGCTCGCGCCGTTTATGGTAAGCACTAGAAGCGTGTCTATTCTAGACGCTTACATTTAAAAATTGTCAAATTATCTCGTAGCATCGCATGAAATTTTTACAAAACTTTACATATAGTTAAAGTAACGTCCAATTAAACCGCGAAAAAATTCTTTCATTTATACCAAGATTGTAATCTGGAAAAAATGAAACTCTGCTTTAATTGGTCAAGAATTATAATATACCAAAGTTCTTATGGTCCCCGTCGAGATTTTAAGTATAGTGAAGCAAAATAGAAAAATAATCCTACGATTTTGATACTTCTCCGAATTATTCAGGTTTAAAATTCTTTCTCTTGAAAAAATGTAACTTTACTAAATTAAATTCTGCCATTGAATAGTAAGTGAAGATTAATAAAATATATATTGATTTTTCAGCAATTTATTTTATAAAGATAACGTAGGCTATTAAAAATATATCTTAGGAAACGATCAGAATACAAATCTATGTGATTTCCATCTAAACGAGTGTCCGAGCTCTTAAACCATAATAGGGATGTTATAATAGTATAGTTCGATTATCGTTATGCGAACCGTACAACCAGTTAGCAGGCACGCATATTCTCGATAGCAACGCAAGCGTGTGTCGTTCAACCTAGGCTCGAAACAAAGCTATAGAATAATAAATGAATCGTGAACAATGTATTATTAAAATTAAGGTATTCTCCGCCACGCTTGGACACCTTGTACAGATAATTAAAAAAATTCACGTGGGTACGCATACATTATCATAGGAGATTGAAATTGTTCTATTAACCTTGCAAAAAGATATATTATATTAACCTTTGAAAAGCTCCTTGTTTCCTTTTAAAAATATTTTTAATATCCCTCTTAGGTGAAAATCCAATTAGAGGCCACGTTTTCTTCTTTCTCATCCTTCTCATATAACCTGCTTTTACTGATCGTACGAACATTTTGAGATGCAAATTGCCAATTTGCATGACAATTCTCTCTAATAACAAAAGTTGGCGTTAACCGTGCTCTCCTCGTTTGAACGAAATGCTACCGCAATAGAAAGTACTAAATGCCGTTCCCAACAGTTTGCGAACAAAGTCTAATGCCAGTTTACAAGAGAAAGAAATCGAACAACGTCACTGGAAGATGACTGCGTTTAAATAACTTTTATTCTGTTCCACGGGAAGGTTTGACCGCGATCATTAGGACGTTTGCGAATGGAAAAATTAAATTTCAGGGGGAACAAGTGAAAGTCGTCGGGAAAATTGCAGAGTGTAATGCGAAAACTTGATTTTACTTGCTAACTAGAAACTGAGCTACCTGATTTACGCAGCTTCGTCACGTTTTGATTGTCGCATACGGTCGTTGAACTTTTTACAATAGATCTGGCTTAATATGGTCGAAAACTATAACCATAGTTGATCAAAGAAGTTAGGAACGCTGATTGAATTCTAAAGAGATACTTATAGGGAAGAATATAAAAATGAAAGAAACTGATTGAATAGAATCATAAATAATTTATAAGATTCCTAAGAGCAAATTGGTAGCGAATTAACAAATTGGCGAGCTGAGTAACAAAGACAGCAAAAAATTAGTTCTCAAGCTTCTTTTTTTTTTATATAGCATTGTTATTGAAATTTTTATTAATTGCTTTCCCGTTTATAGTATGATATACTCGATTATACCATAATATACTAGAATATAATACAGTGTACTAAAATACATATAATATACTAAAATATACAATAATATACTGAAACATATTATACTAGAATATAATATAGCACGCTAGAATATAACACAATATACTAGAATATATTATAATATACGAAAATATAATGAACACACAACTGCAAAATATAATATACAAGTAAATTGTTAAAAGAGTGTTTTCAATGCATAATAAGATTTACGTTTTCTCTAGAGCAGTCAATGAATATTTTTGTAGGTCTTGTTAGTTTGCAATTTGTTGAGGTGAATCCGTTTTTTGTTCTGTGTTCGCTCATGTAAGGATCTAATGACTTATGACCTGAATTGCAACGTCGTCATTCGTCAAGTGTTGCACAGGAAAGTGTGAGTCACTGTTAATTGTACATTTTCTATTTTTTCACAATCGACTCCATTATTTACACAGTTAGATATATTAAAGTGAAATCGTTTATAAATGACAACACCAACGACTAGGGGTGTGCGAGAAACCGAAAATATTGGGACGAGTCGGGTCGGGTCGGGTCGGGCTCCCGAAAATTTCGAGAACTCGGTTACCGTTTCTCGAACTACTCTGCAGTGCTGTACAGTAGCGTACAAAATATGTAAGTACAGTGTTTACTCGATATATGTCCAAATCACGGGTCTAGCCACGGACATATATCGGCCAGGAGATACTATTCTTTTATCCACGCGACCTTACACTCCTCTGGGAGTAGTACACTCTTCTGGGCCCCTCGAGGGGTATACCCCGCGATAGTGGGCATAATTTCGCGACATTTATCGGCCATACCTCGACGCTATAGCACATTCACTGTACACACAGTCACACGCTTGTTTACATGACACTCCGAAACCATGAATGTATCCATTCAAACGAATATAAATGGTTAGTGGGTCAGTGAGTTCTCGAAATTTTCGGAAATTCCGATTATTTCGAAAGTCCCGACACTTTCGAGAATCTCGAAATTTTCGGGTACCTGTTCCGATTTTGTGTTCCCGATATTTCGCGTTCCCGCACGATGTTATAAATTATCCCCTAGATGTTATAAATTATGACATTTACAAATGAGACGTTGCGCGCATTTTATACGTCAGTTTTATTGTTTTGATACTGGAAAAGTTGAGAAAATAATAAACGAAGGCTCGTGTACCGAACAAGTTACTTTTGCCATAGTCCCGCCGCACGCCACAAACGTGTAATCTCCACAGTCTAGTTGTGACTGTTCTGTTCGTATTGGCGTAAATATAAAAATGAAAATTATTCTGCGATCTGGAACGGGGAAGTTCTGCGCGTTTCACCGCGTAAAAATTGCATACCAACGAGACTGTTCGACTTGACCTAGAGTGGCTCGAAACAGCATGTTATTTGCCACGAAAATGACTGTACGTGTACAATGTACAAGCGCGATTACGCGTTCGCCCGGCCGTGAGACTCTAACTCGGCACAAGTTTACCTTCGAGGAGCCAAATTCACGCATAGGTGGGCAAGTGGCAGGATTGCGAGAAATTGCAAACCTGTCCGGTTGTTTATTTGCGATGACGACACGGAAATACGGCAGAGCAATCATCATCGGCAGGCATTCTTTCGAACTCCGAACGATTGCTCTCGCGTTTCGCGAAGAAGGATTGTCAGTTCTTATTGAAGTATTTTGCATTCTTCATGGCACTTTTTTGCAAAAAACTGTATTCAATGTGGAACTGTTCCAGCATGGAAACATTAGAGTAACGAAGAAAGTGAGCAGTGAAAACATTAGAGTATTGTTAACATAAGTACACTGTTATTTTGTTGTCAATTCAGTTAAATTATTATCCTTTCACCCGGGTGGCGTTTCGATCGTGAACATTTGCCCGAACGTAACGAAGGGCAAGTAAAATCGAGATAATAACAATTTTGCTACAATCGATGTAAACGTGGATACTATGATATATTTTCCGAAGATCTTTATTCCGTGGCGAGGTGGCCAGTAGATCAAAACAGGTCAAGCAAAGAAAATGGTGAAGATTCTGTTGGAATGGAGTTTGTTTCAATATTGATTGGTTCCGCCGGTTTTCGGTTCTTTTTTTTTTCCTCTTTAAGAAATCTGACCTGGACCGAGAAGAAGGAAACAGTGAGCCGATGCCAGGTATGCGAGTGACGTTGAAAGGCCGGGGGCGCTCCTAGAAGGTAGCAGCAGGTTCAGAGTTAACGGTGTTCTACCCCCTCTATTTTCTCCGCTCTTACACACTGTCTTCTCTTCGGTCAAGGACACTCGGAATCAGGTCACTTGCTACCGAAAATTGTTCAGTATTCAATCGAGGCGTTCGCGGACTTCGGTTTGCCATAACCCACATACAATTAACGCTAGATTTACCGAGCACTAGAAGTGTGACTATCCTACATTGCTTCACAGAAATGGCAAAAATGCACTTATTCCAGTCTTCGGTAACGTTTATTGTAATGTGTCTCCAAAGAAATAAGTTTTATAGTTACAAGTTAATATTGAATTTTTTTCAATGTGTACATTGATAAAGGAGACGCATAACGTACGCATGTCGCAAAACGTAGTATTTTTGTCAGCCAACTTTTCATAAACGTAACAGCAGGTACAATAAACTATGCACAACACAAAATGAATGGCACAGTAAAATTCTCTCGACTGTTCGCGGGTTAGCTTGGCTCAGGTGAAACCTTTGATAAAATCTTTCTGGCTGACGTCGACTTTCAAAACTCTGCCCTAAAAAAGATGTATATATACTCTCCGAAATTTCCGCATCTGACTACACACGTGATGAATCAACACCGATTATTTCTCAGAGTTACGATACGCCTGTTCCTCAGAGTGTTTTGTAGAGGCGTGACCGGAAGCGCGAGCACGTTTCCTCGGAACGCTTGAACTTTCTCTTAGACCCACATCCGCGAGCGTATTTACCTTGATGATTCCTCCACGAATTTCTTTTTTTTTTTTATTCGTCAACCAATGCAACCCGTCCGACGCTATTCTTCGCTGTTATGGTTTTATTCAATCTCACGATCCAATACGACCTTGCAAGCGGTTATGCGTTCTCTTTCGCGACTATCGTATTTAGAACTACTGGGTTGAAACATAAATTCGTTCAGTTGCAAGTGTGTTTTAATGATTCAGTTGTGATCGCAACATGTTGGTGTAAGCAATAATGTAATTAATAATTTTCAGATTAAAATTGAAAGATTTTAAGATATTTATTCGTAGATTTATTCGAAAACATATTTTCCTTTCTGTTCTATTAGTTTTTGTCATTTTTGAGGTAACTTGCACCTCTCTACTCGATAACTCATGCTACTGAATAAACCTATGAATAAATATCTTCTATTTATCTGTGCATTTCAATTAAAAAACGCCACGAACTTTCGTTCCAACCCAATAACTTTGAGACGCTCGTTAGCACAGACGTTAGAGATTTTTCATTAGCGTCGGTACACCGTCCTTGAAGGATTAAAAGACTCACCGCAAAATGGTATCCCTTCAGGTAACCAAGAGGCATCGGCCTGGCACTGTCTTCGTGCCGGACCAAGCAATTCGAAGCCACGATCGCAAGTGTACGTGGCCACGGTGCCCACAGGTAACCTGGTGTCCTTAAGAAGGGCGTCCTCTTCGTCTATGACGTCCTGAGTGCCTGGTTCCGTGAAGCGGACGCTGCTGTGTGCAGGTGCGCCAGGGTAACCGCATCCGGCACCGTTGCAGCCTGCAATCAAAACAACACGTAAGGGTATGTCAGCGATACAAAGTTCATCCGTTTACTTTCGCTCGACACCTAACTACCAGTCCTCAAAATAAACAGTCTCGTCTCCGACACCAACACCTTCCATTTCGAAAGAAAAAAGAACTTTTGAAGAAAATATCCTTTACCGTGGAATTTTCAAGAGATTTCATAAGAGAGGACTTTGTCAGCTTTAGGAGCTCCTGCGAAAAATGTTCTCATTGAACAGAGACAAAAATGAGCAGGTGAAACTGTAAAAGTAACTGTAATCGACCTATCCAAATTACTATTAGGCAGAAATAAATTTTCGTTTGGTTCCAGCAGCTTGTAAACAATGCAGAACATGAACATCTGCAGCGTATTAACCGACCAGTTTCAGTAGTTTACTTGATCATCGCCACGACGCGTCCAGATGAACAAGTCTCGGGGGAAACAGTTGGGAAAGAAGCCAAGGAACCAGGGAACGGTCCGGAGAAAGTCAAGATATCTAGAATATGAGCGTGGAGTATTAATAACCGACATAATTTTGATGAACTCTGAGCGCAAGCGTCGGTTTATTCTGCTATGCGTAATAAAATCTGCCATAAACGCGTCTAAGCGTACGCAAGAAATGGCTAATGAATATACAGAGTGTGTTTCTTGCGGATTATGAAAGTTACACTTGATTCAATTACCGTTCCGATTATCTTTGATCTCGCGTGAACCGCGCGGTTCAATCCGTTCGCGGGTAATTTACACGAACAATGCAACATTCTATTGCCCGGGCCGGCAATTGGCGCGCGCGCGTCACGGTGCATGGGTGACACGCAACTCACATCATCACGCGCGAAACGCATTTGTTGGAACCGTTGCGAAGCGGGACGTTGCCTCACCGGGCGTCACCAGCTCCTCGAGTCCGATGATTTCAATGATCGGCCAAGCCCCGTGACCTCCGCCACGCGTTCAACTCACCGGTTGTCTTTCGCTTCTTTTCTTTTACCGCCCTTTGTTCTGCTCTCACGTCTCGCGCGATTAGAAAAGACGATCGACGTTAGGCGAACAAAAGAATCTGTTTGCGGCACGGAACTATTTCTTTGCAACCGCAGCACAGTGTCGCGAATGACCATTCTACGTGGAAAAAAAATCATAGATCGTTTCATGCTTCTTCAAACCTACTGTATTACTGTTCGGAGTTTTCATGTATTGATTTCGATACTTATATCGCTACTAAATGAATTATTATGTGTATAATTAGGCTCAGTAAACATTCCCGAAGAAGAATATATGAATGTTATATCTATTTTCTGACATGACTTTTTTCCACCTAAAATGGCCATTGCATAGACATGGCGACACAGTGCACAGTGGTTTGTCCTGTAACGAACTATAATAGCGTCTGGGTGTAGGTGGAGATTTTGGGACCGAAATGCTACTTATATCGTGGAGGGACTAATGTCATAATTCTTTTGTTTGGAATGATTTTTTTAACGAAACTTTTACCGATACGTCCGCGACATTTCTCTGATTGAAATGATTTCGAACGCGACGCAATTTGGATCGTATTTACTCGCCTAATCCACGATAAAGTAGAACCTCGATTATCCGAACTGATCGGTGTGGAACCGTGAGTGTTCGGATCGTGGAACAGTTACCTGGCCACAGTTCTAGATTAAATCTTCAAAATGCAAAACAAAGGATTTAAAAATTTTTTAAATATTATTGTATTGTCCTCGACTCTATAAAGTTATCAAGAAAAGAAACGAATGGTTATGTAGCTTCTGCACCTTGCGATTAACGCAGACAACTTTGATTCTGCATAAAAATCCGCAGTCCAGTGATCGCAATATCTCGATCAAAATATGAAAAGTCATTGACCGTCGAAGAGCCAAGACCATGATTACCGAGGTAACGAGGAAGAAAGACTAAAAACAGTCGTAACGATCGCACCTGGAGACTCACAATTAAAGTCGCGCGATGAATTGAAAAAAAGGGATATCATTTATTAATCAAGGAAGCCATGAAGTCGCATTAGCGCATGACAACGCTCGGTCGCGTGTTAGTCAGGCCGCGAAAGAAATAATAATCAGTAGGGGCTGGGAAATTCTTCCAGGAAGAGTTACGGACTTACAGTTAGCTCGAAGTGCTATCACTTGTTAAAGCTATCGCAACATTAACCTGCTGTTGCACGTTTGGTAACAGTTAACGATTTCCCAGAATATTTCGTTCGTGAACCGATTTCAACGGGACTGTTATTCATTTTGACGTTCTAATTGTTCCTAAAAATCGAGATGATGATTCATCAGAATGGAACCCTTTTTTTCATCTATCTTTCCATTTGTTCGCCTGAACAACTTTAATACATTATTGAACTCTTCTATTCGTCCATTCTGTCGCCAGATTCGTTTGTCCGAATGAGTCAGTTGTAATAAATTATTGAACTCCTCGTTCCACCTATTTCTTGTTGCATGCACTTGAATAGCCTTTCACAATTCTTCTTCGTTTCCATTCTTTCGAGTCGAGCGTGTTGCCTGGAATGCAAACGGCCAGTAAAAAGAAGCGATTCTTCCGATCGACGGCAACTGCAGTCGAACGACAGTCGAACAAAGAAGACAGCTCGCACAAAGAAGAAAAGAAAAACCGTCGGCGTTGCGTAAAGGGAACAAAGTGAAATTTCGCGAACACGACTCGGCAGTTTATTTTCCTCGGACACACACACGATTCGGGTTGTTGGCGCACGACGCATAGCCAATGACTTCCTAGATGATTGCGCGATGGCCGCAGGATGCGAGCTGCTTGCATTATCGTTTCCGTTACGGCCTCGTGGCGTTTCTCTTCTGCTTATCTGCTCGCTTGGCCACCTTGCTCGGCTACCAAAGATCATCGATTCGACGCGGCTCTGCGACGCTCCAGATGGAATCCGCTCATTTCAAAACGAACCCGGCGAACTAGTCCGCGGAAGTCCATACGGTTTGCACATCTCGATAGGCGATTGCAATTTAAATTCCACTCGAGCTCGTAACTCATTATCAGATTGCGTATCTTCACGGAGAACAAAAATTTGGAGAAATTCAAATTCACAAATTTTTGTTTCGCATAAAGAACCGCAGAAAGTTGCAACCAATTGCAATTTTTCCAACTAGTAATCCTTCTAACATCTCGAAAAAATTAAAGTCGTTTGGTCCAATCCAAAGAAATTCCGCGTCTTTTTGAAAGCGTCCAAGTATTACCGTGAGTGTCTGTACATCGGGGAATTGCTGTATTTAATGAAGACTATTCGTGCGAGTGTCAATGCCACTTTATATGCGGGTGAAACAGCAGATCACGCTCGCCGATTTCTGGCTCGAAAAGAAAGGATCGACGCGTTTTAATCAGCTCGGCTCAGTTCCTAATTTCCCACGACTCCGTGAAGTAACGGGAGTGCATGGCGGGCAAGGATGAAGAGGAAGAGGAAGGCGGTGTGTGCTCGACCTTCCTCTTCTCTCACCTACTTCTGCCCTGGTTATCCACTTTTCCTTTGAGATGCGAGCGAATTGTCGGAACCACGTGTTCGCTGCCGGTACTGGCTGCGCCTCAGATCTCGGGAAAATAAGTGTCTCGCATAGAGAACGGCAAATCATTATTTCAACTCCCTTACTCCCAATAATATATTTTCTAAACGGGCGCAGGATCTGTCGAAATAATTATTTACACGTTTGTTGAAATCTACCTTCTACAGTTAGTCCCATAAGTATTCGCACGCTCTTAAAAATCGCAGAACTTTGTCAATATTGGACTATACTACTTGAATTTGTTTGACAAGTTAGAACAATTGGATCGCTACATAAAGTGAAACAAATTTTTTACAAAAATTGCAATTGGTCGAGTGCAGAGAAAATACTAAAAGTTGTATTTTGCGACTTTTTTATGTGGAATTATATTAAAAATTGAAAAAGTACGTTTTGTACATCTGTATCAATTATACATATTCTGAATATTTCATCAAAATGGGTCAACGTTGCAATGAGCTGCAGATGTTCCAAAATGAGCACATAAGGGCGAAATTCCCTGAGAAGACCAAAATTCTGCGACTTTCGCCCTTAAGTTTTCATCGTTATATGTTTGTAGATCAGTGCAACGTTGACCGATTTAGATGAAATATTCAGAATATTTATAATTGGTACAGATGTACAAAACGTACTTTTTAAATTTTCAATATAAGCCCGCATAAAAAAGTTGCAAAATACAACTTTTAGTACTTTCTCTGTAATTTCGACCGATTGCAATTGTTATCAAACATTTTTCTCACGCTATGTAGTGATTCAATTGTTCTAACTTCTCAAAAAAATTCAAGTAGTATAGTCGAATATTGACAAAGTTATGCGATTTTTAAGAGCGCACGAATAGTTATGGGACTGACTGCATATTCTCATCCTCTGTTCTCTTAATTAAAATTAGCTCAATTCGGAAAAACGTTCCAGGATGTTTATGCTGACTAATTGTTAGTGAAAATGTCTTGGTTGGATGGATTGGACCTTCTATTTTATTTTCCGTGAATTCCATTCTATTACGAATTGAAAGTAGCTCAACTTAAAGAAAGTTCCCAGATATTTATGTCGAATTTCGCTGAAAGTATAATCCTTCGTTTCTGAGGTAACCAATTTTTAAAATCATACGAGCAACTGTTACTCATTTGTATGATACTACATTTTCGACTTATGTTCCTATCTAAAATGGCTTCCTGTCCGGTTAAGCCACCTGCTGTCGCCCATGGTGTATACGGTGTAGTCTTCGGGTCACACCTGACTTCCCTATACAAATTCCCACCGGTTTGTAGACTCTGGATAAGAATTTGAAAATTGACTATTTATTTTTTCAGAATTGCTTTCAGCTAATACGAGTAAAATTTTTTAATATCTCTTTAGTAGAAAAAAATGTGAATTATTTAGATCGGAGGGAATGGCTGGGCGTCGGTATTTACTTTCTTCGACAAATAAGTAGTTTATGTTTGTCTAGTTTTTTTTTTGTCATATTCATTCATCCATCTATCTGTCTAGTTTCTAGAAAAGTAGTTTGCTGCAGTTAGCAATTTCTGCTTTCACTGTGAGCCTTCCTGTGAGATCATGGCGTCTGCTGTCGTTCAAACAGTATCATTCTCGAGCGATGGAGGATCATTCTACTAACTAGTGAAATGACAGATTTTCATTGTACATTCGCTTTAACTCTGCTCAATTCAGCTCATGCTAAATGGTTAGAAGTTAAAAAGATTATTTATGCACTCTTTATTTAAATTCTGTTAAGGTCAGCTTATTATAAATGGTTAACATTTGTAGGGATTATTTGTGTATTCTTTTGTTTTATGTTTACTCAAGTTCTGTTACATTTGGTTTACTGTACACGTTAGAATTTAAAGTGATTATTTAATTATCAGATACATTATACATTTCTTGTGAGGTCACGAATGTTTTCTAATTTCTTATTTTCAGATTTATATCGTTCGGGATGAAACGGTTCGTGTATAACACGCCAAGGAACATAACTGAACTTCGTGTTTCTGATTAACCCCTTATCTTATGGTGTATTTAATTACTATGCTCTCCAGAATTACTTTGTCGCAAATTATTTCCTACCAGGAAAACGTACACACATGCATCGTAGGTGCACGTTAACTGTAAAGGTTGTGCGTTCGTAAGTGTAACTGATGTGAACTGAGAACATTATCCATGCTTATTAAATATAATATTAAATATTCACGCGCTTAACGCAACATCACAAGACAGCTCTAGGTAGGTTTGAACGTTATTACTGTGCAGTTGTGAAAATGGTCCGCTATCCAAAAGTTGGAATGTTCAAGGCCAGAAACTCCTGAGAGAGTGCACCATTACCGCTAAGCGGTTATTGTCTTGATGTTATTATTACGATTGTCAAAAGCCTGAGAATAATATAAAATTAAGAGTTGAATGTGATAATACAGAAAAGTAATTAACCAACCTAACGGTGCCATGAGAAGAGCTGGCGGTAACGTTCCTCAAAGAACTTACAGTTTTATCAAACGTAGAATATTGCAATTCAAGCTTCTAATTAATGCATTAATCTCACTCTACACAATTATTACAATTGAGGATAGAGATCTTAGAAGTAAACAAAAGTTTATAATTCTAATAAATACAGCGGATTGCTTCGACAAATGAATTCGTTGAAGCAGACACATCAATTGTGTGTTAATAATTTTTTATCGTTCCTTGACCCTCCGCCTGTTATTCTACTTCGTCCGAAATACGGCGAAAGCCGGTCCCGAGCCATCGTCTTATATCGAAAGAAAACTGCAGCGAGATATCGCAGGAGTACGAGTACGTGACACAAGTGTCACGTGTTCGAATCAATTACGTTTCACTTACGAGCTATTTAAGGAAAGTTCAAAGATGCGTAATTATCGGAAGAAAGTATGAAACACGCTCTGACACGCAGAGGGATCTATTACAGTAATAAATCAGCCCGAAGTCGAGTAAAAAATCGGTAAGGAACGGATCGCGGAGAGCCCGGCCAAGAGATAAATAAACGAATAGATCGGCGAAGATCGGAGATAGCGAAATGAGAGATTGATACGGCCGGAAGAATGTAATTAGTTGGGAACACGGTGTCCAGGAAGCGGTTGAAAACCGCGTAACAGAAAAGTGTGTGGGAAAATGAGTGAGAACTTACACTAAGAGAAGGGATCGCGAGAGATCATCCATTCTCCACGTGGAAATGGCATTTTTCTATTTTTTTTTTCTTTTGCTGGATCGCTTTTCACACGGGTCTACAATGCAGTTTACTCTGCGATTCCAGCGTTATCTTTTCTAATGGTATCTAATGAACGCCTTGCAGCACAGTGTTCGATCGTGTAACAAAGGAAAACTGCAATCGGGAAAATCGCTTTCTTTTTAACCAAGTCTAATGCAAATTAGGCCACGTTTAATCCGCCCGCTGCTAATTATGCTATTGCAATTATCGTCGGCCGATCTATTCATTTTTAAATGTTATAGGCTATTACTTGAATAGGCTACCATTATAATTAAATGTGTTTTTAACAGGTCGACTGATGTACGAAGACAGAATTTGAAATAACAAATGCAATTTAGCGATTATTACACCGCTTTATTTATTAGATCTCACGAAATAAAAATTTTCAATTTCCGTTAAAATCAAGTAAAAATTGCATAATAATTGATTTCCTTTCCTAACGATGTTAATGGGTTCAAAATAATGTAACAACAGTCTCAAATTCTTCTTTCACAGTTTTATATTTCACGTACTGATTTTTGTCATGAATACATAAAAGCCACAGTATAGCGATTACTTTTCAAAGACACTAACAAAATTTAGTCACTCAATGTACGAGTACAACAATTAATTTTTAAATTGGAAGAAACAGTTTGCATCAGGATAAATAAATGGAAACCACCTTGTTCGACTAGATTAGCATTTAACGTTGGATTTGACACGATTGCATTAATAGTTACATGGTGCATGAAATACGAAGCTATACAAAATAAATAGGTTCTTCGAATAAAATCTTTCAAACAGACAATTCGCTACGCTAGTGAATGAGCTCAATCATTCAATGGAACAGACGGGTTACCTCGCCACTTATATCCTGTTATGATTTTAGTTAAATAAAATTGAATTGAATTTTCTTCTTGCATTCGTTCTTCTATTCCATTAGGTTCTATTGTATAATATTATAGTAATCGTTGACTGGCAGCTGTTGCCGCCTCTTCTACTTTCCTGTTTCACCGAAGCGTTGAAAAACAGCCCCTACACATACCTTCACCCGAATCGATCGACCTATCGAACAGCTTTGCACAGCAGTTTTTACAAAAGTATTTCATAGAATATTTTTATTTCTTTTCTATCGGTAGTTTGTATTTGTGGGGAGATAGCTTTCAATCGTGGGGGTGAGAATGGACGAATCGAATATCTTCGAAGCTGTTATAGCTTGAAGTTTCTTGCGAATGCTTAGAAACCCGCCATCCACGATCTATAAAAATTATGTTTGTTTTTGCTGGGATTGGATGTTGCCGTTAATGCTTGTTCTTGTTTACACAGAATTCCATAGTTTTTAGTCGAATGGTTCATTGATACTGTTAGTCGGTGATTCGGTGACCGGCTAACAACAGCGATCACTATCACACTTCTAAGTCAATAAAACAACAGGAGGTTCGGTAAGAAATTAGTAGCACGTCTCCGGAACCGTTAACGAAAATACTTGCAATTTACATAATTATTCATGTAGTAAATCTGAATATTCCTCATTTGAAGTAGTTGTAGTTGATGCAAATATCTCAAGACACAATGATTGAAATTCAATCGTCGACGATTTTGTTTCGTTATGCTCTAAAAAAAAATATGCAAAATATACAGCATCCCATTTCATGGAGCATCAATGATCTTAAAATCTCCGACACTATCTTTGAAACAGTTCGAATAGAAATAATCGTTAGAGACATTGAGGTGTTCCTAATTAAATGACCCATCCTGCACGCACGTTGGATGTCCATCGAAGAATGAGAAAATTGGAAAGACGAACAAGTTTTATTTCTGGACTTTTGAGGATCTATACAAAAAGGGTTAAAACAGCCAATTCTTGTCTCGAGACTGCCCCCAGAAAATCATCAAGCACAGGTGTTCCCATTGAAATGATGCACCCTGCTCGCGATCTAAATGCGATTTTTCGGTGTCGCGCAACAACAAAAATGAAAATGGAAAAAGAACGAACCTCTCAGAGCTAGAGCAACGAAGATCAGAAGTAGCGCAGCGGTACTCTCCATTTCTCCACAAGAAAAACTGATCTCTACGGGGAACCGAGTCAGTCCGTTCACAATTACTTCCGGTAAAACACTTTTCAGCCGCGTGAACGTTACTAATCCAGCAATGGGTAGGCACTCTATATCGCAGTCCCAAGATATATATTTTTTTTTCACGAGGTTAACGTCATTTCGGCGACCGATCCCGAAGAGTTCAACCAGTCACCAATGTCCAACCGGATGTCCTCTTAGGCGAACGAATTTTTCGCTGTTCTCTTTCTCGCGAGAAAGGTGTCGTTGCCGCGGTTAGGCTCGAGGATGCATCAGGCCGGAGAGTGACCGACGTGAAACGATCTCTCCTGAAGACTGAGGTGCTCGATACCTGGAAGGAAGTCGTCCAGGTGTACCAGCGCCTTCCCCTCTTATCCGCCAATAGCGGTTACCACCTCCCCAGACAGGTAACGACCGATGTGCCGGTTGCCGGCGAGAACGAGGCTGACTTCGGCGACTGACTGACTACCATACGGACCCCTCCGTGTACGGCTGCTATGTAGTATCGCGGTATTTAGGGCAAAGGCTCGGGATCCCTGCAGACGTTCCACGGCACCGTATGCATTTTTCTGTCTACGGGTCTGAATTACCGACGACCGTCAAAATGCGCCAGGACGATGGCGGACTCTGCCGAAATGGAACGGTCAGCCGGTGAACTACATCAGACTGCAACACTGAAAGTGTCTGTCCGGGGAGGATCGCCTTTCCGCAGCGTTGTCGGCTTCGCCGCCTGCGATGCTGCCGTGTCCTGATGAAGACCAGTCCTGATGAAGACTATCCGCGATAGCAATGAAAGCGTTCGATCAATATTTGGACAATTTTAACAAGACGATAACTTGCTGAAGTTTCGACCAGACGACTTTCATTTCCTCGAGATGTTGGTTTGCCAGTTGACGTGAATAAAAAATTCCAGTTGGTCGGAATCGTGGAATGCAGACCCAGAGAAATGAGTTCTAAAAGGCAACCTTTCAGATTTGCCTCGCAACTCTGACCAATTGCAATTTTTTAAAACTATGAACAGGTTAAATCAATTTGTTAATACCAGAAGCGAGAACTTCGGTAAAAGTAGAATAGAAAATTTGCTGAATTGTTACAGGAAGATAATAAGAGATGCTCAGAGGTGACTGTCTTCCTGAGTAAAACATTGTTTCGAGCAATTTTGTGTGGTACGCATCTCCGTTGATTAAAATGGCCCGGACTTTCTTGATTATCTAATAGCGTGCACCTCCCTCTGTTATGGACGATAATTTATCATGCAACATCGTTGGATCGAGAAATTACGGGTTTACTTCGCATCGACAGTAATTTGAATATTGAGCGAAATGTTCGCGCCTCGGTTTCCGTTCTTGTGACAATTCCAAGTAGAATAAACGAAATATTTGAACGAAGAATCCTTCCTTTGAAGCTAACGTTTTTAGAAGGGACAGAATATGTAGGTAAGACGAATTATAGCGCGGTTTCTTTCTAATTGTAAAATGTAGGGGATTACTGAAGTTAGCATGCTCCTTCCTCTATTATGTAGGGTAATTTATCATGCGACATCGTTGGAAAGCACGTGATTCCCCTGCATCAGGAGTAATCCTTTTTATGAAAAGTAAGTAACGATGATTAGTGCATTTTATCTTCAGGTATTTGGGTCAATTCAGTTTGATGTAATATCGTTAATTCCGAACTGAATAGAGTCAAGTCATATAAATTTTACTGAAACCAGTACTTAAATTAGCGATCTTCCTGTTGCAGTATTTAGGCCATCTTTTAATACCACGTTCATTAATTTTTGTGATTATAAAACGTCCCTTTGGCGGGATATTTTTTAAAGAATAGTAAAAGCGTCTGAAGCTAATGATTTACAGATAATGCTAACTTAATAATAGAATACAGACGTTTATACTCATTGTTAATAGGTTATTTTATAAACCTCGGAACGCAGAATATATTTTATTTTGCCAATTCCATGAAAGCATAAAGATTCATAGTGAGCTTTTTATACCACTAGACTGTTTTATGCATTTATGAATTTAAGAAATCTACATATTATTTCCAACTTACTCAAATCATTAAAGAAAGAAAATTTTATCACTGGTTAGTGGCGAATGATGAGTACAATTATTATTTCGCATAAAGCTCAGCAGTCCAGTTATTATGGATTTATTAAAATTATTAGAGGAAGAACCGTTTATTTGGTTGAAATATCTCGTAATTGGTGTAATAAATTTGTATTTTGCATACGCATCCACAATTTAAATATTAATCACTGTTTAGCAGTCCGCGGAAAATGTTCTCCTACGGGCTATTGAAATTAGGAATATTTGAAAGGTATCGTTAACAGTGGTGTAGCACGAGTCCGAAACACTTTCTCGCGGACTATTAAATTTCACGGCTGCGATAATCAACGGCGCTCGAGGTGAAGGTACGAGAACGCGTTTCATTGTTGGAGCGAACCAGAAACAACAATTATCTCGAACAAGGAAGCCTGGCCATCGAGGGTTAGACGGTCCGGTTTAAAGTGTCGCGGTTCGCTGGTTGAGCTGCCTATTCTTCTTGCTTATTCTTAGACATGCTGGAACCTTCTTCATTCTTTCCTCGGTGGATCTACCGAAACAGAATGTAATCGGCAAATATTTTATCCAATATTTTCTTATTCTCCTTAACTTTATTAATTTAGGAGTTGTTGAGGTATTATCTAGGAAATCAGTACAATATAGACAACTGTTCAACACATCAGTCATACATGGATGACATTACTGTTCCACCAGGTTTAAAAATTAATTCTCATTGTGACAGATTCAACAAACGTTGAGGTGTTAAGTAGTAAGTTGTTGAGGTATTATCTAGGAAATCAGTTCAATATAGACAACTGTTCAACACATCAGTCATACATGGATGACATTACTCTTCCAGCAGGTTTAAAAATTAATTCTCATTGTGACAGATTCAACAAACATTGAGGTGTTAAGTAGTAAGTTGTTGAGGTATTATCTAGGAAATCAGTTCAATATAGACAACTGTTCAACACATCAGTCATACATGGATGACATTACTCTTCCAGCAGGTTTAAAAATTAATTCCCATTGTGACAGATTCAACAAACGTTGAGGTGTTAAGTAGTAAGTTGTTGAGGTATTATCTAGGAAATCAGTTCAATATAGACAACTGTTCAACACATCAGTCATACATGGATGACATTACTCTTCCAGCAGGTTTAAAAATTAATTCCCATTGTGACAGATTCAACAAACGTTGAGGTGTTAAGTAGTAAATTGTTGAGGTATTATTTAGGAAATCAGTACAATATAGACAACTGTTCAACACATCAGTCATGTACGGATGACATTACTCTTCCACCAGGTTTAAAAATTAATTCTCATTGTGACAGATTCAACAAACGTTGAGGTGTTAAGTAGTAAGTTGTTGAGGTATTATCTAGGAAATCAGTACAATATAGACAACTGTTCAACACATCAGTCATATGTGGATGACATTATTCTTCTACCAGGCTTAAAAATTAATTCCCATTGTGACGCGTTCAACAAAAGTGCGGGAAATAAAATTTTTCTTAAAATTGATGGAGAAATATGAAAAATATTTCTAACATCTACAGAGCGGTAGGCTTGCGATCGGGCGCGTTTGACTCACGGTTTTTTCGGTCGATTGCGTGAAAAGTGTGGCTGTTGGTCACCGGCTGGTTCCTCTCTCTATTTTTCTAGGGCACTTTCGGCGCCGCGGTGTTACGGGGGATTCGCGTAGGGCCGAATTTGGTCGAGGCGGAAATTCGGTGCGACGAAAGTTAGCGGTGTGCCGAGTCACTTGTCAGTAACGTCGGCTTCCTGACCCACATACCATGGCCGCGTTGCGAACGGGACGGGTCGCGTGCGATCGCGCATTCATCAGCGCGTCATCGTTTGACGAATAATAACGATAGTAATAATGCTGAACGAAGAACCCAGCCAGCCTCGGCAGCAACGTAGGATCAATGAGGTAACGACATTCCGGGACTGTGACACGGTGATCGTTAGCTCTTCCAGCCGAGTATCACTTGTTCCTCCTTTCTTCGGTTACTCCAGGTAATTCCCAGGTGGTTGGCGCGCTCACGAAATTCAAGTTCACTCGTGGCGAACAGCGTAATTTAGCTTCCTCCCCGACTTCCGGTTGTATCACTGCAAAACGTCACACTTTCGAACCAGTCTCGAGCCTTTTTCTCGATCTATGCGTCATCGTTTACGCGTTCCGGAGGAATCGTTGAACGCTCACCCGGGCTCTTTTCTTCCGAACATGTCTGAAGGTGGGTCATCGACCGAATAGGTGTCTAATCCGACCGAATCAAGTTTCTCCGTTAGTCGTCGTCTTCGTCGTCGTCCTCGGGCATGACTATAAATCGATGACATTCGTCTCTCTACTCTTGCGCATATGAATCGATCGACGATCGGCCACGTCCTCGAAATTTCAGGTCGATGAACGCTCCTGCCATTGACCGTGGTCTTCTCGTTGTCAAACTATTATATTCCACCGTTTTATACATAAGCTCTTTGTTAAGCTTCGAAAAGGGCGAGTTGAAAGATAAGCAGCACCTTTGGTCGCATCATTTCATTTGGTATCGTTTTAGAGTCACCCTGTATATTGGTATAATTGCAAAGAGTGCGACTCGTCGCAGAAAATCAAACAAATAAAATAGAAGTTCATAATTCACGTTTTAATGTGATTGAATGTGAGATACACCTCCGGTGTCTGACCATTGCTGGCTACTTCTACTTCGAAAAATATTAACCCTGCCGCTTGTATGGCGGTGGCTCGAGTGAAGATCGACCTTCAAGCCATTCAGGTTCTAAAACCTGGAAGATACTTTTATCAAGGAGAAAGATTATTTCTCCAATTTTTTAATCCTTTTTTCTTCCCTTTGTGCAAAATTACAATTGTACGAAGAACGTACTAAATCAATATCGAAAGAAATAAGTCATTTTTGTGAAATTTGATTTCTTGTTTCGAATAATATTTTTTGCATGCACGCATGCGTGCGATAGATGAAAAGCATGTGAAATGAAAGCGCAGAAAGTATTTAGAACGGTTTGTGAGAGAAGGATGCGTAAGATTGACTAGTTTAATGTTGTTTTGATAGATCATTCCGCCTCTTTGCAAACCGGACACCCTGTATACGCATATTGTTCGCGCACATGCAACGTGTTCCCATAGGATAGCTGTGTTACTGGCAACAGCAGCACCGTGACCCCGATTTAAACACCTGTGGAGATTCCTCGCGGCATTCGATGCTCATGGAAAGTCAAAACAGTAAGATGGTAGATACGTGAACGTGGTTGCACACATTGTGTTCCCCTATTCGCGTAAATACGCGCGCGCGCGACTATAATTTTCTCACAATTTCTACCTTTTCCTACCCTATTATGTGTCATTCTTGGGTAATTTTGATTCGTTAATTACCTAATTAATTAGCATTCTAGTATTTTGAAACCGCTAGAGACCGCTTGCGAAATAGAAAATGGCGTCGTGTACCGTTAACCCCTTTTAGTCCTGACAACTAATGCGGTCAGAATTTTGGCGAAACATCTAGATAAACTCAATCTTGTTGTTTTTATTCAGTAACCGATGGCCAGTCTCATTTTGTACTCGGTAGGTTTAGTGTTAATATACACTTAGCAGATCATGCTAACCGAATGGGGGCTATGTAATTTACTTGTATTAGAAATACTATCGATTTTTGTGCTGCTTGCGGGATACGTAGAAATTTAATTTTCAAGTAATTTCTAACATAAGCAGAGATCATTTTGAGGGAAGAAACCTTTTTATTCATCTATTTTTGTCTCTAGTAGTCGCATTAAGGTAAAGATTATTGTAGAGTGTAAAACCTTTAACCATCTTGCGATAGTTCAACATCGCATCAGTTGAGTGGATTTTATTGAACTTTCATATATATCCTTAATATATTTTTCATTCTTCAATTTTCGTTTTATGGAATCTATGTATGCGTCACAAATTGCGTTCACCGTACAACCTGCACAGTGTACGCAGTGACATACTTTCAACAGTCACATCTTTTTATGGAAAAGTTACAGATTTTGCGGTAATAAGCATGCGACGTTGGAAAGAATAAAACAAACAAATAAAAAAACATAAAAATCTCTCTCTCTTGTCAGCAACATTTGTTATTTTATTTCGCTTCATTCATTTTCGAATTAATTTGTATTTAGTGACTCGCATTATGGGTTTACTTTAATCTTACTTGATTATTTCTCGAGTGTCACATTCCGTGCTGAACATTTTGTATCCGTTCCCTGTATTGTTTTATGAAAAACGACGCATTTTATCGGCACCATGTATAAGGTTGCTTATTTACTCTACGCTCGACGCTCTCTTTTTTATCATGACAGCCGAACAATATGTTATACACACTCAGGTGTAATTTAACTTTCTAATTGCAAGAGTCTAGAAGCAAATAGCTATGATCTACGCGCACCGCTCGCACAGACGCATCGCGCAACTCGTTCCGTTGGAAAATGGTTACGGAAAAGATTCACAGGAAAACAATGCCCTTCGTATCGTCTGTGCGTAGCTTTATCAGTGATAGTACAGTAGCATCTCGATATATGTGAGAACACTATTCCCATTTCAATCAGCAAAATGTCACGAATACGCCCATCGAAGTTTCACAAAGAAATGATTAAAAACAAAAGACTTCGATCATCGGATCAGCGTTGTGTCATTAATATTTCGAACTTCTGAGCGTCTCGATCGGAGCGACTTCATTTTTCACAAGTATCGTGCACATCTTTTGGACATATATCGAGTCACCACCGTGGTTATTCTCCGAAACCGTAATCGTCATTTGCAAATCGATTTTTATTGTGATCGGTACTTTCTGTGCTGGCCAAAACTGGTTTAACCCCCCGATGATTTCACGGGCTTTCTCCGGCAGCGTGCCGACGAGATAAATCGTCGGGCACGAGCTTCGTCGCCGTTGATCTAACTCGACCCCGTTTTCTCGAACTTATCGCGTCTATTTTCACGCTCCGATAGAGATCCTGCGTGTTCGATCTGTCGCTCGAAGAGAGCGAAAACTGCTCGCGTGAAAATCCTCGCGGAAAAATCGAATGACTAATTTCTTCTGTTTTCTAAGGCATTAGAAATTTACATGTTGGAACGATTTATCGGCTTGATCACGGATCCTGATGACCTCGAACGACCTTGATACGCTATAACTTTTGTCCGAGGCGCAGTGGCTTGCGAACATGATCAAACAAAAATTAATTAACATTGAACCTGCCGGCGTTAGTAAAAAATGACCGGGCCCAAATTTATTCTCATAAAGCAATTTGTAATTCTCGGTAGATTTAGTGTTAAAATGAATTAACTTGAAGATGCACAGTCTACTTACGACATCGTTCTATTTATGTGTGTTTGACCACGTACGAGGTTACAGTGAAGTTAAACGAGTCATGAGAAAGAACAAATGGCTCGCTGTTCGAGATTACTGAAACATTTTGAGCAAATGCAGCGTAAGTAGAATGATTTCTGTAATATGTCGTCAACTCGTTTCTATCGCATGCTGCTCAAGTATTAGGGACGCGACCAATTCCACGTATTATCCACGGAAGTTCGAAGCGAGTTGCAATAACGGTCCTCCACCTGTTATTTCTACGGCGCAGTCCATTTTACCGTTCTGTAACGAAAGTTTTATAAATTGGAGTGAAAAGACACGAATTAATTACATCAGATACTTTCGTTAAAATAGCTACCGAAATAACATAGTCCAAATCAGGTCCATATTCACAGATTTATTTATTCAAATGTTTATATTAAATAGAATCGTCAAGAATTTTACGAAGCTGTTTATTTATTTAGCTATTTACAGAAAAATTCGTTTCCACCTTACGATTTTTAATAAAATCATTTATAAATTAAGAAAGGATCCGCATTGGTCTTCTCCTTTTCGTTTTATATTGCAATAAGTCGCATTATATTATTTTAATAATTGAATTATCTCTGCCAGTCTGTTTTCGTTTAAAATGTAGCGAATGCTTTTTATCACGAATAAAGAAAATCTTACGTTACTATCGCCACTATCTTAATGATATTCAGCTTGAAGTCAGCAATAAAGACTTGGAGGCGGATTAATAATGTGGAAAAATGACAGCGCATTATAATTAACGGGTCTGTGCTACTTAATTAACGATTATAGCACTATCTAAGATCAAGGAGGCACCGGCGTTACCAGAATTGCAATATCACCGATAGACCAAACGGTTTCTCCGGTATTAAATGAACCAATTGCTGGTCAAATTGATCGAGACGAGATAATGATCCAGGGAATGTAGCGCGACGTGAAAGTTCGCGGGACATTTCAAGAAAGAAAACGCTTAGTCGGAGATATTGTCATTCGTTGGTATCTCTGGTATACAATAAAACGCAAGGTGGCAACGTGTAGCCGGTCACTCTATCATTTCCTGTCGATTACTGTAGCGATATGAAGATTGGCATTCGAAATGCCGTTTTGACTCGCACGCAGAAGCGTAATCATTCTGTCTTCATCGGACTTCCGGCTCGACTATGTTGGCAGACACAGGTACAGCCAGCAGAGAAGGGAAAATAGAAAGCAAAGAACAAAGGTTGAAGGAAAATTTGAAAAATGGAGTAGAAAGAAAGAAGAACATGAGAAGGTGAATGGGGACAAAGGTGGAGAGAGATTAAAGAGATAAGTTTTCAGGTTAAATTCAATTAAAGGGAAAGTAAAGACACAGGTTTGAATTTCATTGCTGAAGCTGAAGCTCCGACGAGATACTGCCAACCTTACGGGAGATAAGGTAATATCACAGACGAGATATAAGAGCACGCCAGTCATCTTATGATATGAAATACCGACTCTACCCCAGAGATGGGCAGTATCTACATAAAAAATTAATCAAACAGTCTCGTCGGTATCGTGTGGGTGACTGAAGGTACGAGACACCTGGCGCTGGTAATGTGTGGCAACTTTATTTACCGATTGCAGATAAGCAGACTTTTTATAAACTCACCACATAGTGCCATCTTCTACCTTCAATTTAAACCCCAAACATTTTTTATTTCTACGGGAGTACGTTCTAAAATCAATTCGAAGAACCCCCTGAAAATTCAGTGAAATTTTATTACCACAACATTATTATATATTACATTATTATAAATAAGACTAACTTATCAATACTCCGGAGTCTTCGATCGATGTGTCCTCTTTGTTCGATGATAATGACAACAACTGTGTTACGGTTAATAATTGAGAGCAGCTGCCAAGAGGGCGAAGGTGGGCCAAGGGTAAACAATGAAAGCATTGAAGGTCCCTTGGCACATCCCGAGCTAGCCTAAAGTAAACTCAGACACAATTCAATTAAATATACAAGTTTTTATTACTAGCAAGTCTTAAATTCTATTTTACAATGTTATCGCAAAATGTAAATGTGCAGCTACTAGCTCGGTACTATTCTCTATTTGTAAGATTACTAGAAGTTCTTACAAATAGAGAATAATACCGATTGCCCGGGTCTCACCACGAGGAGGTTGCTGCACAAGAGACCCGAAAGAAAGCCAGAAGGAATTCAATACGCTTCCTTCTGACTCCCTTTCTTACAATGACGATTTACAATATTACAAACTAAATTTCGCAGATCGCTAAATGGGAAAGATTACTTTTCCACAGACGGAAAAGTTCACTTTACCATTTACCGTATATCGAGTAATTATTGCGGAGGAAAAGGTGTGAATCACTCACAAATTTATTATTTCTGCTTGTTGAACGATTATAAAAATTCCTTTTTCATCGATGCTGTCGAGTACCCCCTTAGCTATCTTACTAACTAAGTTGTTTTCATGAGTTATTTTTTGAATTTACTTTTTCTACTGGAGTAGAGGGCGCGAGAAAACCACCGATGTTTAGCGAAGTCGGTATTTCAGATCGTGCTATATTGTCCTGTCTCTGGTATTAGAAATAATTATTTGAAATAATAGTTTTTGACGCGATACATGAGAAACAATTATTTCAACGGATATTTTATTTTCTTTAGCTCGATCTACGATGTACAAGCATAATTATGAATGTCAGGACAATCCATAGCTACCAATTAAAGTACAGAATAAACAAATTAATATACAGAAATTTCATTACACAAATAATGACAGAAATATTTATTTCAAACAGCTATTTAAAGTTATTTCTGAAAAGTACACAATTGAAATTCATATTGCACATATTGTAAAATTTCAAATTAATCAATGTAACACAACTTAGAAAATATTCTCTACAAAATATTTTTCTGTTTCATTTCAAATACTACTTTACCCAGCATTGATAACCTGGTAGAAAAGCAATACCAACAGACGATTAAGTCAGGGATTTCAATCACAAATTACGATGACTAATCATTGTCACATTCCTGCCGCATACTATTTCCTAGTTGTCTATGAAAAAAGATTGCAATTAACTTTTCATGACCATAGAATCTAGTTCACATATTTTCCTTCAGACTCAAGGTCACTGACAGTATAATAATGTCCTCTGCCTTGTGTAGTTCTCTGCCTAGCCAGCGTAGTCAGTGGAAACGATAGCTATACTTCGCAACAGAATTTGATACTACACACATTAATTTTGGCATTTTAAAAGAATACACAGGAATAGCATCGATAGACAAATTATTGTTTGTAATATTTTGAAGTTTTCTCCTGTTTCTGAGCAGTCATGGACGATGAATTGAAACGTGAGCGTGTACTATAGCTCCCGGCGACTTTACACAGGTTCAGGATAATGCATGAATCGCTACACAGACGTAGAAAGGACTGAATGTGTGCAAGGTGTGCACAGGTAAACGGATACATGTCCGAACGTGATTCTACGGTTACAAGACAACACATTCCTGCGCAAACAAGGGAGCAACATGTTGACGGGGATAAAAGCGAAAAGAAATAAAACAGGTCCTCTTTGAACCAGAAAAATGATACCACAAAATATCCTTGCAGGAGCAAAACTTTTGTCGGATCTACTGGTTTTCCTTTCCCCACATTGGGGTCCTCGAGGTACTACTTACAGACAGTGTTGCCAGTTCTTTACAGCCATCTCCGTCACTTTCTATCATCTTGTGCATACAGAAGGATACAGAATATTCGAAACGTTGTAAAGAATCGGAACGCGGTAATATTTAATATGGACTAACATAACACACGATTTTGCTAGGAATATTCCATTAAAAAATGCTACAGATTTTAATGCAAAAGAAAGGATGTTCCAAGTCGATCGTAAGATTTCGAAATTGTGGACATCTGTTTCTTCTTTCAGCAATTTTAATAAGTCGTGAATAATGTAATAGAATCCAGAATATATGAATTACATTTATATTACCGATTACAGGTAATCGATAATAGAAGTTGCAGAAGTGAACCATGTCAAGCTACAAAATTGAGAAGAGGATTTATGGTAAAACACAGAAACATAAAATCGAATACGACAAATCATAAAATCAAGTGTAAAATAATTTTCGTAGATACATTTAATTTGGCAATTATATTAACAGAATTACTATTAGACAACCCTATTTATTTATCTCTTTAGTATTGTGTTTAGAATTTTTCAAAAGGACAGTAGGGGTTTAGAGTGTACAGGTGAACAATTGGTTTCAGAAAAGATTCAGTATTTTTTCTACACAGAGAGGACAATATGCAAATGAAAGGTGTCTCGTCAACGTTACGCATTGAACCGTACACAAATGCGAAAAACCTGTGGAAACAGTTCAATGTTATACTGAACGGTGCAGTTCGATCTTCACTCGTAAGTTGGAGTCTCTATCTAGGGGATAAATTCTTTTTTTCCACCTCTTTCTGAAACCAATTTTCAGTGCTCCAATGCAATGGCAGAACATGTGCTTCTGAAGTTCAAAACGAAACCACCGTGAATATTGCTTTACAGAAAATCATTATATTTGATGACCGGACTGCATCACTGACTTTATACACAATAAAAATTTGTGCATCGGCTGCAAGACACAGAAGGTGCACGGACTCTGATTTCTTCTCTTAATAATTTTAGTAAGCTAGCAACAATAATATAATCGAATTCTTAAAGTATTTTAACATTTTCACTATTTTGTGTTTCGACTACCCTTTTATTTTTAACCCTTGGATACTGGTGGTTAGGTTCATTTTCAGTCAACATTTCAAAGGCATTAGCAGGCTATTCAGATCTTAGTGGCCCGTTTGAATCGGAGGCTAACTATAATTATATGCTACAAGATGATCGACGAGTCTAAATAAAATACGTTTGAAAGTATGCTTACAAAAATTCATAAACAAACGGACCTAAGAATTTTCGTATTTACAAACATTGACATTGTGATATTTTAATCGTCGAAAGTGTCCACTTTTTGAGGAGGCAAACTAACGTGGGCTGTTATACGATGTGTTTACGTTTAGGTGGTTTTGTACATGCGGATTTAGAGAGAGAAAATCGTAGACAACCCGAATAGCTTAATTGGTCATAAGCGGTAGCCCTGAAAGCGAAAGACTGGATCGTATTACCGATACGATTAGCATATTTAAATAGTCCAATTATGCAGAAATTGGGAATATGTAATTTATTCAATCTTCTTCCATTTTTCAGATACCCACAGCATTTTGTACGGCGAACGTGTTACGTGAAAATTCATTTTTAAACATAGACAAATGACTCCGCGAATCAAGCATGGTTGACACGGCAGTGTAAATATAAACAAATTATTCCGTCATCCACGTACGTAATGCAATGTACAATACTTTAAAAATATTTTTTGGATTTTCCAGATCCTGACTGAACTCGCTACAAGGAACGTATTCCACAAAAACTTTTATTTTCAAAAGGCAATACAAATTATAAGTTAAGCAAAAAGTTGCCATATTATCACGACGATGTAATTAGTCTCTCCCCAAACAAAACCAGCCGAAAAAGTCACCGAAAATCAAGACACTAATCTCGCCGACTCGTTCCTTCGTCAACGGGCACACTCGAGGCAACGCAATAATAACAGCACAAACGGCAAATCATTGGCATAAGTGCGTGTCGCAGAAACAGAAATAACGCACACCGGTGCGACGACGCCGGCACGCTATGATCCTCAATATCCGCCGAGGAGTGGTGTGCGTAAGCGGGCCAGGTAGAAGGAACGCGTCTCGTCGACGACCGGTGTACGCACACAGAGAAACGACTCGACTGTGTGAGACTCGCATGCACGTACCGAAGACAGGTAAACGGGGAACAGTGTACGTGCACAGGTAGAGGGAACGGCGGCGAAGGTGCGGCGTGATACCACACGAGACCGCAGTGAGTCGGTCGCAGCCGTGTGCGTCGCTCTTCGCCGCTTTTTCGTTCGACTCGTGGAAAATCCGTGGCCAACGAGCAACCTGTTGCGCTACCGGTATCTACTGTACAGAGATCGTAAGTTTCCGAGCACCTGCTCCGCCGTCTTAACGTACTATCGCGAACAATCCATTCGACAACGATATAAACTAGCTCGTTGCACGAAAACGGGACCCGGAATTCCAAGCAAGAATGTTTTTGCGGGGAACGGGGCATATCCAGTCGCGTAAGATTTCCCATAACTTCCTCATTATCGAGTCGAAGTCGCAGCCAATGTATCAGCCTGCTCCAAAAGTTCCTCTCGCAACGCGCACACGCATGATATTGTTAGATAACGCGAGCATACACACGCGATCATCTGTTCGTTAATGTTTTATTGCTTGCTAAGCTTCCTGTTGCGTAGCGATTCACTTTCTTAGAAAACTAGCTTGAATTTGGCATTAATCTTTTTGGGACGGGCTAATATAGAGACACAGTATTTTTTAACACTACACCGCCGGTCAGATGACCGGTCTCGTATTTTTCAGTTCGCCATTGTGCGATTTTCTTTATTCGAGCGGATGTTGTAGTGAAGATCTGAATCTAAACGAACTCAGTTTTGATAGTTTTATAAGGTTTAGTTCTCTTCGGCGTAGTGTTAAACAGTGTTCGCGTGAGAAACATTTAATCGTGCAACGAGAAATAGACAAAGTTTCCTAGATTATCTCTACGCTGTTTAGGACAATGATTATTGTCACTGTGCTGTTTATAGATGATATAGTTGGTAGATGCTCGGCAACTTGCTCGATCTCTGTACAATACTTGATATCCTGAATACATCAGTGTGTTAGCCTTGAGGGGCGCCAGCCACGTCTGTGACCAGTGCGCGAATTCTCTCGTACGCACGTGGACCCGAGAATTTAAGGCAGACATCCTGCGAACATCCTCCGAGGAACGTGATCAAACAGGACGTCGATATGTGATCCCGAGCGGTGACTGGCCACGATCGACAACTTGGCCACCATGTCGACCACCGATGTGTTTCGCGTCGCGCAACAGGGCAATGTTGCCGAAGAGGAGCAAGGGTAACGTTTGCTTCTTCTAGTTCTGCCCGTCTAGAACGGCTCGATGGTCGTAGGTGTTCGGCGCACCGCGGATATGTGGAAGCACGAGAGACAGAAACAGTGTGCAGGAATGCACGCTGTGCCCGCAAGGGCCGCCATGCATAAGCATTCGTGCGAGCGGCAGTTTTACTTGCACTGGCGCGTGGTGCACGCCGCCGCGAAACTGTGTAGAGTTGCCCTAACTTTTATAGTTTCTTATCTGTCTCGTGGAGGAACGCGGCTGATACACGGACATCAGCTGTGGGGGATTTCGTCGGGAAGAATCAGTGACTGGTTAGGCACTTTGTTAACATTTCACAGTGGAATAAGTGTTGTATTTGTAATGAACTCAATTCTTTTAACAGTACGTAGGAATGGTGGGTTTCATGGTTTTTGGTCTACGATGTTGTCGTCATCGAAATCGACTTGTTTCTTTGAATATAACGAAAATTAGTAGAAATAGGAATACGTTCTTGTTGTTTTTACAGAGTAACAGGAAATAGTAACTTTTGATGCTTCGTAGATCTCGCGTTGTTAGGATTCTAGACACTGAGATTGCAAAATTTGAATAAATAGTTGTTGCTTTTACAGCACAATAGTCATTTTAAGTGTTCTGCGGATACAGTGTTAACAGGCTTTTTCATGGCTGTGCTTTATGAGCTGCTCATTTGCCAAATCGGTTGGCTCCATAAAATAAAGATTAAAGAAAGTCGGTGAAGTAGTGTACAATGGTATTAAGCCTAGCTGTTAAGTGAATTTATCGGAAATCAACCATTTAAGCGACAATCGAGTGGTTTCGAGATAAAGGTGGTTAATGGTTTCGCCTGTAAATGACTCATATTTAGAAAAAGCATAATCGTTTTCTTTTAAGTGGTCCATTTATTTCCGGAATAATCGGTAAAAAGAATGTTTAAAATTAGTACCAATCAAAGAATTTTCTTTTCAAAAATATACTTGAAATAATGATTTGTGGGAATAAAATTGATAAAGAGTGCAGACTGTTAAATTGCACATATTCAACAGCGCTATATGTATAACATTATCTAATAAATAATAAAAATATATATTTATAATAATAATATAAATGAGAAAATGAAAATATTTCTTGCACAGTAACTCTAATTATTAGATCACCAACCGTAATAATCTTGAAAGAGGTTGTTAGATTCTATTGCGCAAGCAGTTGGTTTAACGGACATTGAAAAATCGTGAATTATTTATGAAGTGTTAAATTAAGTCACTTCTGTTTTTCAAGCGAGTCGAAGTTAGAAACTAGAGGACTGGTTTAGTTATTTACTTAATTCACTTAAAATAGAATTTCCTAAGGCATTTACCGTAAAAAAAAGCCTGTACGCATTGTTTGTAGGACTGTGTATGTTTTACGTAGCAGTGAAGGGGTGCACAAACAATTGTTTCAAAACACCGAACGCCTAGCTGCCACGGAATAAGGCAATGTTTGTAAACAATTTTTCGATGACTTTATACAAGAGGTTACTGTAATTCGACGGATTCCCGGAAAGAATTGAGCAATAGCCATCTCGACATTGTTATTTCATATGGTAGAAGACAAAGTGGT
This sequence comes from Halictus rubicundus, assembly GCF_050948215.1. NCBI lineage: Eukaryota > Metazoa > Arthropoda > Insecta > Hymenoptera > Halictidae > Halictus > Halictus rubicundus. The sequence continues at coordinate 13,253,287 of NC_135154.1, forward strand.
TTGCGTGTTTCTACTTTTTCAGCGACAACACTCGGAACACGCACAGGAAAATTAATCCCGCGATACGATTGTGTTCATACCAAACAATTAACATTACGCACACACACACATACATGGTTCGCCGATTTGAGCGTAACACACACGCTTCGTCTTGCATTAAAAACATATGACCGTGCAAGCAAAATAGGCGGCAAGAATGAGCGTGTATGGCGGACCTATGGTTTCGTGGCCGTTTTCATGCCTGATGACGCACATAAACTTGCTTCCCCGAACGAAATACAGTCTTTCGAATTTATTTCTGTAATAATGTTGTTGTTTTTTAATACGATTTCACGATTATTATCCCTCGTATGGCTCTGTCGTACTATAGTTTATGGACGCAGACGGTTGTAAAATAAACGGAATGCGAAATGGATTTTTTCCCCGTTTCTCCTTATCGTTCTACTTTTATTGTTCCAGTCTTCGAACGTAGGCAAATCTACAGAAAAACGATCGCACAGATTTTCTTCTTCAACTCCTACTGTATAGTAGCCTTTCATTCAGTGCTGGCCTTATGTTATATTCATGACTCTTCGATAAATACTATAATCGTGCTTATATCTTTGTGAATCAGTCTATAAACCGTCACTCCTTTCTTTCATATTTATTGTAGTTGTACTAAGAGATCGTCTACACGCTCGTCAGTGTTTGCACTGCGTTGTATTTACATACCTGTGACTGGCGTATACTTAACCTTGGTATTTATTGAAGTCGGGAATATTGTTAAAATTAATGGAACATGGGAAGGAAAAGATATTCGAAGGAACGTAGTTTATTTTTTATTTTTATACATTTAACCATGTTTAAACACGCGAATCTAAATTTATTTTTGAATGCATTCTGGCTAATATGTTTTTCAATTCAAGAAAACATTTACCTTTCGAATATAGTTCTATAACCTGTTCTTCCGTTGAAATGTCAGTCTGTTTAGCAAGTTTGCTAATACATTCAATCTTCTATGTTTCGGAATAGTTATATATTAAATAGTGTGCATATAGTTTATTTCAGAAACGCCTAATTTGAAAACATCGTCCTATTCCAATGTTTGATCACTAGACCAGGTTTTTATGTAAAATAATAAAATTTGTCTGGATCGATTGCATAAAACAGGAGCCAAATAAAAATTTCTTTCTGTAATAATTTCAACAAGCTAATTCCGTTATATTTTTCAATTTTACCGACTCGGATTTGTCAAGAATACGGGAAATCCGCAGTATCTTAATCACGATTTGTAATAATAACTGGATCGTATATTTTATAAATACGTAAACCTACTCGTCCAATTATACGCTCGCTGGCGCCAGAAAGTGTTATCGCGTCAAGAATGCAACCATGCGATTCTGAAACGTGTTGAAAGGCTGACGAGGTTGAAGGTGTATCGTATAAAAATGTTGGTTTCATCAGGGAACAGTATCGCTTGGTCGAAGAACGGCGAAAAATAACAAAAATGGCACAGGGGTATAACCGGACCAGCGGAACAGAACGACCTTGAAACAGATTAAAGCTTAAGCCAACGATGGCCCATTAAATAGTTCTCTGAGAGGAGCATGTTCTACCGAATTTTAACACATTATTTCACCCAAGAGGGTAACTATAGCCAAAATTTGGGTTATCAGACTTTTACTACACTTGTCGCATAAAATCCACAATCTGAAGGCCCATAACTATAGCTCTCAAATTTTCTCAATTTCTTGACATGCGAGCAATGAAAGAAAATGAAAGAAAATCTTGTAATCACATTTTTCTTGTATTTATTCTCCCGATCGAGTTAGAGGTTCGAAACCAGACACACAAAAAAAATGTGTGTTCTCTTTGCAAAATTCTCCATATAATTTCCGCGTCCTATTTGGTTGTGTTCCGATGAGTTGTTGCAGATTAGTAGAAAGCCGTAGATTCTATCGCGTTAACACAATTATTTTTAGCACGGTGTATATCAAACTAGTCATTTACCGCGTTTTAACTGGTTACAAGAGTTCCGGACAATACGAAAACAGGTTTCTCGCGAGCGGGTATGGGTAGTTGGGCACCCGACAGTTTCAGTATTCGACAATCGTTCTGCTGGTTTCAGCCCGTCGAGGTTTATCGCCTCGAGCAGGGTAGAAAGTCGACGCAAATCGCTCCAACGAAGCGAGGGAGAATTCGGTCGAGAATGTACCGGTACGCATTCGATGCATTAGGGGAGGTTTGTCTATAGTTTTACATCTTAAAATACTTTATATTATAATTTTGATAACCCGGGACTAATACATTCAAGCTTTTAAATTCTTTTAATCCATCTCCTGCTTTAAGCCGCACCTACACATTTTTATAAAATCCGCAGTCTATTCATATTATTCACATTAGACATTTGTGCTTTTCAGTAAGTAGATGCCTCTAGTTTCTTCAAATCGAAATTAATTAAAACAATCCAGTTTTCTTGGTACTCTCCTGCAATTTCCTCCGCAGTCTATCCATATTGCTCGTATTAGTCATTTGTGCTTTTCAGTAAGTAGATGCCTCTAGTTTCTTCAAATCGAAATTAATTAAAATAATCCAGTTTTCTTGGTACTCTCCTGCAACTTCCTCTCCTCCAATTTTGACACATAAGGTGATCCTACAAGTTCAGAATTAATGTTCGTTACACCTATTGCTTGAGATCAATTTTTCCTCATTTTGGTCCATAAGAAAATAATCCATAAAAATATTTAAAAGTCTGCATAAAGATGCCGTCTAAATGTGTGTAGAAAAGAAAAAAGCGACAAGATGCCAAGGACTAATTAGACGATTATAGTAGCAGTAGGTACACAGCAGATCGGAAAATCTGAACAATAGGGAACGTGATTTGCTTTTGACTCGTCGATCGTTGGTTGCCGCGGATGGCTACGGTTGAATAGAAAATGCGAAAAGCTTTCCTTATACAGGTGGTAGCGAGATATTAGACTCGTTCTAGAGAGAGAGAGAGAGAGAGAGCTTGTCTCTCCTCTTTCTTTCTTTCTCTCTCTCTTTCTCTCGCTCCCTCTTTTTCTCTCAATGTCAATGACTGCTCCCTCAGGCTAGCTGTGACCCTCCGTGTGAACGTGAGTCTCGTCTTTCTGTGTGTCGCAGCAATAATACACGCCGAAGCAGAGAGGTACGGCGCTTTCACACGCGAGAGGCACGCCGAATGTCAGAATAGTTGTCCTTACGGAACTAGCCATATTTATACCGAACGCTCATGCGATTGTTACTTCGACGATTTTTTCCTGAAGCGACGAGCCTACGCAGAAAATCGCCGAGAAAAATGTTGCACCGCTTTTCGCGAATAAGTTTTGCTAGTTTGTACGATTTTCGATGGCTCCCTTTCATTTGACATTGCTTTCCTTGGAAAGAGTGTTACATGCAAATAGCATATAATATGGACATAATTGGAAAATTATTATTAGGATTATTTTTCTAAATATTTTAAACTTTAGTGGGATTGTATTTGTACATTAATCGGATTATATTTTAAATATAGTAACCCCAAAATAAATTATTGGATACCGTGAGTGAATGGATAAAAAATAACGGGGATTATTTTCGACAGCAAAATGCACTTTGATTGCTTGTAAATGATCAACAAATTCACAAAGAGGGGGCTACGAATTGATTTGCATAAACTGTGGGAATGTCAGAATCATGAAACGATTCCCAATTTTTTCTGTCTAGAAACACGAAAAAAGAGAAAGCAGAGGTCGTCCGAGACAGATAACAGTATGTGGCTTTCAGGAAAGCATCAAATTCCGCTGTCGCAAGAAAAGCTATTAAATCGCCGACAAACATACGGTAGAGGTGCATGCTGTGGAGAGTTTGTTTACCGATAAAATACTGAAGTTGGTGTAACGTTATTCGGTAGACTGTTGTATTAAAGTAACCGCGTGTAACGGCAATAAAAATTAGAATATTTATTATTGGGAATCATACGACGACTGGCACGAAACGGTTCTCGAAGGAACGAATTTTAAACCTTAAGGTTGACTAACGGGACTTCCGGCGTCTGTGCATACCTGTACGGCAAAACGGTGATCGCTGTTGCAATTTCTGAGACCCATGGCGACGCAGGCTGTTCGAGAGGTTCTGACTGTCGAAAAACTGACCTAGCCTGTTCAATTATGAACTCGAATAATTCTTTATTATTTCTTATTATTAATTACCATGCATACGTTCCATATTGCCACTTTAAGCAGAAGACCTGCAGTCTCCAAATATTTTTTTTTCAATGACAGCACACTGCCAATCTCTTTAGAAATTATTTGTAATCAGCTTCATCTATAATTTGAACTTTTTCACGTTAAAAAACGTTCGCGAATATCGCGTCTCTTGAAGAATATATTTGGTCTATACAGCCTAGCTCTTGAGATTTGCAATTAACTATATTGTTAATATCGAACTACCTTCTCATTTATAGATGAATTTATTTTTATGGAAACTATTTTGTTGTAAAATTTCGTCGAAATTGCTGCTCTGTAATACACTCGGTTAACGATGAACAAATCAAATTTATTATTATTAGTAGCTGATTAAGATTATTAGTAGCTGACTATGATTACAGCGTGATTGATGATTATGATTGATGAGCAGCTGAAATAATCGCAGCGAGTATAATCACGAGATTTGATTAATCCTCGTTCAAGGCCCTTCACGTTCATTCTGTTCCATGCAGACTATGCCGCAGTTATGAGGTTACGGTTTACGTTTCCAACGACCTCTAATGGTGGCAGGTGCAAACGAAATGCTGCAGTTGCCATGGAAACATTTCAATTTTAACTTAATTTTAACTATCAATAATTTTTATTTTGCATAAAAATGGCCAGTCTAATATTAATAAATGAAGCGTTTGCTGTTACCGTAATGCGACAATTAAACGAAAAACTTTACATTAGGGAACAAAGTACCGAGATTCAAATTGCGTATGCCTCTTGTGCATAATGATTTAACGATAGCGAACTGCAATCCTTCGTAGGGATTTAAGAGACAACCGGAAACGATTTGAGAGGGCCATATTCACATTCATAGGATCCATAGAGAACAGGGTTATTGTTTGTCGAGTTATTGGAGACGGTGACACGTAGTGTAAAGTCCTTTGTCAGCATCGCCAACAGATAGACTGCAAACGTTGGAGTTGCAGCGTGGACGGACACATGAGCCGAGGACACTTTCCCTGGTCAACTTTCCCAGGGAAACACAATGATCTTGCATGTTTAGACAAAAGATTCTTCATTGCCAGGAAGCTTAAACAAGAAAGAGTAATATTTACTAATTACTGCAACAGTCTTCATAAGCTCTTTAAATGTTTTTACTGTTCTGCGTTCGATATAATGCACAAAATTCGAATTCACAAAATTCGCAGTCTTCTACCCCTGACAAAAATTCAAGAAACAAACAAACCAATCAAGGGTCCATATTATATTTGACAAAAAGGCAAAAGAATCCATTATTTACTTTTGTAGCATATTTGTCTAATATACCTGCACCGCTATTTTTCGTATTTAATATACACTCGAATAATTCCATGATAATTCGATTAGTTAAATAATTAAAAATCTACATAAATATTTTCTGTAAAGTGCCTTCTTTCATAGTTACTGTGCACGAGTGTCCCATCATTTTACCATCAAACTTGTTACAAACATTATGTACAATATAAAAAATGATTTACAATATATATACCTTTGCCTTTATGTACAATATATATAAAATTATGAAAAACACGACTGAACAGTATTATTAAAGGGAAATAACGTGTCGTAGACTATTGAAAAGTTGCGACAGAATGATCAAGGAAAAGGCCCGTGTCGGGGGCATCGTCCTCTGTTTTTCGACTGTGTGTGTGTGTGTGTCTACCTGTACTCACACCTGTGTACCTTTACTCAGGAGCTCAGCTGACTGGAGTTTAAACTGCGTGCCCCGGAAGTCGAACCTTTAATTTTCAACTATTTATATCTCGGACACGAATCCCTGCAGTGCGTAAAATGTCCTCTACGAGATATATGCACGTTTCATATTTTTCATATTGTTTACATAGAAATACCCAGTGATCGACTTCAACGAAACTTTCACATCGTTTCTGTAATAATAATAATTTTTCACGACTTTTCCTTCTATACATACACAATTCAATTTAGTTTCTGATAAATAGAAATTAGGTGCTTCCTGTGTGACTAGCACCTACCAGACTATAATTTTTCCTTACCTCATTTGGTTCGTAACTTGATATATTGGATATTTTCTCGTGTCATGGAGTTAATGTCGTCCGATCGTCAACGTGATTATTTGATGATTCTGCTGGAGATTTCACTATTTATGTATCTCCAGATTTCAATAACTGGAGGCGTTGAAAGTTTTCTTATAATTTTTAGCGCTCTTGAAGTGCTATGCTACGTATTAATGTCGGTTTAACTTTTGTTTATGAACGTGGACATTTTAAGGACATTAGAAAGAAAGAATATCATAATATCTGAACATCAATATTATTTTCCTTCAGTTCTGTTCCCCTAAAATTTTGAAATGGATTTTTTTACCACTTTCTGTTTTGAATACTGTGTCCTTTATCCCATGAGTTCTCCCACACGTTCTCTTTACCATACTGTTCGCCCTTCACTTTCACTTGTTGCCAAATCTTCATCTTCTACAGCTCCATTCTCTCCCCCTAATTATTTTCCTGTTCCTTACCCTTCATTAACTCTTTGCCTTAAAACTTCAAGGCTTCAAACATTATGTTATTTTCCATCGATGCGTATTTGAACATTTGGCTGACTCTTCCAATGAATGAACATTATTCGTATTGAGCGAAAAATGATGACCTCCTTCTGATGTCCTCTCGATGTTAGAATTTATACAGTAATTCCATTGCATTATTTTGTAACCACGGAATTAAATCGTAATGCATTAAATTCCTTCTGCTTTGTATTCACCTCTAATTCACACTTTTTCCACCTCAACAATATCTTCAACCTCGACTTTGCTCAACTAATTATGTACTTTATTTTCCCTTCGTTGCCCTCCCCAAGCAATTTCTATTTATCGAGAATAATTTCTAAAAAAAAAGGCACTGTAAACACCAATAGAAACTAATATTTTTCTAGTTGATAAGAATTGCCGAACAACTTACTGTATCATTACTATTGAGATGATGATTATTATGATTGAGTGGGCAATTCAAGGAGAAATTTCGTTCCGTTCGCCAGCTGAGTTGTCCATGTAATGGGCTGGTTTTCATCGGCTTGTATCGCATGTACAATTACTTGAAAATAGAATAACGTTGCGCGCGCGGAATGATAGCGCACGATGATTTCACGTTTCGCGGAGCACGGGCCAGGACAGAAATTTATTGAATGATATACGATGACGAGATTTCTGCTCGGCACTTACGGGGAGTCGAACGATTAATTATTTTAATGATGGGAAAACGCATTGTTCCGCGTTTCGAGAAGCCGAATTATAGTATTACTTCGGCGACGGAAACCGCTCCCCTCACGTACGATCATATGCGTCCGGTTCCTTCCGCTGATTTACCGAAGCGTTGTCATCGCTCTTACTGTTATCGAGACGCGTGTGCCATGCACCGGTGCATCGGTATAAAATGCGCCTACTGAAACGCAGTCGAAATGTACCTGCATCGTAATTTACTTCTAATCCTGGTCCAGAATGATTTAGACAGGTGTAAGCTCGTTTAATTGCTTCGTCCTGTCGCAATTATATCGATTTCTTGAGCAGAGTTACACTGTTTAAAAAATTTAGGCAATTCTAATTTATGAAAATGGACATGTATCATGCTTGAGTCTTTTTTCACACGGTAGAAAATGCGTTAGAAGCAAAAATACATAAAAGTCGGGTGAAAACAAGTTAAGAACGTGTTGGAAGCTCGTGTAAAAATAATTTATGTAAAAACGTGCCCAGTAAAGCGAGATCCAAGCGGATTTGTAAAAATATGAATGCACCGCTAAGAATAAAATTAAATTTCCATTTTGTCTGCTCTCAGAAGTTGAATTGCTTACATTTATGCTTCCCGAGTCGAAACATTTGACGAATTACAAACTTCACGACACAATAATCGAATTGTTGTGAACATTTCGAAACTTGTATTGGTTACCTTCGATTTCTGGGAAAACTGAAAGCATATTATCTTTGCGACTGTTTAGCAATACGTATGCAATTTTTTCGAGGAAATCGCATCGCTTCGTGATATTTATACGGAAGCTTAAATCATGCTTCTGTTCGAATATTTTCATTATTAGGTCCCTGATTCTTTTCGCAGTGATCTCCATCGAAGTTCGCAAAAAACCTATAAAATGGCATTCTATGACGGCCATTAGGTCACTCTTGAGTGATCCTCAAGATAAAGATTTGTAAAAAGATGGATTCGGAAGTTCCCTTGCAACTGAGGCTTTTTTGCTAAATGTCTTTCTATTTAATAGATTGCTGAACGTTGAAGCATGTCGCGAATAAACGGGACAGGGTGATAGATTGGAAGAAATGTCGGGATTCTGTTTTCGAAATGGTTTCTAGTGCAAGGGGTTGTCTGAAAATTTCGAACCGTGTAGGCAACCCAAAGATGGTCCGCTTCGCGCTCTCTGCTCTTAGCAAAGTCTAATATTCTAAGGAGGAACCGGGCGTTTTGCAGAAGACTGAAGGCCGATCTGCAGTTCCTGCGGAGGAGGGGACTTCTAAAGTCGTCCGGCGAGCTATCGTACCAAGGACGCAAATGCACCAGATGCGGCGCGCCGTTCGGAAGATTTTACAACACCGGCGCGAGGTGTACACGCTGCGCTCGGAGAGTTTGCAGACAGTGCCGTATCGAGGTCAGAAGCCTCGCCGATAACAAAGACGTCGAATGGATCTGCAACGTTTGCTACGGAATCGCGTGAGTAACTCCCTTCCCGTATGAAAGTACCCGAGGTGTCTCCCGTCCGATCCGCGACCACTTTCGCAGGACAATAGTGCCGAGATCCTGTTACCCGTCGTCAAAATCTTGACTGCAATTCTCCTGATCGTTTCTCGTCACAAATATCTAGCCAACAATACGCGACCGGAGTGAAGGACTTGTGAATGTGCATATGTTCGATTCAGTGCAATGTGTTTCGCAATAGGGCTTGTAGTTCGGAGATGAACAGCTTCCTTTTTTTTTCGGTAGCATCGGATCGGTTTTGAAGGTAGCTTTCGTACGTAGAAGTTTGATTTCAGAAGGTTTAGCATCTTTCTGAAGTGTCAGGTTATCCTGTAATCGAAAAAAAGAAGTTACAGTATAAATGTGTCAGTATAGTATATAGAATACGTTTAAAATAGGGTTTTTAGCATTACAGAATTTCAGATGCAAACAGAGTCTCAGGCAAATGGAAATTGAAAATATTAAAAGAAATGCGCATTTCTCGTGTGGCGTTTGTTGTGGACTATGTTTAGCAGAGAGTATATTAAGCGTTTACTGTGGAGTCCTAGATACAAAGAGGGTCTCAGCTCTCAGCTCTCAGCTCTCAGGCAAGCGGGACTTGAACTCGTGATCTCGAGAGTCGAGATCCGCCCCACGATCGAGGTCCCAGCTCCGTGCCTAATCCACCGCGAGCCACGTTTAACGCTTTAGAAGGCCTCTAAGCGATCTGGAGACAATAACACCGTAATTATCTAATCTTTCTGTTATCAGGGAACTGAACGCCGCCACGGGAAACTGGACGTACGAAACTGCGGTGTGCAAGGGGTCCATAAACGGGAAAACTTCGGTCTCCCCTGTCGAATTACTGAAGCACAGCATCCGACGTGCCTGGACTATTAACGGTACGTTGCAAACAGCTGTACCGATTATTCACTATAATTATTAATTACCAGACTCCGGATTTTATGCATTTTTGACGAAAATGACTAGGTGCAACTTGAAACAGTGAAAAGATTAAAAAGCATTGATATATTTTCACTACATTAAAATTGTCTAATAATATACTAATCATATCGATTAGTAACTATCGATAAATAGTGCCAATTTGATAAACTAGCTTAAATAAAATTTCGTGCGTGTTGTTATTTTAAATTACAGCACGTAGCACGATATTCAATTTATTTCTAAGGTGATAGCTTGCATTTGATACAATTTTTAATTATGTGTAAATATACACCGTGGTACACATTGCAAAGAAACTTTTGGGACAACCTCATAACTAATGATTGTACAGATGATTATATAGAAGTTCGAACAGACTTTTTTTTTAAAACGACAGGCGACTGTTTGTATAAATGAGATATTAATTACGTTTTGTATGCAGGTCCACCCACACGCTGGTCCGCGGGTAGAAAATCGTCGGAGCTGCGCATCTACCGAAGTTTGCCGTCCCGTCGACAAGAGTACACCCGGAACATCGTCGACGAGAACGAGATTGTCAGGCCCGTGCTCGGTGAATTCCTGAACTCGTATCAAGAGGACCCGATCGGGCATGACGCGAACGACCAGGTGGACTGTTATGGTTCCGCAAAGGACATAGCAATTACGCCGGAGAAATCCGCGCTGCGAATCGAGACGAACGAACGAACGAGCACGAAATGTGCAGAAAAATCGCCGTGCATTCAGCAGGAAGACGTGCCATCCGCCGATGCCATAAAGCCGAAGAAGTCCGAGCGATCTGTCGCAACGACCGCCGGTAAAACGAAAGTCGACGAGAAGGAGGAGCCCGGAAATGGTCAGGAGCAAGCCACGCCGAAAATCTCGTTGATAAAACCGCCGAGGATCCTCTCGAAGTTCATCTCGCCGGAAATTAAGTTCGGCCAGTCGAAGCACAGCGAGAGAAAATCGAGTATACCCATATTCCGGAGAAGTTCGAAAGAGTTCGAGGATATTAAGAGCCCGCAAGAGTCGACGAAACGTTCCCTTATACCGCAAAGGTACCTTTCTCTTTGGTCTCCTTCGTTTCATTCTGCTGTAATCGTTTGTTATTTTCCATGAGAGAAATTGATCAATACCTTTTCTAATACGGAAACAATATTTATAAGAATATTCATAAATTTAATATGAAAGTTCTTGATTTTTCAATGAAGACCTGACGTAAATCTTTGATTATAGGAGTTGTCTACCATAATTACTCAAAGTTGATCGCTAGATTGGGGATTTTTGTACAAAATACGAAACATTTATTTAACAATAGGTTGGGTATATAGGTATACAGGTAAACAATAGGCTGGCAATATTTAATTAAATGTCCCCTTCTTGTACACTGTTTTACTTTCAAGAGAAATGAGATTGTAAGTTCATAGAGTATACGTGCTACTGACTGATTATGCATCCGTTGACGTGTCTGACTACGACTTACCGTATCTACTTCTCCTAAATGCTCATGCAGTCATACTTTATAAATAGTCGCAGTGAACTTTTTCTACATAATATAGTTTAATCTATACATATGAAATTCTATACTTTTAGTTTATTTCAAAATTTTTATTTTTAATTTAAAGATTGGGTTGTATTGTAAATACTGCGACAGTACAATAAATATATAAAAGATTGTTTTAAAAGACTTTACATCTACTTCCACGGAGCATATAAATATTTGCAGTCTTCTTCGACAATTTGTTGATTGTGTCATACGTTAGTCTACTGTACTTCAATTTTCTGGTTCTAAATTTAAACAATTTTAGTAAGAATTGTTTCAGACTACTGTAAGGTAATTTTTATCGGTGTCTCAGAGTCCCCAGTCGACTGTAAAGAGTTAAATAAATTGTTCCGACTTCGTCTGACTTTTACGGGTACTTAACAGTCAAATTTTTGGTAGATTTTCCAGTAGGAACAGTTATGAGAATAGCTTTAATTAAAATTGTGTGCGAATTTGTTACAGATACAGGGGTAGCACGGACGACCTGCGTCGTAGTAGGGAGGACATCAGCGTGCCCAGCCTGATCCCTAAACTGCTGTCACCGCGCAACAAGGAGGACAAGCTGAAGCGTCAGGACAGCAAGGACGACGTCCGTTCCGGAGGGAAGCTGAGCCGCAGGAACTCGAAGGAGGAGGTGAGAGGCAGCCCGTTCCAGCCGGGGAACAAGGAGGACTGTAAACACGGCATTAGACTGTTCCGTCGGGACAACAGCCGCGAGGACGTGGGCAGGAACAGCGGGGGGAATTCCAATGGAAACGCCACGGGCGTCGCTGCAAAAGGAAAGCAAGATGGCAAAGAGGAGGAGCGCGTGGGTGTCTCTTCGAGACCAAAGTCGACGGTGCAAGAACAGGCCAGGACTAAAGCGGTGCTGGCTAGAGAAGACAGGGAGACGTTCGACGAGAAGTGGCCGAGGAACGAGGAGGAGTTTGCAATAAACGCGAGGGAGAATGATAGAGCGAAACCCGAAGCGAATGCCAACGAGAAGATAATGCTCGACGTCGTTGCTGCCGAAGAGAAGCTGCTCAAGCAAGGTGTTAAGAAGAGTGACAAGGCGAGGAAGATACCGGCCGAGCTCGAGGATCAGATAGATCTGGTACATCCGGACGAAGACGAGTGCAGAGGCGCGGAATCCACCAAGGAGACCGACGAGTCCGAGGTTGATCATGCCGAAGCGGATCTGAGGGAGAATGATAAGAAGAATGCTGCCGATCTTGGACTGGGGAAGAAGGCTGAAGAGTTCCAAGTGGTTAGTTTGTAGTTTATGAAGTTTTTGGTGGAATTTGTTAGGTGTGTTCTGTGTTTTAACGTTCGATGAATTAATTGGAGGATACATACACCTGGTTGTTTGTTGTTGGATCTTAAAGGATTGTTAACGAATTACTTGCTGGTCACTGTTCAATAGATTTTAGACATTTGTGATCCCCAACTGAGAATTTCTTAAACAATTCGATCAGCAGCAATAGCAATTTTGGTCATGAATTAACAAGCCACCTTCGAGAACATAGTCTACTCACCTCTTTTCGAATTGTTTTGTAAGAAAAGATTTTTTAATACAGAGCAGTCATTGAGAATAATGCTAATAGTCAGACTTCAGATTTTTACGCAAAATTAAAATTGTTTGCATTATTTAAAAAATACAGGAGCTACATGATCGAGCTACTCAAAGATACAGAGACGTTTATTCAATAAATTGAGAATAATAGAAATACTATTCTATTCAATTAATAGAATGGTGTTTCTAGATTCTCTAAATGTTTTTATTGTTTTACAAATGCTTTGTAAAAGCATAAAATCTATAGTCTAATAATGAGCTTTCAACAAGTGCTCTGTTAATTGAACAATCGGACTGCAGAAGTAATTGTTATATTTCATTCACATTGGAATGTATTTGACAGGTTTGTCAAGTAATTTAATATTTATGGAAGAGTAATAATAGCAAGAGTATTCAGAACTGTTGAGTAACAGATTACTCATTGAGGCCATAGTGAACCACGTGTGGTACAGCATTCAGACATTGTCTGTTGCAACTAATGGATTCTGGACATTTATACGCCTATAGTAATCGCATTTATCCTTTAAGACACCATAAATTAATCAGTCTCGTAGATTTTACCAATATTTATATGTAATTACTAGAAGTTCAGAATTCTTATCCAATATTTGCTATCACACAGTAACACAGCGAAATTTTACAAATATCTTCTAACATGTAAATTTTAGAAATATCTTTCTAATTTACATGGTGATTTGTGTGTGATTCAGATGCGACGAAAATTTTCCAAGGAGGAGTTTTCCAACGCCGACGACACGGACGAGACCGCGAATAAACGATGTTCCAGTGTAAGTGTTTCTGATAACTATATTTGAACATAACATATTTTCCTTGACAATCTTTGTCGAGTCAGATATAGTAATTTCTGGTGAGATGGCCCTGCAAATGAGATGATTCGATCTCGTATGTGTTCCAAATAAGTTTACAAATGTTCTGTTTCAATGAAGGAATTAAGTAAGTTCAGTTAAATAAAATGAATTCGATCCCTTGTATGTCATTGAAGAAGGAAATTCTAAATTGAATGAATCTCTAGCTGTAAATCCAAGAAAATGTTCTTAAACAGTCTTAAACATGAGCAGGTCATGACTTTGGACCATGACGGTTCCTTTTATTGCGAAAGAATCGATGATTATTTTTGTATTTTTACTTCTGCAAATATACTCCTTTATTATAGATATAGATATTTTTTAAAAATGTGGGCAATCACACCTTTTCTTAACACACTTAGGCTTTATCTCGACCCAGTTATTTTGTATCAGCCTATACAGCTTAACATTTCCTCGTCTATCATGTAAACACCGATATATTTCTTGCAGCACTTGTCGCCCGAGGCAAGTCCATTAAGCACACGATCGTCGAGGTATAGTCCTCGAGAGAGCGAGAGCGAACCAACACCGGCCCTACCGCGGAAAACTGGTGACTCCAGCTTCGCCTCGCAAAGGATACGCGATACGATTACAAGGACCAGAAGAGAATCGAACAGCAGCGCCAGATACGAAAGCAGCGGCAGCGAGAGTGTGAGGTGCGAGTTTTTGCCAATTTGTGAAATGAAATTTTATCAAAACATTTGTCAAACACTTACTTACTTATTTATGGCAAAAATGAACGCGAGAACTGTAAAACCGTCAAAGACTTCAGAAGAAGTTGTAAATACTGTTGTATTCTCCGTAACCAGTCGAAACAAAGTTCTATTCAACTTGTAAAAACCGATAGCAACTTCTTCCGAAGTGCATTTTATACGAAACGCTTAAGACAATAGGGAGTTGTTGGGAACAAAATTGAAAAGAAATTCGTAGGTTAATTCTGGTGACATGCAGCGTTAGGATATTATTCACGAAAGCTTCAACAAACATTTTCGGTATTTTTAACATTGTAACATTGTCGAGTATTCAACTCTTTTATTTATTTGCCCCCGGATTAGGTTAAGCGAGACCGGCCTCCACGGCTACCTGGACCTGGAGAGAAAAGTGAAGTTCTTCGGCGGGACCGGAAGTGGTGCGGTGCCGACAATCGGATGCGACGAAATAGTGCAACGCGATAGTGCAACAAGTGCGGGGGAGGACGAGCCGCACAACGACAATCATGGAAGAACAGGACTCGTCTCTTCTCAGGGAAGGAGCATGTTACGTAGAAGAAGGCAATTCGATGCTCAAGGTACGTCAGAATAGGTTTACGCTCACGTTGTCTTCATTAGCGCACGTACAGCGAGTCCCCTTGCATAGCGCATGCAAGTGCAATGACTCACACGCCTGTGTGTTTCGCATCACGTTCGACTATCCACACTAGGCATTAAACTGCGGATGTTTATGCAAATTTATAGTTACACTAGCTAGCTAGCGCGACGAAACTACATGCAATATGATGTTCAGCATGTTAATCGATTCATATAGATCCCCTCCCTTGATACGTGAATCAAACCTTTTTGTCTAAATTTCGTACTTGATAAATATATTCTTCTTTATTCAAGAACCAACTCCCTGGAAGCCGTAAATAGAACATTTTCATTTTTTTTTAAATATTTCAACATTGAAAACTAGTGTTTTTCTGCCAGGCTTTGCTTTTGAAGAATTCGACTTTGATAAAAGGCAATTGTAGCCATTTAATTCTGATTGGATAGAATTGCACTTGTATAAATGCAGTAAATGGAATATATTTCATTAAACATACTTTTTGAAGAACATTTTAAAACATACTTTTATATTTCATTAAACATACTTCTTAAAGATATAAGATATTAAATGATTGAAATATTCACATGTTAGAAAAATTGGATAAATCGAATGACATTGAACGCAATTTATTAAATATTACGAGCAATTGTTCTCTGTCCGTTTTAAAATGGTGTCAGCGTGCCCAGAGAAAGTTATTAACGTTTTCACGCGCGAATATGTACCTTGAGAAACATGGCGTCTAAATTAAATCGTGCATGGATGAAAACGTGTGTAAACAAAGAGAAAGAGAGAGAGAGAGAGAGAGAGAGAGAGAGAGCCGAGTTTCCTCGCGCATCTTTCTGTATGTGTCAACTTTACACCGACTATTCTGCACCCAGAAGAGGGGCCACAAATTTCACGCCACTTGAGAATCTTCGGAGGTTTCTCCAGTGTTCTCACGGACCGCAGGGAAGCTTGGGAAACGTTTTTATGCTTTCTGTTACTTTAATGATATTTCTTTTGTTGCAACATACTTTTACCATGCTCCACTATGCATTTTATTCGATACGCTAATGGTATTCCCATTTTATGTTTTGTTTAAACACGTGACATAAATGTCTATTTATCCCGTTTGATTATTGTAAATCACGTTCAGTATCTTTCATACTAAAGCATCATTTTTTTTTTTACAATATCAACAATTTATTTCCATTTCTAATGCGAAATTTTTATCAATCTTTACTCGGGCTTTAATAAATGAAATACTCCCTCTATATTTTTCAACAGTAATCGGAGCCGTTGAATAATATTAATTGGAGTGAAGCATAAAATAGAAAATGTGTTTAAAAGAATTTTAGACAAATATTGATCTTAAATATTTCTTATAAAGTCGTTCATTTATTAACAGAGTAAAGAATTACATTCAAACAATTGTAAAATCATTGACTTCGGGTAATTTTCATTTAATTACAGTTATCTGCACTTGCAGTTAGTCACGCTTCTAAATCGTTAAAATTGGAGCAAATTCATATTTGCAACCTATTTAATTGTTCCAAATAAAACCTATTGAAGTGTTCCAAAACTATATTTTCAACCTCTGGGTTTATTAATTGTGCTCGTGTAACGGCATAAAAACCAACGGAGACACATGGCTCTCGATGATGATAAAACTTATCGATTTCTGAAACCCATACGATGTTGGTCCGCATGAAACCAGTTAGTATTCCTCGTGAAACCCGCGAACAACGGAACAGTATTATCGGCATCGCGAGCACAGCATGTCGCTACGGTATCGTTGTTTAAACATGAAATCGACGATAAGAAGTGCGCTGTAAAAAGAGTTTCACGTTGGTGCACGTGTCGGAAACACCTAATCAGCATAAATAGGTCAATCCGGAAACAAATGATGTTTGTCAACGAAAAATAAACGCGGAACCAGACTCGAACACTTTGACAGTTGCCGCATGCGATTTCGGTGTTTCGGGAGCAAACATACTAACTTCAAAATTACCTCCTGACGAACAGTGTCCAATAAAATTAAATGTATACTACTTGAAATTTTGTAATTATAATTTCATAGGCTTTTAACTTTCAACCATTTCTAGGTAATTTCAGGATTAATAGAATTCAGGAAAACTAGGAATCTAGAAAAGGTATGAATCTAAAATTACAGGAAAAATAAAGATCTAGAATAGCGTTGTGATTTTTCAAGAGGAGGAGAAACCTAACGAAATGCAGAAAGATTTTTTGTTATCCTTGTGTTGAGAAGCCAATGGGAAGTGGGTGCCCACTCACCTGGTTACCGACAGAAGGGTTAATCGACCATTGTTTCAGAATATCGAGGTCGTATTTCTAGATATCTCAATCCTATCCAACAAATATGGACGCGAGGAGAATATGCCAACTGTTGACCACGGTCTTTGTGTCCGTGTATTTCTTGCTCTTCTATGCCGCGTTCGCCGTTGTTCTCTATTTCCTGTGGACTGGAAAGTAAAATGATTCGAACGCGGCAAACTCGAAGGTGAGAGAATCGACACTGCACCGAAATCTCTGAAAAAAATTTAATCACTTCACTTCTTTCATTATAATCCTGACGAATCAAAATAATTTAAATCATAAATAAATTAGGTAGGAAATGATAATTATCAAATTAATTTGATAACGTTCGCCGTCTCTATTGCTCTATACAACATGACTAAAAATATTTGTTTCCGGAACATTGCCTAGATATTTAATTACGAACGTTCGTTATAACGCTATGTATTTTTCTATTTTTCTATTAATTATTAGAAGAGTTTATTCTTCGTAGCGTTCTTCATCAATATTAATGCACTTCATGCGAAGTTCATTGTCAGTTGTGAATTCTATCTCTGAGATTCGTTCGAGACGCCTCGAGCCTAATCACATTGTATGAATGTGGTAAGATTCGCATAAGTCTTGCTGCTCCCACTTACACTCGTTGTTAACGGTACATTTTGACAATTCTTTTTTAATAGACTAAATAATATATTCGCGTGGAACTTTGCGAGCTTGTTTATATGCACGTAGACTATATTCATGAATTTTTATATTTTGCTATAGTCTGTATTAATTATTCACCGAAGAAGCAAGCTGATTGAAATTATTCCTTGTCTAAAATTGAAAGCTCAGAATAATTAGCATTATTATTGTTAACCCCTAACCTGTAGAAAACTGTATATAGTATATAGAGAATTCTAAGAATTCTATGTAAAATAGATATACCCTTTTGGACTTAATTTTTGTAATTTTCTGCTTGAATTTTTCATCGTAGACTAGGGCAGAAATATTCTTCAACTGCTCCACTTCCCCGGCAAATAACTATTACCGTTTCGATGGTAGGATCACACGAAAACTCATGAACGTACTCCAAACATATATAAATAAGTCTACCAAGTTGCATAAAGTTATATCAAATAGTTCATCAGAAAAAAATTCTACGGTCCGCCCTTGAATTACCGTCGATAAATGAGAATGCATCCACAACTCTTTAATCTCCAGGTCGTTTCTATTCCTTTTGTTCTTCTTTGTAAATAACGTCCATTGTTCCTCCACCACCGTTCGATTTATTAAATCAAGCATATAGTCGCTATTGTTTCAAGGTCAATTGGAAATCTCAGTTGGGTACTCGAGTAGATGATCAGTTGATTATATCCAAGAAACGAAGTCGCGAATTACACATTTTCGTCTCCAGTCGTTGCACGTTTCTATCATCTTCCAGGAAAATAGCTGATCACTTGGTACACCTGATACATAGTGTAATTAATTGTAGCGGCCATGTTGAATTTGGTTCCATAGTGGACGAGGGGAGAACAGGTGAACGAGCAGGTGAGACGAAGCGAAACAGCATGGAAATAATAGTGTAACGACGTTCTCTGTTTCGCTTTGTGGTTCGACAACATGCGACGCTTATATATACGGTGTCCTGAATTTTTTTCGACTCGGCAGAGCATCGATTCTCTTTTATTTTCACGCGACGAGTGGTTTAATTACAACCGCACACTGTAATTACCCGCGTGGGTCAGCTGTGCCAGTAATTATGAAAGTCTATTAGCTAAAACGCTTAAATTGCAACAAACTAGTATAATGGGCCGAAACTATTTTTAGAAAAACATTTTAGATCGAGGCTGTCTATGAATTTGGTCAAATACTTATTTAAAATGCGTTCTTTTACACGGAAAAATATATACCAAAGTTATATTAGTGCATTATGTTCTTGTAATAAAAATGTGTACCATCATTGTATAAAATTTTCGTAATAGTGTTGGCGCATTGAATTTTTCACAAAAAGATCAATCGATTAATAACTGCATCGTATCATAGAATACATGTATTCGATCATTGTGTCCCAGCATAGAGTTGAAGAGGTGCCAAGTTGCATAATTAAATATATCAGATTGAAAATAGCTTAATGACACGTTTATATGTATATAGGTACATCACTCATTGTGCAAAGAGCTAATTTGTTTGGGCTATATAAATATACGTGTCGAACGGTTCCCTAGAAATCTTAAAATAACGGCAACCAGTTTCCTTAGAATAACTTTTACATCGAAGATTCTGATTCTATTGTACTATTCTTTAATATAAATAACATAGTCTTTGGATTTCTCTATGAAAATAAACAAATACCTTCTATATTAATTAAAATAAATTAGTAGTTGAATGTTAGATAATAACAACATTTTAGAAAAAATTTATTTCAGATTATTCTAGAAAAGAAAGAACACTCATTTGATCGTAAGAGTTAGTATGACAGTACAGGATGACTTCTGTTTATCTCTGAAATATGCCACGACCTGGGTTAATGCGTTCTAGATAAAAACTGTTCACGTCGCTAATTCCACAAGTGGTAAATCTCTTGACGTGCTCCCTCATCTAAAGTGCAACAAAACCACAACAAAAAATTGCAGACCAACTTTTGCAAAACTCATTGCAAAAGGGACACTTCCCTACGGAAGATCACATTGAGATACACGTGTTCATATACTTTTAAATGAAGAAAAACAACTCTACTGTCCTACCGTTTTATAACAAAATATAACACCTCTGAAGAAAACTAAGTTCATAGGCATACAAATCGAGGGACCGACCCTTAAAAACGAGCCATAGCAAAACGTCGTAATATCATTTTACAAAAAGTTTCAAAAGTTGAAATATTTACAATTTTTCGTCTATAATTCAACGACAAAAAATACGTTCTTTTCAATATGATCTCATAAAGGAAAGTGTGTCCTCTTCACGATGACCTCTGAAAACTTGACCAGCGATTTTTCAAAATTTCTCAAAATTTTACTTCACATCGAACAAAAAGTGTGTCGAACACAGGAGTTCATCGAAAACTTCTTCGATGAGAATTAAGTAAAAAAATTTTCAGTGTATTGCAGACCGAGTGTCTGGGGCAACATGCAGCCGCGGCAGGGGTACAGTAGATAGAGCGTTGTTATCTCACGTTTGTTCGTTTCTATCGGTCTGGTCGCCATTTCGCACGTCCCACCCGGTGTACACGTCAGAGCTCGCCGCGCCGTAGCGACGCCACGGTACGCGTTGTGTCCCGGCGTAGAGGAAGGTATAGTGACCGATGCTCGTGGGATTCAGGTGTGCCTCACGGCACGGACGTGCTCAGTTGAGCCGCGTTGGCCCACGCGAATCGTCGGCGTTAGAAAAACCTCGCGATACGTGAATCATTTCGCGAGTCTCCGCCGTATCGGTGACCCGCGCGAAAAATAAAAACATACCGGTACGACGGCGCACGTGAATTCTTCGTCCATCAACCGGAAGGAACGAATTAATCCTCGAATTGTGCGCCTAATTGCCCTGGTACGTCCTGTGATCATTTCTCGTTTTCCTCCATACACGAATCCTTCTGCTCGAGTGGCTAAAGTAAATAGCGCTACATTGTATTTACGTTCGTCGAAGGACGAATCGGATCGTTGTTATTTGTTAATTCATGGTGAATATACAAGGTGTCCTCCGATCAGTGGTGCAACTAAGGGTTAAGTGAAAAATTGAGAATTAGTGTATTGGGAATATTCTCTGGCAAGTCGGGCGAGATACTCGATTGAGCCTGCCAAAGAGTCTGATCATTTTCTAGCGTTTCTACTTGTTCGGAACGCGACCGCACGTGCAGTGAATTTTTAACCCTTAGGGCGACCGCTACGGAAACACTTGGTGTAAGTCGCAATAGAACGATAATTATTAGTTTGAAAATCGTTAGTAAATCGCGTGATCCGGGAAACGAATTTCATTTCTATTCCAATCTGTAGAAACTAATCAGTGATTGATGATGCTCGCTGATAAATTTTAAGACCGGCCCGTTTAAACGATTAACACTTTACTGACCGGAAGTTTATTAATAGGCCTTCTAATAATTGTGCTTTAAACGAAGCTTAATCATCTTGTTTCGAATAATAATCGCGAAAGCATCTCTATTACACAAGTCTTATTTGTTCGCGAAATTGCTGTAGAAGCACTAAAAAAGTGTCTGATATATGCTGCTTTAGACAGTGCGTTTTACCTGTTCGCAACGCGACGAAACCAACGGCGATTCTACAACAAAGCTGTCGCCTCGAAGTTTCTTCGATCCGTGTTGTTTGTGAACTTGAACGTGTCGGTGGAAAGTGATAGTGAATCGCCGTTTCGCAGACCGTGGACAGTGACATCCGTCAAACGAACGCGCAACGCGACGGATATACACGACTACATGCAGGTTGGTGAACGTACCTTGCCTGGGGATTTTGAAAGAAAAACCGTTTCTTCGTTTTTTCCTCGCGGAGAAAAGCTCTAATTTGCGTGACGGCTAAATTGGCCGTTTCTGCGGTAATTTGTATTTCCAGAGTCGGTGAAACACCGCTTGATAAACATTTTGTTTCGCTGCCCGTTGGACGTTTAACGAGCTGTTATGAAACGGGTTTATGTGTGTGTAAAATTTTATTGAAAAATACGTAAAAGTTTTATGTCACGGTTCTAATGTTATTTCATTAACAGTATCTTCGCAAGCTGAATAAAATGCCATGGTTACGAACATTGGCAAATTTGAAAATATCTAAGAGATAGTTCGGAAACGTCAGAGTTTAACACACTAACAACCATCGCCATGTTTCGCACGAACTCCAAAGTCACTCGTGCTGTTTCTCTATTTATATCTATAAATCATAGTTTCCCAACGCGTAGCCACTATCTGGCAGTTGCTAAGGAGATCCGAGAGACCTTAACATTTCAGTTTCTCCATCCTCAATCCAACGTTTTACAATTAAAAGTTACACGTGCAGATTTTAATAACAGACTTTGATTCGATCGAGGGGAGCGCTGACCGAAGAAAATTTTGAAAGGGGAACAGGCAGAGTACGAATTCATTTTAATCTCGTCGATTTTTAGTTCGCGCCAGTAGATATTTCCATTCGAAATAGTGTTTCACCGTGGACTACAAATGCGTCGCTAAATTTAGCTCAGGTGCTCGCGAACACCTTAAACGGTCATTTACATCTCCACACCGGCGAGAAGTGTCGCACACGTAGTAGGTTACTCAACCTTTAACCATTCGACTTCGGTAATGCACGCTTTCCCACTGACTCCGTTTAAGGGATTATCACACACTTGCAGAAAAAAAGAATTCTCCACCTCCTCTTATCTCTTCTCTCTTTCCGTTTCATCTTGCACCGTTTCCTCTCATTCCTTTTGTGCTTCCCCTCGCCCCTTTTGTTTCCAGTAATCTCTCCCATCTACATCCTCCTCTCTTCCTTCTCCGAACCATCTGTGTCTTCATCTTTCTCTCTTCCTTTTCTTCTTCTATTTTTCCCCGTTTCCTTTATCCTTCTTCTCTGCATTTTCTCGATGCTTCTTTTCCCCTTTCGTTCGTTCAACTTTTCTCGTCTTTCATCAAAAACCTCCAACATAGACTTGACGATCTTTTCCCGCATCTTCTTTCATTTCCTCTTTTTTTTCCTATCATCTTCTTTGTTCTTCCCGCTTTTTTCATCTATCTCTTTTCCTCCCTTCTGTTCGTCCATCTTTCCCAGTCGTTCAACACTACATCCTTTGTTCTTCTCCGGCATCTTTCTGTCATGTTTTTTCTCGTATCACCGTTTCCTCTCTTTCCTATTGTTTCCTTTGTTCTTTTCCATCTTTCCTTGATCTCTCTCTCTCTCTCTCTCTCTCTCTTTCTCTCCCTCCGCGTTCCCCACGCTCCTCACCTCTTCGTCCATCTTTTCTCGTCCCTTATCTCCTCGCCCCTGTTTCCTTTGTTCTCCTCCTGCATCTTTCCTCGGTCCTTCTCGCTTCCTCTCGCACGTTTTCTCTCTGTTCTGCTCCTGTTCACGGGATGTCGTAAACTCGGATCCGGTGTCCGAACGCGAACACTACCATTCACAGACCAACCCCCCCTCCCCTCCCCCCGAGTCATACACCTGGCCAAACGATGGCCCGTGCCATTGACCAGGTAATTCACCGGAGTGTGAAAACCAGGCACAACACGCGCTGAAACTCTTCCTGTTGCTCGCGCCGCGTGACCCGTGCTCGTGACTGCGTGCATTGTTTGAATAAACCGAACGAATAGCACTACAAAATTAGTCACGAAACCAACAAATTGTCTCGGATTACGATTCCCCAGCGTGGAAGCCGTGTGCGAACCCGAGCCGCGTAAAACTGACAGCAGAAACAACGAAAGTACTGTTAAAATGTGAATTCAGTGAAATTAGAATTTTTACGATGCCAATTTTAATTTTATTTGCTTTTCTATCTGTTTTTGTGCGCGTTGGATGAACGACTAGATCTTGTCACGGTGAGAAGATTGTCGATAAAAGAAAAAGTAAGCAGAAGATACATTTTTTTTAATAATTCATTTCCGAATAATTATACGCGTACTCTGTTGATTTTGATATAGTTGTGGCTTCAAAAATGAGAAATGTAAATTAACTAAATTTGTCATTCAGTTCTCATGTTCAAAGAAGGAATTAGGCTTATGTATTTGTCCCATTGATTTTTGACTTGGAGAAAAATAAGGTGTTATTGAGAGTTGGTAAGTGATTGAAAATTAAGTATTCTTTGCTTTATGATAGCGGTAAATTCGGCACACCAGGATAAGAAAACGTACATGCAAATAAACGCTAGGCTTTATTGAACTGTCTGAAGTTGAACTTTTTTGCAATTTCCAATATGTTCCGGCTTTGCCAGTTATTGTGAGACGAAGGTTTCCACTTCTGCGAGTACAGGTGAACGACTGGTGCGACACAAAAATGTCTGTAACTGGGGAACAAGGTCACATTAGACATACGTTTACGCGATTTCTTTTTATTTTTTTGCGTGCCAAATCCACTATTGAAGATCGCTCCGCAAACACTTTATATAACAGCTTCAACTTTTTAGAATCGATAAAATTGTTATCGCCATAAATGTATTAAGTACGAGGCTTAGTGATTCTATGACATTTGATTTCTGTGGAAATGATGAGGTAGGATTTTTTTTTTTTTAGGAGTCCTAGGAGACCTTCCTGATATCGATTAGTGCAACCCCTACTCTTAAAGCTCGTATGTGTGTCATGGATAGTGACATGTGCTACCATTTTACTTACTCCTCCCTATCTCTTGGACATATACATGCATATACCGGTCGCATTTGTTCATGCATTATTCAACAGAATATCCTTTGACTTTTTTATTTATATGGTTCTTTATTCGCCCAGTTGATTAACACGGGAGCTACCACATCAATAAACATGAAAGTAGCACAGAATCGAAGTAATTCATTGGATAAAATAAAAGTTAAAGTTTATCGTAATGATGATTCTTTTAATCCTTTTTATTGTACTAACGCAACAATTTGTTGAGATAATTTCATTCATTCGTGATTTCGATTAGACGATTATTTCGCAAAAACTATCCTCCTACACTACAGTGCGATATATAGGTATACCGGAAACTGGTGATAGTAAAATGGCTTTAGGGTTGGGCGAACACTCGAAGAGGTTCTCATTCGGTGCAAACTGTATTGTATAGTAAACCCTTTAAGTAGCGTAATTCTTGAGACATGAAAAAACTATCTGTTGAATATTGTCCGTTACAGGCTGTAAAAGATAAGTTGAGTATTAAGTACTTTTTTAAACATTTATGATATAAGATAACAGCCAACATGACATATTCTTGAAATTATTTTGATAATATTTCAATGTTATGAATGGCTTCAACTGAAACTTGTGTCTGTACCAAAACGAAGCTTAAAATCTTTTCTAAACAATAATCTCACGATTAGATTACGCTACTGTGGGGGACTTGGTGACTCATGAAGATTTTGAAGCATAGATTTTTAAAAATTATGAAATAGTCGCCGGTAGATAGGAGCCGAAATTTGATTACTCATTAATCGAGTCGTATCTATACATCGTACAAAATATGACGCATCATAACAATACGAAACTGAAATGTACCTTAAGTAGATACGTTAAAAATTACAATGCATATTAATTACTTGAAGAAAATAATAGTACAAAAAATGACATGGTTCTATCGTAAAGGGTGTAAAATCTCTTTTGTCTATCGAAATGGTTATTTCGAAATCTCGCGGCGACACAATCGCAACAAATAGGCGCCATCGCGATGGACGACTTTCTGCAATCTCGCGAACAGTGTCACCGCTCCATTCAAGTTTAATTTTCACGACTTCCTGCGAAGAGCTCGAAAAGGTTTAAAATATTTCGAGTGACGCAATGCAGTAATAAACGTTCGAGCAACAAAGGGTGCTCCAAATTTACGAGTTGTCAATGTCGAATGGATTGACTCGGCGCGCAGCGGTCGCCGTCGAGCATGAGAGCTCTTGTTAGGCTAGCTGTTCCGTCATTAGAAAGAGAAAGGTGTCCAAACAGAGAAAGAGCGCAGGTAGCCCCCATTCCCTTGCTTCTTACCTGGGCATGCGCACTACTTCTATTACCTGTTTCAGGTAGAGGCACCTTTACTGCTGCAACTCCCCTGCAAATTTCATTGAACGCGATCGTAGCTGCTCGTCCCTCACGTAATTCGTAAATCTTTTCTTAGAAACAGAAACGTTAACAGTCAAGAAATTACAGTGACATCAGAACCAATTGAAAATTTTATCAGTCTCATTCAACTCCTGCTTCTTATTTACCCGTACCATTTGCCAATTTACAAAACCAGTCAGAATCGGCATCGGACCCAAAAATTGAAACCGAAACATCCGGGACAACCTAATATAATTAATTCCTTTCAACAACAATTCTGCTGCGCCACTATCGACTCTCGGCTCGGCCGTAGGAATCGCGATCGTCGAGCGTGCTATCGCTTCAGCGATAACATCTGTATCGATACCGATAATCCCGCGATAAGTTGATCGTTGATACTCGAGAACCGTTCTTTTCCAACGATCTTATCGATCGCGTTGGAAAGAAGAGAGGCAACTGTCTAACCCGCTCGGGGAACCGTTTGCATTCAACAGGTTCGCGACGAAGAGGACGATCGCATGCGAGGATCTGTTGCGCGGAGGAGCTCCAGGGTTTCCAGACGTTGCACGTGATTGGCCGTGGTGGTAGACAACGGAGCCCGACCGGGAACGGTCAGGGTCAGGATCAGCCTGTGATCGACTACAGGCGGCTGGTCTTCATCAGCTCGGACTCTTCTTCTGGCCGCGAAGAGGACGACGCGGACAGCAGCTGCTCCAGCTCCTCTTTCCTGAACGGTTTGGCTCGTGGTGCTGGATCTACAAAGTCTAGCGAGGATTGGGATTGGGACTACTTCGAGTGCGGCACGTTGCCGGTCCCGACCGGCACCTTGCCGGTCACTGTCGGACAGAGCAACGTCGCCACGGACACCGCCAACGCCACAGGCGATTGGAGCTGCTGTCCCGGTAGAGGATCCACCGCTTCTTGCCAGGTAAGTTGCCAGGTTCCTTGCAGGATATCCGTCTTGCCAATGTAGTCCGGTTAGAATAGCATCTTTCAGTGGAAGCTACCTAGCGACGTCCGCTTGACCCTTCGACAACGGACGCTTCCGGCTACCTTAGGCGATTTAGGCCCATTCAGACCATTTATTTTCCCTCGATAGGCTTGCGGAGGTTCACGAGGTGCGAACGTGCTTCCGGTGCCGGTCCCGATACCCGTTCCGGTTCCGTATCCGGTCCCGGTGCCAGCTGCCCTCTGGACCGGAGACTTCGCGGTCGCCGCGTCCTCGATGATAAGTCGTGGCAGCGACACCGAGCCAGGAACCCTGAGGTTGCGAGGGGACCCAGCCGCGCCCTGGTTCGCCTGGCATCCTCGTTTCAATCAACCCCTGCACGGGGCCAGGCTCGACCCACTGACAGGTGCTTTCGACCCAGCGACCTGCACCTTCAGACCCGATCAGTTGTTAGCGCCGAGACTATACGGTTCGTCGTCCATTCCTACGACAGCCGAGTCTCTTCAGCAACGACTGTGCAACCTGCAACTCGACCAAGACGAGAAAGACAACGCCGTTGCCGCACCCAAGCCCGTGGACCTCTTGCAAAATCCTGGGAACGAGTCCAAGGTGACCGAACAGTCATCAGCGAAGATTCGAGCGAAACGAAACCAGCCGGTCGCCGAGCAGAGCCAACAAGACGATGAGCAAACGAGCAAAACGAAGGATCGCGAGGAGGACTCCCAACAGGACACGGAAAGCGTCTCCTTCGAGGATAGGAGGGAGCAAAGGATGTTCGAAAGCGACGACTCTGGCAGCTCATCCGGAAGATCATCCGCGGACAGCAGCGACCTGGAGGACGATTCATCCTCGCACAGGTTCTCGAAGGTGTTTGTAGTGAACGACGACTCCTTGACCAGCGACAACGACATCGAGGACAACGAAGACGAGGACGCGGACTCCTCCGGGTCCGCCCAAGACGGTGTCGCGTCGAAGAGAGTGACGTCGTTGCCGGAAGAGGAGCCGGTCGTTCTCCAATACGTGAGGTTCTTCAGCGAGGACTCGACCTTCGACGGTACGAACGAAAGGAAATTTGAAAGCAGCAGCGAGGAGAATTCGGGAAGTAGATCGGATTCGAAAAAACCGACCTCGCAAAAGAAGAAGAGTACTATCCCTGGAATAGAGGGTCGTTCTAAGGGGTGCAACAATAAGAAGGCAGCCGTGCTACTGCATCACCGCGCGTTGCCCGAGGAAATGTATATCGCAAGCGACAACGACTGTTCAGAAAGTCACATCGAGCTGAAATCTGTGAAAACATTGGATCCGGACAGCATAGAGTCTACGGACATCAGCGAAAATATGGTAACGCTAGACGGAGTCGACAATTCAGAAACCGATCAGCTCTCGGACTCGGAGAATCAGTTTGAACCTTCATCTAGTATCTGCGATTCCAACATTATCCCTGACTCTTTGGAGACCCCGTTATCCGAAAACAATGTTGAAGCCCACAATGGTCTCCCTCGGATATCAGAAAACGTAAATTTCGATCGACCGAGCGAGAATGGTCGAGCTTCCGTCGATAACTCGGCCGCGTCATCGATGGCCATTATCGACGACGCGGTCGGTAACGTGGGGCACAGCACACTGACCGATGGCAACTTGAAGATTACGGTAACCGCCAGTTCAGGGTCCGAAAGCTTCACGAGCAACGATACAAACGCGACCGGCAGTGAGGTAAGCAGCGACGAGCTGCACGAATACGAGGTTACGCCGGTCATTGATGATGACGATGGCCTCCCGGATCGATCGAACTCGAGACTGGACGTTGCGAGAGGTTTCAAGGCCGTGGAGTCAGAGTCCATTCCTAAAGCAGCGAGACGATCGATATGGGGTAATCAGCATGAGAAAATCGTGGAGCAACCATTGGAGGGTCTTGGCAGCGGGGGTGTAGCGAACCCCGCGACAATCGATTCAACGATAGAGGATAATGAGACTGGGCTGGTGGAGATGCAGGATGAAATGGGAGACAATGAGCTAGCAGGGGCAGATCGCCGAATGGAGCTGGCCACGGCAGGCTGCGCTGTGGCAGACATGACCAACAACCGAATCGGGGCGGTGCTGAGGTGCGGGGATGATGATAGCGTGGGCGCAGCGGGCGGCGCGCATGACGGCGGCTTGAACACGGTGAGAGGTGAACGTTCCTGCGATGGGCAGGTGGTACGGGAGGCTAGCGGAGATTGCGAAGGTGGTAGAGGCGCCGAGGAGGGGATATCGACGCTGTTTCGTTCAGTCGAGCGACACCCGTCTGCTCGTAAGGAGGTTGAACTCCAGGCTGATACCGAGGTCGAGAATCCTTCGACTGCTGGAGACAGAGACGCGGTGAGAGGTGATCGTTCCACCAGTTCCACTGTTGACCAGGTGGCAGGGGGCGCCGGCGGAGGAGGTTGGGAAGGTGGTAACGGGACCAACGGCGTACGAGGTGAGAGTTCCGACGACGGCCAGGTGGTAGGGGATGCTGTCGGAGGTTGGGAAGGCAATAACGACGGTAGGGATGGTAGCTCGCGCGCGTCGGTGAGAAGTGAGAGTTCCACCGTTGGCCAGGTGGTAGGAGAGGTCGACGGAGATTCGGAAGCTGGTGGCAGCACCGACACCATCACCGCAGAGGGGATACCGGCACATTTTTGCTCAGTTGAGCGACGCCCGTCTGCTCGGAAGGAGAATGGATTCCCTGGTGTTGCTGCGGCGAAGGATCCCGTGGTTAGAGACTCGCAACAGCGCTTTCCCCCCGCGGTTCAGTGCGACAGTGTCGGGACGAACGGCGGCGGCAACCGATACCGGAGCCTCGTGATGATCACCCAGGAGGCCTCGTACCAGCCAGTCAGCGTGATCACGTCGGATACCACGACCCTGTTGCAGCCTGACGAGGTGAGGACGGCCGGCCAGGGCCTCGCTGGTTACTTCCAGCTGGCGCTGGAGGCCGTCAACGAGCAGCCTCACCGCAAGAATGGTCAGGGACCGAGGCGTCCGCTGATGGTGAAACGTTTGGCTGCCGCTACGACGACCGGCCACGCGGAGCTTGAAGCGGACAGCGGGCTCAGCGTCGGCAGTGCCAGTGAAAGCGATGACGTGTCGGTGAAAAACCCAGGAAAAATCGCCGGGAGGCTCGAGAACAACGAGGAAAGCGTGCCGCGGGAGCGGCCGGTGAACGAGCACCGGGAGAACGCGCGGCCACGTGCCTTTTCGCAATCCAGCGACGAGAATTCGGCTGGTGGTGGGGTCGTCATCTTGGAGGATGGATTGGCGGATGACGATTCCTGGGTGGAGGAGGTGTCGCACGACGAGGACGAACCTGGAGCCACTACAGCCACGGAAGAAAGCTCTGAAGATGAAGCGAATAACCTTGGAGACCGGGAGGAAGAGCTCAGGGGCTACCACAGGCAGGCCATTGATTTCACGTTGCACACTATCGTCGAAGAGTCCTGCGAGGAGAGCGAGACAGAGCCCAGTTTGGCAACTGGTAGTCCGTCGAAGAAGCAGAGACCACAGTCGGCCTCGGAACTGGAAAAGTACTTCTTCTTCGGTCTCGGTGGAGATGGAAACAACTCGAGCATGGGCTCTCGCGAGGTCGACAGTCTGTCGGAGACGTCTTCTATTTATTCCGAGGGTCTGGAGTCTTTGGGGCAGGACGAGGCTTCCGGTACCGGACAGGGTCAAGAGAGATCAACATCCGGGGAGGGATTCCTTAATTCTTCGAGGCTGGAGAAGTACTACTTGTCGGAGTTTCTTGGGTTCGATCAAGACAGACGCGACTCGGACGGATCCGTTGGCAGCGATTCAGAGGGCAGACCTAGCCCGGAAGCACAAAGGCGGAAGAAACTGGTCCGTGCCAGAGGCACCGGTAGGTCGCATAGTTCCTCGTTAGACAATCTGCTGGCGCTCGCGCAAAGCTCGCAGAATCTGAGCTCGCAGAACTCTCTGCAAGATCTGAGTCTGAGTCAGGACGCGCAGGAGAGTCAATCGGAAGGTTCGTCTACCGAGACGGACGGCGCTGACGATGGACAGACAGCTGCGTTTGGTACGGATGGGCAATTCGACACTGTGAAACGGAAGAAGAAGAAGCCGAGGAACATGGGCACGCAAAGTCCTCGGGTACCCGACGATAGGAACAAGACTCCGGAGCCTAATAGGGAGATGGTTGTGGTCGGTGAAGTGGTGTTGGAGAACGAGGCCGAAGCGAACCACTCGGAGGACTCGGAGCGAGCGAAGACCCCTCAGCCGGAGAACACGTTGTCCTCTTCGTCTTCGCCAACGGCGGCCCCCAACGCTTTGGCCGCATGCGCGTCGCTGTTAGACTCTTCGAGGACTATCCAGATGAGTTCAGGGGAGCTATCGAGCTACAATCAAAGATCCAAACAGCAGTCGAGGGACTCGGGCTTTGTTGGCAGCTGCGACGATCTTCTGCAGCACCAAAAGCTACCGGACGATACTCAGGCCAATGCTGAGGTCAGCCAAGAGTCGAAAGACGGCAACAAGGAGAAGAGGGAGAACGATGGGAACCAAACGTCCGCTGAAAGGAGTTCGACGGCAGAGAAGAGCGGTGGGAACAAGATGGACCATCTTCTAAGTCACAGTACGTTACCTCATCTGCCGAATGCCTCTCTGTCGCGCAAGGACAGCTTCAACAACTGGTCCAGCGACGAGGAAACGAACCTAATGATGTCGAAGATGCGGCAGTTCTTCAAGACCATGGTCGCGAACTCGAACGGTCCGAACACGAACGCTGCTAACTCGAGCGGTGCCTCGCCAGCACCCAGTCCTAGACTATCAGGCTACTCGTCCAAGGCTAGACTATGTTCCTCGCAGACCAGAACCAAACCGCCGCAGTTGGTGTACTTTGAGAACGAGTTGACCAGACTGATGAAAACGGTGCCGGGGATACGAGACGACCAGGTTCGAGAAATCGTCGAGTACCTGAGCTCTGAGGACACCTGGTCCGATTCGTACGACAGCTCCGATTACACAAGCTCGGATCTGGAAGGGGCGGCTGGCGGTCGCCGGTCCGCATTGCAGGAGCAGATCTCTCAGAGCTGCCAGCAGATTATCAGCAAATTCGACACGACGTCGAATAATTGCCTCTCGGACAAAGAGAAGGACGACAAGGCGTCGGTAATTGCATCGATGCAGCCTCACTACCTGGGCCGGGACACCGCCTTCGTTTACCAGAAACTGGTCCAGAGCTTCACGAAGATGGCCGGCGACGGTGTCAGTTCCGACGCCAATTCCACGCCCCACAGCAGCCCACCGTTGATCGCTAAAGTGATGCATCACATTGGCAGTCGACTGGTAGCACTGATGCACGAGGTCTCCGAAGGTGGTCCAGCCGTTCAGCATCACTCCACCAGCTGGAGAAGGTACTCCCAACATCATCGTACCCCGTCTTCAGCGTCCACCACCGAAGACGATGACTCCACCTCGGACTCTACCAACGCACCACCTCCGACCCATTTACAACTCCCGAGATCCAAGTCCCACGATCCTCTACTGTTGATCAACAACCACCCGGTAGCATCGACGGGCCAGGAAGGCGAAGAGAGGGAAGCCAGTGATTACGAAAGGTTCTCCTGGCGTGGCAGCTTCGAGTCAGCGTTGATGGCAGCTGACTCCAGGACGAAACTCAGCTTGCTGGCTTGTTCCGGAGACGTCAGCGTTGGCACCAACACCAGCGCCAACGCCTTGGCTATGGCAGCTAAACGTCGCAGTGCTGGGGATTTGCTGTTCAACCCGAAGAGCTTCTCTAGAGAACAGTTGGACAGAGTTAGGAGTTGCGGGTCCATTGGCGGTGGCACTGCTGGGGCTGCCAGTGGCTGCGGAGGATCTGTCGAGGAAAGGATCTGGAGCAACAGGAGGAGGTCTTCTGTTCCTGATGCAAACACCAGGGCGGAATCTGGTAAGCCATAGTTCTACCAAGGATATTACAAAATATTGACAAATAGATTAAAAAACGACATTGCTTATGGGATGGCCCAAAACATTTGCAAGGTCGAAGAGCATTGCAGTTGAGAGAATCGGTCGAGATAACATTTTAGGGTATACGAATTTGTAAGGGTGAGTTACTACTCTGTCTCATAACTGGGTGTGTTGTTGCATCTTCAGGTACATCTGCTGGAGATGAAGATACCGAGGATGAACTCGAGTACAATGGCGAATCCCGTGCAACCACGTTGCCCCGTGGCATGCAGTCAGCGATCACGGCTGCTACCAACTCCTTGCCACGTTTGCCAGCCTCTACAACCCCTGCTGGCCTAACTGCGGCCGCCTCGCAGGCATCCTCTAACATGCACAAGGCGCACAGCGTGTACTACTTCCTGCCACAACATTCTGGTGTCAAGTCGGCCAGGTACCGTCCACCTGGGTTCGCCAGGAACAGTAATGTGGCCGGGGCAATTGGCGGTCCTAAACGAGCAGTCAGTGCACCTGGTCTGCAGATCTCGGGCTCGCAATCTTCTGCTGGAAAACGGGACAACTCCAGGTCCAGGAGGCAGCAAGCCATGTCTCTCACCTCCGGTAAGTTCACTCGTTGTTCTTGTTAGTTACAACTTGTTGTTAGCTAGAATCAATTCTTTAATGCTCATCTTGAAAGACGTCTTACTAAAATTGTACTGCACCAGAAGGAATGCTAAAAATCATCTTTTAGATAGGGGCTGACTTGTTGGTCTACAATTGAGATTACTATAGCAATTGAAGGATCTGTTAAAACATCCTCAGCCACGGACTATATAGACTTTCAAAAATTATGAAATGATCACCGGTAGATAATCTGTTAAGCAGAACTTGATGTAGATTTTTGCATAATAAGGAAAGCCATTACGTCGAACGTAACTGAATGTACACTCGTGGAAAAGATTTACGGAATGGTAGCGGTACAAACGTAGTAGAAGAATTTTCTGGAATGTCCATTTTTGGTTTTGAAACTACACGGTTAGCTGGTCGCAAACAGCTGGTATATCATCAAGCGATTCTTGTTTGTTGAGTACGTAGTCGCCTAAGCAATTAAGAGAGCCACCGACAAGAAAAGTGTTGTGAAAATCTCTGCCGCGTAAAGCTGGCGAGTATTCTGAATTGATTAGGCTTTGAGGAGCAGTAATCGTTGAGGGAACGCGGCTTCTTTAAGAATATTTTATAATCGTATTATCCATAACAGTGAACGAAGAGGTGGTCTGAATCGAGAGTTTTTACTCCTGGAGCTAGAAACGAATCGCAGACAGAGAATTATTTATTACTAGACTATATTTATCGTCGGATAAACTATCTTCGTGCAAAATAAAAATTGTCTTGATCAATTACGAAGAGTAGGGGACGAACGAAAATGATTTACCGACTCATTTTTGCTTTTCTTTTCGCTTTTGCCAAACACGAACGACTATCGACTGACAATTACGCAAAGCAAATATTTTACGCGAGCGAGCACACACAGTGACGAAAAAGCTGTCTCGCACTGCAACCCGCGCGTAACAATTAAATAGTTCACGCAGTCGATAAAAGGTCGATTGCAGGAGTTTGTCACTAATTTAATTAAACCTCGAAACATGTTTCGCTTCGCAGCAGCTTGCGAAACAAATTGATAATCACTCGAGAGAATTATTTCTGAAAAAGTGGATTTTCGTTGGGTTTTTCCGGTCGGAGAGGGAAATATTTTTTGGAATCGATGCGAATGTCATTCTTGCGATTACTGCGTGCGTTCGGACAGCATTAATTGAGTCTTCTGTACGCATTCGCCGAACACTACGCCAGTTTATCGATTTTCCTGCGCTGGGAACAGCGGAGAAGGTCTGCGATAGGTGGGGGCGAAGAAAGAAGGGAAATCTCGTTGTAATAAAGCGGTTACACCTGTTACACTCTAGTGAACGCTTTAACGTGGTCATTAACAAACCGCGTTCTACTTGTTGGCGTAGCCGTGGCTAGTTTCGTACGTCACCGACAACGCTTCATGAAAATTACTTTTTAGCAGTTGTCGCGCGTTCGACGGTCCACGAACGGTGACCTAACATGTTGCGAACTTTTTCGGAGAAACCGCGAGAAATTTCGCTTGGAACGTGTTTCTGATAGTTTAGAGAAAGCATTGTCCCAGAAGCTACTTCCATTTCGAAG
The DNA here is from genome assembly GCF_050948215.1 of Halictus rubicundus. NCBI lineage: Eukaryota > Metazoa > Arthropoda > Insecta > Hymenoptera > Halictidae > Halictus > Halictus rubicundus. Next base: position 13,288,415 of record NC_135154.1, read on the forward strand.
ATGATTGCGTGATTGTATGGAGAGCGGGCGTACGTTACATAACAATTACGGGAAGACGTAAAAAAATGTTATTGCTCGCTGTAGTAATTGAGGAGGTGTACAGTGTAGTAAGGCGAACACGCGACTTTCTTCGACATTAAAAACAAAAGTTTATTAAACAGGAGAAAATTCCCTATATAGCAACAGTTAGGAATACTCTGAGTCCCTGGGAAATTTAATATGCTTTTTTTAAAAAAGTATTCAAATGATAGGGTGACATCTTGTTCTAATATTTTATTCGATTATTACTCGAGACAGATCTTCCAAAGGAAATAATTTGCAAAATAAATCCTCGTAGATTTGTTGACAATTAATGATACCTAGACAAGAGAGTTTGTGAAGGGAACCATGAAATAAATGGACAATCAGAAATACGAATAGGAATGTTTATGTTTCTAAATAAACGAAAAAGATTATATCCTACCTGTTACGCGTTACCATCGTAACATGTAACCACTTGCTTACTTGTTCTAGCTGATAAAGATCTCATAGTAATTTTCATTCCACGTATAGTCTTGTGTATTTCTAAAAATAGGCTTGTCCTAGAATATTTCACATTCACTTTACGTGAATGTCACATTCATTATAAAGGTCAAATCTATATTTAGAAATATCAACCGAAATATTCACTCCCTTTTTAATAATTCTCGTATATAAACTTAATGTTTGAAAAGTTATCCTCGTTATGAACTCGTTCTGTGTGCATGCGTAAACAATATACGTCATAAACAATACATATCGTATATGAAACATATCTTTTTAGAGTGAATATTAAAATAAAAATTATGGATTAATCCTGTACACGGTATGTACTTGAACGAAGATGTGAACGTACTCTAATTACGCGAAAGACTTCAGATTATAATTAACGCTATGCAACTGTGAACAAAATTTCTTTAACAGCATCGACACGTTCTCAAAAACCCGTGTTTAAAATGTTAGGTATCACGCAACTGGTTTATGCTGTAAGCTATATACCAGACGAAGAAAGTGAAATAGTTCAAAATGCATCAATTCATACTTGAAATTCGTGTATTCGTTATAGAGAATGAATTCAGTTCTGAAGATAAATTTATAAAATCGAGGTTAAATAAAATATCATTTCTCACATTTATGGTTTCAATAGATTACAAATAATTCAAAACTGCACTAAATTCTATTAGGTCGTGTTGCACTTTATCGTTTTAATTTTAATTTTATTTTATCTTTCAAATGTTTCACGAGCCACAAATGCATAACGGCCCGTATTGCAACGATATGCATCACAACACTGAATAGGAGATTATGATTTCTACTAACGAAAAACAGTGGGTTTGCTTTCTCCGTAATGAAGTAGAACATGATTCAATGCTTAGAGCATTAAGCAACTGTCTTTAAAAAAAAGAAACTGTTGCACCGACTCACGATTACATATGAATATATTATTTAATGATAATATTGATCATTGCGTTCTAAGCTACAGATCTGAATATTTCTGGATTTGTTATCGATATGTTTGAACACGTTATTAATTCACTTACATTTTTCTTCTAACTCCAATTCTACCGTGCTGGATGGTGTTACGAAAATATTTACAAAGTGTTTCATTCCTGATGGAATATTAAAAAAATCTAATAAGCAACGTTTTAAACATCAGACGACAATATGGAGTAGGCACTCGAATAAAAATTGGCGACGAGTGAGAAACGTTGCGTGAATTACTTCAGCAGTACGGTACCTCGCCATTCCTTTTTCGTGCCACTGTTCAAAGAGCAGGGATTTACCGTAGCACTGTTATTAAAGCCTCACTTCAGTTCGACAACCCTCCGCAATGCATTATTCATATTAAAAATACGCCATCCACAAACGCAATTCCTTTCCGATTCTGTTACTCGCTGTAATACACACTGTTAATTAGTCTAATGTCATGTAAATTATTACGATAGGCGTGGACGCGCGCTCGGATGTCGCTGCCCGCCCTCGGTAGTTATCTAATAATAAACGTCTTGATGTTACTGAATAATTAGTTTGCGGATTTTATGCATTCAATGTGTACGCGAACGGAGAGTCCGTCGTCGGTATAATGCTGAAAACGTTTCGCAAGGCTTTCGTTTCATTCAAACCGCTTCGGGTTTCAATAAAACGAACGGGTGAAAAATTTTTTTAAAAAGAATAAGGTTTAGAAAATTTTGTTCATCTGTTTTAATTGAATATGACATATTCTTTTCCGTGCAAAGTAAATGTTATTTTTCTGTGACTTTTACCACATAGAATTTTCTGACTGGAAAAAGAAATTTTACTTTATTTCATAAAATCCTATTTGTATATAAGAATTTTATGCATTTGTGGTACGAATAAAATAATCTTGAAGTATAGAAATCTTTAAAAATTTAAAATACGAAAGCATCTGTATACTAACGAGTGTGAATGCTATTTTCATGTCACTTTTACCAGAAAGAATCTTCTAGCTGGAAAAAGAAATTCGTACTTCTTTTCAGCTTTCATAAAATCCTCTTTGAGCATGAATATTTGTACGCGTTTGTGTTGTAAATAAAATAATCGTTAACCGTGGAAATCTGTATGCATTCGTGGTGTGTACGAGAATCTTTATATGCAAGACCACACATACAAACACAAGAAATCTTCTGAATTGGAAACGGAAATTCATGCTTTGTCTCTACTTTCATGAACTAATATTTGAACATAGGAATTTGCATAAAGTTCCGCAGTCTAGTAATAAATTATTAACGGTTGGTAAAGGAAGTAACCGGTATGTGGAACTCCTGATTCGCTCTGCAAAAATAATGCGATCGAAACCACTTCGTAAATAAGTGTTTCTCGCCTGGCATTATTCGAATCTTTCATGTGAATCGACCTAATACGCCGTAACAGAAACAAGCATTGTGACCGGCGAAAATATAGTTAGGCTACGCGTTCGAACAGTTTTCTACATTGTATGCTGATAAGACTTGTCTTGTCCTTTCCCTGAGAATGATTCGAAATCATGCTGCAGCGAGAGCGTCACTTTCTTTAATCATTGTCGAATCGATGGTTATTTGTAAATCTACTTTTCAATCATCATATCATCTATATCATTCCAAAAGATTTTATTTTGTGAAAACATCTGAAAAATAGTTCCCCAAATAAATGTGATCTTATTTTGACATTTATAATGTAAAATAGTCGTTTGTATATTATACAATAAATACAATAAGGTTACGTTTGTTAGATTACTAAAGAAACAGTGAACTCAAATAACAAGACAGATCTGAAAAATAGTTCCTCAGGTAACGTTATATTTCAGTTTAATATTCACAATAGAATTCGTATATGATATAATAAAGTTGTGTTATTATTTGTTAAATTATTGAGAAAAGAGTGAACTAAAATAACAAGATGGATATTATTTAGTTAGTAATAGTTCTTCAGACAACATTTTATTTTGATCCATATGAATGATTTTTATACACTGTAAATCGTGTTATTTATTAGCTTAGTGAAGGAACATCAATAGCAAAATAACCTCAGAATGATTAATCAGCTCGTAACACGCGAGATAAAGAAATAATGTTGCTTTCACGATGAAAGTAATAAGGCGATGTTAATGACCCGTCGCGTACCGTTTAATATTTCGAAAGATTTCTGCTCAAATTCGTCCTTTTACCGTATTTCGATTTCAATAGCACACGATCTTAATCGAGTTACGAAAGGCATCTTTCTCTTTGGAAGTTCCTACAACCGATCACCTTGACATACATTCGCTCACTCTTGCTCATAGAAATTGCACCTGAAGCGTGAATACAATACTGGAATCTTCTGTAATTGTAAAAATGATTACGCAGCACAATACTACCTCGAAAGAAAAATATTTTTCACCTATCTTTACGCCGCGTTTCAGCAGATTTCGTTTGCCAAACGATCTGCGCAACTGTCGCCATTTATTACACATAGCTTTTAGAATAGTGTAATCTAATTGCTATTTCTTCACATGCCTTGGTCAGTTTCTGTTCTTAGAACGATGATATGTAAAAATAGAGATAATTTCTCGGGTGAAAAGAGAATGACAATTCAGTCCGCTGGAACTGGAAAGAAATTTCACAATGTTGTGTCGAATCGAATACTGCGTTCCGTTACGGGTGACGCATTAATGAATCGAATGACTATCTCCTCGAGAAACTGAGACGCGTGCATAGGTTGCAATTCAGATCGCGACTTGATCGACAGTTGCGTGCACGGTACAATCCCGTAAACCAATGAGGCACATTATTTACGCTACGTAGTAGCTACGCAAATATTTTGTACAAAATATTTTAAGTTGTCGACGTAAATCCATCCTGATCGAAAATTTGTAGTAAAGTATCACTAGAGAAAATGAGAATACTGAAAGCAATTTGAACACTGAACACGACCACGTATTGTTATAATGGCAGACGTTCGTCGAACAAAAATTTTTTTCTTACTTTTCAGTCGTCTCAATAACTTTCGTTCTTTTTGCCGTGTCAAGTTTCACCTGTTCATATTCGTCGTGAATGCATAAAATCCGATCTACAATCCGAGATATATAAACAATAATAATTTGTATCGCCTTGTAACTTCTATTCATAGCTGCAATATCATCCCTTATCGCAGTTCCGCAACGGCAGAATCTTGAACATGAAAGTCCTCCCACAAAGAGTACCGGATGACAGAAGGTCAACCAAAATCAACTTTATCGTAACCCTCATTCCGCTTGGCAGATTATCATGAACTGGCGTGGCACAGACGAACTCGACAGTGTAAAGAACGTTCTTCCTCGGTGCGCATACTTTCGGCAACGTCTGCTCGTTCTTCGGTGGCAAACAACGCAAAACCTTTCGGATTTTCCGATCAATTTCAATTAGACTGCGGATTTTGTGCATTTGTGATAGGAGCGAACAAGTGAAACACACATTTTTGTAGCGATTTTACTATTTTGAAAATAACATAACAGTACCCTTAAATTCTTTTAATTATTTTGCTACTTAAAAAAGTACTGTCATATTATTTTTAACCCATTACAATTACTAAGAAAGAGAATAACTTTCTACTCAACACTTGTCTATTTCAATTCGGGTGGAACATTCTTATTTTGCATAAAAACCCGCAGTATAATTGTAACTATTAGGGTTGGTAACATGGAACACCTGATTTCAAAAGATTACTGAAATTAGTACAATTTGTTTTTTTTTCTTAATATAACTTATGTGTGGGGACCAAGGAATTAATAAATAGATGTCCGAATAATGATTATTGAGATATTCCACCGATACTCAATTTCAGTTGATCGCAGTCTAATTGTAACTATTAGGGTTGGTAATATGGAACACCTGATTTCAAAAGATTACTGAAATTAGTACAATTTGTTTTTTTTTTAAATATAACTTATGTGTGAGGACCAAGGAACTAATAAACAGATGTTCGAATAATGATTATTGAGATGTTCGGCCGATGCTCAATTATTAACAATGATTGATCGCTTTTGTGAAATGAGTATACACCATCAGAGTTTGTTCCTCCCCTATCGAGAATGAGTTCCATATTACCTGCATCTACTATCCTCCGAAACGGGAGGTGTGATTGAAAATGCGGAATTAAAGTGCATCAAAGTGCATCGACAACGTCACAAAATGATTATCTTATCTAAGTTCTATTTTAATCGACGCTAGCCGAGGAATTCGAACAATTTAAACGTAGTAGTCACGGAAATAAAACAAATGTTTATGAACGCGAGAAGCTGAAGAGAAATACCATGAAGAAAGTACCACCAGGATACCTAACCATGAGATGGTTACCGAACTGCTGCGTCTGTTGTTACCCGATGAACCGAGCTCGCGAGTTCGACAACGTTGGCTCCTCGAAGGAAAAGCTCGACGATCCCGAAGAGAAAGAACAAATAGAGCTGCAGAGGGCAAGATCCGACGACTCGTTGACGAAGAACGAATTTCTAACGACATTGGACACCAGTATTGACATCGGCGATCAACTGAAGTTCGGCGACTTCAGGAAGCTGAAGGAAAGCATATTCTCCGCGATCGACCTTGAAGATCGAAGATCCTCTTCGAAACTGGTGTTGGGCGAGTCGGTGGTTTCCGAAGTGGGAGGAGGAAGTAATCGCGATTGGAGGCAGGCTTCCGAAGGGAATTCGATGTCCGCGTCCCTCGAAGAGATGTTCCCGAAGTGCAGGACCAAGAAGATGAAGCAACATTCGTGGCCTTCGCCGCTTACAGACGTATTTCCAAAACGTCCAGTCAGGAAATCGAGAGCCGCGAGCTTGGCGAACGGAAACGGAGCAAGTTGGTAGACCCTGATGATAACAGTTCCTTCAGCGGAATTGTTATGCGTCGAATAGTCTTGCACACTTTGCGCAGTTAACACTAGGACTACGAGACACTTCAAAATGGCGGGTTACAAATTATGAAATACATTTTCGCTGTTTCTTTAATGTGAACTTTCAGCGTTTCCGTAGATCTAGTGTTAATCGTGCTGTGGTCCTCGATTGGACTATCGAAATGATTTTAAGAATGTGAGAACATGTCTGTCGGTGTCCATTCTTTTATGCTTATCTCAAACATAATCTTGAAAAAATTGAAAACGTGAATAGCTTGAAATGCGATCATGGTGCACAATCATGGCAGGGTTAAAGAAATCTGCGTGGGTCGAAGGAGACCCTAAGTATATCTGACGCAGGGTCGAACGTTTAGTTTGTTGACCCTCGGAAGAATAATTATTCTGCGTTCACTCAAACCTGTAATTATCTTTTTATTCTGAACGTGTCGTGGGCTTATCTATTGGGGCACACTGGTCTGGTTTCGGTGTCTATTCAGGTTTTCTTATCGGGAAACTATCAACTGTATCATGAGATTGTTTAACAGATTGCAAATGCTTAACCTAGTTTTAACCTGTTAGTCGAGGGACATTTCAATTCTGCACGAAATTCTGTCACAATCTACGGGCGTCGAGTAGAATCATTCAAAGTAGAAAGCAATGTCTGCCTGTCTGCTTTAATTAGGGTAGAACTTTTTCATTTTGCATAAAGATCCGCAATCTGCTAATAAGAAAATGAAGAAATTATCAGTGAAACTAACAAGAAAACGACGAGATTATTGCTGAAGCTAAAATGAACGGTTACCGAAAAGTTGGTTAAACCAGGGAGAAGTGGACGTAGGGAACAAGAATGACGAGTTAACTCGACTTCCGCGGTTAACAGGTTAATTCAAAAATTAAACTCGAGAGAAAGTAGAGCTAATTAGCTAGATGCAATGTTTCAAATCTCAGTGGACTGCAAAAACAAAAGTATTTCGAAGCATTGTAGCGAGTAAACCTTCAGGAGCTTCTTCTGAGGAACTGTGTACTGGAATTGATCTAGTCGAAAACGATTATTATTAATTCGGAACATTTTATCTGGTTGTTGTAGATGATGGAAGCAGCTTGTCGGAAGCCTGCAGCACTCCGATCATCGGCGCAGGATCCAGGACAGGCTCGAATCACACAGTGATGGACGTAGATGACATGGATCAGGGGTTGCATTCAGGACATCTTGCGACCCGAGGGTCCTTATCTAGTCTTGGGGTATGTATAGCCAAACAAATTCGACTAAAGCCTATGTATAGTGAAGAATATACTAAATGAAGAAGTATGTCTACTAAAGAAAAATTCAGTCTGTTCGATTGAAGCAAACTAACAGTGACAGTAGCTCGTCACGGACGACTCCTCGTTCCGCCATTTTGCGCATTTGTATGCAAGAAATGCTAGCAAAAACCATTAATGACGCTTGCTTTTCTAAACACGTATGTTATACAACGTGATAAAATAAAACGTAACTCGAGGACAATGAAATTGCAGTTTAGGCTATAAAGCTCGCTAACGCGAGAAATGGTAGTTGTTGAGGAATTTTTTTTTAGTATGATATGATTGCAATCAAAATTGTCTTTTGGTACGTTATTGTAGAATCTTCAGTGCATTGTTTAGTATTGTTTTGGACATGTTTTACGATGGCTTGATAACGAATCAATCTGTTGTGAAAAAATTCACATTTTTTCTTGTTTTATAAAATGTTTAACCCTTAAGTTGACCTTTAAAATGTCCTTTTTCAAAACTGCAATGATTCGATTAAATTATATTCAATATTCATCTGCATGTAAGAACGTAAAGAGATACTAACATTTCGTCTAAATCCATAGTTATTAAATTTGAAAAATACAGTAGGAAAAATCGATTTTTAAAATCCAACTAGCGAGAATACCACCTAACAGTTTGAAGCATGCTCATCCTGAGTCATCTTTGCTCTCACAACGAATCACCGCGATGCATAAAAACACAGAGACCAGTGAGTCAACGAAATATTCGATTATAATCGGTGTGCTTATGCGATTTATTAGACACTTGCTAACGGGATGAACGTATTGCGTAATAAACTGTGACGGTCACGTACAATCGCCGTACGTGTTCGTGCATTTCAAGGACAAATTTAAGTGTGCCGGGGAAGGCAATCATCCTTTTTGATCGAAGTAGGGTTCAATGTACCTCTACGTGTACCAACAAATAAATTAACATCGTCCATCGATTCAAGTATGAATTTAAAAAAAAATGTTATTGGATCTCCGGATCACAGCTCCACGATAAGCGTCTATCTCTCGCATGGCCCGTCATTGTCAGTGTTTCTACTGACTCGACACACGAATGATTATTGATGAATTGTGACAGGGTCCCTTACCGTCCTATGCCAAGTCCCTTGCCATAGTCTCTTTTTTATAAGTTGAAAATAGTAAATATTTCAAAATTTTTCTACAGATTTTACTGTTCCTTGTGCACATTTTCGCCGCAAACGCATATTTCTAACTTTGACATTTATTTTTCAGGCACGTTCGGATTCAATGGCATCGGTTTATAGCGGTGCTGGAGAAGGCCGGTGCTGTCGTTCTGTAGCCGTCACCGGAGAAGTCGAATTCGCGTTGCAATACGATTACAAACATCTAACGTTCGAGGTGCACGTGACGAAATGCAAGAATCTTGCACCTGTTGATGTCAAACGCAAACGATCCGATCCGTAAGTAACTGTGTCGCTTATCTCAACACCTTGATCGCAGCGAAATGTTTCCTCTTTCGGTTGAACGTTCCGATAGAATATTAAATGCACAGAATGTCCACAAACAAATATATGCACGCTTCGTTCGTTTCCTATCCTTCAAACACTGTTGCATAATTTTTGTTGTTAACTTATTGATGTACAACAAATGTTCATGCAAATTCAGAATTCCAAAAGATAAACTTAAAGAAACTAAAGTTAAATTAAGTTTTTGTTAAACTCAGAGTTTTTTGTTTTCTTGTTCCAAAAATGTTTATTCTTGTTCCAAAAATGTGTTAACAGAATATTGTTATTTAAGCACATACTTATATACATTCGTGATTTAGGTACTAACAATCGAAGTGTGCATATGTTTTTCTACGAGATCGTATTGGCAAATGAATATGAAATGTAGAATATATAGATTATTATGTAAAAAACTCATCTGTTTTTAGAAAAATAGGGAGCGTACTGACGTATATACAGTGTGTTATAATCTGTACTTCGAAAGAAAATATCTGAAGTATGCTGCAATAAATTAGTATTACAAATTAATTTGTCAGTGAGGAAAAGAGAGAGAGAACCCTTCGAAGTACAAATTAATAACAACAGACAATTTGTTACTGTAACATTATTGGTTTGTGTCTTTCAAACTACTAATTGTCTTGTTACTTTATAAATAGTTACTGCCAATTTATAGGAGCAGTCTACACGTTAGTACACTTTTTTCTTAAAGGTACAGTGAGGAATAAATACAGTAGTGCATTCTGTATAGTATGAATACTTTTTAAAAGTGCATGAGCCTAGTCAAATATATTTATTAATTATTTCATAGTTTACGACTTATGCAAGTGCTCAGGAAATAATGAAATATGTAGTTTGATAGAAATGATTGCAATTTGAGGTCATTTTTATTCTATGGCAAAATAGATGATATAATTTTCCAGGACTTTAATTTCTCTGTGTTGATGTAGAAAAGTAAGAATCTGCATGAACATTCGTAGTCTTTTAACAGTACGAAAAACACTGCTCTTTCTATTATCACATTCTTACATTTTACAGTAGCAAAATCTTGTATAATTTTCACACTATACTATTTAAGAGACCAGACCTACCAGATCTATTCTTAATTGATGAAGTTAATCTAATTTCTAAGATTTCAAAATCATCATTAAACTAAACAATAGAAACATCAACATGTCTAGAATAAGCATGTGTATCGCCAGTGTACGATAAACCGTATGGTTGTCAAAATGGTCCATCGTACGAGGGTCAAAATCGTGCAAAACTTTTTTTTTCACTTTTCTAAGTGAACATAAAAGTGAAAAGTAATTCTGTGTAGACCAGAAAAAATTTGTTTACATTTTGAGTGGCCCCACTGTACCACTGAATAATATCTGTTACCAAAAAGTCGTTCGCGAGCATCAATAAAAACCAAGGTCTTTCGTCAGGTACGTGAAAGTCTACCTGTTGCCGGACAAATCGAAGAGCGGCAAGAGGAAGACAAAAGTGAAGAAGCACACCTTAAATCCGGAATTCAACGAAACACTGAAGGTAATAAACTTACAGTCGAAATGACGTTACCTCTTGTTGCGAGTGGGAGTTAGGAATGTCTACAACTCGTGATCACAATAATGTTTCAGTTCCACATGAGTCTGAGCGGATTGGAGACCAGAACGCTATGGCTGACGGTTTGGCACTCGGACATGTTTGGACGCAACGATTTCCTCGGGGAGGTTCGAATGCCCTTGGAGAATAAGATCTTCGACGATCCCACGCCGAAATGGTACCCGCTTCAGGAGAGAGTAAGTACTTAATCATTTCAGCATTTAACCATAATCGTTTAGACCGTAGAATTGATCTATTTACGACAAAAATAGATAGAAGAACTAGGAATCAGTAAACACATGAGAAGAATTTATGAACGTCATAACATTGTCCTCAATTATTACTACAATTATTGCGACAACAAAATTTGTTATGTAACCTGTTTCTCATAATTAATGTAGAACATTTTTATTTCGCATAAGAGTTTTCAATCATTTCAATTTTAATGATAACAATCTTTATTGCAATCATTGACCAACGATTCGCTGATAGAAACTTGAAATGGTTGATCATTAGACTGTACATGTTGCAGGAGAAGAAAAAGATTTCTCTTGTCTGCAAGACGTCTTTTTGTGTATACAATTCCCTTTCTAAAGCATAGTCATTGCTCTGGGTGATAAATACTAACAATTAGATAATGAACACTCGGTGGATTAGTAAATCGTGAAATGAAAGTGAAAATAAAAAATATCGCTGCACAGTATCGCGGCTTGAACAATTAGAAAACATTTAAATAGCACAAATGTAAATCAAAAACAGAGAGTTGATAAACACGAAAATATTAAGCTTTAAAATACCTTAAACAGTTGATCTGAAAAATTAGCAAATACTATTAGCATTTTTATCTAACGAAATGAAGATTTACAGTTATTCAAATAGTAATATTAAATTTCATTTCAGACGGAACCGTTCGACGATCCAATCGCGTACAAAGGTGAGGTGATCGTCGGCTTGAAATTCGTGCCACCGGATCCCACGCAACAGGACCGCGATCGAGAGATCGGATCGGATCGAGCCGGTTCGAAATGGAAAAAGAATTGGAGTCGAGGAGCGTTGCACGTGCTCGTGAAAGAAGCGAGAAATCTGCAAACCAGAGGGAAGAATTCTGGCACGTGTGATCCATTTTGTAAAAGGTATTTCCCTGCAGTTCTTCAATTAGAGACTTTCAAACTTTCGTTTTCACAATCCACTGAAGCAAGGCCAGAGTTAAAGAAAAGTTTATTCAATCAACGATGAAAAAGAGCCTGTGTGGTCTTAATTCTTGTTACTTTAAAATGTTGTAGGAATTCGTATATAAAATAATATATGAAACATTTTTTTAAAACAGTTAATACGAATACAGAACTTTCCATTTTACTGATTTATACTGACCTAGTATTTTTATTTTATTTAATAACGCTTATTTCGGCAAAAATCGTAAGTACTACAGTTGAAGGAAGAAATTAAAGAAAGGAAAACAAGAATTGTTTTTTAGTCGTTTATTTTCTTTATTTTGTTTTTTTAGTTGTAGCTAATTCTGATCGCCAATGTTTGATGTTTTCAGTTACTTACTACCCGACAAGGGTCGTTCAGGAAAACAAAAGACTGGAGTGGTTCGCAGATCTGGTGGTTCACCAGTATGGGGTCACACTTTTATTTATAAAGACGTGAGTCTGCAGGAACTGGCAGAACGTGGACTGGAATTGACAGTCTGGGATCACGATCGTATCGCTAGCAACGAATTTTTGGGCGGAGTTCGATTTAATCTAGGGACAGGTATGTAACACTCAAAAACTTGATCCTCTAAACCAAATCTTCCTCGTGAATCATGAATTTTTAAATTATTGTAACTCAAACATTTTGATCTAAGTGACCAATATTTTTCGTGGAACGACCGGCAAGCTAAACGAAGAACATTGTTACCAAATGTCGGCAACATTTAACCAACATATAATTTTCAGGAAAACATTACGGAAAGCCGGTGGACTGGATGGACGCAACAGGTCGCGAGCTTTCGTTATGGCAGAGCATGATCGAAAGGCCGAACTTCTGGGTGGAGGGTGCTGTCACGTTGAGGCCAAATCTGCACAACCATGGAAAGAACAACGGCTCATAGACATCACGGCGCGATGTTCCAATCATGCCACGGCGACGGAATATTCGCGTATCGATGGAATCGTTTACACGATTCGGCCTAGGTTAACCGAAATGTACATACGTGGCTTGTATTAACGCGCCAAAACGGTGAATTAGATCGAAATGTGATTCCCGGAATGGAAATTAGTGCCTTGTTGGGAGCATCGTATCCTGTCCAGGACACAGTCTAAAATTTCTAACGATCGTCCGCCGTTGACGGTACCATTTCGATGAACGATCCGTTGCCAATTATGGCGTACTGCCGCCAGGTACTTTACCTAATTTCTAGTTACGAACGATCGGATCTTTTGATTTCTTCAATTAGTGCTTACGTTCACGTCGAGTTTCATTTGTACATGATATCGTAAAACCCCGTTCTAGTTCTATTTGTAGTTTTTATTTCCTAAGTATCTTGTTCTCACGCTCTGGGCTTCTCTGTACGAAAAGCTACACGACTACAGGGCTGTTCAAAAGAAGATTGAACGCTTGTACGATATAGGGCATACCGAGTGAAGACACCTCAGCGAATATGGCAGAACTCCCTTTCCGAGGTGTAAATATTTTCCTATGTTGATATCGTAACTGAATTATTGGCTTCTACGCGGTGTACGCTTTCTGAACGTCGTAGCTAGACTGCGGACTTTTTCATATTGAAGACGAGTAATTGCAACTTGAAACAATAGACAGATTAAAGGAACTGAAGATCTGTTAAAATTACTCAAGGAAAGAAATTCGTGAGTATCTTGGCAACAGATACTGAATTTTTATTTTGCATAAAGATATGCAGTCTAGTTATAGCAAAAGATGCTCGTCCGACGAAATAGAAAAAGGACATGTTGATCGATTTTTGTAAACACCGGGAAGCCAGTAATAAATCGACTATAATATACGAGAATGTTTATATCCCGGAAAAACGATTGAATTTTCAATCTCTGTTCATCGATGGTGTGTCCTACGTACCCCGTAAGTGTTGAATGTTTTTTTTTTAAACAGTCTGTACATTACTACGCGCCTTTCGCATTCTTTCGTCCGAGTCGTTCTCGCGTTACTTTCTCCATCCTCGGTGTCTATGTCCCGTTTTTGGAAAGTATGGGAACCCTAAACTAGAATAACAGACGAAGGATCGATTCGATGAGGGTTCGACGCGCAGAATCGTGCAATATGTCGAAGGTAAACGTTAGATACTTCGTCCTTCCCCGATGAGTTTAACGACAGTAGACGATCGCGAAGCGATTCTTCACGGGCATCCGTCCAACCGTGAGACGAGATGACCAATCAAGTATTTACGGTGCATGAGCATTCTTCGTGGCCAAGCGTTGTTTAATCACGGGAAAGAGAAAAGATGGGAAGAGGTAATTAATGCCACCGCGTTCCAAATATTCGCTCCGCTATTGTAATTCGACGATTTTTGTTTCTGCTATATATTTTATTCTGTATTTTTGTTTTCCTGTTTCCATTTGTATCGTCTACCTAGTCTACCTAAGTTATTTGTGTAACAGAGGTAGAGATATTTGATTAAATTTCAATGATTTGAAATGAAATTAATAATGGAACACGGTGTAATAGACGTGAAAGAAGATGTTTTGGAACGCGGTGGCCATTGTGGACACTTTCCTTTCTTGGAGAGAAAGATGCTTCCAGTGTTGTACAATACTCTGAACATTTTTTCTTGCGTCGAACATTGCCAAGTTCGCGGAACGGTATATTTAAGAAATTAAATATGACCGGTTCCCAGTACTTAACCACATGTATCCATATAAATGTTATATTTATACATTCTTGTAGAATTAATAAGAGTGTGGTATAAGCAATGGAGCTCTGAAAAGAAAAACACGAGCTTCCGTCTATGTTGACATTCGTAGAAAGTCGGTGTTTCGTGTACAGGCAGTCCTCAGTTTCTAACCAAGATACCAATCGTACGAAATGAAGTCGTTTAAGAAACCGTTTTTAATGATTTCGAAAATACAAACATATAAATACAAAACAGGATGGTCAAGTGATTTTAATTACCTTGTATGTTGTCATTGGATGTTGCACTGTCGGATTCAACTGCGCCTTTCCGGCATTTATACATAGTTGTATTTGCTCTTATTGAGGAACATACGTGTTTCGACCTATTTTCTGAATATTGTTGTTTATCATTTTTATACGTAATCGGTAGTAACGATACAAATTTTGGGGAGGTGGCAAAATACGAAAATAATTACGTATGTCTAAAAGAGTATTGATGATTTATTTTATTCTTTTTAGTATAAAACCGCACATCACTTGCCAGTGAATAGTGTAAACAGATATATTCTTTTTAAATTCTTGTTGTGTTTGGAAATAGACTTAGCTCCTCAAAGACGATGTATACGCATTCGTAAAATATTTTATGAAACCTTTCTACTTTAATTCTTAGCAACAAATGACCAGATGGAACGAAAAAAGAAAACAGAAAATACTAGAAACTGTTGCACATCGGACATTGAAATCTTTTACATTTCTGCTTGCGTATATTATATATTTTTAATACAACGAACGAAATATATTAACGAGGCTCTGCAAGTTCTTCTCTGATCTTTGAAATAAAACGTTTACAACGCATATCGTGTCAATTATAAATAAATACATTCTCCAGGCAATTAATAAACTCGACGAAAATGTAATGCATAAATTGTTACGGTCGAGTTTACTGATATTAAATTCAGTAGAAATTTGTGCACGCCTCGTACGCTAAATTTGATTAGACTGTTGACTGTAATCATTTCTAATCGGTTAACTCTGCATGGTTGAATGTCGTCGAGCACTGCCTGTACTTGCCACGAAAACAGTGGAGAAACCAATCGCGAAACACCGATGCGAAGCACGGGGGATTTTTGTAAATCCAGTATTCGAGCGTTTTTGATGAAACGAATCAGAAGGCTGACGTACTTAGCGAATTCGGCATTTTGTACTACACCAAACAAGCAAGCGGTCGAGTCTTTGGTCTTCGCCGACAGCGCATAATCGTGCGATATAATTATACCGCGTCTGGGTTTAACTTGACCAAGGTAATCCAATCGATTTCATAGTTTGTAACGACATTCTCAAACCGGCGGTTACTTACTAATAACTGGATTTGACGAGGAAATCAACATAGCTCGATCGAGTGTATTCCAAATTGTACTTGACGAAAATGAGGGCCCAAACAGATCCAAAGATTGCTGCCTATACGTACGTCTTCATGGGACTAAAAACTGTAGGGTTCACCCCAGATACAGGGTCAACGAAATCGAAACTATAAACTGCCTTCGATGTAAGCTCACGCGAAAGATTTGCACTGCGCGACGAAACGTGTGGCTATTAGGGTACTTCGAATCGTGCGTTCGAGACGAGATTAATTATCTGTTCGACGGACGCGGTTTATCGAGAGCCAGAGATTGTTCTTTGTACATTAAGGACCAATAACGCTAAATTAACAATTAAAGTCAATAGCGAGGGGAAGCCTGTTAACACATTGCGGTCCGCTATTGTTTGCGAACATTAACACTTGGATGGCGAGGCCAGGGTCCGTTTTGACCCAGTATTTCGAAGGTATCGTCTTAGATACTCAGCTGCTGATGATTCATTTCAATTGAAGGTTCATTAGATGCAATAAGAAGATCAGAGGATCAATTGAAAATAGGTTTCATAAAATAGATGAACAACTGCCTAAATGGAGCTAAACCAATCCACTTTCCGAGTGTTAAAGCTAGGCGAAGTTTGAGAGAATGTAGAAAGCTTCAAGAATTTATTGAACCACTAAAAAGTCTTTTAGTTTCTCAAACTACGTTTATTACGAAAATTATATTTAAAGCAATTCTGGTCAGGGCACAATACTTTGCATGTAATTTAAAAATGTTTTAACATTTCGTCGGGCAACGGGACAAAGCTTGCTATACCAGAGAGCTTCGTGCATAGATTTTTGCGTAAAGTTTTCGATGTAAATTCGAACACCAGGACCATAATGTGTTAAAAATTCGAGTTGCGCATCTGACCATCTCTGTTTCCGAACACCAAACGCTCGGAACAATGTGTGACGCTCCTTTAAGGTATGTTAGGGAATAGAATTAAACGTACTTATATGTCACATACATCGTTGTACATGATAATAAAAATTTTATACGTTTATTCATCTTGATTCATTAAGGATAACAATGTATAAAAAGGTAACGATTACAAGATATTCAAACAAGTGCGACGTCAGGCGCGTAGATCTTTGTCATGAATATTTCGGGCACGGTAAGAAAACAAGGTACAATTTGTGCTACAACTTTACATGGAAGTCGTTCTACGCACCTAACTGCTGTTTTCGTCATTTATTAGAAACGCAATGACGGTAACTTACTGCCGCAGGTAACTTTTCGAATCTTTAGGCTCGTGTTCAGAGGTCGTTGTTGGAGATGAAACGATTTCCCTCGGAATTCTTGCCGGAGTATCGGTACTTGCATTTTCCGAAAGCACCTAGAACAGAAGGTGATAAGTGGAGCTTGAAATAACGAGAAAAGTAAAAGAATGTCTTGTAAACATTTTTATTTTGCATAAAGACTCGTAGTCTATTCGTCAGTGTACGCAAGTGTCGTTAATAATTCAATCACCCACAGTAATTAAAAATGGTACCTTTGTGATCATGGGGATCCCGAGTCGACGATGGAAGAGGAGTGTAATGAATGTTGAAGAATATATCGTCGATCTCGTCCATCGAGTTCGATACGAATTTCGACGTCAATTCGGGGACAAGTTTTATAGTCCTCGAGAATTTCCCTCGAATTTCAGCATCGATTTTCTCTTGGCGCGTTACCGGGCGCGAATCGAGAAATCGAAGACTTGGAGGCAACACGTATATCGCGTATAATCTGTACCGATTGTAATCCTCTTCATCGGTAGATGGATTGGTCAGCTGATCTGGACATCCTGGATTGCCCAACAGGCTCACATAGACCAAGTTCGGACAACATTCTTGTATTCTTTTTAATACGCCGTCAATGTGAGATATCTAGACGCAGAACAGAATGAGAAATTGAAGCTGAAGACATCGACAAAGAAACATCGATGACCTTCACATCTTAAAAAATTAAAAAATTATTTATTATTTGTTCACCACAATAATTGCCCCATCGAACAAACAATTTTCTTCTTAATTATATATCGCATATACCTCCTCATACCATGTAACTTTTACTCAACATTTTTGTCAATTTTACAATACTTCAAAAAATAGTGGACCGTTTATACATTTTATTAATTGCATGTTTTCCGCGAATTAAAAACCATTACTATTTGTTTGTATTATTATCAGACTATACAGCTGCCACTTCGTAAACCTTTATTCATAATATGATAACGAAACATATATTATGAAAGAAAATATGGGGGTCAAAGAATCATTCGCTGACCCGATTGATTTAGCGATTTTTCGATGTACACACCCACAAAGTAATTCCCCTTATCAGCGATAATACCATAGCATGATAAGTAGTACAAACTATGCATATAAGCTTAAAATTTCACAGTTCAAAACATAAAAATCAGAATCTTTCGTACTTAATTTTGAGCTTAAACAAAAATAATATGACGTTCTAATAAATCATAGCTGAAACTTACAGAATCATAGACATAAGCATATGTACAGTTTCCATACACAGATGCATAACGTTCACAGTCGCATCATAATATTCAAAATAAAGCAAAAACAACCCCAAACCTTGTTGTTATTTAGGCTGAGTGTAGTCAATGTCGGCATTTGAGGCAGTGTTCTCAGATCCCGAAGTTTATTGTTGTCCAGTATCAACACCTGTAGCCTGTCGAAGTGTTTGACAGCGGTGATTGAGGTTAGCTCGTTGTAGGAAAGATCTAAGCTCGTGCAATCGTAACCGACAACACCCACCAAGCCCTCAGGGATCTTTTCGGCGCATTGACCCGTGTAACATGCCTGAAATTTTGATAAGAGCATGTGATTAAACGTGTCAGAAAAATCTACCTTCAATGAAGACTATTCCATATAATTTAACGAAAATATACGCTGATTACCCGCCCGCACCGCACGGTTAGCGCGCTCCTGTTGAAATCTTGTCGTCCTCGTTCCGCCATTTTCCATGCGCGTTACCATATAATGAAGGAAATTATCATAAAACAATAAGGATGATAATACTCTGGATCGGCCATCGAACCGCCATTATGCAAGATATCTCCAGAATAGCAAACATCAATAGCGTGGCTCGTTGGTCTAGGGGTATGATTCTCGCTTAGGGTGCGAGAGGTCCCGGGTTCAAATCCCGGACGAGCCCAATTTTTTTTATTGCATCTTTTCACATTTTTGACAAATGTTCGTATATAGGAAATCTTTGTTTTACAGTTTCGTTAGATTCTTTTACAGTTTTTACACATTTTCTTTGCTAATAAATCTTTATTTCATCTTTTTATTACATTATTTTTTTTATTACAAGCAATTGGAGCAATAAACTACATAGGTGGCCACTTCTTTTTTATTTTTCACATTTACTTATTTATTATCCTAATAGTATTCTATTCTAATTCATTTTTTGTTTAATAATTTCGCTTCTTTCTGAACCATCAATAGACACTTGATCCCATAATTTAGTTTGATTCCATAATATAAGAAATGAACAAAATAAAATTTAAGACCCGTCGGATCAAGACCAAGACTGATCTTAAGTTTTTGTCTAAAGGCTGTGAATGGAAATTATTAATTAAAAAGTCACGTGACTATCCCGGGCCCTTAGTTTGATTTGATAAATAAAATTTGATTAGAGTTTGTACATAGTATTACTATATAAAAGTAGTACGTGAAAATGAATCAATCTTGTAAATTATATACATAGATATTTTATACTTCAAATTGATAGAAGTGTAATTTGATTATTATGTAAAAATAGACAATATAGAATATATACTTTGTAAATTTTAAATATGCATTCCTTTTTAGCATGCAATTCAATTCATCTTATATTCTTTGATTCTCTACGATATAAAACTCTTTAAACCTTTGTTTAATTTTTTAGTGGGCTTCTTAAGCATCATGTTTATAATTCCTACTTTACTTTTATTTACATCTTTTTGAATTCTGCCTTTAGATTTTGTAGATGTTGCATACAGGACTCTTAAGCTATCCTTCTTAGACACATTACTACACTCTTCTGGTTCTTCCATCCTACCACTGTTACTTGCCTCACTGCAATATATAATGATACAATTTGATTATAATCGTTCTTCTAAATTTCGCAAAACCATAATGTTATTTTAATTTTACAACCTTGTGGATCCTATATGTACTACACTCTCTTTCTGCAAATCGAGTTTGTTATAAAAATGTTCACTATCTTGGAGCAAATTTATGTACATGTTCATATCGGGAACTGGGATATGCATCTTCAGTTGTTCTTCTCTAAAAACTTCTGTTTTAATATTCTCTGTACCAACAAATGAAGTATTAGATTTTATATTGCAATAACGCAAAGCAAAGACGGTTCTTATATTAAAGAAATCTTACGTCTTGTTAATTCAACACCTTGGGCTCTGTATTCAGCAATTTCCACATCCTTCTTTTTGATCAAATCTAAAAGAATTTTGTGTTGACGATTTAATTCCATGAATGATATACACAAAGGTTTAGTTATCAGATTCCAAAGTTCTTGCGGAGTTCCTTTTAATAGATTTAAAATAAATTTCAACGATCCTCCCTCTAACTGAATTCGTAGCTTTATTTGTTCAACAGAGGCTTCATCAATATGCTTATGTAAATTATTTAAAATACTTGCCACGATATCTTTATAATTAAAAGCATCGATATTTAAAAGTGGATTTAGTTCCTGAGATAAAAAAAGATGACATATTAAACTTATAAAAATGTTACACTAGTTACTCCAAAACTAATTTAATCTATTTTATGATTCAGCACCTTGCATCTTTTTAAAATAATCACGTCTGACAATGTTTCCATCCATATCTCACATAAATTGGTTAATAAAACTTCGATCCCATCATTCCTCTGTGTGACAGAAAACATGTAAACATTGTCATCTATTTTAACATAATCCCACTTTCTTTCTTGTGTATATTGACTAGAAGTAATTTTTTCCGTCATTTTTACTTTTCACACATTTATAAATAATGCAGAAAATAAGTTTTTAAGGGGGCAAAAATGTAATTATGCAATCCTTGCATATTATAAATTACAGGTTTACATTACTACATAAATAAATAGATAGTAACATAACCTATAAAGATTGAAATTCGTTCCATATGTCTTCGTAAGTATCGACAGGAGAGTGCTCACGCCCGCGGTTTTTGTGCCTCCGATATAGTGCTGCCCCCACACTAAATTCTAGCCCGGAGCAGATCCAACACCCACCACAGTCTTAGACCCACAGACGAGGTATACCTCGTTGACCTCGTTTGTGCTGTGACGTCGCCCTAATCGAAACAGGCGCCATCTCGGTAATAACTAGACATGATACCGCGCGTATTCGAACAGACACGTATTCTATAAGGATAATTTTTAAGAAAGCGCAGTTAGAAAATGTTATGTTAAGTTAAGAGGTCACTCGAGTAGGGAAAGCGAGACGCAAGGAATGCCAGCTACAAGCGATAACGGAGCGGAACCACTTCTACTAGGACCAGGCCCGCTTAAGCGAAGGACAACGAGGAAAAACAGACCCGAGAGAAGACAGCTCTACAGCCTCCCTCAAGGACCCGGAAGACATAAATTAGTCACCCCCGAACAAGAGGCCACCTACGAAGACATCGAACGGCAATCGAAACGCACGTGGCATGCTACACGCGAGTAACCCCTCAGATTACGTCCCCTTGGGCCACTCCCTCGAGGCCTTACGCATTCTAGGCCCACGCAACTTAGGGGAGGAGACTACCCTTCTGATTGGACCTCACGACGCCCCACTATCAACGCATCCTGGAACCGGAGGTCCGATAAAAGGAACAGAGCAAAGGCCCTCGACACACTCGTTTTTGATCTCGAAAATCACTTTGTCGACCCATCAACATTATTTGAAATACAGTAAAGTTTTCCGACCAAGTTACGTTTATAACATTTTATATCCATTTTCCCTTCCCAGATAAAGCCGCGTTCGGGAGTTTAGTACCTTAGTACTTTGAGGCGTTTGAACTCATGCCGCGAAATTGATAGATTAACCGGTTGTGCCATCTGCAGACAAGTATCGTAATTTCGGGTCCCTAATACGTACATAACAGTGCTCTCATTTCCTCTCGATGCAGGTAAGATGATGCAGGTTCTGGTCCAGGCTAAAAATTAGACTAGGGGGCAGCACTATACCGAGGACACTAAAATCCCGAGCGTGAGCACTCTCATTTTCTCTCTGGCCACACATCAGTTCCAATTGGTTCCAATCATCCAATGCTACGTTCATGACATACACGTGCATTCGAAATTGTTGAAAATATCGTCCGACATTTGTCATGTACAAGTCCAGACATGTAAGAAAAATGTCAAAACATTATAATTAGAAAGCGAAAAATAAATGACACAGTGGTAAATGACTTACAGCTGGGGAACAGTCATTAAAAAATCCGAAAACATTCGTAGAAATGCAAAAAAATAAAGGAAAATTGCCATTTCTTACAAATTGTAATTTAGTAAATCCTACTGTCGGTAGTGCTTCAGTAAAAATACCTCAAATGACTGAAACAAAAGCTAAGCAATCATCTGGTAATAGTTCAAAAAATGTAACAAAACTGAAAATGTCAAAAATCAGAGGATTTCAAACAGCAAGTGGTAAGAATATGAATATTGCAGAAGACGCATTACTCAAAGCAAAAGCATTATTTTCTGATGAGACGTTCGAAAGTTGTGACGGTGAACCAGTATTAGGCGAATCATTGCCGAAATGCAAAGATACTGCCGAATTAAAAATGTCAAAAGTACAAGGGTTTCAAACAGCAAGTGGTAAGAATATGAAAATTACAGAGACGGCTTTATTGAAAGCAAAAGCCTTATTTTCTGACGAGTCTTTGGAAAACTGTGATAACGTGCCTTTTTCATCATTATTAGATGAACCTATGCAGAAATGCAAAGATTCGGTAAAATTCGAAATGCTTAAAGTACAAGAATGTCAAATAGCAGGTAATAAGAATATGAATACTACACAGGAAGCTTTGTTGGAAGCAGAAGCATTATTTTCTGAAGAAACCATGGAAAATTATGACATTGACATGCAGAAAGACAAAGATTCGGTTGAATTTAAAATTGCTAAACTACAAGGGTTCCAAACAGCAAGTGGTAAAAATATGAACATTACAGAGCAAGCTTTACTGAAAGCAAAGACATTATTTTCGGATGAAGATTTGGGGAGTTGCGATTATGTACCTTGTTCTCCTTTGTTAAATGAATCCTTGTGCAAACGCAAGGATACAGTGCAGTTCAAAGTACCTAAAGTACAAGGGTTTCAAACAGCAAGCGGTAAGAATATGAAAATTACAGAGGCAGCTTTATTGAAAGCAAAATCCTTATTTTCTAACGAGATTTTGGAAAACTGCGATAATGTGCCTTCTTTACATTTATTAAATGAACCTGTGCAGAAATGCGAAGATTCAAAAAAATTCAAAATGGTTGAAGTACAAGAATCTCAAATAGCAGCTAATAAGAATATAAATACTACACAGGAAGCTTTGTTGGAAGCAGAAGCATTATTTTCTGAAGAAACCATGGAAAATTATGACATTAGTCCTTCATTAAATAAATCACAACAGAAACACAAAGATTCAGCTAAATTTGAACTGCCTATAGTACAAGGGTTTCAAACAGCAAGTGGTAAAGAGATGAACATTACAGAGGAAGCGTTACTCAAAGCAAAAACATTATTTTTGGATGAAGAATTGGAAAGTTACGACAGCGATCCTTTATTAACCAAATCACTGCACAAAGACAAAGATTCAGCTAAATTTAAAATTGCTAAAATACAAGGGTTCCAAACAGCAAGTGGTAAAGATATGAACATAACAGAGGAAGCTTTACTGAAAGCGAAGACATTATTTGCGGATGACGATTTAGAAAGTTACGGTAGCGATACTTTATTAACCAAATCACTGCAGAAAGACAGAGATTCGGCTAAATTTAAAATTCCTAAAATACAAGGGTTCCAAACAGCAAGTGGTAAAGATATGAAAATTACAGAGGAAGCTTTGTTGAAAGCAAAAACATTATTTTCTGATCAAACTTTGCAAGCTTATGATAATGAACTTTTACCGGAACACAAAGATTCTGCTAAATTTGATATACCTAAAGTACAAGGGTTTCATACAGCAAGCGGTAAGGATACTAATATTACAGGAGAAGCTCTATTGAAAGCAAAAGACCTACTTTCTGAAGAAGCTATGGAAATTTGTGAAGATAATGCTTCTTTGTCCAAATCGCTGCCAAAACGCAAAATTAACGATTTGGATGATGCATCTATAAACAGAGAAACAATGTCCAATCAATTTAAAAAGTTGCGTTTCAGCAATGAATTCCAAGTACAGAGGAATGTATGTAATTATTCCAAGATTAATAACAAGAAAGGGAATCAGGAAATATCTTCAGTTTCAAATGTGGCATTGCCTTTAGACAAAACCAAAGACACTAATGAATTAGTGGATGCAAATAAGCAAGATATTGATATGGAGATAAATTCTTTAATTTCTAATGAAATCGAAGAAAGTGCAGCTGCACTTGTAGAAGATGAAAACAGTTCAGAGATTTTTAACCAGTGGATATCTCCTGCATCAACTACAGAGAATAATGATGCTACAAACGTGCCATTGAGCCCTGTAATAGGTGGACAATTTGTTACTAAAAAGAGAAAAAGTGCAGGCGCACGTCGGAAAAGTACAAATGCTGCAAAGACCAAAAATAGCAAAATTGCACGTATACCTAATGTAAAACAATTAAGTGATAATTGTATAAATTCAGATGTAGAAAAAGAAAATTTATTGTTATACCAAGGATCAATGAATAATGAAAAGAGGTGCGATGGAACTGTTGTCAATGATTATGGTGACACCCAATTAATGTTAGACTTTATAGACCAAACTGCTGGTATATTAGAAAAGCGTTTGCAATCGGCTTTAGATCAGGTGGATAGCACAATTCACATTTTGCAGATTCTGATAATTTTTATGTCTGATAATGTATGTATTTACAGGAAGAACAAATCAAGCTGAAAGAAACAAGCAAACCAAAGCCAACAATTGGTAGATTATATTCTTACAGGAAAATTAATCATAATAATCGTATATCTTGGAGAGAAGTTAGCAAGGGAGGTGCTCCAATACTATGTACTTATCAGGAGGTAATGGTTGATCCAGGTACGCATATGTTTAAATTGATTCACCAAATTGTAATTAAACATTGTTTTTTACTAGCTGATTCAACGAAAATTACCACCTGAAATTTTGGATGTATCAGCTGACAATGCAGTAAAATATAAATTTCGATGTTCAGATTTCTATGGGTAAGAAAAATCATTAATAATGGGTGTTCCGCTAACTTTGTTATAATGCGAGATCTCCACGCTATTTTTTATGCTACGCGCAATGTCAAAACAACAAATTATTTGGTTCAAGGGAACGTATATTATGATGGGAATAATTTTTTCCTCAAGGTCATTTTTTCGAGATTTCAAGATCATCAAATGATTAATCCTTTTGACATTTCGCGTGGCATAAAAAATTTCCCGAGATATCGCGTTACAACAGAGTTAGAGGTACACCCTGTATACTCGACATACTATTTGATTGAAGACTTTTTGTTGCAAAGGTACAGCTAAGATTATTTACGAAGAAATGTATTTGTAACATGTTTAGGCAAAGTATTGTACAGAATAATAGCGAAGGTATACAGCTGGAAGACGGAGCGTGTTTAATTCTAGATGAAAATGGCTATGTGGGAATATCAGAGATTAAAAGATCTTTTTTGGCAAGTCCAGGAGTGGATCCCAACTTACTTCCTAACGGATGGTTGGAAAATCATTATAGATGGATAGTGTGGAAGTTGGCATCAATAGATAGAATGAAATTCGCTTCTGTTGTTTTGCCAAGGTAAAGATTCCAATTATATAAATTATAAATAAAGCTAGGAGCAAAGTATATGAAGTTTATATTACTTATACAAAAGGATTCATTCCTAGAGCATTGACTCCAGCAAGAGTGATGATGGAATTGAAATATCGTTACGACCGAGAAATCGATAGATCTCAGAGACCAGCTTTAAGAAAAATTTTAGAGAAAGATGACGTTGCGTCTAAAAGAATGGTTTTGTGCGTATCATCTATTACCGAGGTAATTTCGTGTTTAATATGTATAGAACGGTACAGTATTTTTATATTACTTTATTCACATTTTCTTTTATAGTATGTTAACCCTGTTGATAATACTGTAACTTCAAATGACTTGAAACCTCCTTCAAAGAAATTAACATTAACAGATGGATGGTACAGTGTTCAGGCCACTGTCGATCACGCGATGAACGAAAATATTACACGAGGTAAAGTGAAAGTAGGAACAAAACTGATTACATATGGATCGGAATTATTACATTGTGAACAAGGATGTTCACCTTTGGAAGTAAATACAGCTTTTGTAAACATTTAATTGCGAAAGAAATTTATTCTCCTAGTAGAAATAATTAATTTGTAGGTTCCAGAGAATGTCTGTTTAAAAATTCATACGAACGCAACGAGAAGAGCAAGATGGGACACAAAACTAGGATACGCAACACCTTCAAGACCAATATGTACAAAGTTAAAATGTATTTGTCTGTATGGAGGTTTAATTGGAAAAATTAAGGTCGTAGTTGCAAGGGTGTACCCGATATTGTACCACGAAAAAACATCTTCCGGCGAATCTAGTAAGATACATAATCCTATCACTTCGATCACTATTGCGTGTACAATTAATTATTTAATTCAAAATTTTAGTTTTTCGTAATACTAGATGCGAGGAGAAAGCTAACGCTGCTTATGAAAAAGAATGTCGATCACTGACAGAAGCATTCTATGAAAATGCAGAGAAATATTTTTCTACAGAAAGGAGAAAAAGTAACTCGACTCCAGATAGCATTGATCTGGCAGCAATGGAATGGATCAAAGATCGTGAAAAATTATCTGAAGGGGTACAGGCTATATTCTTCTCTTACTTTGCATTTGGTAACTAAGTAGAGACATTTATTTTTATATTAATATTTTTGGTTTTGCTTTATTACAGAAATTTCTTTCAAAACAAGAACAGCAACAATTAATAAATAAATGTCGCATGAAGGAAGAAACAATAAGACAAGAATTGAAATCGCGATTGAAAGAAAGTTTGCCACCACAAAGGCGGGTTACACCTGTTTTAAAAATTCGAATAGTTGAGGAAGAAACAAGTGCCATTCTTTCGATTTGGACACCAAATGAAGAAGTCACTGATATTCTAAAAGAAGGAAATTGTATAACTGTTTGCAATGTCACGCCATCGATGAAAAGGTTTTACTCCGCTTATTTGTGCATTCTCTTTCATTATTGTACAATAATTATCGATTGTTTCTATTTTCGTAGAGGAAATGATTTGCAATTAACCGCAGGCTGGAATACATTATTTAGTCGAATAAATACATCTGATAAACTTTATCCTCAGAGGACGTGTACGTCATTATGCGATATAAATAAGCCCAATTATGCTCCAGCTTATGGTGAGCTCGATACAGTTGGGATTGTTGTCTACATTGTGAATGAACCTTATGTAAGTGTGAATTTCCTGTTTGGCAGTAATTGGTATGAAAATTAATATTATGTAGTGTGGATTGAAGCAAAATTTAATTTTCGATTCTCAGACATTGTTAATGAAGGAAATCAAAATTAAAATTTGAGGAGAAAAACGTAAAGTTACTAAAGGTGTGCGAGAAGCCGAAAATGTCGGGTACCCAATATATTCGAGAACCCGTCCCGATCCCAAATAAAATTCTTGACGCGTCCTGATCCAACATATTCACATTCTTGTACACCTCTAAAATATAGCAGTATATAGTAACTAATGGTTTTTATATTTGCAGGGCATGAAAAATTTTCAAGCTACGTATCTTGCGTGTCCGTACACGGAGTCTCAATCCTTTTATATATCAGTATTATTCTGGCACGGAATTTCTGCTTATGGATATGCAGAAATTTTAACAATAGGATCATTTATTGCCTGCAGTAATTTAGAATGGCGACGGGCTACGTCGTGGAGTATACCGATGACATACTGTACTGATCGAAGTACCTTCACACAAAATCCTAAACAGAATCATCTGCAAGGGCCGTTCGATGAATTAAAACGTTTAGTCACGGTACTGAAAAAATAATTTACATATTTTTCAATCTATAATTTTAACCACAATTGTTTAATGCTTTGAAATTAGTAACTGATTTTAAAATAATTTGAGCTTTGATGAATTACAATATTAAACAACTTGTTCTTTCGACTCCTTTTTACTGTGGCTGGTTATGTAAATCTGCACTTATAGCTTGTAACCATTTAATACTAATTTTTAAGACTTCTTATTCATTTTTTAATGTAGGACACCAGTTCGTATGTATCCAAATGTGCAGCAGAAATGTCAGAAGAAGCACAAAAGAAGCCAACCAGACATTCAGATCAATTTACTCCGGATAAAGATCATATAAATAAAATGTTGTCTAACAAAAATTGTAATTCTTCGCTTCAAGAAATTTCAGAGAGAAGTTTATTGAATAATCATTCGGCGAAGTCTGCCGCTATACAAAAACGGCTAGATAGATTACAGTGCTACGGTGAAGCATCAAACTTGTCTCCAATTGTACTGAACAGTTCCAAACGAGTGTCATTAGATTTTCAATCTCCCGTTCGCACATCTCATGTGAAACAATCAAAAGCGCAAGTATCGTTAAATGCAAAGTTTTCTGCGAATTCCAGATGATATCTTGTAAAATTACCAATTTAGTTTTTAACGAAATGTGCTAATTATTGATAATTAAATCGTGAATATTTGAATTCGTTTAAAATCAATAAAAAATGGTACTGGTTTAAAATTTTAACTATTATGCATTGTTATGCTATAAATACGTGAATATCTATAGTAAATTATAATATTTTGTACATCACATTACTTATTGAAATTTAAATAAGTGTACATCGTGTGCCCAAGTATATTTATGTATTCAAGAGATTGTAAACTATTTTGTATTTGCGATGAGAGCGATGCATTTTAATGTATATATACTTATAACTTATTTCCATAGAGTAAATAAATAGTAAATTGTTATAAAAAAATAAATATAAATTGTATAGAATTTAATTTAATATTATACATCTAGTATCATATAGTATATCTATAAATTAAGTTTTACAATTATTATAAAATTTATTTTCTAATATTAATTTAATATTCAGAACAAAAGTTATTCAATTGTAATACATTTATTCTGAGCCTAATAAAATTCAATCAAAAAATAAAAATGTGTAAAAATATTTGCCAAATAGTAAACTTGATGTTTACAAAAGCTATGCTTGCTTTTTAGTATGTTTTATAATTCGTATATTAATGGTATGAAACCTTGTATTTAATATATTGTGAATTCTGCTGTTGAGAGATCGTGATTGGGTACTTGTTCCTTTTATTTCGATCTGAAATTCAAAACAATTACACATTAGATTAAAAATATAAATTTTAGATGAACAAACTGACACTATCATAATAAAAAAAGAAAAATGAAAAATATACTTCAATAGTAAATCTGAAATAAAAATTGACCAATAAAAAAATATAAAATACAAATACAAATGTTAATTTTAGTTATATTCAATGTTTAATCATAATAAACAAACCGTTTCGTGTGATTTATTATACGTGGTGGGTGGTACATTATTTTTTAATCGTCTGGATTTTGAAATTTCTTTCCAGTTGGTGAATACAACAGGATTGCTTCTTTTAAAATGTTCTTTACAATTATTATTTTTATAACTACTTATTAATGAAGATTTTAACATTTCATTTGAAGATCTCTTTTTCCTCGTCGTTAAATAATTATAAATAGAAGAAGTTTTTTGCGATAAAAAACTTGATGTACTTGTTGCCGCTTTTTCTCCAATAAAAATGGTTTGAACTTCCTTCTCATGTTTAGTATCGTCAACAATCTGTTTTCTCGCTGTATATGAATGCATTAATAGAACATTAAATAAAGAAAACAATTGATATGATAATTTTAATTTGTTATAAAACAATTACAATATTCATGGTTCAATTCTTCTACAACATTTTTGTCTTCAATTGCTGTGTTATTAGGTTTTTCAGCAATTTGATGTTTACTGCATTGTGTTTCAGTATTACTCGAGAGTCTTAACTTCAAACAGAGATTACCTTTGCTATCTACATACTGAGATGCTATTGCATGCTTTGAAGTAACCTTGAGCATAAAACAAAATTAATAGATTGCATAATTATGAAAAGAGGAATTTAAAAATGAAATAAAAACTGTTTTATATTTTTAGCAATTATTATTAAATACCAAGTTCTGGACCAGCCCATGATTCTTTTGGTGCTTCTTTGATAAATGATTTAAGATGTCTTTGGTGTATGCAGTTATTTTATTTGTAATATTAGATAGATCATTGTATTCCCTTTTAAGTTGTTTAACTAAATAATTTTTTGCTTCTGAATCAGGCACATCCGGACTATACTGATTTAAAAGCGTGCAAGATACACCTACATCCTTCACCAAGACTGTATCCGAACATTGGCTATAGTATTTACTACACCTACAAAGAACTGATTATTTAATTACATAAGCATTAAGCATGAGTAAATCGCACTAAAATTCAGGCGTTCATTCGATAATTATAATATACATTTATATTAAATTTTATGTACTACAGTCTATTTATAATATAGCAATTTTACATATACTGTAAAATAATGAGAATAGTCACCTATAATAAGGAAACTGACAATCCTCGCGAAGTGTAGAGTTACTAATCTTATCACATGCGTAATTATGCATCAGCAATGCTTCTTCGTATTCCCTTTTATTTACGCCATTAACGCTATTGAAATTAGTCGAACGAATTAAACTTCTATGAAGAACATTATCCCTCTCTGACATTGTAGAAATAAAACTTTTTGAGTGATCATCGGTTATAGCAGAATATTTCTTCATTTGTGGTGTGACGTTAACCAATGAATCTCCTGCTTCCGGAGAAGCAATAAGGGCACCCATCTCAAAATCATGATCGTTAAATTATTGAATAATTTTCAAATTAATTACTCAAACGTTGATAAAATTATTAACGCGATATCGATATCATTTAAGTATGCGCGACATAGAATCAGTAATAACAAAAAGCAATGCTACAAAGTAGCGATCAGATGATAATAAAAGAATAGTTTATTCTATAAATTACTGAAATTCTAAATCTTCTTTGCCCCATCACGGAAAAACTGAAAGACGTTTCTAATTCTTGCTTGTATTTCTGCCAACTTTTGGAAATGTCCATTACATAAAGGAACCTTAACGTTACCGATCAATTTAGGACGATTATCGCCTGAATAGGGTTACGGTCGTTACAAATATAAAACAAAACGTGTAATTTAATTCCTGCGGAATATTTTAGAACAATCAAGTTGCTATGTTCATATTGAATAAGTATAGTATTCCCGCCATAGCGACGCGCGTGGCCAGTTTCCGATGCAAATGATAATTCAAAATTATAAATTATAAAATTATGAAATTTTTATGGGAAAAACCACCACCATTACTTATTACTATAAATAACTGTTTCAACCCGTAAATCGGGTGATTTTCAATTCTAAAAATTTGCCAAAACGTAATAATAGAAGGCAAATAAAATTGTTATAACAAAAACCCTGTAATTATTAACACATATAGAATATAATTTATACAAATATGGATATTACGATATAATAAAGTTACAGAATTATTGGTTGAATTAAGAAGATAATGGAAAGATATTGGAAAGCGATTAATCGTCCTCCACGGTCAAGAGATTAATAATAAATTAGTGCTGAAAAATTTGTCTTTGACAATCTACAATAATTTTTAAGTCTATAAAATTTATTTATTTAATTTAAAAATTCGAAACTTTCTCCGGTATCCATCAACTTTCTGTTGGAGCTTCAGGTGTAATATAAGTTATACCTTTTCCATTTAAGTGTCTCAACATTTCACAAAACAATGATACATTGATAAATTGTTTAACTGATACCTTTGACTTATGTTACTTTTTAGATGGCCGAAGTAATTTCTTTTGCGCTTACACATACACACACACACATGTGCAGAATACATACATTTCTTAGAATCTGAAGGCAAGTTAACCAATGGCGTTTTCTCACATTCTGTAGAACTGTCAGTGAGTCAATGGCGTAGTCTCGCGTAGAGCACACCTGGATTTTGAAATCATAACGTTCCTCTAAATACTATATTGTAATAATAATCTTTTTATCAAACCGTCAGATCATCAATTATTGATAAGTTTTTTACGAATGCAATATAATTGTAAAATATAACATACACGTACCCGTGTTTTAATTAAATTACACATAACTGTATTTACTTCTAACAGTTTTATCATTCCCTTATATAATTAATGCAAAGCAACCAATTTAATAAAATTAACTAATAAGTCAAATTTTACTAACTGTGTTGGGTCTGACACGATATGAAATTTTACCAATTTGAATGATCAAAGTGAATAATTATACAAAACAATATAAAACAGAATTGCAAAGAAAACAATTTATTAAATTTTAACTGAACATTGATTATTGCGTTGGATTACACTGCTTCGCACAAATGTTCTCACCATTGTGAACAAGCATACATGAAAATTGTTATTTAATTATTACTCCCTTTGTTTATGTGGTTTTCTGTATTGTCATCTAACTTTGACATATGTTCCTTAAATGGCCCCAGTAACGTTTGAAATTCAATACTTTCAAATTAATGGATTCGCAAGTATGACTGTACAATTAAATTATCCACAACTAAAAAATCTCGGCGAACAACTAACGATAACTAAATATTTTAATTAATTCAGCCAGCAGTGAATAAAGACCTCAACCAACGGATTCTTTTAAAATCAAGAACGCTTACTGCCAGATGGCAACGGGTTAGACCAGAGGCGTTTGCAAAAATGATTACAAAAACAAATCGGTCGATCATCGTCTGGTTCAATCAGGTTAATTCGTGTGAAGGTAAACCGCGCTGATAGGTTCACCTTCTACGCCACTGAGACACGTTCTTTCAGTGGATCGGCATGGCTGCCTTGTCGGTCGCGACGAAGGCACAGTCGTTGTTGGTCCGCGAGCGGTATCGTTGCCGAACCGAACACCGTTTTTTTTCGATCGCCACTCCTCGATCCTCGGGTTCCCTCGAACAGAAAAGTGATCGTCCTAATCCCCGACCTGTGAGGATCGATCGAAAAAAAAAAAGAAATCGGCTGAAGAATATACTGCAGACGACCGCGACACGAGTGAACGCCAGATGTTCATGTAAATAAATTTGTCCAAATATACGCGAGAACCAAATTGTATCATCAGTGCAAAAATAAAATGAAACTCAAATTACCTCTTGGGCTGCCGATCCCAAATTAGTTGCAATCCTTACCGATATTTTTGTTGAATAGCTTCCAAAGAACTAGAAATCGTTAGAAATATTTATATATCTACCGTATTTTTACTCTATAAAAATCAATGATTTATAGTACATCGAACGCTGAGCTTGTTTTGAATATATACGCTACCCCCTCCATATGATAAATTTTGCAGTGTCGTCACACCGAAGATCCAAAGATGGGTAAAAAAGGCCCGGTGCCAGCTGGACTGCAATCAAGCTTCTTCAAGTTCTCCGTCTTCTCGTGCTTCTGTTCATAAATATACACAGCTGTACAGTTAAAAGTGGTGTTTAGTATCGCATCGATCGAGAGATCGCGATAAATTGAATTTACCTTGGCCACCGTTGGAATCTCGATAGACACCGATCTATGGATGTTGCTAGCTCGAAGTATTTTTACCAAGAGCATCTTTTCGCTTCCGATCATCGAGTCTCGTTAGAAGACGATGAACTTCGGCTGGAGTTCGAGGAAGTCGAATGTGAAGTATTTAGAATCGGTTTATAGTGAATTTCGCGAGTGACCGGCGCCGGGCTCGAACCTGAGGAATCGTGAGGAAGTGGGTAGCGAACACTACGGGACCAGTTACTGATGTGTGCAAGGAATAATCGATCCGTGAGAGCAAGGCGGATGGTAGCGACGGAATCGGCTGTCAAGGTGCTCGAGGATCGTCGCTCGATTTTGAAAGATCGAAGAGGATCGAGGTTTAACTTGTTGTCGGTCGATGCAGCGCGATGTTCGCCAGATCGACCATCCTTGTCGCGGCGCTGTGCCTGTGGACCACAGTCGGTAAGATGTCGTCTTTTTTCCCTTTTTCTTTCTTTCTCCTTTTTTCGTTTTCGTTCACCGAGCGATTTTTACGAGGTTCCATTGGCGAGAGTTGTTCACATCGTACCACTTAATATGTGTTACATTTTCTACTTCGCACTGATTTGCATGCGACAGTGGTGGATACCGTAAGTTGACGTCTGAGGAGAATTCTCGTGTTTTCTAGGACGCTACGAAAATTATTCTTGCTTCGTGTTTTCTAAAATTTCGATGTTGGAACGGTATCAACGGAAATTTATTTTACCCTTCTTTCTTCCTCGGCGTCATTTGAACTAGAAAATGTTGGTCCTGTTACGGTCATTTGTGGAAGTTAGTAGCATTCAGTAGATACATACTGTAGAAAGGTAACGCGACCACTTTCAAATTCTAGTGACAAAGGTCGGCTGCCTTGGCGACAGGGTGTTCGATCAAAAAATCAGTATATTTTCTCAAAAAACGGATCATCCAGTCTTTCCTGTTACTGGTTACTCTGGTTGACATATAAACCCGTTGAGAATTTCAGTTCAACTAACTAACAGGTTCCTAATCGAATGGTCCAGATAAACACTAGTTTGGTTTGACTCGATTTCCCGAATTGGAAAGTAATGCAGAAGTAGAATTTAAGGTTTACACCCACGATTATTTAGGGCATAATTTTTAATTAGCCAAACCTTGTACACCATGCAATCGCCCTATTGTTCTGCAAACGCTTTCTCACGGTTGGAGCATGTTTGGTACATATTTGCAATATACTGAACAAATGAAATGGGATAATATTACAAATAAAGAAAGTTTCACAAAAATGGTATCGTTTTGCATGTTTGTCCGCATTTAATTACTTTTCTTTTCACTTGTTCCTCTCGTATTCATTTTACCAGTTGCATTCTGCTTCCCACCAGATAATTCGCAATAAAGACTGTTAAAAACGTTGGAAGATCAGTCTTGCAAAATTCGAAACACATTTCGCTGAACAAGTGTTTAATCGTGTTTGTGTTTACTGTAGCCGTGCTCTTGTAGCCTATACTTTCTAATATATCCCGGAGAAAGCGTCGAGGAGACTTCTTCCGATGCACGGGCTCGGACAATCATGAAACCAGACTGTAAATGGTTGAAAATTACGAAACGAAAGAATAACTTTTGGAATAATCAATTATTCAAACTGTTTCGCCATTAATATCGCTTTTCCCTCCGGCAATTTTCCCCCTATCGAATCAATCATTTATTGTTTTATTCTGTTCCATTATTACCTTCTGGCAGTACTTGCATATTGTCTGAGCATACGATACGAATCATTAATTATTACCTGTTTTATGGAAGAAGGTAGCTGAAGTCATAACAGTTGTCCACCTTACTCCTATTGCTTCACACCTGTAGCGTAGGAGAGCTGTACAGCTGTCTTCTATATTTCTTTCTTCTCAATTTTGCCACATAGAATCTAGTTATGATTATTTGTATCGTTCAAATGAATATTTTACGACCACCTGTTTCACAGTATTTTTCCCATTTTAGTTGACAAACAGTTCTACTTGTAAATTTGAAAACGGACGGCCGAAATTGCGAGCTTGAAATTACCATTTTCATCATTACTAAAATCATAAAGGTGTGAAAACCGCTTTCGTCGAAAAATGTCAAGTCAATTAATTTCTTCTTATGCATATTAAAGTTGCAAATGGTTGCGCACGGTGCATCCGCATAATTTCGACGGAAAATTACCAATTTGTGATTTCCGTGGCCGCGATGTTACATCAGTCTGTCACCTTTCTGTTGACTTTTATTGTTCCCATACAAAGGGACTCGCTCCTGTTAAGTAAATACACATACCTGCGCCTCGTCTCACATCCACGCAACATTCCTCTTACGTTGCATGAACGATTCCTTTCTCTTCCACGTAAACGCCGCAGAGGAGCCGCCTGCAAAAATTACCATTAAAACTTCCACGGTCGCGCTTTTCGCACAATCTATCGCCGTCGCTGCCATTTTCCGTGAACTAATTTATACGGTATCTAGGGGAAATTTGCATACATTGCGTCATACCATATTTCTAATTACTCGTTATTGTAGACTGCACACTGATACTGAGCACTATCATTGAACCCCCCGTTGCACAAAACAGATCAACTTTCTATGCGATAATTCGGAAGATACCTAGAGTTTCTGATTAGATTTTGAAAATAGTAGGGGAAACTCTATCGACAGCCACTTTCATTTGAACTCATTGATGAAATACTCTTTATTATAATTTTTATTGTAATATTTACTATTCAGTTGCGTCCTATTTAATACTCTTTCAGAAGTTTAATGCTTCGATAGTTATTTGCATAGTTACGAATGAGCAAGGCGAAACAAAACGGTTGATTTTTATGTAAATGACCCTCATATAGCACAGTGTCTGATAGCTATGTTACGTATTACATAAACGATTAAATACTAAATTATATATAATTATATAATTATAGTGATTCTATTACGGCTCAATATAATATTATAATATAATAAATGTAAATTTTATTCTTTATACTGCTGTATCTAATAAGCACTTTCACATTAATTCTATACTATTAGAAGGTAATATAGTGATTCTGTAACTTTTCTATTAGTCGACAATTTGTATAAATAATCCAAAGATAAAATGATAAAGTATGCTGCAAAAGTCTTGCCGATCAGGAACAGTCTTCTTCTTTTGGAATCACATTTGTAACAGACTGGAGTAGAAACTTTTCGCACATCACTATGACAAAACACGACTTGCCTGCTCGAATAGCATATCCCCCTCCACCAATCACGTATAGTTTACACGGGGGTTTTCCCAATTCGCTGGCCGTATTGCAGTAGATCCGGCTGTACGGGGTTGCCTGTTGTAATGTCAAGAAGACGGATTGAATCTTGCATAGGATTGGATGCATTCGGAAATGCGTTTTGCTGCAGATTGGAAAATTCGTTCAAAATTGTCGGGATTATCACGCAACGCCGTAAATCTATGCAAGCATTTCTATTGATAACGCCATGAATAGGATGAACGTGTCTATTAACAGCTAATAATCGCAGCCAATATAATTAGATTACTAAATAATTCATTGTTTATCGATATTCGTAGAGATATGCACGGCAAAACGTAAATTCTCATCAATTTCACAATTGTCGATTTATTGATCTGTTACCACACTTGAAAATTTCTAATTATTATCTTAACAACCAGGCTGCGGGTCTCGTGCAACATTAAAATTATACGGCACATTTGTACAAGTTTTATGCAGGAAATAAGTTCCGTTAATGAATACAAGGAAGTCTCGAATAACACGGTTAATTGGTTCCGTGATATTCGCGACTGTGTTATACGAGACTTAGAATTCTTTAAATTTTTCCGCGAGAAATGGTGCCTCTTTGAATCGTTAAAGAGGAAACTTTGAGAACGTTGCAGTTGAAATTGAAAACCGTATTAAATGTAACTAATATTATTATTTGTTACGAGAAAAATGGGTAATTTAAAGTAGCGGAAAGCTTAAGAGAATCTAGGAACGCTTTCAACTTGCTAAAATGATTAATAAAATAAAGAACACAACATTTTTATTTTGTACAGAGGCTGGTAGTCGAACTATTATGATACATTTAAGAAAGTCATTCAATCGTGCAGCTCGTCCGAATAAGAGCGATCGCGGAAGGTTCGGATAACGCGCATCCTTGCGGAGGACCTTCCGGCATGGGAAAGGCCAGACCGTCTGAACTTTCACTTCAACATGGAGGACCAGACGGACCTCGAACAGTGCAAACGGTCCTTAAAGCGTTAAATATTTTTTCGGTGCGTGTGGAGCGGCGTGTACGAAAGTGAAGCGTCACTCCGAGGAATATTTAAGGACCGACGATGACCTCACCGAAGTGAAAGTTCTCCGGTTCGGTTCCCCGTGGTCATTAAAAACAAGAAAGAGAGAAAAAATGGCCGGCCCCCTTTCGAATCCTTGCGTAGCCCTCCGCTCGTGTATCCGTTCTTCGTTGACGTCAGAGGAGTCTCGGGACTCCTCGAGGCGCAACCACAAATTCGATATCCTTTCGAAACGGCCAGCTTTCGTTGGTGATAACGAACTTTCTATCGTTCGGCGAGGTTTAGAAAATTACACGATCCTACCTCCGTAACGCTATACTGGGTGGGCGAGATACAACCTGATCACCTTGAATAAATTGCGAGTCGCCTGCAGCGAGCTGTGGTCTCTCCGGCGATCCCTGGTTATTATAGTTAACTGGCTTAATACGCCGGACGATTACCTGGTGTATACGGATCATTTGCAGAAATGTCAAAGGAAAAATTGTATAATATATTACCCTTCCGCATCGCACCCCAGAACAGAGTTGCCAGATTATGTCTGGGACTAGAATAAATCAGGAATTTTTTAATGACCGCTTTTAACCCTCAACAGTGAATTACCAGAAATAATTCCCCATTATTTATCTACTTACGGAGTTGAATATTATTATAACACGGATGTTTATGCGAAATAAAAATGGTCTGTGCCAACTGCAAGAGACTGGAGTCAGATCGACATTTCATTATTATTTTAATAATTTTAACAACCCGCAAGTAGTAGATCGACATTCTTCAATTCTTTCGAACGTAGCTCCTGTTTTAAATTGTACCCCCTCATTTTTGCCATAAATGCATAAAATCCACAGTATAAAATACTGCAGCAAAATGATCTCTCGGATCGCGCTTCGACAATTTATTATAGTTAACTATGCGCCGAACGATTGCCGAGCAAGGTGTGTGCGGATCATTTACAGAAATGAGAAAACAAAAAGGAATAATAATTGTGTAATTTATTGGTCTCCTGCGTTGCGCCACGTCGATCTATTATGGCTGACTAGCTTCAAGTACTAGATCATTACCGAGACAGGAGTGTCTACATGGTCGTTGGTGTTTACAGAAATGTAAAAATAAAAGGAACTGTAGTTGTACGATAGATTCAACGTGATTGCGACCAGTGTTTGCTTTGGAAACAGCCTTCATGTTTCGAATAATTGATGATATGCAGTAGCGTTTTAAACAAATAAAACAAAGATTGGTGATTGATAGTAAAATAAGTATTAACCCTTAGCACTCGAATGGCGACTGTAAGGCGCCACTAAAAATTGCTCTATCATTATTCAAAATATATTTGACTTTATTAAATTTGTTTGTACTTAATAAATTACTAAACACTTCAGTACTGTACGAGTAAATTGCACCATTTTTGTATGTATAACCTGAAAAAAATCTATACAAGGGAAATATTCTAGGTCGGAAGAAATGTTTCGTTTTGGAGGTAAAATGGCTTCGAGTGCAAAGGGTTAATATAAGAGTTCCTTATATTATACAAATTATTTTTCAATAATCTGTATGTAGCAATTAATATTGTAAGTCATCCTACGATCCAGAATTTCTTTTACAAAGCTCTCCGTGAAAATCATTGTTGTACGTCATTCTACAGATTGATCCACAATCTTTAACCAAGCTCCATTGAAATCAGATTTTTCGGGTCGGAAGGTTTGCTCGCGAGGCACAAAGATGATCGCTCGATTGCACCCAGGTTTTTACGCGTTGTCTAGCGACCTAATTACTCGCGGCTCGACGCCTCAACCGTTAACTTGTTAACCAGATAGTTCTCCGATTACACTGTCCAACAGCGATTTTGCGTTTCGATAAACAGCAGGCAATACTTATGAATTTTAATAAGCTGAACGTGAATCCCAAAGTTGTTTTTCTCCGTCACTCTCGGTTTTCGAGGAATTGCATTTTGAGCTGGTCAAAATGTTCACTTCGAGAACTTTCTCTCACAAATACAATTGTACATTCTTTTTGTAACATCAGAACATTTTATCACCTTTAAACAATTTCGAACGGGGGAGAGACACCCTTAATGCACCAAATTAAGTTTAATTTTTAAGAAAAGATGAATGTGAAAGATGAACTTTCAGAATTTTTTCTGTTTTAACCGTGAAAGCTAGACAAATGATTCTTACGTAGATCGATCTGGTAGACTCTCCAAAGTACAAAGGTACATTTTTGGTAGAAGTAGAAACGTTTTAACATATTTAAACAATTTCGAAAGGGAGAGCACTGCTTCTTTCGGCCTTCATAAAATTTCAACCGGTATCGAGAGCCACCATTTGTGTAACAAATTTCCAAACTCTCCATGATTTTATTTCTCCTCTGCGAACTGTTTTTCCGCTCGAATTCCTCACCCATGTCTCTTCTCTCGTGCAAAAAAATAATACCTGTGGAATTCCGTGGAACGTTTAAAAAGTCATTCCCGGAACACATTCCTTTGATCGTTGATTGGCGCATACTCGCCGACCATTCTTTTCGTTTAGAGAGCAAATGTTTGTTCAGATCTCCGTAGCTTTTAACAAGTGACTGGAATAGTTCGAATCTTCTATACATAGTAGCGCTTCGAAACGTTCAGCGTTCTAGCCTGAACGGATTCGAATTTTCCGCCTCTCTATCGTTTTTAGTTCCTAGTTTCTATTGTTTCTAAATACGAGAAAGTTATCTGCATAGTATTTTAAGTCTCTCTATAAGTAATTCAGTGAATCCTGATCAAAATGTAAAATAAAATGTATAAATAAAAGCTCTGAGCTATTAGAGGATCGCCGCATGCAATACAGTTTCATTTTATATTTACGTCCTGTTTTTTAAAAATGCGTTCAATGTAGAATATTTTAGATTTCGTATTTACAGATTTTTTATATTTGAACCAGTTTTAAAAGTGTAGAAATATCTCTTTAAATGCATCCTACTTCCTAGAAGTACACTGATAGATTGGTATTGTTGTGTTAAAATGGTGTAATAAATTTAAATTCTTTTCACACAAATTATAGATAAACTGCAGATTTTTATGCAAACTAAAAATTGTCTGCACTAATTTGCAAGATGTAGGAGCTACATAGACATTTATTTCTTTTATTAATAACAATTCGAACGAGTGAAAAGTGATAGAGCATTTTTTAATTGTTTCGAATTTGGTTCACTTTTGTCAGAAATGCATGAAACACGGTTTAATCATAGGTGATATAACACGACTCTCCCCAAGATGAGGAAACAGCTATTATCAGCCCTAATCTGTGGAAAGATCAGTGTTAAATAGAAGAATTGAACGGGCACAAATGCTCTCGGCGTCAGATCTACGAGCAAAGGCAGTCCGAACAAGACGGAGAAAGTGGGACGATGAAAGTGCGACCAAACGACTAGCCTGACACTGTCTGTCTGCCTCTGCTTATGTGTGCACGATCGTTCCCCATCGAATCATGCTCTTTTTCGCCGGCGCGGCTTCGGAAACGCAGGATCCACTTGTTGCCGACCGTTCGCGAGTCAAGTGTCGCACGCGAATCGGCTTGTTCTACTTACGCGCCATGTTAGGTAGCTGGAACGATTTTCAAAAAATTGTAAACCCTGCGCAAATGCAGTTCATGCAATTTTAATAACGAAACAATTTTTTCCCTGCTGAAAGACAGGTTTAGAAGGAAGAACGTCCTTTTAAAAAATAAGTTTAAAAAAAAATGTAAAATCCTTTAATATTTTAAGATCGTTTCAATTATTATTTATTTATTGCTTTATAAGTTTTATATAGCACCCTGTGTTTCAATTTACATTCGCTAAATTGAATTGAAATAAAAGAACAATGCTAGATCTTGTATTAGCATTATAGTTAATTTGTTGCATCAGTATTAATTTATATCCCGTTTAACAGACAGATTAGACGAACAACTATAACCTACTAGACCTCGTAAGAGAATATAATTTTGCCAATTTAATGTAAATTACAGAAGATTCAAGTGCCGTAAAATTACAGTAAACTATGACTTACGAAATGATCATAACTATGTTATCCAACGTTAGCATATTGGAGTGTGCAATATGGAGTACGAAATACGTTTCGTTCCAAAGTTGTCGAGATAATTGTCAGTGATTCGAACTTTGTTATCGCACTCAAGTTACTCTGCAGAGGATAACAAAGTTCGCGAATAATCAGATTCCACTAGCGTCTGGAAGTATTCATCATAGATAAGAATAAACCGTTCCTCGCGAGACTTATTTCCTAAATACTTCTCCCCCGGTAGACAATATCACCTCTCTCTCTCTCTCTCTCTCTCTCTCTCTCTCTCTCTGTGTGTGTTTTATTCATTAGCAATACCGTCACCTGTTGACATCGCGAGTTGCATGAACCGTACTGTGACTCAGACCGAATATAATTATCTGCAAACATTACGGTTATTTGAGAACGAAGAGAAAATAGCAGAACATTGCATAAACTCTGCTACGACAAAGAGTATTAAAAATTATTCGACGATTCGAACTAATCTTCGGCGTGTTTTTACGAATAATTGTACCAGTTTGCGAATAATTAAAAATGCAATGCTCATTTATAATACCACATTTGAAAAAAAAAGTTACAACACGAAAATGAATAAACTGTTACCCTGAAGAATACACAGACTCGCGAAAGTGTTCGAACGCCCTTTAAAACATTATAACTTTTTTAGAATTAGACCTGACTTTTTTGAGCAGTTAGAAGAATTAGTTTCCCAAATGATATGGAAAAAAGATTTTGAAAAAATTGCAATTGGTAAGAATTACATGAGAAAATAAAAATGGCACTTTTCTCTATTCTATGTTATGATCTATGTTAGTTATACACATGCTGAAAAGTTCATCGAAATCGATTAATAGACACACGAGCTACAAATAGTTAAAGGTGTTGAAAATCGTAGTTTTTCACGACTTTTGGTCAGTTTGTGCGTGCCGTTTTTATCTGCGTCAACCGATTTCGATGAAATTCTCAGCACGTGTATAACTAACACAGATCTACAAAATGTATATTTTAAATTTTCATTACAGGCTCAAATAAAAAAGTTTTGGTAATTGCCTTCTTTATATATAACATAAAAAAAGTTGTTCTAAAGGGTGTTCGAATATTTTCGTGTGCCTGTGTATGTGGGGGTTAAAATGGTTTCTATCGAATTGATTTCACCTTACCAAAAAAGATTGAACATTTAATAATGAAGATCCCGAACCACAGACATTAAATTATTCAAATCAAAGTCAAATGGGAAATGTAGCGTAAAATACAGCTTAAGTAGTGGAACTCTAAGCAGTAGAAGGGAATCGTTCTTCGCGTATTGTTCGGTTTCATCGAAGCGAGCAAGCTCTTGGACAAATGAACGATGACTACGGGTCTGTAACGTAGCTTCTTTCATCGCGGCCGGTGCATTACAATATAGCCGCTTCTTGATTTCCAGCACGTTATAGCGGTATTGAAGTCACTGCACCGTGAGAATACAGTTACGCGGTATTCCCTCGTGAATAATGGCGGCCATTAGCTGCGAGGAGGGGACAGACAAGATGGAGAAAACGCAATCCTATTAGAACTTTCAATAATTTTTTCCTCCTTCCGCGAAAGAAAGACGGGAAACCGTCGGCGGACACTTTTCTGTCGGACTTCCTCGCGAATCCTCCTTTCCTGATCCCTGCGAATGCTTATGTGAATACTACCCCCGGTATAAAGCATCCAACCCTCTCATTCATTCCTTATTTCTGCAACTTAGTATGTCCTTTGATATCAAAGTAAAATGATAAAAACAGAAATAATTCACTTTGCCGGGGAATGAACAAAAATTACTTCTTTGAGAATGAAAATCTAAAGCTGATTATAATCGAAATTGAATGGTTTGCAAAATGTTTAGTAACATGTGTGACGAGAAATTAAGAATAATAAAATAGTTAGCAACACGTCGAACAATAAATTAGAAATAGTAAAAGTTTTAGTAATGTGCACGTATTTGCCCCCATATTTACATCAAGATGGAGATTTATGTATTTTCTGTTTCTACATTTTATTTTTTAAAACAGTGAGCCAACAAATGAAATCTTGTATATATTATACTTTGTAAATATTCTGACATAATTCTCAGTATAAAAAGATTTGATGAGATGAGTTCCGTAAAATTGATTCATACAAGTACCTGTGTTTGGATGGGAGGCTAATTATCATTAACGAAAATCCGAAGATCATGGTCTCGGACTGGAGCGCTGGAAGGTTACACTCTACTTGACGATATGAACTCGAAATCCAAGAAGGAACGGATATCAAGGCCGATCTCTCAGGCCTCCCGCAGCTCTCTCTCATTATCCTTCGGTAACTCCGAAGTTAATTAGATCCCGGGCGGAGAGGCGTATAGTTGTGTTTGAATGCGAATTGGATCCGAAAAATATATCAGCTGTCGCCTTTGAAACTCGACGATCTGGAATACCTCATTTCAATCGACAAACCGACCGACTAAAAACAAAACAATCAATGGAGAAAGTTAGTCTATTTTTTCGAACTGATCAATACTTTGCTGGGCCAATAAATAAAAGATAAAAATGTTTTAATCATTCTAGCGGCGCAGAAAATCCTACGACAAGGGGTTAATAATACTGTCTGGGTTAGTCCAGTATATCCAGTGCCGGATTAAGACCTTCGGGGGCCCTGGGCTCTTAAAAGATTTTGAGACCCCCTTATACGCTTCGACTCAATGTAGGGTTTTCTCACACGTGCGCATAAGCACTTAGCAATATTATTGCGAAAGATGTAAAATTCAGAAAATTTCTATGGTGCCCCCCTTCTCCCAATGACCTAAGCACCCGATTAATTTGCATTACTGGT
Source organism: Halictus rubicundus (assembly GCF_050948215.1). Taxonomy (NCBI): domain Eukaryota; kingdom Metazoa; phylum Arthropoda; class Insecta; order Hymenoptera; family Halictidae; genus Halictus; species Halictus rubicundus. The sequence goes on from NC_135154.1 coordinate 13,333,367, forward strand.
TAATCCAGCACTGTACGCACACCGCTATAACAACTTGCCGCGAGTTTGCAGAGCATCATCAGTCACAGTTGCCAATTGATTTGCGGTTGCAGGAAGTCAATTTAGCGACAACACGCCGCCCGTGATGTCGATAGACCGAAATCCGGTGCTTCAGGACACCGAGCCTGTGGGAAGCGTCGTAACTAGAGCCCGCGCCGAGGACAATGAACAGGATCAGCTGACCTATGGCCTGGAATCCATTGGCCACAACTACAACGGCGATGACAGTCCGCAGCCACCTCTTCCCTTCGTCATCGACAACACCACTGGCATCATCTACGTCAACGAGACCCTTAAAGGCAGGGTGAGTCCCGTTTCTAATATTCAGCGCATCATTTTCAAAACAAATTAGAGCCACTTGCAATTTTCTCGCGTCTTTCGTGTTTTCGGTCAAATTGAGAGGACTGTGCGAAATTTAATTTTATTACTTACTAAGGTGTTGCGTGCGTGCGATTAAAACGCGGGTTGCAGGCGGGTGACACGATCCTTTGACCAGGTTCAGAAATCGACGTTCGCAGCGACATGCTCGAGCAAATTGAAAAGCGGTTAAGAGAGCAATTGTCGTGATTTTGCGGGGATCTCTTGGAACAGTTGCTCGGCGGTCAACGTGTTAAAGCAAGCGGAAATGATTAGGATGCGACGTCGTCTGGTGAATAAGCAGGGTGCGGTAGGACTTTCCATCGGAGCTGTTTCAACATTTCCACGGGCGTACGGGTAAGGGGTCTCGGCATCGCAATTGCAACAGGATGGCAGGCAAATGTCGGTTAATTCATCTGGCACGCGGTTTCCGTCTTTTTGAGTATTTCCTATACCGCGTAAATGCCTATTTACCGCCTACTGATCGACGCCCAGATCCTTTGCAAGATTTACCGGCAATAAACATAGATCCTTGGTGAACAACTCATTCGAATAATAATTTTGCGCTTCCCAGACACCTTAGGGATCGTTTGCCGTTCAAATTAACTACCGGACCAATCGAAACCACTGGTTTCAAATATTTTCTAATCACTGAAATTGTCCAAGGTTCCAGGAAAATAGCTTTTCTTCGAATTTCACGCGTGCGTCGCTGTGTGAGTTTGAACCTGCTCACCTGTTAAAACTCTCGAGAGATTGCTAATAGAACGTGTCAACAGAACCTAGTTTACAATACTGTCGAAATATCACACAAACTGCGACGCACTAGAATTTTTAAGTATTGTTAAGACTGTTAATTTTCACTCTGGAGTCTCGTTTTCAATATCCTTCTGTTGAAATTGACGCAAAAATAACAAAGCTTTAATCTCACTATGTGAAGTACCTGTAGCTCGTTGTCAGCCTTTTTGTGTGTCTAAATAAGAACTAATAGCATCTACGCAATATTGCCAACAAGAAACAGATCTATTCCTGGAGTTCTATACTACGCGAAATCTTCGAATGTATTTTTGCAATACATCTTCCTTCGCAAGAACCTGTCAGAGTGCTTTGATGAATGCTGCGAGCAGCTTCCGTGGCTTTATATCTCATTTTGAACACGTCCGATAAAATCATTCGAACTTGCATTTTCCATCTTCGCTTCGACAGTGTCAAATGGATAACACGAAATAGCGAAACCGAACACCATTTGCATAAACCGATAAAGCTATTATGAAATAGGCGTCGAAGTCCACGGTGACTAGAACTACAGTAATTTTTGCAACGAAGTTTCGAGCTCTTACGTTTCAAAGGATAATGATCGTCGTTCGTGCGACTGCTCGAGGCTTGAGAAATTTAAAACGTATGGACCAATCATCGCTATTCCCTCGTACGTATTCCTTTCGATTTCTGTACGATGCGCGCACAAGCATTCGCGTGTGCCAGCTTCTTCACATCGCGTCTCATAAAATTAACCTTTCCAAGTGCATGCTCCGTGTGCAGCGTGCCGTTGCACAGCTCTGGTCTTTGCACGGCCTGGTTGCAATCTCATTCATGCAATATTTATTGTTGCCTCTGCAAAAACATTTACTTACACGTGGAAACTGGTCGCACGTCGCGAGAACGATCAAATGTTTCTTTATCTTGTATTTTGTCAGATTGACAAAAAAGAATCTGAAGATTCCTCATTCTTCACTGATTCTGAATATTCCAACTTCTTTTAGTTTTTCATTTTGAGAAAAGGAATTCACTTTTAATTATTTGTCTTTCGAAATGCCTTTTTTGTACAAGAGTAGTTCTTTTAGTGACGAAATACAGTAGAAGGAAGGAAGCAAGGTCCCTTCGCTTGCTTGGATGCAATTAATAGCAAGTGATATTCATTTCTATTAATTATTACTGTTTCGTATACGTTTTATATTTAAAAATAATTTCTACCATATGTCACGCTCTTGTTTTTAAATACATTTCAGTAATAATTAGCAGTTACAATTTACTGCCAGTCTACTGTTTCGTGAAAAAGAAAAAAATTGAAAATGGTTCGGTGGAAACATGATTTTTTAATGCTAGGTACAAAGTGAGCTTTTACCGCGGTGATATTCTGTATCGTTCGTTCAACGTTCATGGTACACACCGTTAAGAGAATAGTGGTGGTTCGGCTTGTCACGTGACTGACCTATGATTGATTTACTGGTAATCAAGAGAACAATAGACCTTCTCGTCCCGAAATGTTAATACTGTGAACTAACTGTAGACGCAACCTCAAATATCCAAAGTACTCAACGAAATGAAAACTTAACAGTTCAGATATACTATCTCAAAAATTCTCTTTTATTTCTGCTCTATTGGGATTTCCAGAAATCTCAACTTAAAGATTAATCTCTGCAATAATAAATAGACTGCACTAGATTTGCTTATGGTCTTCGAAATGTGAGAGAATGAAAAAAGTAATCCGCCCCGAAAATCTCAACTTCTCAATTTCAGTTTTCTAGTCACTGAGCATTGAAAATTTTGGTTTATTTATTATCCTAATAGTATTCTATTCTAATTCAGTTTTTTTTAATGATTTCGCTTCTTTCTGAACCATCAATGGACACTTGATCCCATAATTTAGTTTGATTCCATAATATAAGAAATGAACAAAATAAAATTTAAAGGCCCGGTCTTCGTAGATTCACGATAAGGTAGAGTGACTACATTACCGTCAAAAAATGGTTTTACGTGCCTCAAGTTTTCGTCCTTAAATAAAAATATTTTGTCGCTGGTAAAGGGCTCATTCGAAAGAGGAAGGTTCAATCTAGTGCGCGCTGGTCAGGAGCTGCCGAGATTATGCAGATTTTTGGTAATATAAGCGTTAGAAGTAGGCCAAAAATTGACGATGTGCATGCCATGGAACCCAAGCACTTTTATCGCATTGGATGAGTTTTCTGGATGAAATCGAGAACAGCGCGCACTAGAAAATATCTCCAGCTACAAATTGAGCTATATTTTGTCTTATTCTCTGCGAAATAAAGCCAAAAACTTTTTAAAAAATGTGATAAATTTAGTCACAGACTTAAGTCCCGTCGGATCAAGACCAAGACGGATCTCAAGTCTGAAGGCTGTGAATGGAAATTATTAATTAAAAAGTCACGTGACTATCCCGGGCCCTGAATAGATTGTAGTAAAAATTGATTTTCGAGTGTGGTAGAAAAATGGTGTCGGTCGTGTACGACCGACGTGGCGCTCGAGGTGTTAAGGGGGTGAGGTGTATACTGCGAACGGGGCAAAAGAGACGCGTCGCAGGACCGTTTATTTCGGAACAACGAGAACGTAACATGAACAAGCCACATATGGTCGATGTCCAGAGATTGAACGACGTTTCTTGCTACTTCGTTCCAGGGAGGCCAGAACCTGTTCCTCTACGTGACCGTCTCCGATGGCCAGCTCACGACAAAGACCGAGGTCTACGTCACCATTAAAAACACTTCGGGCCCCAATGGAGGACACACCAGGTAGGTTAACTGTCAGGGACAACCTCGGTGAACCGATTGAGATCAGAGCCACGATACCTCTGCTTCCTATCCCCCACGAAGCCGCAGACTTCGATCCGTCTCGTGTTTTTGATGCAAACGATTTCTGATTCACAAATTTCTGATTGAGGAGCTATAAGGCAGGCATTGCAAGTCTGGCAGCATGAAGAAAAGACATTATAAGCTAGGCCCGTCCCATTAACTCGCGCCCAAGAGTGTGGTAAGACACACCAAACCAACAGTGGATAGATTAAATACAGCAAAAACTTTGTAATTAGACAAGTGACATTCGTTTATGAAACGCTCACGAGAATTTATATAGAACATCGTAGACCACGAGACATTATACATTCTTTTCGTCTTTCGTAACGATTAGTCTGCTAATAAATCACTACACTGAACTACAGAAGGTAATGGATTAACAACAAATATTTACCTAGTACTCGAAACTGTTGTGACCGCCAGAGGTTGTTCCCTTGCAGCGTTTCTGCAATAATGGATGCCATGTTATCCGGTTAACAGGGTAGTATCAATTTTCGATTAGATGTGAATCAGTTTCAAAGCACAGTTTGGCTAATTGTAAGTCCGGATCGAGCTTATGGGATCCATTGAATTATCATTTATGGAATATCGGGAAACGAGACGTGGATTTCTGTTTGCTGTGCAAACAAGCGTTCAAAACACCTGAACACGCGTTAGCTGTGTCCACACTGAAGCAACAACGAGGACAGCAAGAAGAATTGATTATTTAAGAACGAAGACTGTAACTTCATATTTAGGACTGGAATTTTTCAGATTTTTCTCTCTAATCTACTCTATTTTGTTGATGAAATTGATCCAAAAAATTTGCTCGTATCAATTAAATCCTCTTCAGCATTTTCGATAAGACGTTCGAATTCGATAGTTTCTAAGAAACATAGGAACAGTAGTTTTCTATTATGAAAATCATCGTGTATAAGCGTACGAAATGATGAAATATGACCGTCTTTCGGAGCAAACTTTGCGACGACCATTTCCAAACCGATGAAGTTCGGCGCCCATTGGAAAGTCGGTCGCAAATTGCATGAAAGATGAAACCTTTACGAGGGTGACCCTGTTGGCTATATACGAAGGAGACGGAACCCGCGTAATGCATGTGCCGGACACGAGGGCCTTGGTCTCCCTATTTAGTCCCTTCACGTGGAGTTAGAAGGGCGGTTAAAGAAACGTGCCGAGTTGTAAGGAAGAGCCAATTTAGCTCGCAAGACACACCTATAGAAATATTGCGGGCGCCAACGTGTTCCGTTGCGCAGCAATGAAACCCCTGCGTCGAGCGGTGGTTTCACAGTTTTAAATACAGGCAACCCACGCATGAAAAGAGTCTCCCGACTGATGTTCGAACGACGACATCGTGTATCGAGAATTTCAGTTGGTAGTCGACTGGTAGTCGTTGGCAGGTGACTGGTGTTTTCATTTTCTTTCAATGGAGGACCGGGTTTATGGCAATTGCTGCAGGCTCTTTCGTGAATCGGTCTTTGAGCTTCCATGCAGTAAGCTGCTTGGGGAAGTTCTGTGGATTTTATCTGATCGATTCATTCTTGCGGATAGGAGTTTGGGACGATTGGGCCAGACCGGTTTCCAATTTAACCCCCATACGCTTCTCAGAAATAGTAAAAGATCCTGAGACATTTTCTCTATTTTTGTTTCACACTTTATATCAACAAATTGTTTCACTTATAATATTTTAAGGAAATACATCTCACGATACAAAACCGTGAATGGATGATTTTTCACCCTGAGAAACATATGAGGGTTAAATCTGTGTTAAGGGCTGTTTTCCTACTTGTTTCTTCTATTAAATAATACTTAGCCGTGTCTTTGAAAAAATACAAGATAATGTCGGTAGATAATGTGTTACTTATTGGAAGATTAGGAATAACGGTGGAAGGATAATGAATACTAAAAAAGATTGTTCGGAAGTCCACGCGTCGAAGACATTTCATATCAATTTGATTATTTTGAAGCTAATTCCAGCGTGATTGTCCATCGACAGGAACCCGTTCCCAGGACAGCACGGGTCCCCAGGTCGAATAAGGCCGCCCCTGCTGGGCCTGCCGAGTCTGCAGAACTATCCACGACCAGGATTACCTCATAAACCAGCGTTACCGTCGTCGCCGGTTTCTGTGCCGGTTACTATACCAAAAACAACCAGGCTGCAGCCGGAGGAGGCGAAAGAGACCGAAGGGAAGATAGATGACAATGCTGTCGGTCCTCGCGTGCAATCTATGGAGGAGAACGAGGTCGAGGGGCCACCGTTAAGCTCGAAAATCACACCTGCCGAGGCACCACCCTCCCAGGACATTTCAATGACATTGGTGCCGGTTACCGCGGTCTGCGTGCTCGTGGTCGGCCTTGGGATGGGTGTATGGTCACTGCGAAATAAATTCTGCGGCGCCAAAAATTCCAAAGAAGACACGGTGCGTTGTTTTGCCAATCGTTGTCATTCGCGCCCATAGAAATTGCATTCGATGCCGAATACATCAACCTTCAGATTCCCTGTTGATAACTATGAGTAGAAGGGTTTTTATTCAAAATGAAAATTTCGAGAATCAAAAAATTCTTTCTTCGATGATTATTAATTCGATTCATTTTCGACGAAGTCGCAACCAAAGAAACGTATCCGTTAATTTAAAGTAGTTTTCTTTCATTTTCATATTTATGGTTGCACCTTATTCGTTACAGAAAGAGCAAGCTTCAGTCAGCGTTTCAAATATATCAGACGATCCATCTCTCGTTTTAAAAAGATGGCGTGGCCCCAAGGCTCATAACAATCGATACGAACCCTGGGAAAAAGACAGTCAAGCCGGTGCACAGAATAAACAGGAAGATAAATGGGAATTTCCTCGACATCGACTGAAGGTCAGTGACAGGGTTAAGTGGCATTCGAGATCTTATAATGTACTGGGTGTTCGTGAGAAACGTAGTTTCTCAGATTTCATAAATTCGATTCTATGTTACAGACAATACCAGTGACAATACTTCCTTATTTTCCATTGTACTTTCATGATATTTTTGACCAACGTATTTGTGACATTTTTCTGATTAAAATGACACCAAACATGACAGAATTCGGAGCATATTTAGTCGCTTAATACACGACTCGGTCGAACCTCGATTATCCGTACCGATCATGTCCGAGTTCTCCATATACAACAAAATTTATTATACAAATCAGTAAAGATTGAATCTAACACTGTAGTTAGGTACTGACTAGTTCGGATAATCGAGGTTCCACTATATCATGGACTGAACAAGTAAATATGATCCAAATTGTGTCGCGATAGGTCTCGTTTTAATCATAAAAATGTCACGGATACGCCGGTAGAAATTTCATGAAAAAAGAATGATTAAAAACAAAAAAGTTTTACCACTGGATTAAAAATTTTCTCACAGATCAAAAATGTTCTATTTGTTTACCGCTCAGTTAATTGTCACGATTTCGGAGGCCAGTATGGCAACAATATCAAAAGTTTGACAAAGAGGAAAATACATAGTGTCGAAAACGTCGCAGGTCTTCAACATTCTCGGAGAAGGTTGTTTCGGACAAGTCTGGAAATGCGAGGCCCTGGACATCGACGGAAAGTCTGGCACAACAATCGTCGCGGTAAAAACTTTGAAAGAGAACGCGACGGAAAGAGAACGACTGGATCTCGCACAAGAACTAAGAGTCATGAAGAATCTAGATCCCCATCCTAACGTCGTTAGGTTGTTAGGATGTTGTACAGAACGCGAACCTATGTTCGTTATACTAGAGTATGTTAGCGGTGGAAAGTTACAAAGCTTTCTGAGAGCGTCGAGGGAAGAAAGAAACCATGGAGGACCTGGACTGACGTCTAGAGATCTGACTGGTTTCGTTTATCAGGTACGTTACTGACATTTATCACTGTTAAACATAACTCTCCCCTGTTGCTAACTTCGATACAATTTATTGATTCGTTTTGTTCATGTTAGATGAAATATGAGTCGATTTGCTTGTCATATTTATGAGATAAATTAATAACATTATACTATTACGTTATAAGTAGACTGCGAGTTTCACGCATTTATGACAAGAATGTAAAATACAAAATTGTGAGTATGTTAGAAGAATTTAAGAATACTGACTACCCGGATAGCTCTGACCTAGAATTATTTGTCTTCGCAGATTGCCAAAGGTATGGAGTACTTGGCGTCCAAGGGAATCATCCATAGAGATCTAGCCGCGAGGAACATATTGATTGACGAAAACCGCGCGTGCAAAGTCGCGGACTTCGGTTTCGCCCGTGACGTGGCTGCCAATCAAATCTATGAAAGGAAGTCCGAGGGCCGACTGCCCATTAGATGGATGGCGCCAGAGAGCTTGTACGATAACATATTTTCCGTGAAATCGGATATATGGAGCTTCGGCGTATTGATTTGGGAGATCGTTACGTTAGGCTCCACGCCTTATCCCGGTTTGGCCGCTGCCGAGGTATACTTCCTTCGATTAATCCTAAAAAAACCTAGCATTGCTGTTCAAGTCATTCTTTACATTATCTTAAAAAACTAATCTACACGCTTGATATTGTTAGCCGCTTGCTGAGAAAACTGTTCCGAATTCGCACTGCTCTAATCGAAAACTAAGCAAACTTTTTAAAACAATCCAATAATTCGTACAGTTTTAAGAACGGTATAGTACTTTCTCTGTAACGACGCGTATCTCGGGGAGCAGCGAGACGTTCAGGAGCAGTGGAAGCTGATTTGCGTTCACTCTCATTGGCCAGCGACTCACCGCTGTCTCGCGATTGGTTGCGCCGCCGGCTGGGCGGGACAAAAGCGCGACGCTATGGAGGAAAATGGAAATCTAAAAATGAATGATTTGAAGGACGAAACAATGAAATATTTGTTTCAGGTGATGAGAAGGATCAAAGAAGGCTACAGGCTGGACAGGCCAGAACACTGTAAGAGAGAGCTGTATAACATCATGTATTACTGCTGGGACAAGGACCCAGCTTGCAGACCATCTTTCGGAGAACTTGTTGGCCTGACAGAGGGTCTTTTACTCGACGAAACGGACTACATCGAATTAGACAGGTTTCCCGATCACTCGTATTACAACGTGCTCAATCTCAGCGGTGAAAAACTGTGAACGACATTCGTTCCCGCTGTGAAAAGAACCAAGTGCAGAAGCAAAGATTTCAAAGGCATCCAACTGAACGGAAACACAGACGCCTCAGCGAGTTGAGCCAAATAAAAAATACTCTTGGTAATTGTAAGTTAGATTAGACTCCGCAACTTGAATCAGTGGATACTCGAATCCGATCATTAAGAGCTAAACATCTGTTGCGATTAATGTTGTATTAAAAAGGAGACTGAGCAATGTTACGTTGGCGAACGACGCTGTTCGACAAATTCTTATCTTTTTCGTAAAAATCATAGTAAAAATGCAAAAATTTGTAATAAAACAAAGAACACGTTCGGTCTTGAAAAATTGATTGTTTAGCTTCTTGTCCATACGAAACGTCTATTGGTAGTTCATGCACAAGTCGAATGGCGTAATCGCTGGCCTAACGGAATCATGCGAATTCATCAAAGTATTAAGATTTCCACAACGAATTTCCACCATCGAGAATGCCAATCGGGAAACTTTTGATTATGATCGCCAATTACGGACCGATTAAAAAAGGAGCACAAGCGACTGACGCGATGTGTGAATTAATTAAACGCATTGATTGCCATGACGATCGCCGATGATCGGCACCGCTAACAATAAGTCACGATCGATCGAAACCTTCGAAACGTATGAGAGGGAGAGAGAGAGAGAGAGAGAGAGAGAGAGAGAGAATGTATAAATGACAAGCACACACGAGTACGATGTAATTATTGCTATAATTTAACGAATCGACTAGCACGATGGGCATCAGTGACCGGCATGATATCACAGTGTCGCATCAATCGGAGCTACTGAACAATTAGTAAGCGAAATCACACGAACGTGATCCCGGCCGTTAATCTCTGGTTTACAAGGGAAGTGATGCGTAGGAGAACGCTGCCCGTCATAGTATTACCAAACGTGATTGCGGGCCTTCCGCGCGATAGTGTGTCGTGCGTTCAAATTTCATCGACGAAAGTTCAGCCGTTTCTGTTTGAGCATTGTCAATGGAAACGATCGATTTTTAAGGCGTTTTGTTGTTGACGCTACGATTACTGGAGGGATCGAAATGACCAATCCCAAATTCACTGGAATTATCAAACAAATTCAGAGGTACATGCAGGTAGAATCTTCATGGACATACTGAACTGCAGATTGCAAAATAAAAATTGCCTGCGTTAATTGCAATTATTATTTCCGTTCTTCAACATTTTAATTGGCTGAAAATAATACGTATTTTGACATTCTTTAAATGTTTTTACTCTTATGCATTTTAATTTTGCTAATTTTTATCGTAACACGAAAAAAAAATCCGCAGTAAAATAATAAGTATTTAGTCATTTCAACTGCTCGGTAGTCCTAGTGTTAACGGTAGTTTTACGATCACGAATGTACTCAATATTACAATGCAGCGCTTGTAAGTCTTACCTGATCACATACTTGTTAATTAATTGTACGTCGGTATGTAAATATGGATGAATAACTTATACTACAGTTCGAATCCACTGTAAGTTTAATCTCACGTTAAGTTTATATTTATCGGAGTTGTATATACGAGCATCGTGAACTAGTCACAGTTCCAATCAATATGAAAGTATCTTTAAAGAGAAAATTAAATGGACGAATGAACGAGCGAGTGTGACGCGTTTCGCAACGCACTTAGAATGCACCATAAATAATGATCGAAGAAACTCCGATAAGTGTCGACGTTCGAGTAAAATAATCAATTTTCCAAGGGAGGAGTTTATTGTTTAATCGGCTATAGTACACCACCTTCGCTAAAAATCGAATCGGAACTCGCTGTCATCGTGGAAAATTCTTGCCAATGTATCACTATTAGCAGTTTAATTAATCCTCGGATAAAAGGCGATCTGGGGCAAATGCAGAGTTGTTTTGATTCATGATACAATTTGCGCTGTGTGGAAATTGCAAGAAGAAATTGATCACAAAATGTAGTATACTCTTTTTAAACATATATCGCGAATAAATATTAGATGAATGAATAAATGTAACAACAATTAAACCAAAATGACTCTGCATTCGTTACACGAGAGACTGCTGCGGTTTTTCGTTATAAATTATTTTAGTAGTGTTTTTATATTTCTCTCACACCATTATAATAATGTTGAATGAACTTGAATATGATTGAACCGAAAAAGTCCAAAAAACGCAGCAGGATTAAAAGGATAGGGAACTTTTAAAAATCCATAATAATGATCAACGATTTTTTTTATTAAGATACAGAGAGACATATTTTGTTTATAAATAACACACGACGAACAGAAAAACTTGTGAGAAACATGTGTTAATACCACTTTATTTATTCGAAATGCAATTCATCTTTGATCGACAAATAAGTTTTTATTTATTGTTTTAAATTTTTCATCTAAGCTATAAATTTGCTGATAAGACTACCTTGCACGTTAGCAAGTGAACTGGGCGTGGTTAATGTTATAATAATTATTGTAAATATATTACTTGTAAAACATTTTTATGCACTAATGTAAATTGTACATATATCTCCTACTGTTCGATAAGTTATTGTATAATTTTTTGTTGTAAGAATAAAAAATTACATTTTATTATTCACCGTGTCTCACTACGATAGTCGTAAGTAGACCGTGAACAAGAATCAAAAATAAGTTTCGCATGATTACAATTGGCAGTTAAACTTTAAGCTTCGAGCTTTAAATATTTATGGATAAAACTGAAAATACAAATTCGTTTTACAAATGCAGTTCGGCATATTTACTGTGAATCATCGTTATCGTGACTACTTGTCGTTTGAGGTACTATGGAATTCATTGAAAACTAAATAGGAATGCTCTTAATATAAGTTTTGTACGTAACAAAAGTAATACCTTACATTTGTACTATTTCTGACAAATTAGTAAATTCGGCACATTGTTACGATGAAAATATAAGTTCCGTAATTTCCATTGTCCATCGTTTATATTACATACTGAATCAAACAGGTGGAACGCAAATATCACTGCTTTGCTTTCATACAGATGATGCACAACAAACTAAATATTTATATGTATTTATACATATTGATAGTTCATATCAAATATCTAGTTCCATGTTGTAAGTTGTTATTAAAGTTATATATACATTCTGGTCACGATGTAAGTGTTTATATCTACGCAAGGCCAGTTGCTTCTTTGTGTTAGTACAATAATTAAAAAACCCTTTAAGATGCAGTTTTTCTTTTTAGCATAGTAGCATTGTTATCTTTAAAATTCAGTAAAATTTCATCTAAAAGTGTTATCAACAGAGGATTACCTCCTAAACGTTGTATCTCATTTCTTGCTTTTTGATCCAATTCTTCGAGAACAGCTTTAGTATATGCAAATGAGCCAAACTTTTCTAATAAATTGATGCAATAACGTTTCACATCGATATCCTTGGTCCGCTGCCTCAGGATATCTTTATAAAGGTATATTAAGGAGTAATGCTTCAGTTTCTCATGCATAGATTGTGCTACATTATCTACATTTGAGTAAAGGATACTCATTAGTTGCCTATCTTCAGGATGGCTTTGTATGGCATGTAATATGGGAAAACTGAATTTTCCTTCAGACAGATCTTCGCAGAAACTCTTATTTTCAGCATACTATAAGAGTGTTACATGATATTATAATCATAATGACGCTAACGTTACGCTATACTTACCTCCTGAAGAAGTAAATTACAATAATCGTCACGAATTTGGAAATAAAGTCCTATGATTCCTGCTAAAGGTGTGAAATCCTCTTTGCAATTTGAAAATAACTGCATTAAACGGACAGCTAGATTGAAAAGTCCACCAGTTTCTGCAATGCGTTTGTTAGCTCTAAAACCTTATCCCTTTGCAAGACGATTAATATCTTTATCGCAGACTTACTTTGAATAGTCATCTGCTTGTAAGCAGTCTCAGAGGGGCAAATATAGTTGTCTCTCCAATAAATTTCCATACCTTGACCTCTATGAAGTTCCAACAACTGTTCTACATATACTTGCGTACTCTAATAATAACAAAAATAATATTAAATCAAATTCTATCATAGGAAAAGAAACTTCATTCTTGTTTCTGTTCACCTCTGGATGATTCAAAGCGATAACCTTCTCCAAAGCAATGAAAAGCGCATAATTCGCAGCATTTATTGTACTAGCTATCCCATAAATATTATGAGCTACGGGAATACCCCTTCTCAAAACTGAATTATCTTGAATATCATCAATTCTGTAAAAGACATACACTAATCAATCAAACATAAAACAAATATAAACGAATGTAAATGAACAGTGTCCTTGAAACTCACAAGAGGCTAGAAGTATGAAGCATCTGAATTATATCTTCAATAGCTTGAAGCTTATCCTGTGGTATTTTTAACCAATAATTGAAAGCTTGCACTAGCTTTGCTCTGATCTGTTTTCCAGGCACTTGTAGAATATAACTAAATGGTTCCAATAATATCTATAAAATAAACAACTCTGAACTATAAAATGCAAATTTGTCCGGTCAACGAACACAGGGGACAGTTGCCTAGATGTAACATTTAAAATATGTTACATGGTTATTGAATCTTGATAATTGGGAAACCTACATAGCTCCAAAATTTGTACAAGATAACAGTTTTCCTTATTTCCTTACACTCTGCTAGAGAAACCTCGCTCCACTCACAAGTCTAAGAATACGTATACAAATTTTAACTCTTCGTACAAATTAATTGTGGTCTCATTGATTAATGTATAATATTGGATATTGAAGGTTAATACCTAAGACATCTTCTATCGGACACGCCACCTTTTTTTTTCAAGATTAATTAACTGTGAATCTTCTTACAAAGTAGCATAGACCGATTTAAGCAACTGGTTTTATAAATTGTACTCGACTTTCCTGTCGAACATTTTTTGGCGAAAATGTAATACACATCAACGAACAAATAGAATATATTCAATCTATAATACCAATAATACAAACATGATGTAAATGGAAAAATTCTTGTTTGGATTTCCCATTGTTCATCCTTCTTATATGTTTGTAACACTTTTTGTATCACTTGGAAATGAATTACTTACAATTTCGGGGACTAGTAGAAAGTTGGAAAGACTATTCTACTTTGTGTATTTCATTGTATTGTCACTTTGACAGATCTTTAACCTCAGCAAGTTTAGATCACCGGTAAAACTAACCTCATCTTCCTCTTTGTCACCGGTCGCCGAGTACGGTATGTTTCTTTCGACGTCCATACTGTGTTCAAACTTGAAAAATAATGTCGAGTCCGTGACCACAATAGTTTTATAAAATATGGCCACTAATGATTGCACGTGAAAACAGAATTGTTTTGTATCGACTTATCGTATCACTTGCACACAGTACATGATAATCATCGTCTGCTACAGTCACGTTGTGTTGCCGAGTGGCGCGTTCCAGCGGCATTGGGAAACACGCACACAACGAACCGCAAAACCGAGCCAATCGCTGCGCGTTTTACGAAAATCGTTACCTTCTGGTTACACTTCGATAAATGTTTATTTAAGATCTAGTTTATTTATATCAGCATTGATTTACGCAAGCCATTCCAGCGTAGATCGCTTGTACAGTGCGCGACGCAAAAGGAAATTCTATAGTTATAAAGTAAAATGGAGAATTCTTTTTCAAATTAATTTAATTCACTTGATTTCGTTAATTTTTAGCTGACAAGTTTCCATGTAACAAATGCTCTAGATTCTAACATTTAGATTGTCTGATTCAGAGTTTCCGAATGATTGGCGAAAGATAAAATTAGATTGGCAAGTTTCGCAATGAGGATTATTGCTATAACCTATTTTTCAAAGGAAGAGATACGCAGTATTGGCCGTAATTGATGTGCATGGTATCATAAGTGCATGCATCTTATTATCATTTTATCTGAAATTTCTTTTTTAAAATGCAGATCAACAAAATATAATGATATAATAAAGATAAAGCGTTGTAAATTATTATTATAGATCATTTTGGAAGGAGGATGAAGAAAGAACACTATGTAATCACTATAGGACACGGATTGTCAAATATTTAATATTTGTACAACTACAACGGTAACAATACTTTACAGGGTCTAATACTTTCAGCCGATAGTGTATATCAACGTGGTTTCACCTTAACAATAAAATTTTCCCCGTATTTCGCATTCAACGGCCACAGTCACGCTGTTCGAATACACCTAATCATAACACCCGGAGTCCTACTGCAATCACCAATTTCCATTATTCATTTCTCACTGGTGATTATACCTACAAGTATTAAAAAAACTTTACCGCCAGGTGTTATCGAAATAGGACGCCAGGATAAATGTGATAAGAGGGTCTTTTGGTCTAAAGCGTCATTTTGTAGGCTTCGCTTGGAAATTTTTATAAAGAAATCGGACGACTGTTTTGTATCGAGGATTTGCATACATATTTTCTACTGTTTGCACTATACAATAGAATTTTTTGGAGACAAAATACTTAAAATTGTAGGGATTATAGTTCTTTCAAGGAGGAGCATTATAACAAAATGTGCATTATTGGCTAACACAATTCCAGTCGTTC
Source organism: Halictus rubicundus (assembly GCF_050948215.1). NCBI lineage: Eukaryota > Metazoa > Arthropoda > Insecta > Hymenoptera > Halictidae > Halictus > Halictus rubicundus. The sequence goes on from NC_135154.1 coordinate 13,349,012, forward strand.
TTTTGGTAAAAAATAAAAAAGGACCCAGTTTGCCGGCCGCGTTAGTGAAAAAGGTTATTGCCGGCGGAGGGTAATGATAATGCAAAAAGAAAATCGATTTTTTGAAATGTCTAGACCAGTGGACCCGCTTAAAACGTGGAATTACTTACGAACTCTTTTCGAGTATACATAGAAAACGGTTTCTCTCTGTTCTTATAAATTCGAATGAAAAATGGAAAAAGAAAAACGTTCAATCACAGTTGCCGCTACGGTTAGGCCGTGGATGTTCATGTCGGCACGGCTCGAGGGACCAGCGTCTCTTCTTTCCTGTATCGAGGATTAATTAAGACAACGTCGCTATCTGACACGTCCTTTGCTCGGGTTCACTATCCTCATCCGACTCACTAGCCCAAGAGGGCTGACGTTCATGTCACATTTCCCCGTCGCTGTTGCCCATTCGTTCCGTTGGCCCCGTCATCCCGTCATCCATGACCTCGGTCACCTTGCGGGATCATTGTCACAATTAAAATCGGCTGTGTCTAACTAAGAGGCTACATACCTTCGCTAACACACAAATAAGAATATTTAACGCGTAAAGATAATCAAATTAACACTCCAGTGAACGGGTGAATAGAACTCACAATGTACAGATAACAAATCTTTAACCTGTATTTTCATTAGTAAATAATGACTGCGGATTTTCAGGCAAAATAAAAAATTTCTACAATGTATTTCTTCTTGCACGAAGATCTAAAAATAATAGTACAGTCAACTGAGACAGTCGACTGACAACTAAACGTACAATTCTGTTGCATAGTGGTGATAGATAATTTTCTTAGGTTTTATGTTTTTTTTTTTCGATTTTCACGAAATTTTTGGAATCAGCGCCAGAAATATTTGAAAGTTTAATTTCAAGTTCAATAATAGAGGAAGATTGTTCATCTGTACGAACGTGATAATTCGATAAGTCAGTATAATTGAAAAGGAATTAAACTAAGGAAGTTATAAAGTCTTAAATCAATTTGCGTTCACTCTCGCGAAAAGACGGCGTCTTTAACCATTAACACCAGCGAGACCCAGAAAAAATTTAAATTTATTTCTTGATCGCGAGAAATTCGAACTTTATCCTGTTGACCCAGTTTTCGGACAGGTGACGGTAAGAGAATCCCTTAACTTCGATCTGGTTTAGGTATTATGCTACGTGATACTGGGTGGTGTAATAAATTCATTCGTGATCCGTTACACGAAAATTAAGCAGCTTCAACTAATTTTATGTAAAATTATGTAAAACTAACTGGTGAATAATGTATGTTCTGCGGAGTTTCTACCACCTTCGTGATCATTTAAATGTTCCTTAATTATATGAGGTGTATCCCTTTCCTCTATAAAAACATTTAAACATTTGCAACGTTCGCTTCGCGTATGTTTTTCAACGATTTCCGACCAATGTTTTCAGTGCTTTCCCATCTACGTTGTTGATCGATTATGTTCCTTATTTATGACACTATCATCTCCGCACTTTGAATTTCTCGTAGCATCGAGAGTGCGTTTGTCTACCATATTGCGCGCAAACACAGTTTTAATATTTCGCGCAGACACTGCGTCATTTTATAGACATTTTACTGCACACACGAAAAGCTTATTAATTAATAATCAAGCAGATTTCATCTCTCAGACTACGTCTCAACAGAAACATATCGCACCAGCAATGGTCTTGCAATTTCTAGAAAAAAAAAACACTTCTTTGTTTCTAATTACTTTTTTTTCATGAAACATTTGTCGTCATATTCGTTGCATTCTTCTGATGGAAACGACCCTAAACGCGACACAATACGATTCGTATAGGATACACAGCAGCGTGTACTTACCAGAACTTCCTCGAAACGATCGTAATGCTCGTTCCTGGTGTTCAGAAGGCTTTCGGTCACAGAATCCGTGGTGTTGCTTATCTGGCAGACTGAGCTGCGATCCCCTAAAGCGCTGGATGCAATATGCAGCAAGGACAGCGCGGCCAACAGTCCGGCTGCGTGGAGAAAAAAAAAACAAAGCGGTTATAACCGGAAGAGCGGTTCCTACAGTTTTCGAGTTTCAGAGGAGCGAACAGTTGCGCGTGACGTGATTTTTATGCATGTTTCGCCCGGCGCGGTTTGCGCGGGCTCCGCAGTGCATTTATTATCGTTAAAGCGGATATACAGGAAGATGGCTGAAAAAGTACCGGCGACGTAGGATAGCCAAAGACTGTACGGTTTCCATGCCAAAATGCAGGACAGCGGCAGATAAAATAACGTTCTCCGCCAACCGTTCGTTATCGCCAGAACGCCAGACCAGCAACAGGAACAGAGCGACTCATCGTTCCTGGAACAAAAATGCACGTCTGGTGTCTCTCTTACTTTCCCTCGTTCCGATCAATTACCATGCGAACGCTTTGAATATCTTTTCCTACACTCTGCAACCTGCGTATTAGTTGCACTGATCCACCCTCTTCCCCCCCCCCGTTAATATTCGAACTCTCTTCAAGGGTGTGTTCAGAACAGTTACAGAAATTAACAGTGTGTTACTCTTGAACACAGCCAAAGAGGGTGTGCAAAACTTGACCTACAATAACCTGAATATTTTTTGATCTCATAAATTGTCTAAAATTATGGTGCAAATCGATATATCGGCACATACGTTACTCAAGAAACTATCAATACCTGACACAGATTTGCACGAACAGTGTGATGGCCCACGTGATCTCCAGGAAGAAGATGAAACCGGCTGCTGCTCTGAAATAGCATGAGAGGCATGAAACTAGGTGGGGGGGAAAGTACATACACCCTCCTCTCATATGCGAGCAGAATGGGGAAAGCAAGAGGGTCTGACATCACGCATTACTCTAGAGTGGCCATCATTAGTCTACGACCGACAACGCCGTGATACCGGCTGCTATAGATTGATTGACGGACAACGGGCATTAGCCAACCACGATCCGCTCCTACTGAAAATTTCCGCACAACAGAATGTCATAAATTATTCGACACATGCGGCTTCGAAGCCATTCGTTCTCGCGTGCGACGAGAAGAAAATATTCTGAAAAGTTGGACACGAAAAATTATATTTTATGGAACATGTATCGTTGAATCTCTATTGCTTTAACCCCTTCTATCAGAATTTATTTTACGCTTGTAGTTGAAACTTCTTTGTTATATATAATTTCTTAGAAAAAGAACGATCATCGTATTTATTGCATGCCTCAACGGCCATGTATTGGCAACAACATAGAATTTTATTTCGATCCAAAAGAAACTAATAACTAGACTGCGGATTTTATGCACTTATCATCAAATCGAGTGCGTGCTATTTGAACGAGTAAAATGATTAAAAGAATTTAAGAACGTCCATAAATTATTTCCAACTTTTTAAGATGATTAATGGAAGTGATCCATGAATTATTTCCAACGTTTTAAGATGATTAAGGGAAGAAATAAATTTCTATTTTGCTCCTGCCTCTTGCAACTGATGTAGAAAAATTTTATTTTGCATAAAAATCCGCAGTCTACTAATAACATACAGTCTGTCCGTTTTAACTGTCTACACGTGACTATTTCCATAAGTATCAGAGATATAAAGAAATGTTTCGGTTGAAGGCTGTACGGTATCGCGGGGACATGTCGCGATGATAATTGCTTGACCTTGAAATAGCGTTGGTGCATGCTGCAAAGGTCACATTAAAATTTTTAAATGGGACACGATACTTATTGCGCATTGTTGTAGGTAATATTCAGACGTTTACAAAACACTATCTAATCAGGAGCTATGAAGGAAGGGGCAAAAAAATATCAAGTCTTTGTGACGCGATAATTAGAGAACGAATTTAACTCTTTCAAAGTAGACGCTCTCAGTGGGTCTCGCCGAACTGGTGGTACAAAGGGATACATGACAAAATAAGTCGAAAAAATGGAATAACATTTTTTTGTTCGGCGCCTCGTTTCCGAGGAAATCGAGTTTGAATATTCAGCGAACACGCCCGCCGTTATATGTATAGGAATCGACTGGCGCGTCTGGTCATGACCGACCGGTTCTACTTGCTGCAAATACTAGGACAGGTGAACCCGACGAACCTACAAACTCATTTTTCTCGAAAACCAGGCGTGAAACAAAAAAATGTTATTCCTTTCATCGTCATCACCCGCTCTGCCACGATTGGTTATTATTGCTTCCAACCCTTCAATTTGAAACTGCAATAAGACTAATATAAATATTACAAAGTCGACGTACCTCCTTGTTGCTCGAAACCCTTCAACTAAAAACTGCAATGAAACAATTCAACAAAAAATGTGCAAACAACGAAGCTGCCTCTTTATGTTATTTACACGGATCGTTGTAGCCGTAGATCAACCCGAAGCCGAACCATCCGAATGAATAAAATTGGACAAATTAAAAATAAATTTAAACCGGTTTGCTAGAAAAGGGATGCATGTCGACAAAATTTCGTACGGGCCACATGTGCACAAGGTTTCATTCGAATCGGCTTGTACGACTCGAGCATCGTCCCCTGCGAGCTATATGTCCGGGGTATTCGTTCACTGCGTTCGCGTGCGCACTGTCAGTAACACTGTTACCCGTTCGCGCGTCACAGCGCGCGGCCGATAACGATTGACTCGTTCAAGTTACGCGTACGTTACACCGACCGGTAACGATCGGCTCATCACAGTAACGTATACGTGACAGGCGGTCGCAAAAGCGTGCGCGCACCGGGCTAATATTAATTCCGGAAAGTGCATCGGTAGAACCGGAAGGCCGCTTTGATCTAACAAACTTCGTTATCCGCCGGGTTGATAAATCGCGTTAGCTTATGCACGAAATGTATGGATCCGGTTGGCCCCCGGACAAAAGTCAATAGGGAATTACGATTCTAAGTTCATACTTATCGGTGGGCCGATTCGATAAATTGGAAATTTTATAGATCCGCGGCCGTGCGCGCGCCGTTGCAGATTGCATCCCGGCCGTATCTATGTAAATGAGTGTTTTGCATGCATACGGGCCGCCACACCGTAAAATATGATCGAGCGAGTGATATGTCGCGGATTAAGGACACGCGTTCGATTAAAAATTAATAGCTTCCTTCCCGTATTTTTCCCTGAATCACGATTGCCCTCATATTTATCATCGATACTCGGACATTTGCTCGTGAAGATTGAAAGATGTCATGTTTGTTCGTTGAACGGTAGAATTGCCGGTCGAATTGGCCAGAATTCATAATACATAGCCCAAACAAAATGAGCCCAAACATGATACGATTCAGTAGAACCTCGATTATCCGAACGAATCGATGGAACGCGAGTATTCAGGTTCGTACAATCAATTATGTTACGTATGGGATCGCTTTAGACTGATTCGTTTACATTCGGATAACGGAGAATTCATTGTCCACTGAATCGTTAATTAAACAATAAAACATGCTTCGATGTATGCCATGCTCGGACTCATTGCGATCAGGAAAATGTCACAAATCATGTCGGTGAAAGCTTCACGGAAAAGTGATTAAAAACAAACTGATAATCACGGAGAGCCTCGGAGAAAGAAAAATTTGGTTTTACGGTTTGCCCGAAAATTCGGCGTGTCCGAGTTCTGATAATTGATTGTGAATTACGGTACGCGCGTGTTGAATTATCCTCACGTGACGTAAAAGCCCATCAGGTGTTGATGGTACGCCACATCCACACCGACGCCGCAAACGACTGAAACAGAAAAATACCAAAGAAATAATTAAACAAACAGCGGTTCAGCATGTTCACCAAACAAATGTTCTTCTGTGTGAACGGTTAATTTTCGGTTAATCTCCGTAAGAATCGTTAGCGGAATTAAACAAGTTGATCAAAATGAAAACGGTGGATGATATGATACAATAATGTTTGATCAGGATTATCGCGAATCGAATAAATGAGAATCGTTAATGTTATTGTCGAAACGTATATGAAATTTCGATTTTTAGTTAATACTGATCTGATTCAATAAATAAATAGTTTTAAAGTAATGAACGGCAAGATTATTAGCGTTGTCCAGCCTAAACGTTTAGGAATAAATATACAAACATATTAATATCGAATTATTCAAATTACAAAATGTTGTGTGTGCATGTCTATACCTAAATACACACATTACACAAGCTAATGCTTGCCTGTCGGCTATGAGCGTGCATGCGATGCACCAAGTAGCAACAGTCAATGTTTACCCAGATGTAGATATTACACGAATGATCCTTGCTGCTCATAACAGAGTCTACCTTAAAGTGGCACGAGTCATTCGTGCACTATGTGCATTTCGATAAACGTCCCTACGTCTATTTTTACGAGTCCTATCCGTCGGGAACCATTTTCTTAAAAGCTGCGACGCCTCGAGTAATCGTAAAAATTGAAAATGCTGTTATTTCGTTTTGAAACGTTAAAATGAATTTTTTAACAGTCCAGTAGTCTACCGATAATATTTTGATTCGTTTACGTTCGTCGAATCGTCGTACGCAATTAAGAGGTTAGTAGCCTATTCAATTTGCATAACATATGTCCGATATTTGACTGAACTACTTTGCAGCACAAAACGTCAAATTGATGTCTGTGAAATCGCGTCGATCTTCCGACCGTGCATGAAATGAGTGCGAATGCAGGAGCACGCAATTGCTGCAATCACCGAGTGCAATCCAACGTCATTAATACGATCGGGACCAGTGTAATGAAGAGGATAGGCGCGTGAAATTCTTAGTCCCGCTAATGATCGGATTCTTAAATCGCTCTTTCTGAGCGAAAGCAATTTCCCGTGGCAAGTAGGTCACTACGAGGTGGATGATTAATAATTAACCATGCTTGTTATCGTTATAGCGTTCGCATCAGCGATCGACATTCGAATCTTCAGTGGGACTGGGAGATCAATGGTGACACGTGACCGATTTACGCGTATCCATCGAAAATCACTGATGATTCATGTTCGATCTTTGAGTATCACATATTCGATGAAATAATTGAAAAGTTGCAATACCGTATAATTAAGCTGTAGCCACTTGATAATAATAATTGGATCACCAATTTTCTTTGGAAATTAAATTAATCTCACTTTCGGTAGTTACATTTCTTTGAAAAGAAGTGGCTTTATTTTTGATCAGCAATTTTCTTTGGCAGGTTAATGTAACCTTATTGCAGGTTATCAAGTTATCTCGACGAAATCCGAGCCCAAGCGGTGGGGGTCAACGCGCGGTAAACAGACCAGAGTGATGGCTCGAAAACAGTTGCAATACTAGCCGTAATGTGATATAGTCATTCGTAAATCATTTCGCTAGTCTGACTCGTGATGTTTACGTTTGGGCCAAAATCTTCGTCACGAGTCAGACTCGTTAAAGTACGGGAAGGGGTTAAAGCAATCTTATTATTCGCCACCAATTTTTTCTGAAAGTTAATGCAAAATATCATCATCAAGCGTTCTAAAATGTATAATCAGTCAATGTATATCAATCTTTGTTTGAAGAATCTTTTTAGCAAATTTCGCACTAATGTCTATAGTCTTAAACAAATCAGCGTCTCCCAGGATAAAATAAGAGAGAAATGAATGTTTACATTCAGTTGACAACTTTATTTTTCTACTCGCTTCTAACGGGCTCGGCACACTTCTGGTTAAATATTAAACAAATTATTTTGACTTCTCAGGCTCCAAAAACGTTCAGCACGGAGTCGTTTTCAGCGAAGGGTTCAACGAGGAGGATTTACGGCCGCAATTGCAGACGAGAATATCGGGAGACTACGGTTCGCAACTTTTCCACAAACTTTCGAGCTGTTGACTCTGAAACAGAATCATTTAACCCTCTACATCCCACGGTTGCGTTCTGTGCCTTCTTCTGCTTGAGCTGGTTCGACATTTCGCTCGATTACATCCCGTTGTTCTCGTTCCTTCTCCCCCGAATATCGGCTTTTCCGTAAACTCGACTTCGACAGAAACTTCGGTTTTCCTACCCCGGTTCCTCATATCGTCGAAATTATTATAATTGATCCTGAACGGCGGGCGAACATTCTTACGGTGTCCCTAACCATAGAGCAACAGGTGGTGGGAAATTTAAGGGGTGTCTACGTGAAAATAAGACGACCCTTTACACTATGTCCCATTGTTGTAGACTATTTCAGAAAAATTCGAAAATTAAAATATTTTGCCTCGTTCGAGGCATTCGAACAAACACGAGAAACTTTCTACGATACAAAGCGGAATCGGTACTGAAAGCTCGTATCTTCAAAAATTTCACAGCGAAACTCTCGCCGCTGTTTTAAAGTATTGTGCGGAATTTTTGGTAAACTCTCGCACAATCTACCTAGTGAAGCCAATTTTTTAACGCATAATAGTCCAAACTATTCACACACACACAAATGGAACACGCTTGAAAAAGTTCGCGTACATACACAGCAAGCACGGAACCAGTTGTTTGATTGATTAAAGGATCGAAATTCAGACACGTTTATTACCGACGGAACGTGACACGCGTGTTCGACGCTGCGATCAGTATTCTATCACATTGTGACATAGATGAGAATGTTGGTTTTCACAGTCCGTTGGCAGATAGGAACCTGGACGGAGATGGTCGACATTGTTCAACCGAAGTTGATCAAAATTGTTTAACAGATTCACCGCGCCGTTGGTCGCCGGTGAACAACACGGAACTTTCAGTTTACAACGGACGAGCCACGATGAATACACATTACGGTGTTGTTCATATATATTCTACGCGCGATTACAATAATTTATAATAGTATGTGGCGGATAATTGTGAGTCGAACAGTTTATGTATTTCTCCTTTTAGTAGATTGAATAGGTTGCACAGAACTATTTTAAAACTGACGTCTTTACTATTTTGTTTGTACAGGTTGTTGGATTCGTCTTGACCTCGGCTATCAGATGACCTTGAAATCTCAACAGATATATACCTTGAACAAATTCTTTGCCTATCATAGTATTTGCCCCTCTGAACCAACTGTTTCCCTCTGAAATTTTCTCCTATCATAAAACACAAGCGAGATATTTTAGATGCTCGAGTTAGGTGAAACACCCTGTATATTCGATTGTGTATTCCGTGCTTTGCCGTGGCGCACAGTAAAAGATTTCGCGAGCCATGGACAGAAAGGAAATCGGCTCGCCAAAGGAAGCCGACAGAAAACGTTGGAAACGAGACCGCCACGGCAATCTGTCTTCGTTTCTGCGACAGAGAGGGAGTAATTAAAAGAAAAAGGAAGCAGCACATCGAGGACCGTTCAACCGGGAAGCATTTATAGCGTTTATAGGAGATGTCTTCCTTTCTTGCGGCCGCGCTTCCGTTCTTATATTTTCCCGGCGCCTGTCTCTATCTGCTTGATCGCTCGGGCAGCTTGTTCACCGGCAGCCCTAACCTATTTTTGATGCTTTCAGCTGTGAAAACTTAATTCCACGGCAACTTCCGTGGTTAACCACCCCTCCCCTTCCCGTGCTCTTCGGTAAACGTCTCGGGCTTGCTTATACCGCGCCCGACTCTTATATCGTGGGATCGCTGATAAATATTTGCATAGTATCTTCCCATCAACAACCATCCGCGCGAAGGATACACGCTAAAAATACAACGGACGCTCCAGATAAAATAATAATAAATAGACTGCGGATTTTGTGGGTCCGCGTGAGACACGGCAGAAGATTACAACATACCGCGAATTATTAATTAAGCGGACAACTAAAAAGCGACAGAAGGGAGGAAGGTTGCATAAAATCATGAATTATTTGCACGTCTTGAATGCGCGCAATTCGCAGGCCAATTATAAGATTCAATACTGTTTTGTGTACAAATTATTACCGAATGTGAAATACAGCAAACGATCGTATGACGTGACGAATTATCGATTCGTCGAACAACTAACACACGACGGAAAATATTTCGCGTAAAACAATAAATTATTCGCATCGTCGTAAATGCATGAAATCCGCAGTCTAATTGTCGGAGTCAATGTTAAATTGTGCACAAATAACGAGTGCGAAGCGCCACGAAAGATCGTAGCAGATGACGTCAGACGTTATTGATTTAGCGAACGAAAAAATTGAGGGAACCTTCGCAAGTTTTATTGTTCCCGTCATCAGTTTCGATTAAAAAAGAAAAAAACAAAGAGAAGCGTGTCTTTTTCATCACGCAGGAGCGGTCGGTGCATTTACTTCGCCATTCCGGGGTGTAGTTTCAATTAGAGGCGACACTGTCACCCCATCCGTGCTCTTTGGTAATGCAATTAGCCGGGCGCGCCACTTCTGCTGCCGGGTATCTCGTAAAAGGGCTGAACGCGCGTGATAATTAAGATGCGCACCACTTCCGCGAATAATTAAGTACTGGCTGAAGGGGAACAGGGGAGGAGGGTGGACGGCTTGTTCGCGGAGCACGAGTCTGTAGCCACACGATGATGCGCGTCGAGTGCGTGTTCATACGATTCCAGTCGAATTAAAGGCCGCTTTGAAGCTTCCGAGTCCCCGGGAATCGTCGTGCAACAACAATGCTCGTAATCTCAAACGGAGGAAAAAATGGGAAATAAAACTATACTAATAAGCTAACAGCACGAAGTACTTTCTCTTGCAGAGACGAATTCTCGTTACGAGTCAGTCCAGCCGTTCTTTTTACCGACTCTTACACGAAATCGGAGGTTCTCGCCGAGCGTCGCATTTCAAATACACTGGGCACGCTGGAAACCTAAGAGTCATATCCGTCTACAAGTCATACAAAACCTATGACCACTAAGCGCTACTGACAAGAAGGAAATGTCTTTCTCCGATACAATGTTGCAAGGAAACAGCTATATCGGCGTGAGACCAGAAGACCACTATACTAATCCAATTACAAAACTTCTTTATTTTTCTTAAAGTGCCATCATATTCGTGGCATTTTTCTGATTAAAATGAAACCATATATGACACAATTCCGATGATTCTCCCTCGGATTCTTCAGAGGCCATAAATTCTTCTGATATTTCTGGTTCGTCAAAAAATCGTTGTCAAAAACCCACAGACTTCGCTTCTGAAAATGATTCACTGTAGAAATAATGTTTCTGGCGAGCTCTTTCCAGGCCTGCATACATTAAAAGTTCCATGGAAATTAGAATGTTCAGGTTGGATGAGTTTCCTTGTTAGCACGGGGTTCAGTCCGCGTGAAAAAATGAGACGGGCCTGACGCCATCCGCGCGTTCAGGCAAAAATCACTTGGTCTTGGAAGGTTCGCAGACACGATCGCCCGTAATCGTTCGACGAGCGTTCGACCCGGAATCGAATTTTCCGAGATTCCGTCCACGGCCATTCGATTCGTCGCGCGATGTTGTGACAGGAAGCTTGAAAACTCGGGGAGCCTCGCCCGAGCGAAACGCGGTCGATTCCGCTTTGAGAGAGAAATAAGAAAAGAGGAGAGAACAGGAAAATTGGAGCAACCCGGTTCGAGACAGGTTAGGTGCTCCCGAGCACCTCTGACCGAGAAGACATCCGGCAAAGAGGGGTCTGGAGGAGGTAGATCGTTAACGTTTATCACTCTGCCACGCGTTGAATTATTAGATTCTTCTTTTTTTCCCCTTTGACCCTCTTCAAGGGGCGCAAAGGACGCAGTATGAATCGCTGAATTTTTTCTGACAGACGGATTGCATACGGATCTCGAGAGAACCCGGTTCCGAGGGACGAATCCGGGGGAAGGTTCGCCTAATGCTTGCTGGTCACATAAATCGCACAATCTGAAGCGTGGTGGAATATCTTGGCAAGGATTAATGCTATCAAAAACATGTCCCCACAAAAGTTGTTCGGTACAAAGGGCCGAAATAATTTTTTTAAATTGCCTATACTTTTGTACTAGGCAATATTACTCCGTGCCGTAACACCAGGCATCATCTAGTATACCAATCCTCCTAATTTCTCCGCAAAACCCAATTCGTTTGGTCCAATTTGAAGAAAGTAATTCCAAGTTGAACACCGTCTAAGTATTAACGAGAGCCGCTGTGTACACCGAGCGTTGAGCTGCAAGGAAACTTAAGTATTTCAAACGGATTCCAAGTTCCATGAACAACCAATCATCTAACTCACTAATTCCTTTAGCATTTTAAAAAGAAATCGATCGATCCAATTCTTAAAGAATAACTCTCCTCTGAAGAGTATCGAAATATTAATGGCTGGCCGTCGATCAGCAAACGAATCGAAGTGTTTCGAACAAATCCGAGGTTCCGCGCGCGGCAAAACTGAAAGATCTCCGTGGCGACCGGTGAAAAAGATGTGAGAAAGTTTAATCCGACGCGGTATGAAAGTTTCCCCCGTGTGACCCCCGTGAAGCTGCCCGCGATGGAATGCGAGAATCGGCAAAGAAGTTTCAACGTGGCGGGACACGAAGTTAAAACCGAGAAGAGTCAAAGTGGCCGCGGCGATGTATTATTCAAAAGGCGCGAACGTGGAGTTTTAATAAAAGCAAAACACCTGCCGGTCGGTAAGGTTTTTTAACGTGGAAATGGAAACGCGCCCTCGGTCGATGATATTCTTGTCGCGCGCCGTCCGGAAAAATATTTGTTGAAAATTTCTCTCTCGTTGACGCCGGCGACTGTTCCCTCCCGGAAACAAGGGTCTCGGTCTTGTTTCCGAGTTTGTGAATAACAGCATGAATATTTAACGACGAATTCCGTAAGTAAGTAACTTTAATTATAACGCTTCCTAATTCCGAATGCGATCACGGAACTTCCTGCCCTTCCCAGGCACGAGTCGCTCGGTGCTCAAAGTAAGATAAAATAAATAAATAACTACATCAAATTGGCTCAAATAATGCCGGTTTAACGAAGCGTATTCGGCTCGAAGTTTTATTATTATCGGATATGTTGCAATTTAATAAGATTCTCGGGAAATTATTGATACAAAAATTGTTATAATTTCGTAAAAAATAATCGTATGTCACTGCATCGTTCAGCTTGCTAAAATATTTTTGCATGGTACAGCAGAAACGGTAAGTTGGAGGCACGTGTTTTTTCTCGAAACTGCTACAAGTTGAAACGTCACTAGAAGCAATGAACGATTAGGTCTTTCATGACAAGTAAATCGTGTTTACACGGTAATGCTATGCTCAATCCACCATGGTTCTGAAGATGAAAGCTTTCACAACGACTCCCTACAACTTGAGAAATGATGTTTCATAAGCATGGTTGAATAAATAATGTTCGAGGATCGTACAAAATCTTCGGCGGGAAGTACTCTTTTCCGCGATACTAACTCCTAAATGAAATGTAAGAAATATCCGGCGTGGTTTTTGTCCAATTTATGTGCATACATGAATGCATAGAATTTATGAGAGCCGCTGTCTGAGATCCGTAACTGAGGATCGGATCTTCCGTTTCCGCGAGAAAGCAGTATCTCATATACTAGAAACTGCGCTTCTTTCGTTCTGCGTTACATTCCCATTAATAATTCACTTCGGTAAAAAGTACGCGGATTGTGATTGTACGTTTTCCCGAATGGTAAGTTGTTAATTATACAAGTTGTTCGTGTACAGTTCGTCATCTCGTTAAGAGAGTGTTAATGATTTAATATTCCCGGCCCGTTGTTTCCGTACACAGAACGTTTCGGGCACAATGCATACGACATGCCTCCACACTGAACTAAAATCAAACTGAAACTGAAATTCTAACTATAATTAAGTTCAACGACCGTTCAGGATTAAGTTGCCTATTTCTATGAAAGAAAATCGTAAACTTCTACCACAAATTCCTCTATTAAAATTTAGGGGGATACATGAAAATATATTTCTTCTTTTAATAAGTTTAGTAAGTTGTAAATAATGTACCGGTAATATTAAACTCACCTAATGTTTTTCCTATTTTTGCCATAAAAATCCACAAAATCCACAGTCGACGTTTAAGAATTTTCTAATGAAGACAACCTCGAGTCTAATAAACTATCGCATGACCGAATAAAATCGAATAACCTATACTCACATTTCGGTGAAGGATAGAATTTCCCGTTAGAATGTTTCAGCGAAGAAAAATGATCCAAATGTTGTTTTATCAGACAACGTATTTATTCGAGACGAAGAAATTACCGTTCGACAAAACAATGTCGCATGCCAACCTAGCGCGCAGTCGACTAACAAAAAGAAAAATACGACCCGATATCGACATTTGTTTCTCCAAACAACTATGGACGAGAAAACAAAGTCCGCCGCTACTCTATCATCATTGACGTCGACAACCATAAATCCCATTCATTTCTAGATCCCGGTGTACGCATGCACACGTTCTAATTCAGAAACACTCGGCAATTTAATAAAGCTTGCGTTTGTACTCGCGGAACTTGGAATTAACTTCCTGCGAATGAGTCAATTGTGCGATGTGCAATTACGCGGGCATTAGAATGATCGCAATGCGGGGGCACATGGTAATTGTGAACACTTACAAACGGAATAATTGCATTGCTTGAAGCAGACATTCGTAAGCAAATACATTTGTTTATTGAGAGCGATGTACCTTAGTTATGGCACAGACGTTAAGAAATGTGTAGATCGTGGATTTTATATATTTATATGATAAACGAACAGATAAAATCTACAACTGTAAGAACATTAGAAGAATGCAACTGAGAATAAACTTGCGAAGGAAGTTACAATTTTCCCTAGCAGATGAGTCATGACAATAGGAACATGATTGGTTGAATCTCCTGCGAAGCTTCTCATCTCCCACCAGTTTCCCCTAACTTCTTCCAGCAATCAGCTCAGCTTTTCCCAAACCATCTTGCCTAGTAACTGCCACGGATTCTCTTCGCAAGAAACTCTCGTGAAATGTCAGGCTCAGATTTCGATGAAACTTTGCAAGCTTGTAGAACGGCCAAAAACAATAGATACGTGCTTTTCTTCAGCCGCGGTAACTCGAGTTTAAAACCGCCCCTTAGAGTTCGATCCCGGCTACGCGAAGTTCACCCTCAACTTTTTATTAGCCCCTCACGATCCTCTTGCTTTGCGAAACCACACCTTTAACGAAACGTATTCGATCAAACAAATCAAGCGTTTATAGTTATAATTCTACTAACGAATTTGACCGAAGAAGAAATTCAAATCAGCATCTTTCAATGGACTACCCTGCACGTATGGAGCAAATATTAATACAAAAACGTATGCTTTTGTTTCTTTATAGGAAAGGGTTTTGTTTCCTATGCGTGTTCTTCAAACCATAATAAATAAATATATAACTGAGGTGATTTCGATTATTTTGACCTGAAAAAAATCACACGCGTACTTCAAAAAGCAAAAAATTTGTGTGGAAAATTTCGATGCAGAAGGTTCAACAGTTTTTTTGAGAAAAAACTTCTAAAACCAGAATACCCCCTTAAGATAAGGAATGATTTAGTACAATTTAGTACAGTGTTACTAATTTTATGACAATCGGTTTCAAGCAAATCAACAGTGAACATGGCATTCGAAGTGTTGAAGAAAGAATCTTTACAATTTTTCCAGAATTATTATTTCGCGTAAAAATCCGCAGTCGCTAATAAATCCTATTGCAAGGGGTTAACAGAAAAATCCAATATTAGAATGAGCTCTTCTATTTTGTTGGGGTGTACAGTGGCTTGTCAGGCTTAATCGTATCCAGCGAAAAGCTCCGTGGTGTATGAATGCCCTTGTGAAAAGCTCGGTGTACCGTGAACGTCCGAGAAGACCGTTCCCTGTGTATCATCGTGTCGCCATTGTTGCGCGCACACAGTCAAGAACTCGGTGGGAAAGCGGTAACCGCCGTCGCGTCGCGCGCTTCCTCTTTAATTCATCCGCCGAAAACAGCAAATACAATTGCACGCCGGGAACTTTTGTTCCGTCACGAAGCTTATTATTCCCAGATGAATGGACGCGGAGACCTTTCGCGACCGCGTCCTCGCGGAGGCTTTGAAACAACGTAGACGTCGAGACCGTACACGCGAATTAAGAAAGCTTGAGTAAAACAGAAAAGACCACGTGGCTATGAGAAAACAGTCTTTTCAAGCTTTTTTTCCGAACGAGAAACCCGCTGCCCCGGAAAACGGAAATGTCTCCATTGTGCGCGATATTTTTACTGGGAATTCTTTACGCATGAAAATAAGGTCGCGTCGGGCTTTGTTTGGAACTAGCTGTCTAATTCTTAAAGGGTCGTGCCTGTACTTTGAGACATTGCCTTATAGTTTAACAAAATGATTCTCTGGAAATGGCCGACTTTCTGATTGTACTCCTTGGAAATAATTACGAGAATTCGGCGAATTTTTCATACCGATTTTCTCAAATAGTAAAATCTGCAAGTCTTTTTAAACGAAAGATTTCTTTCCGTTACATATTTTCTTGTAAAAACGAACGATTTTATTGTTAAAAATTTGCAATTTCTTGATTGTAATAGTATATTTATTGAATTGTTAATATCAAAAGTGGTCACTGCAAACTGTGCTCTTCTTCAACAGAACCTTCGAATTGATAAATATGTTTAAATAAAAAAATTACTAGGTACTCTCCAATATAAGCCAGTTTAAATGCGACAACATTTTTGGAAGGAGCTCTTACAGTTTTTTGGAAAAAAAATTCCCAAAGGTCGCCTTATTCGGTTTCCTGACTATGATTTGTGTAATTATGTAGTCCTTCAACGAAGGACATTTTGTTTAAAAAAAACACACACACAGTTGTGACATAATGACGCACGTTCTAAGTTAAAAGTAAAGTGCAATTCTGTTGTGAAACATCGCTCGTTTGAAAAATTCGCCAGGTTCTCGTGTATTTACAGGAAGTAGAGTCAGTAAGTGTACGGTCAGACAATGCTCACTTGCAACCGAACGAGACGAATGAGTCCGAGTGTATTCACAAAATGAGAAAGGAGTAATGAGGAGTAATGAGGAAATGAGTAAAGGTAATATTTAAGTAACAAGAATTTATCTACATTCTCAAATAATGATACTAATATAATACATGAAATAATTATAAGCACAAATTTAAACAGGGTCACAGCAGCTTTCATAGTCTATTTAAGGGTTAAACATACTTCGGTGCAAAGGTCACGAAGATCCCCGTCATTACAATAAGTGGCGTCCTTTCGCAAGTAATAAGGTTGCTGCAAACAGCATGGCATTAACACAGAAACGAGTTTCTTCGGGTTATTAAGGTATTCTATTTGTACGAAACTTAAAGGAGAACAAAAGAATAATGTTTCTTTATGGAACCCGCGGACTCGTGCACTGCAAGTTGAAGCTTTGGACTACAAAACATTGTCATTTAGTACACAGGCGATCGAACCGTGAATCGGCTTGCATGTTTCGTGCGTGACGAGGCAAACGTCAAAAGTGAGATCTCCCTCGCGCGAACTCTTCCACTTCCCAATCGTTCAAGATTCTTCTCCGTACGCCGAGACAACAAGGTTCGCCGGACAAAAGCCCGTTTCGCAGGATTTGTTGGTGCGCAGAGAGCAAATAACTCTCTATAGAATTGCCCGCCTCTTCTTTGCACTCTGCTTTTGCGACTGACTCCCGCGCCCGCCCTGCGCCTCTTCACTCAATCCCTCTCTCTCTCTCTCTCTCTCTCTCTCTTTCTCTCTCTCGAAGTAGCTCGGCTCAGTGCTCAAAGCTATTCTCAAGACCTCATTCTCGCCCGGAAAGCTCGGCTGGCCGACAACGTGTCGCTTGCAATCTACTGCAGCAACCTCAGTTTAGCTTCCCTTGAACCCTGCCCCGAAAGGAACTCGCCAAAGAAAAATTCAACTACCGAACTTCTTACTCTTCCTGCCCCCCCCTTCCTCTTCGCATTCTTCGTCTGTTCCTCGTCAGATTGCGTGCTTCTTCCTCTACACAGCGTGATTTGAGTAATCTAAGCAAGGCACAGTAATGTCTCGATAAATGAGATGTGCACGATATTTGTGAAAAATTTAGAGCTACTATCGTATACACCTTGAGGGGCTCAGAAAATCTCGATCGTCAAGAAGTGTAACATGAAACAGGATTAAATACAGGGTGTCGCACAAAAAGGTTTTACTTCCTTGAAAAGGGTGACTCCTGAGGTCATTTCAAGTAACTTTTTCCTTTGAAAAAATTTTCTCCGCGCCTTCTTAAGGAGTTATTCGCTTAAAGCGGCTTGAAAATAACTAAGCCATTAGAAAAAGAATAAATGTGAATTTTTAAAGAATAAAAGCGCCATTTTAAAATGGTCTAGAGTATATCAAGCAGAGAAAACCCAAATGGAAGTAGTTGTTAACAAGAATATAATAATTAATGTATAATTAATATTATAATTATGTAATTATTAGTCATTAGTATTAATTAATTATCGCCATTACTGATACCGCAAATGAAATGCATTTATAAGAAATATCAATAGGACAGCTAGTGTCAACACCAGTATTATTATTATTATAACATTATTTGACATCTGCAAAGGTGAATTTGGAAAAATCGAGCAAACACAAGTGATTCTCCGTTTACGCTGCAGACCGTTCCCGGAAAATCCCGTGTAAATAAAAACCGTGTGAAAAAGAACACAGTCGGAAAAATAGAGGAATTGTGTCAAGAGTGAAAAACTGACACGAAGGATAAATCAGTTACAAACAAAAGCTGTAAAAATCATTGGATAAAACTCTACTTAATTTGAATGGAACGTATTTTATTATTTTTGTTAGCAACGAAACAGGAAACAGAGATGTAGTCTTCCTCAAAAGAAGATGAACTTGAACGTACGAAGACTTGATCTTGAACGCACAATTGTTGCAAAGATGTTGCAACGCATGCTGCAACTTGTAGCTACTGCTATTAGGTCGTCCCATAAGTTCGTGCCGTTTACTATTGTACCATTTAAATTCTAAAAATGAAATATGTAATCACCCTTTCATTCCAGAACCTCTTCTCACCATTTTGGCAAAGACCGTCACTATAAAATTTCTGCGGTTTTTCATTAAAATACTTTTCGATGGTGAATAATACAAACATATCCACGGCACGAACTTATGGGACGACCTAATATTTCACAAACCGGCGACTGACCTTACGTAGATTAATGTTAGTACTCACTGATCGCGGTACACACGCCCAGGATCCTCGTCAAGGTCGTCAGATGAGTATCGGTGTTTCTAACGTAGGTGGACATGCCGACCGGACACGAAGATGCGTTAAAACCCTGCTTCTATATCACTCTATGATGATCAACATGCCGATTGACATTTACAAAGGACCACTCGCGGTTGAGTGGAAACAGAATTGTCACAATAGTTGGCGGATAAACGAAGACACGCTCGACAACCGTTTTTCTCAAGGCAACAACATCCGACCCCTTCCGAGGACTACGCACAACTAAGTGTCTACGTTCTTCAGGGGTGAGTTTATATTCGCAACCCCCGCATTCTGATGCGCGCATGTGCTGTTATCCTTTGCCGTTCAAATTCCCACCCTTGCAGAAGATTGGCTCAATCATTCATCGCATTCCATTGTATATTTTGTTAGGTTAGCCGCAAAGTCTTTGCATTTTTCTTTTTAGCCGCAATCTCTTTCTACATCAGCCTCGGAAACACACTTTTTATTGGTAAATGTTTCATTGCTGCTACGTGAAACTAGATGAAGAGATAACGTTGAGTTTGCATTTCACATAGTTCTTTTATGTTTTGTTGATACAAAATCTGATTTTGTATACTCTTGTTATAGATCGTTCGAATCCACCCTCTATCGTTCTACGCCCCATCATTATTTTCTTCCATTCTGTATAATACTATCTCGTTTTGATTCATTTCGAGCCCTCAAAAGTTAATAAATGATGATCCATGATGATATATTGTAAAATCGATTTAATGACCCCCCCCCCCCGATTTATCAATTTTTCAACATGACATCGTGATTCATTTTAAACATAAATATTCGTGTTACAAAGTGCCATCTTCCTCCTGTAATTCATGCTTTCAAATGTTTGAAAATTCCTACGGGAGTACATTTTAAAAACGATTCAAAGAATTCCCTTAAAATGGGACGAATATCATATTTCTCCGTGCTCTCATTCGTAATTGTAGCTTACTCTTTATTTCGTCGTTCTTCTAATCTTTTATGAGCTGCATTACAGCTCTGTTTAACACGTTGACTGCCATGTCACCCATGTCACCCATGTCACATTGTCCAGGTTTTAAAATGAATTTTTACGTTAATATATTCATTGTACCAAATTTGATTAGGATCTGTAAAATGCAAGGAGGACTACTTGGAGGACTACTCAATATCATACATTTAATTTTGTTTTCATTAAATAAGTTTCTTTGATTTTATGGAATTTCTGAGGTTTTTAGTTTGGCTGTCAAAGTGTTAAACTGTACGTTCTGATGTGCGTTCTGTTTCGTGCTAAAAAGTTGCACAGGTTCTGTTTCATGCTAAAAGTTGCCCAGATTCTGTTCCATGCTAAAAATGAGTAGGGGGCAGCACTGTTTATTATAGGTTATCGTTCATCCGAGTAGAGGGCGTAAGAAATCTAGTTGTTGTTAACGATGTCGGTATTTCAGATCGTGTATCGCACTCGCATTTCCTCTCTGCTATTAGGATTCGTATCCTAGGCCGCTGAGGCAGCACTATACCAGTTGGTGCAGCCATGGACCTACAATGTAGGGTGCATGGGTGCAGCACTCTGATTTCCCCTCTGTATATGTTTAAAAAATCAGGTGGGTGTAGAGTTAACTTTCTTGAAGCTACCTTTTCATGTAAGCTGTTGTTACTTGAGGATGCAAATTTATTGGTTTAAATAAAGGTTTAAAAAACTTCTTTAGCGCAACAGTATGGAAGAAGTGAAACATGAGTAAACATCATTTACAGCATAAAGATATACATGTATAATATTACCTCACAACATTCAATAGTGCTGTGAAACTTGTAATTAGGGTTAACAAGCCGTTCTCTTAGTTACAAATGTTCTGCAAAACGTACCAAGTATAATCCAGCAAGTTACATATATTTATATGTAGATAACCTAGCCCTGGTATTATTTCTATAATGAAATGAAATAATCGTAAAGAAATCGTTATAATTGTGTAAGTATGATACCGTACCGTATAACATGATCTAGATATAACTAATTAATTGACAATGTATCGATGTAAAAAAAAAAACAATAACAATATGTATCTCTGCTGTATAAACTGTATTTAACAATAAACTTTACAGAAATTCAATCATGGATGTGTTGATATGTCGTTTATGTGGTAATAATCTCATTGAGGGAAAATGCAAAGCTATCTTTGAGGAATCGACTGACTTAATACACAAAATAACAGAAGTTTTACCGATTTCAGTATGTTAATTTTCGAAAATTTAAGACTTTAACGAACTGAAATTGTTAATCTAGCATAGATTTATTTTTCTACTGTTTTATGTAACTAAATTTGCAAAAAATTATATAGTAATATGCAAAAATTCGTTTAAATTAATATGTAAACAATTGTTCCAGATATCTATTGATGATAATGGTTCAAAGCATATATGTTCGCCATGCTATGATAAAATTATTCTTTGCTACAAATTCATTGGAGACGTAATCGAATATTCTAAAAGATCAGAGAACGGGGTGCAGATAAAATCTTTTTTTAACTTGTCTAGAGAAGTAACAGACTTTTCAAAGATTCACAATGATGCTGTGTACACATGTCCCAATTGCAACACTGGTTTAATCATTTTATTAGTCAGTAATTCGCCGGACTATGATTATACTTTTCAAATTGCATTAGCCATGGTAAATCATTCAGGAAAGAAGCATATTTTAAGGGAAAAGAATATACAACTACATAAGAATTTAATACATTTTAATAGCATTAAGAACAGCAGTATACATCTCAAAGATGTAAGTAAAACAATGGACATAGAAGACAATAAAAATTCACGTAATCAAGTGAGTCTTATATTGCCTGTGTTACAAGAAGAAGATGTGAATTGTCTTGATAAAGTGTCTGTTATAGAAGATTCAGAGATAACAACACAGAAGAAAACAAAAATAAAACTCGATGAATCTGATTTTTCCAATGATTCAAGTAGTCTGTCAAAAGTACTAAAATTTAATGAGATATATGAATCTAATGAAAACTTATTGGACTGTAATGATGACTCCATAAACACTCCAATAAAGACTGAACCAGAAAGCAATCATGTGTGTGAAATAGACAGCAAAACTGATTGTAAAAGCAACAAAGATGCACATATAGATGAATTATATATACTCAAAAAGGATGAGACACAAGAAGAAAATGATATTTATAAATCTTGCTTGAAATATGTTTGTAAATTCTGTGGAGTACGTTATCTTTCGCATATGAAATATGAATTTCATATGGAGAGGCACAAATTAGGTAAAATGTATAAGTACGTGTGTACACTCTGTAGTAAAGAGACAAGTAGTGAAAACTTATTATGGGATCATTACTTTCACACGCATAAAAGTCTACAACGTTACATATGTATGGAATGTGGGAAATTATTTGCAAAGAAGTCTCGATTAAATGGCCACCAGAAAATGTACAGCCACAAAGGTATAAAACAGATTCAAGTTAACTCTAGCGACGATAATATTGATAAAGACGTTATAGAAAAAGCTATAGCTGCAACAGAGCAAGAAAAACTTTCTGTAAACTGTAATCTCTGTGGAAAAGTAGTCTCAGATTTTGATGCGGATGCTATTAATGATCTAGTCACTTGCGCTGACTGCGGAGATTCGACTCTTTCCCTTATGGTAGATGGGAATGAAACAAAAGTAATCTCCCCTCGGCAATATCATTGCTCTCAGTGCCCGAAACACTTTGTACGAAAAGAGAGACTGGAGTTCCACGAAATGAGGCATAACGAGAACATGAACGAATTCGTTTGCAGTACCTGCGGAAAGGATTTTAGAGCAGAGAATTCGTTATACGAGCACTACCTTTTCGTCCACAAAGGCGCGAGGCCTCACATCTGCGAACTATGTGGCAAATCATTTCAGTTGAAAGCTAGATTGAAAGAGCATCATCGAATTCATACAGGCGAAAGACCTTATCAATGCGATGTTTGCGGTCAAAAGTGCAGAACCACGAACGCCTTGAAACTCCACAGAAAAATCCATTTCTCCAATAACAGGTATACTTGTAACGTGTGCAATAAGTCGTTCAGTAAAAAACAGAATATGAACGAGCATTTGGAGAAGCATTGGAAAAACGATAAAAACGTGTCGTTACTACAAGTATTTAGATGTCCAATTTGTTTAGAAAATTTCCCAACATATCGCATGTTGAAGTATCACATGGTCGAAGTTCATAAATTGAATAACCAAGACCCAATCCTTACGA